>NW_026294391.1:96387004-97112196 GCF_007827085.1 Peromyscus californicus insignis
AAAGACTGATTTGTAAATAGTGTGTCCTGTACCCAAAACATTCACTTCATGTAACTACTTCAAAGGCAAGGAATAGGCTGTCCTCCAGAGCCTCAATTCTCACTACAAACCCAATGCACAATGTGCAACAGTAGGTTTTAGAATCCTTGCTGATAATTCTACCAGTCTGTTCTTTCATGTCTACAAGGTACAGTCTGAAAAAACATGGGACTGGTATTTACTAGATCATAATATATTGCATCATATTATGTCTTCAGTTATAGGAAAAGTGTTTACAAATACAATTAAGTATTTATATCACATGTTTGCCTTACAGAAATTAATTTTAGGAGCCTATTATCTGCCATGTACTGTTATAAGTACTGGAGATACAGCATTGAACAATAAAAAAAGTATTTGCCTTCATTTCTGGTATTGGAGACAGATGGTGTACTCATCAAATAATTATAAATTCTACAAAAGAAAGCAAAGCAGGATATCAAGAATGAGAATGGTGGTGGTTCATTTTTGATAGGATGATGAGGGAATGCCTCTCAGAGAAAATGATATTAGGATTCTCAGTGAGGGACTTAGCCAGCATTAGATACAGGGAAGGAATTTTCCAAGGAGAAGAAATTGCACAATCTAAAGCCCTATAGCAGTAATAAGCTTAGTAGTTCCAGGAATAGCAAGAGCAGTGAGACAGAGATAGGAAAGGCTGGTTTGGTATTGTGGTTTGACATGAGGGGTGTGTGTCTGTGTCTGTGTGTCTGTGTCTGTGTCTGTCCTTGTGTGTCTGTGTGTCTGTGTCTGTGTATATGTGTAGTTAATGTTTTGCTTTTGGAAATAAGGTTTCATGTACCTGGTCCTGGCCTTAAACTTGCTATATAGTGGAAGCTAGCCTTGAACTCCTGAAACTCTCATTTCCATCTTCCAAATGCTGGAATTAGAGAGGTTTGCCATCATACCAGCCTTGAGATTAGAAAAGGTTGGAAGATAATTTCATCTACTTAGGCATGCAAGGGGATGTCGCAGTAGTGAATATATCATTTATTTGTAGTAATTAAGAGTTCAGTTTGCAATCGTTACATTTAATCTGCCTGAATAATAATGGTAGAAATAGGTGGATACTTGACTTTACAGAGTACGGGAAGGTCATTGCTGTAAGTACAAGTCTGAGAGCCATGAAACACTCAAAGTACTTAGGCACAATGGAAGGTACTAAGAAGATGAGACAGAATTGACCTGTATGGTAGAGGAGAATTATGGACGAGAATCTTCAAATATAGAAAAGTCAGTATATGAGGACGGAGGTACAAAGGAGACAAAGCAGAGGCCAGAACGTTAGTTGGTGGTGTCCCACTTTCTCCCAAGTCGAGAAACTTCTTCCGGGACCAGACAATGACAGGCAGTGTCAGAAGCTCCTGCTAGATGAAGTAAGATGAAGCTTAAGAATAGTCTATTAGCCGGGTGGTGGTGGCACATGCCTTTAATCCCAGCACTCGGGAGGCAGAGGCAGGTGGATCTCTGTGAGTTTGAGGCCAGCCTGGTCTCCAAAGCAAGTTCCAGGAAAGGCTCAAAGCTACACAGAGAAACCTTGTCTCAAAAAACCAAAGAGAGAGAGAGAGAGAGAGAGAGAGAGAGAGAGAGAGAGAGAGAGAGAGAGAGAGAGAGAGAGAGAATAGTCTATTAGATTTAGCAGTAAAAAGGTGAACAGTGCTGTCTCTAATTGACCTCATAAAGTAGAATGTCTGAATCACAATAAATTAGTGTTCAAAACACAATGATGGGGCAAAATTTGAAGACAACAAGTGCACGTAGCTGTTAAGAATAGAAAAGAGGGGACGGGGAGATAAGCGGGATCAGGATACTTGATGGAAAATCCACGGAGAATCGATAAAAGTTAAGAAAAAAGAATAGGAAACACAAACAAAGGGTTTTCCCTATTTTTCACACAATTGGTACCATACAAACTATTTCATCCCTGGTCATCCAAATATGTAAGCATTTCTCTCTACCAGTAACCAACCAATTCCCTAACAGACAGCATCTGGGTGTCTAATTTATTTGAAAAAACATGGCAGGTTGAGGGCTGATACAACTTAGCTACAAATCAGGGCTCAGATAACCTCCTTCTTGAGTTACATTCATTTCCTGTGATAGCTCCCAAAACTCGGGAAACATTGCCTAAGTGTCTCCATTCATTATAAATAATATTACAGAATATGCAGATGAATAATTCAGTGATTGGAATGGTATGTGAGACAGGTCACAGAGCTTCCATGCCTTCTCCAGGCACCTCTGTGTATTCAGCTACCCAGAACACCCTGAACCCTAATCTTGGGTCCTTATGAAGGCTTTAGTGCAGAGGCAGGATTGATGAAAGCGTTGGCCATTGTTGATCAACTTAGTCTTTAACTTTGTCTTCTTTCCCTGGACATAAGACAATTGCATCTGTGGGGAGGAGGTGAGACTTACCACTTAGGAGAGAGCAAGACTTGTGTCCAGGAAATTCAGTCTTTGAAACAAAGATCCTTTCCATCAAAATGACCACATATGTCATAAAGGGAAGATTTCTCTCATGTGTGAAATCTAGAACAGAAAGAAATTGACATGAAAGAGGAAAGGTACTATTGGTAAGTAGATGGGGATAAGAGGGAGAGAAAGGAGGACATGACAGGGTAAATGTGGAGTAAGTACGATCAAAGTACATTATATGCATGTATGGAAACAGCACAGTGAAACCCACAATTACATGCAATACACACTAATCAAATTTTGAAGACAAACATATAGTGTCATACTATGACAGTCCCATTCAGTCACTAATAATGAGTCCAACCCATCTTCCTATCATGAACAAAAATCAGGGCAAGGTCACTCAAATTTGTAGATTTTCAAACAACACAATGTCTTCTTTGACAAGTTTTCTATGCATTACAGGATTTACATATACGACGAGATCTCTCATTTATTCTCTTTGAAATATGGACACAAAACATCCCATGTAAAGGCTTGCTCCCATCCTGCCCTTCCTTAGATTGTTGGCAGGAACATTTAGTAACAGGATAGTGTTATTTGAGAGATACATGTCAAGGTAATTTAGGATTATTTGTCAAAGGGTATCATGAGAAGTATGAGCATTTGTCTGAGGAAATTAGAATCTTCTGAAGTTTGAGTTGGATGGCTGGCCCAGTGTGTAACTGCTTGCCATATAAGTGTGAGGACTTGAATTTCAAATCCCCAGAACCCATGTAAAAGTTGATTTTGCAGTTCTCTACTCCCAGTGCTGTTATTGAAAGGTAAGTAATAAAGTCAAGAGAATCCTTGGGTGCTCCTGGGCTAGCTAGCCTGGTGTCTGTAGTGGAAAGTGACGGAAGAGTGACCCTGATCTAAACAAAGTAGAAGGCACAGGCTGAACCCCAATGCTGTCCTCTGACCTCCACATGTGTGCTATGGCAAATATGCATCCACACTCACAAACATGAACGCACGCACATCATACATATTCATATATCACGCAAACTCATGTACATACATGTATTAGCATATATAGACATGCAGACACAAACACACAGAAACTACCAAAGTTTAACTTCACCAACGATTACCAACTGTTTCCCATTTGTGCACATTATTTTGTTAACCTGTGTTCCAACTTATTACATTTTTAATCAACAGTATTACTTTTGAAAACCTGGGGTCAACATGATAGCTCATACGTAAAGGTGCTCACTCCCAAACCTGATGACCAGAGTTCAATTCCCAGAACCCATATAGAGGAACAAGAGAAACGATTACCACAAGTTGTCCTCTGACCCCTATAGGAGTGTCATGGTACATGTGGCGACACACAACACCTATACACACACACACAAAATACAGATAGATAGATAGATAGATAGATAGATAGATAGATAGATAGAAGATAGATAGATAGATAGATCGATGATAGATAAATGATAGATAGATAGATGATAGATAGATGGATAGATAGATAGATAGATAGATAGATAGATAGATAGATAGATAGACAGACAGACAGGACTAAAGGGATGGCTCAGCACTTAAGAATGCTCGCTGCACAGTCATAAAGATTGGAGTTTGGCTCTCAGCACTAATTTTAAAAGCTAAGCGTTCCTTCAACAGACTCTAACACTAACTTGGAATCACCAAGGCATATATTCACACAAACATAGAAAGAAAAATAACAAAGAAATAAATAAATAAACCTACCATTTCTCCACAATATTGAATAACTCTATTTTCTGGATGCAGTCTGAATTTTCATTTGTTTTCTTCTATGTATGTTTTCTGTAGAAAGCCATGAGAAACCATTTTAACTATATTTTTACACAAATGTTTTAAAATTTTTTGCTGGCTGAAATATAATTGAAGGTCTGAACCAGTGTAGCACCAGAAATAAATTCTGAATTAAAAATGAAGAACAAGTGCTGTGGGATGTTCTGTATGGCAAATGTGTTGCTCTGATTGGTCAATAAATAAAACACTGATTAGCCAGTGGCTAGGCAGGAAGTATAACAGAAAGGAGAAAAGAAAGAACAGGAAGGCTGAGTGAGAGACACTGTCAGCCATCACCATGACAAGCAGCATGTGAAGATGCTGGTAAGCCACGAGCCATGTGGCAAGGTATAGATTTGTGGAAATGGATTAATTTAAGCTATAAGAACAGTTAGCAAGAAGCCTGCCACGGCCATACAGTTTGTAACCAATATAAGTCTCTGTATTTACTTGGTTGCGTCTGAGCGGCTGTGGGACTGGCAGGTGAGAGAGATTTGTCCTGACTGTGGGCCAGGCAGGGAAACTCTAGCTACAAACAAGAATGAAGAGTACTTGTTTGCTACTAACCTTTCCCACCTTATTCTTTTCTGTTTTGGTGTCTTGAAAATGATCAGGGATAAAAAAAATATAGCAGAACACAGTCCCAAAGAGTTAGAGTAAGTGCATTTCTCTAGGCAGGATTGTGTTTGCTTTGCTTTAGACCAGAAGGCAAAACATGGAGAGTCACACCACTTCAGCTCCTTGCCATTGGCTTCTTCCTCCTGCACTGTAATCTTCAGGCTGATTCCTCTTGCCATCTCCTTTCTGACTTTCTTTCCCAATTTTCTCCCTCTTTCTCTCATTTTCTATGGAATATATAAATCAGACACTTGTCCTGAGTCACCCATTTTCAGTGTCTTGACTTGAGTTATTCCATTTAGGGAATCAATGTCAACATGGAATGACTTGGCACCTTGTTTGCAGAAATTGGATGCTATGGATAACCAGACCCACCTTCGCTTAGCAGATTTATCAAGATACATAACATGATGAGGTACAGTAGGAAGATAAGCCCCACATACTGGACATATCAAATATATGGAAACTCCCAGTGCAGACACACAGGCCCAGTCAAGAAAAAGCACTGTAAACTGAAGTATAGCACACCAACCCATCCATTTTCCATAGGTCACTCAATGTACTTGAGACATTCTGGTTGGGAGATTGTCAAGAGATGAATTCTCAACTATTCTCAGATTCAGCTAAACATATTCCTGTCTGCTGCCCACTTCCACACTATCTGGACCCGCATCTAACCTTTGTGATCTGTTCATTAACCCAGTAGTTGGCTACCTGCATTGACTCTTAACAATGATACTCTAATTTGCTTCTGACTCCTATAGTTTCTTTAAATATTTTAAAGCTTATATATATATATATATATATATATATATATATATATATATATATATGGTTTGAATGTTATGTATGCTAACAAATTGAAATGGAATGAAAAGTTTGCAATTTCTGTTGCTATGAATCCAAGTGAAACCAAGAGTATTCTGATAAGCAAAGCTGGTGGAATCAATGTAGTTTGTGAATCTACTGGCATTCAATAAATTCTGACATCATGGAAAGACACTGGCCTGTGTTATTGGTAGAACTTACTTTCAAATCTCATGTTCTCTTTTGGAAGCTGATATATGTTTGGATAATTTGTTGTCCTTATTTTTCAAAAATTAAAGATGCCTTTCTTTTATTTTTCAAATTTTGGTCTTACAAGGTTTTACTTTTAAAGTCAGGCATTAAGTCCTTAAACTTGCTATACAGCCCACAGCAGCCTCCAATTTGCTACATACTCCAGTCTGGCTTCAGATTCATGATCCTCCTGCCTAGGGTGGCCGAGGGCTGAGGTTACAGAAATAGACCTGCATGTCCAGTACAATATTTCTTTTCAATATAGTTTTTTTTATTACTTTGGCTTCAGAAGAATTGTTTCCACATTTAATTTGCAGATTAAAGTCATATTTCAACCACAAGTGTTCTCTTTTTTTTTTTTTTTTTTTTTTGGTTTTTTGAGACAGGGTTTCTCTGTGTAGCTTTGCGCCTTTCCTGGGACTCACTTGGTAGCCCAGGCTGGCCTCGAACTCACAGAGATCCGCCTGGCTCTGCCTCCCGAGTGCTGGGATTAAAGGCGTGCGCCACCACCGCCCGGCTGTTCTCTTTTAAAGTTACTTTTATTCATTTGTAGCCAGAGCTTTCTCATTTTTCGGTAGACTGAACACCTTCATTGCAATGAATCCCATGATTTAAAAGTCCTGGTGCATTGCATCCCTCCTCCCCAAACTTAAGGGTTCTAAATGCACATCTTAATCCTAAAAAATACGTCTACTTGTATGTATTGTTTTTGACAGCTGTGTTGAGCCTAGGCCTGACACTTTCCTAAGTGACAGAGTTTTCTCATCAAAACAAACCCCAGAGTTTCTGTTTGTATAATCTGTGCCTAAGTCCACCTTTGCTTACTATATTAGTGCTGACATGGTCATGGGCTTCTATCCAAATCATCCTTTCTCAGGCATTTCTTGAGCTTCCATTTTATACTCAATGCTGAAAACAGACAAGGCACAGTATTTCCTGCCCTTGGTTCTATCGATGGAGCAGAGGAAAATAAATAATTATTATAAAGGATGTTTTTGACTTATTACCAGTAAAAGGGTGAATTGATACAATCTTCTTTGGAGGTGATGTGGCTAAGATCATCAGCCATCAGCTTCAGATATTGTGGAAATCAAGTTTTAGCCGGCACATAGCCAGGCGAAAGAAGACCCATATTTGAAGATGATGTTTCAGAATGTCCTTTCAGCTCCACGAAGCATGCAAATGGCAGGGTTGTCTCTTATCTTTGAATCTAGGCATTAAAGAGAATCAATCTTTCCTGCCCTTCTCATCTTTTTTCCATCCTACATAGTAGAGTATGGTCTTGGTACAGAGCTTCCTTTGATCAAGCAGATGAGTGAAACACCTCAAGCGTGAGAGAACAACTAGCTCGGTGAGGCCCAGGGCCACTGTTGACCTATGGCAATGAGATTGAGAACTCTTCATGCAGCTCTGGACTCACTAGCCCCGGATAGTCATGAAATCAAAGCAAGATTTCTTATTTCAGCAGAACCTGTAACTTAAAATTCAAATTAAATGGCAACTTGGCAAGGTGTATAAAGATGTTTTGAAGTATGAATCAATTTATCCTCAAATGTCCAAGAAACACATTATACAGTGCCACCATTCACTTTCTATATAACCTTAATGTCTGAAACCTTGCGTAGCATTCTTTTGAAAAGCCTCATATAATTAGCCTTGGTTGAAGGTCTCATACATACTCATTCCATGGATAAACTAAATGGAACCATCAACCTACTTTCAAGCATTATAGCCACAACATTTGGAAGTGATAAAATACATCATGACAACACTTCAATGCTCCAGTGTTTCTCTTTGAGGTTTTCAAGAGGCTTTACAAGTTCTTGGAGTTGTTAAACTAAAGGCAGTGTCTACTGAAGGAGCTTCTCTGGCTTGCTGGCAGTGTGACTATTATGTGTAGCACTCACATAGCTTTATTCCTGTTTGGTATCCACAGAGCCCAGTGATTCCAGCTTATCCAATATCCTTTGTGCATTACAACAATGTCCTGGAATCCATTTCCTCTTGGTGAAACAATGTTCCTTCTATCAACAGTATGCATTATTCTTCCTGCAATTTTCTAGATAAAGATAAATAGCTTGTTCTGTAACTACAGTTTAATCACTGCTGGATAACTAAAGCCAAGCAGACCTTTGGGGATAAAAGGAATTACTGTAAGGCTGAGCCAAACTTCTTCCGATCATCTGTGCCTAGTTGCAAAAGTCCATCACAATTGGGTCTGTGGCTGTCCATGTTCCCTTTTAGAAGGAGAATCATTGGAGGGTCCTTGGACCCTTGCCTGAGTATCTGATGTATGTATGTCCCAGTCACTTTTATGTGATATTGTTTTAATTCAAGTGGTATTGGGAAGAATCTAGAGTTTATAGTCTATGGAAGACTACATGATTGGGGTTCTATCTATGTATCTATAGGGAAATGATCATCTGTGCTGTGTGAAGACTTTCCAGTGTGGCTGTTTTGGGGTTACCAGTATTCCTGTCAATAAACCCTCACCCATGATCTGTAGGTAATCTGGATAAACTCACTGGTTCCCCAGAACAAACTTTGGTGAACTCACACTTTGGTTTCTCATTAGAACTTTAGGAGGAGTGGGTAGACATTGTTCACAACACTGGTAGTTGGATATGGCCACATCTTTTTTTGACTGAGTATCCAATGAGGTGTTTAGAATGACTGGTACCTCCTATGCTCCCAAACCACTTCACACCTTGAGAGAAAGTGGGATACTCACTATTCAGGGTCTCCTTAGCACTCCTCATTTGATTGAAACTTACTATATGAAGACAGTGAGGCAAATATACAAAATTACAAACACATACTTACCTTCTACCAATCTATTTTAACCCCAGCTTGTGTTTTTAAGTACTACCAGTGATTATTTTTCAGCTTGGGAAAAAAAATTTTCAGTTCACAGACCTATATTTCTTTTCCCAGTCCATGGGCCAGATTTTGCCTTATTTCTATCTTTATTCCATTTAGACCACCTTACATTCCCCCAAACTCAGGTGCCCCCTGTCTGTTTGATCATAACTTTAAAAAATATGGAGGCCTGTTCTTTTCTAAAGAGGAAACAGAGGGGCAGTGGATCTGGGGGACAGAGGAGTTTGGGGGAGCCCGGAGGAATGGAGGGACGGTAAATTGTGGTCAGGCTGTATTTTATGAGAGAAAAATCTATTTTCGCCGGGCGGTGGTGGCGCACGCCTTTAATCCCAGCACTCGGGAGGCAGAGCCAGGCGGATCTCTGTGAGTTCGAGGCCAGCCTGGGCTACCAAGTGAGTTCCAGGAAAGGCGCAAAGCTACACAGAGAAACCCTGTCTCAAAAAAACCAAAAAAAAAAAAAATCTATTTTCAATAAAAATAAATCTAACTCTCATATTTTCTCTGTGCCGGCACCAGAGCAGGTAATTGTTGATGAAAAGAGTCTCACTATAGATGAGTTCTATGGTAAATTTATAACATTCAAGGTTAAATTAGCCCACAGTAGTAATCAAAAGCCTTACTATATGTCTCTGTCCACATTTATTTAATTCTTTGTAAGTACAAAGCTTTTCTACTCTCTTCAATCCTTTCCCCTTCATCCCCCACATGCTGAGCACGTGCCCTTGATTTCACATTAAGAGCAAAATTGAAGGTGGACGCAATGGCTCAGTAAAGTGCTTGCTGTGGAAGCATGTGAACCTGAGTCTGGATCTCTGGAACCCATGCGAGAGCTGGACATGGTCATGTGTGTCTATAACCTTAGTACATGAGATGGGGAGCAGAGAGAGGCAGATCCATGAAGCCCATTGTACAGCCATTTTTGCCTAACTGGTGAGCTCTGGGTTCAGTGAAAGATCATGTCTCAAAAGATAAGGTGGAAAGCAATTGTGGAAGATATCTGCCATCAACTTCTCGCCAACACATACATATGCAAAGCACACATGCCCATAAATCTATATGAACACATACACTACCCACACCAAAACTTGAAATTATCAAGATTCCTCCATCTTTCCAATTTGTAATAAGAGCCTTCTTTATTGTTTTCCCAGCCTCTTCTGTTATTATATATTTCCACCTTCTAATGTAAAAGTCCTCATATATGCTCACATTTGTTAACATTACCTGGAATATTACAATAGTTTCTTTCATTATTTCTTGGTGATGCTGGACATGGAAGCTTAATAGCCCCTTAATGTCAGTCCAAATCTGTTCTGTGTGTCATGCCATCTCTTTTCATATTGGAAGCCAAGTGTATATAGTTGGTTTGAAAATGTGAATCTAGTAATGTAACTTCCAAGCTAAGAATTATCCATAGTTCCCTTCTTATTTTAGAATTTACAAATAAGGATGAGAATTCTTGGTTTTTTACTTAAGGCTCTAAATATTATATCACTTGGCTAGTTCTTCAGCTACTTTTTAGCAACTGGTGTATGTGTGTTCTGTATTCAGACTACAATGACTATACATGTTTTTCCCCAAAGATTCTTTGGCAAGTCATCAGACTTCCAATGTAAGGCAAAGTTACCAAAGAACTATTATAATATATTGATACTTCCACAATATCAGTCCCTAAAGTATTTGTCTCCATAAGAGCCTTTAACTTGTATAAATACTAGACTTATCCAAGGAAGGTAGAAAGGTAAAAGCACATATTTCCTGCAGCAGGGCTAAGTTCTTCTTGTGGAGGTATTCTTAAAATACATAGATCATCAATACGTTTAAAAAATACATATGGATGAGGTCATTCAGCTTTCTCTGCTTCAATGAAAATGAGCCACCTGAAGATCATGAATATTCAAAACATGAGAGCAATTCATCTTCATTTCCTTTGCCTAATCTATGATACGGTAAGCCACAATTCTACAAGTTGGTCTACATTCCTTCCACTTACTTAGCCCCCAACACAATTTCATCAGCATGCATCATATGCTAAAGATTCTCTTAAGTACTTTTGTGATCCATCTGTATCATCACATACTCCCTGCAATGCTCATAGTGCTAGCCTTCGGAGCCTCTTGACTGTTCAACTACTAGAACCTCCAGATACACTTTCCGATTAATCAAGTTCAGACCATTCTCCCTATTGTAGTTGATTTGATCTTTAAAAAGCTCAGACATATAAAAACTCCCCCCAAAAACTTCCCACTGCTTTATTGAATGATTTATGATAAATCCCCTTTGGATGTGCTTCTCTAAGAATTGCACATCAGCAACTGTCTTAACCCACAGCACAGCATTGTGGGATACATGCTGATGTAATCACATTTGACTCATAAAGTAACTTGAAGCACAAAGATGCTACATGAGTATCTTAGAGTCTCATTAGTTAGCAAGTGATGACAATGAGATGGAAATTCAGATGTTCCTCAGGACTTTGTGCCTTTAAGCTCTATGCTGCTATTGTCTCTCATAAAATATACTATGTACATGTATATGTACATAACAATGATGATTAAAGAAGAAAAGGCTGTGAATTTGAGAGGGAATGATTGGGGCATGGGAGGAGTTTGTAGGGGAGAAAGAGAGGTATAAATTATGTAAATTTAATACCTACGTATGCAATTCTCAAAAAAAAAAAAAACACCCAAAATTTTAACAAGGAACATAATACAAAACCTTCAGCATGGCAATCAATGCTTTCCACTCTCTGGGCCTTATTAACCAGTTCAGTCTCATCTGCTGTATTGAGGTTTTAAAGAGTTGGACCTTGTTTTGTCCCTAAGCCTTTGTCCAAGCAGTATCATTAAGATCAATTATGGGCCGGGCGGTGGTGGTGCATGCCTTTAATCCCAGCACTCGGGAGGCAGAGCCAGGCGGATCTCTGTGAGTTCGAGGCCAGCCTGGGCTACCAAGTGAGTTCCAGGAAAGGCGCAAAGCTACACAGAGAAACCCTGTCTCGAAAAACCAAAAAAAAAAAAAAAAAAAAGAAAGATCAATTATGGACTGCAACCCACAGCTTTAGGGAGACTATCTAGCAAGGAGGATCCTAGGAGGCACCAGGCCGAGCTCCAGGAGGAGGAAAGAGTGGAGGGATTCTATGAGCAAGGGACATCATGATCATGATGGGAAAATGTACAGAGATGGCCAGCCAAACTAGTGGAAATGCATGAACTGTGGACCAATAGCTGTTACTTGACTAGGTAGGCCCTCTGGATAGGTGAGACAGTTGTTTAGCTTGAACTATTCAGGGGGCCCCCAGGTAGTGGGATCAGGATCCATCCCTGGTGCATGAGCCAGCTTTTTGGAGCCCAGTGCCTATGGTGGGACACCTTGAGCAGCCTTGGTGCAGGGAGGAGGGGCTTGGACCTGCCTCAACTGAATGTACCAGACTGTGCTGACTCCCCATGGGAGACCTTGCCTTGGAGAAGGTGGGAATGGAGGTGGGTTGGGGGGAAAGGATGGGAGGACAGGAGGAGGGAGGAGAGCGGGATTTGTGGTTGTTATGTAAAATGAATAGAAAATTTTAATAAAATAAATAAAACAGATCAATTATAGTTTACCAAATTTCATCATGACTAGATTACTAATGACCTTTAGCTGAGGTAGTAAATAGAGCCTTCTGTATGATTTTGGGCTGGTGTCAATTATTCAGTAGTAATAATGATATTCTAATAAGACACTAGTACCCTCCCTTTGGATATCAGACTACCAAAACAATTGTCTCCATGGGACTGGAATTTCCCCAGAAATTTCATGTTGGGAAAAGGAAAAGGCTACAGGCTAGTATCAGTCAGAGGAGGAACTCTTCTCCCAGAAAGACATTTTACATACTTCTGAAAACCTGTCAGATCATCCTGCAGGAGACACTGAAGCCCAGATAAGGATGGGTCAATAATTGCTAAAACCACAGCTTATCCGTGATAAGTTATGCATGCCTTTGCTTTCTGTTTAAACCTCCTGTCAGGACCCTGAAGACACATTGAAAAGGGAAAGGAAACAGGAAATTTTTGTTCTCCTTGCAAATGGTGCTTGTGGTGCTGCTAGGGACCAGGCTCTGATCCTAACACTGCTAAGATTTGGCCTTCCAGACTAAAGTATGCACATCTCCTCTGTACTCTGTATTGAACCATATAAAAAGGAAATTCTACAGCATTTTTAAAGGTACTCTTCATTCAGTAAACAACTCTCTCACATGCTAAGTATGTGGGCCTGGAGAGCTGGCTCAGCAGTTAAGAATACTGACTGCTCTTACAGAGGACCCTGGTTTGATTCCCGGTACCTATGTGGTGGATAATGGTCAGTAAATCCAGTTCTAGGGGCTTCAACTACCTCTTCTGACCCCCATGAGCAAGGCATGTGGGCAAAATACCCACATACATAAAATAAATTTAATACATCTAAAATACAACTAAGTATGTGGACAAAGATGAGAATTCTTTTTGTTTATTTAATTGTCATTTTCCTCTATTTCAAGACGATAGCTGGGGTCGTCATTCCTCACCTAACATTGCTGGAACCCAAATTGGCAATTTGAAAACCCAAGATCACAAGAAAAATAGCATGTTCAGTAATGTCACTAAGGGTCTTAAGGGAAGAGGTGAAATTCTTTTTAGACTACTAAGAGGAAAGTAAGCGGCATATGCTTAATTCAAAAAGAAATCACAAGTCTGATTAAGAGTAAAAGGCTACAGGGAAAAGGAACCACTCAGTATTAGATGGCAACAGGCCAGTAGGAGATGTAAAATCAGATGCATTTGCTTGAGTGTACTTGATCCTAGACACAAGGGACACGATCTCAGTAATGATTCAATCTCTTAAGCATAAAATAGGATTGGCAGCAGAAAATATAAAACAGGCAATTCCAGCATGAGACAAAATGATAGATTAGAGAGTCTATCAAGAAAATAATGGAAGTTTAGTGCTCAATAATCAAAAGGGACATACCAGAACTTGAGGACTATCTAAGTTTTCAAATATCTGTATAACCCAGCAGTCAATTCAACTACTAACCAAACTTGTATATTTTACTTTCCTGGGAGACTGTTGAATATAAGATGGCTTGATAAACATTTTAAAGTGGAAACTTCTAGTCATCCTTTGTTTTACATCTAGTATCCTCCTATGAGTGAATACATACCATGTTTGTCTTTCTGAGTCTGGGTTACCTCACTCAGGATGATTTTTTCTAGATCCATCCATTTGCCTGCAAACCTCATGATGCCATTGTTTTTCTCTGCTGAGTAGTACTCCATTGTGTATATGTACCACATTTTATTTCAGGCCCTCTGGATAAGTGAGACAGTTGATTAGTTTGAACTGTTTGGGAGGCATCCAGGCAGTGGGACCAGGACCTGTCCTCAGTGCATGAGCTGGCTGTTTGGAACCTGGGGCTTATGCAGGGACACTTGGCTCAGCCTGGGAGGAGGGGACTGGACCTGCCTCAACCGAATCTACCAGGTTGAGCTGAATCCCCAAGGGAGTCCTTGCCCTGGAGGAGATGGGAATGGGGGGTGGGCTGGAGAGAGGGTGGGGGGACGGGAGGAGGGAGGACAGGGGAATCTGTGGTTGATATGTAAAATTAAATGAAATTATAAAATGAAAAAACAGAAAAGTTACCCCCCCACACACAAAATACAAATAAAGTGAAAACTTCTTACATACCCACATTTGTTTGTGTCCTAGATTCACACAATGATTAATTATCAAATGACATGGTAAATTCCAGGAAAGAAGTAAGCAGTTAGAAACCCAGAGAACAGGTAAGTACTCAATCTGATCTTGGGAGTAGTGGTCCAAAGAGAGGCATTTAAAAAACTGAGATGCAAGCTGTCTCACAGATGAGAAGGAAATATTTGCCAGAGAGATGATGACATATTAGGGGAATAGTGTGTACTCGGTGTGAACTGGTTATGCAAATGGAAAGAACAGATAAAATGTAACACATTTGGGCATCTGCAGGTGATTTGTTTTGGTTGTGGTTTAAGATAAGATGTACATAGGCATGCCTTTTGGATCATGTTCTAAGACTTGGATTTCATCCTGAGCATTGTAAGTAAGAACTGAAAAGAGCTTATACCTGAAGGTTGTGTGGTGTTGTGGGATCTAAAACACAAGTGAAAAGTTTACATTTGAACAGATAAAAAGGCTGCTTTTTTCCTTTAAGACAGGACAAAAAGCATGAGTGAAGATGAAAATGAATGGCTCTATAAAACAAACAAAAGATGAGTGAATTAAAAATGCAGGCACACCTGAAAACTTTTAGTTTCTAGGTGAAATAGGAGGTAAGATAATCTCATGAAAATAATGTGTATCAGCAGAAAAAGATTTTTAAAAAGAGAGATAGGCTGGGGATGTGGTTCAGTGATATAACAATTGTCTAAGGCATAGAGAGAGTAGGAGGGAAAGGGATCATAAGAGAGAAAACCAAAGGAAAGTAGGGAAGGAGAGAAGGACAGAGGGAGGGAGGGAGGGAGGGAGGGAGGGAGGGAGGGAGGGAGGGAGGGAGTTTGTCATAGCCACCAAAGAGGATGTAAAGGAGCTGAAGAAACCAGATGGATCATAGATAGATATGCCCTGGTTAGTACCAATTCATTCTTCAGATTTCAGATGAGGTGTCACCTGCAGAAGATACAGTGAGATCTCTCTATTTCATGCTTTTGAAGTACAGATTATATTTCCTGTAGAGGCTTATCATAATGTTAATCTTATATGATTGAGATCTACTCCATACCTATTCGGTCACCACTGTATAGATTAACCTTTAGTTTCCCATCTCTAATATATGAATAGCAATAATCTCTGCCTCTATTGCTACTTGTTCCACATTTTATGGGTCTTGTACTAAGTGACTATGCATTATAATAAAGAGGAAAGGGAAGCCCTGAAAGGTCAATCATGTACAAGTTCAAGAGTTGGTACAACTAGAATTCAATCCAAGTCTGCATCAATCCAAAAGCTAAACTCTCATTTCTTGTCTATAACACTTGATTAGGCACTAGGCAACTAAAGATTTCATACATGAACCACCCTGGGGTTATATATTTTTCAAAGTTCCTTTCTTAACTTCCCTGCTTAGAAGGAAACCAAAATGAACAAATGTCTTACATCCAAATGAATGACTTTAGAAATAAATTCTCTTGGCAATTTATAATTACAATTCAATGAAGATAATACTCACAGCAGGAATCTGTCTCCTATCTCCCAAATAATTGTGTATACTCACTCAGCAGTAAAAACAATGACATCATGAAATTTGCAGGCAAATGGATGGAACTAGAAAATATCATCCTGAGTGAGTTAATCCAGACTCAGAAGGACAAACAAGGTATGTACTCACTTATAAGCGTATAATAGATGTAAAGCAATGGATAACCAGACTACAACCCACAGCTCCAGAGAAGCTAGCTAAAAGGAGGACCCAAAGGGAGATGCATGGATCACCCTGGAAAGGGGAAATAGATGAGATCTCTATGAGTAAACTTGGGATGAGGGTTGAGCAATGGAGGGGAGGGGAGGGGGGACAAGAACATGAGGGAACAGGATGGCCAAGCTGGAACAGGGATGAAGTGGGAGAGCAATGAAAGAGATATCTTGAAAGAGGGAGACATCATGGGGATAGAGAGAAACCTGGTGCTAGAGAAGTTCCCAGGAGTCCACAAGGATGACCCCAGCTTAGACAACTAGCAATAGTAGAGAGGGTGCCTGAACTGGCTTACCCCAATAATCAGATTGGTGAATACCCTGTCATCATAGAGCCTTTCTCCAGTAACTGATGGAAGCAGATGCAGAGGTCCACAGCCAAGCACCAGGCTGAGCTCCAGGAGTCCAGTTGAAGAGAATAAAGAGAAATTCTATGAGGAAGGGGAATCAAGATCACAATGGGAAAACCTGCAGAGACAACCGAATCAAACTAGTGGGAACTGCTGTGAGATGTTCTCTATGCTGTGAATGTGTTGCTCTGATTGGTTAACTAATAAAGTGCTGATTGGCCAGTAACCAGGCAGGAAGTATAGGCAGGACAAAGAGAAAGGAGAATGCTGGAAAGTGGAAGGTTGAGTCAGGAGATGCTGCCAGCTGTGGCCATGAGAAACAAGATGTAATGTACCGGTAAGCCACAATCCATGTGGCAACTTATACCTTAATAGAAATGGGTTAATTTAAGATGTAAGAACTAGATAACAAGAAGCCTGCCACAGCCATACAGTTTATACGTAATATAAGTCTCTGTGTGTTTAATTGGGTCTGAGCGGCTGCAGGAGCTGGGTGGACACAGGAGTACTCCAGCTACAGGGAATTCATGAAGTTTAGACCAACAGCTGTGGAGCCTGCATGGGACTGGACTAGGCCCTCTGCATAAGTGAGACAGTTGTGTAGCTTGATCTGCTTAAGGGGCCTCTAGCAGTAGGATCAGGATCCATTCCTGGTGCATGAGCAGGCTTTTTGGAGCCCATTACCTTTTGTGGGACACCTTGCACAGCCTTGAGGCAGGGGGAGGGACCTGCTTCTACTGGATGTACCAGGTTCTGCTGACTCCCCATGGGAGGCCTTACCTACTTGTAGGAGGAAATGGGGCTTGGGTTGCGGGGGAAGCTGGAGGGCTGGAAGGAGGGAAGAGGGGGATCTGTGATTGGCATGTAAAATGAATAAAAATTTTTCTTAGTAAAAAAAATTGTGTATAGTCATCTACAAGCTCGTTCTGATACTCTACATTATCCATCTCCCCAGCATAGGTTTTAGTCTCACTGACAAAATATAAAGTTTAAGTCTGAAGAGCTTATGTCTCCTGCAGTACATTAGAATGACCATGGAAGCAATTTTCAGTAATAGAAAGAGTCACACAAATCTGAGCAAGATTCTTCAGCTCTTACATCTGTCTTTTCTTATGAAGACAGAAAAAAAATAACACTTGCTACAGTTTATGAAATGATTAGTGGGACAACGCATACAAAACATCTTTGATACAGTTAATATAATTTCTTTTTCTTCTGATTCTTCTATATCCAGAGGTTACTTCCTATGAATTCCTTGAAAAGTACCCCAGAAGCAACCAATTCCACTTCAACTCCTACCAAGTAGGAACAAGAAAAACAAAATATCCTGAAAGCAGTTTTCATTTACTGATAGAGTATTGGCATTATAAGAATTTCTGTCTCTACTTTGATTTCTCCCAATGTTTAAGCAATCAAATGTAAACATTATATCACCAGGCACAGTTGGGTTGAATATCTGGGTTACTTTACAGATGAAGAAATTAAGATAAGGAAAGCTAGGTAATAGGCATACACAAGGAAAATCTAAATAAAAACCTACATTGTTGGTTATTAGTTTAGTGTTATCCACAATAAAAACATCAGCAATACCAGTACTAATACATTAATATGATTCCTGAGTCTGAAACTCACTACAATAGTCTATTATTATCATAGTATATTATATACATGTATAAAATATCACAATGAAGCCCACTGTATTGTACAATTAATAGATGCTAATAAAATGGGGAGAAAATAGCAGATAAGCTCTTGGTGTTGATGGCCTGGTTTTATGTGCTCTCTTATACAAAAAAAATTAACCTGGAAATAAACCTAATTGGAAGCACTAACAGTGTATAAAGTGACTGACATATTTCGTGTTGACCATTAATATTTTTTCTTGCAGGGAAAGATAGTAGAGGCTAGCACATTTTTAGAGCACGTGTGTGAAGCTGGAACTTTTCTTTTCATAACCCTGGTATCCATGTAATCAGAATATATGAGTAAATGAAGCCACACATACACAGAATGTGCATGTTCTCGGAAATGAATCAGAACATCAAAAATAAATGAAATCATTCCTCATGGAGAGTCTCTATGGTTGTCTCCAGGCTTAAGAGGGAAAAGTTTCAGAAAAGTCGAACCTTCTCCTTTATAGTAGAATAATCACATAGAAAATTGTCTCAGAGAACTCTAAAAGGCAAGTACTTCCAAAGGATCACTGTTGCTTGAAAGAGGTAAGATTTTATAGGAAATACAGGCCAATAAAAATTCATCAATTGTATTATTCATGTCATACTAATAGTACAGCATATACTAATTAGATTCATTCAAAACATGTAGTATTTCCCCCAACTATTTCCACTAAATCAAACTTTAGCCACACACACACACACACACACACACACAAAATGATTCATGTTCCCTTTAAGCAAAGATGATTAAAGCAAAATAAGCAATTACTCCAAACAAGTTACTTCTCATTACCAAATTTCATACCCAAATGAAAGTTCGAGACTTACTCTGTGTGAATAATGTGTCCAGTTGCAATCAAATTCTTCTGAAATACCACTGAAATCTGCCTCAAGGAACAACTTCAAAGCTTAATGGGTTTTAAATGACCTTAGAACTAAAGCTTCTATTTAAGTAGGAGGAGCTCCAGCATTAGCTGCAAAAAGCACCAACTATCATGAGAAAATTTGCATTCAAAGCCAATCAGCACTCAAAGTTATATTTGCTTTAAAAATTTCAGCGGAAATTATATCTGACTGGTTTTCCCTTTTAATTACTTCCTGATATAGCCTCTTAGTATTGCCAGTATTATTCTACTACGTGACTCACCACACTACAAATCAAATGATAATCTAAAGACAAGCATATGATTAATAGGTTTCTGTTTTATCAGCATATACTGTGCAAAGGCATCGTGGTTTTGAGTGTTAAATACCTTTAAGTAGAAAAAGAGGAATCCCCAAACCTGATTTCTATTCTGGGACCTGGTTTCACAGTCAGCTCTTGAATCTTGTATGATTTCCTTAGCACTCTTGGCACTATTTAGAAAAAAATTATTTCAGGGCCTGATGATGTAGCTCAGTGGCTCAATGTATGCTCAGCATGTGCAAGGTAGTAGGTTCATTTCCAAGCACCAAGAAAAAGAATGAGGAAAAATATTACTGAATGGGACCACAGGCATCATCCATTTTATGGTTGCCCTGGACATATAGAGACATTTTATTTCACCACCAAGGTGTCAGTACTCCAGTACATAACCACTAGTCCATGATCCTGTAAAAACCATAACTAAACTCAGTAGGGTCTGAGACAAGAGGAATAGAGAGGTAGAGAGGAAGAGGGAAGGGAAGGATGGAGGGAAGGAGGGAGGGGAAAGGAAAGAAGGAAGGGAGGAGGAAGAGGGAGAGAGGGAGGGAGCGTGGGAGGGAAGGAAGGAAGGAGAAGAAGGGAAGGAGAGAGGGGAAAAGGATGGAGGGAGGGAAGAAAGAAGAAAAGAAGAAGGGGAGGAGGGAAGGAGGGTGGGAAGGAGAAAGGAGGGCAGAAGGAGGGAAGGAAGGAGGCAAGGAGAAAGCAAGGGAAGGAGAGAGAGAGGGAAGGAGAGAGGAAAGGGGGAGAGAAGGAGGGAGGAAAAGGAAGGAGGGAAAAGACAAGATATGACAAGGGAAGAGAGGACTGCGTAGGAAGAGGAAAAGGATGGGAAGTGGAAAGAGAAGAAGGGGCCATGGGAGGAAGTAAGCTCAAAATGTATACATGCATGAAAGTGTCCGAATGAAACACATTATTGTGTAGAATTAACATACAATAGCAAATACACTTTAGTGTTACGTCATTTTAACCCTCTGTTTACACAAAAATCGCCTCTTCACTTGGCCTTTATGAGCTGAGGATGGAGCTCTCATTTATGTATATGAAAAACCCTGGACTTGAAATCCAACATCACAAAACAAACAAAGAAAAAAAAAGTTCCTATATCTTATATAATTTAAATTGATGGACAATAAGTGGAGGATGTCTAAAATTCCTCTGGTTTCTAAAAGCCCTGATGTGCTCCTTGGTACTATAGTTAAACTCCATTAAGTGCCATGCATTTTTTTGCACTGAAAATATCAAATCTTTCCACAATGGGCTGAGATTTTTTTCATTCCAGATAAAATTAAGAAACTTGGGCTAACGCTCACCTTTTCTTCACCTTATAAGTCTCCACACAGACTTTCTATGGCCCTGTTTTGATCTCCATGTTCATATAAAGTTACATTTGACTCATACAAAGCCCTAAGACTCCGGAAGAGTTTTGCTATTTTCCTAGGTAGAAGAGGTGCCCGCAATGGTGAATTACACATGAGAATTAACTGAATTTGGACTGTGTTTCCAAACCACTAACACTCCAATGGATGAAAACCACACTCTTTCCATTGGAATGCATGTTCAGAATTTAAAGATAAGCTGCACTCTATATTAGAGGTAGTTAAACAAAGGTAATGCATCTAAACAGAGAGCTGTGTGCAGTCTTCTCTCCATTACAAAGTTTGTTTTATCCCAAAATGGCTTTCTTCCCCCAAAGGTCTTTGTATTTGTATTCATTTCCACAGTTAATGTTTCTCTGTAATACTTTTTTGAGACAGGATCTCAGCATGTAGCCCTCGGTGGCCTCAAACACGCGACCCCCAATCATGTCTTACACTTCAGATTCCAAGCGTATGCCACCACTTCCAGCCTAGTGTTTCTCCAACTTTGAAGTTAGGAAGGCAGAAAGAAACTTCAACTTAGAGAATATGGCATTTGCTTTCCAGACATCAGCTGTTTTAGCTGTTTCACAATCATTTTGGTCAGAAATTACTTATCAAACCTCTGTGTGAGAGTTTAGTGTCAGAATTTGCTGACATGAAAAATAAATAAAAGGAAATGTAGACTCAGACTTTCCTTTCTTTTTCCTGAGATTGCAATTTCAATGAGCTCCAGGAAGTGTTCCTCCAGCTTCCTGCTTCCTGTAAATCTTTTGGCAGCAACAGACACCTCACTGCACTCTAACTCATGGTCAATATTATAGACTCAGTTTTGTGGTGTCTTGCAATAAATAATGCAGTACTTGTAATAACAGGTATGTAAAGGATAAGTTCTATTGGGTCAATGAGCTTCTGTTTTAAACAATAATACATTATTCTTCTGTTGCTGAAGTTTTACTAGACAGTCCCTTTATCCTGATCAGACAGCTCAATTGGCAAAAGAATAGGCTAAGCTTTGCTGCTCCATGTGAAAAGAACTTCACCCAAAGACAATTCATCTAATTTTCCTAAAAGTTCTATTTCAACCTTTTCTAGTGACATGGATGCATTTATAAATCAAAGATAGCTCTATGACTCTGCTTCAGATAAAAAGTGTATTGCAACTTCTGAGAAAAAGAAGACTGAGGAGTAAAGAGTGAGAGATTCTGTATTGTTTTGCTTTGTTTTTAAGGTGAAGAGAATTAGAGAAAAGATACTGGACGGCAATCTCTGACCTCCACACATGCATGCATAGCACATGCTGCTGCATAAACACATGCATTATGCATGTGCGAGCACACACACCAACTTTTAAATATCAGGCTAATTAAAATCCAAGTTTCTTAATTGACACCTCTGTTTATACTCTTTCTGTCCTTACTGAACTGCTGCAGATTTTATATTAAATGGTTGACTGACAGGAATCAGGATATCTCTCTCCTTGTGTGACATTCTCTATCTCCAGCCACTCTGTTGACCACCAAAACAGGAAACTGCTGCTCCAATGAGGCGGTGAGGAAAAGCTGCACAGTTGTTACTTTGTTGGTTCTAGGATCTTTGGGGATAGCAAAATCCACTGATGTCCCTACTCTTGCATAAAATGGTGCAATGCTTGCATAGACTCTATGTACATCACCCAAAACTCTTTCAGGCATTTCCAGATTAGTTCTATTACCTAATATAAAGTAAATGCTATGTGCATAACTGCTATACTGTACCATGTAAGGGTTAATCACAAGAAAAACACTTCTGTATATGTTTAGTACAGGTTCAATTGCTGTGTTTTATTAAATCCAAAGAAATGGAGCCTCTAGAAAACAGGGCTTCACTGCATCTAATGTTTCAAAGTGTTATTTTGTTTTAAAGGTTAAGAGGTATTAAATAGAAAAAGAGAGGGGAGGGAAGAAAGAGGGAAACATGATTACATATACACACCAGATTTATAACAAAATTCTAAATTTAATAACAATGTATAAACATTCCTGTAAGCCTACTCAATGAGACAGAGGGTGTCAAGGCTGCTTATCTTTCCCACAAATCTAGTTTTATTTTCTGTCATAAATCTGTAATCTCCGCTACCAATATTCAATAGCAGGAATCCAGAGCTGAGCAAAACCCATTTGAGGCAGAAAATACAGTTGGCAACAAGATGGGACCTGTCCCCATGTGGTTTCCAGAGGCAGGAATTAGCATCAACCAAGTGTGAATGCAGACAACAGAGGTCAGTGGTGCCAGGTTGCTTCTCTACTCTCCTGTTCATTGCACAGCTACAGAGCATCCAAGTCCTCAGCTTCTCTTCTCTCCCACCCATTGAACAGCTACAGAGCATCCAAGTCCTCAGCACCATAGAGAGATGCGTTCAATGCTACAGCATGTTGTTTAAAGTCTAGTTGAAGGGATGGAAACTAGAATATATTGAATGTTTACTCCATGGTGTGAGAATGTTAGACAGCTAGTTAGATATTAGCAGGCCTGGAAGAAACTGGGGATGGACTCCTGTCAGAACCAACAGTCTGTAAAACCAAGAACTGGTGCTGTAGGACTCGAATCACAGGTTGACCCTGTGTGAAGATATGACATCCTAAACTGCTCTGAAAGTCATTAATAGGTTGCTATTTAAACTTGATTCCAGGAGCCCAAAATTTTATAAGATTACTATCTAGCAGGAGGTTTTCTGTTAAAGAACAAAGACATACCATCAGTTCCTCCTCCTGTAACTGTAAATGCAAATGTGCCTGTCGGTCATCCAGGGCAGAAAATGTCCCTCAGGAAAGGTTTCTAGAGACTTTAGAACTATTAAAATGTCTTCCTAAACGGGGCTGGAGAGAAGGCTCAGAGGTTAAAAGAACTGGATGGTCTAGAGGACTCAGGGTTGACTGTCAGCACCCACATGGCAGCATTCAACTGTCTGCAACTCCACTTCCAGGAGATCTAAAGCCCTCTCCTGGTCACCTCAAGCATTGGGTATGCACATCGTATGCAGACATAAAAATCTACATGCAGAGAAAATGTCTATACACATAAAAATAAATAATAGGATTGGTTTTTTTTTTTTTTTTTTTTGGTTTTTCAAGACAGGGTTTCTCTGTGTAGCTTTGCGCCTTTCCTGGAACTCACTTGGTAGTCCAGGCTGGCCTCGAACTCACAGAGATCCGCCTGGCTCTGCCTCCCAAGTGCTGGGATTAAAGGCGTGCGCCACCACCGCCCGGCAATAATAGGTTTTTTTTAAGTCTACCTAAAGTATAAAGCCAGAAAATAGTCTCATTGACCATTGTCCACTCCCTCTGCTTCAGAGTATGATTAACTTGGCTCTACCCATCTTTGACATTACGCAATGTGTGTCTCTTACGAATATTTTTCTGAAGACCATAAGGATCAGGACACCTAAGTGAGATCCCAGTGACAAGATCAAAAAACTCTAACAAAGAATACCACTGGCATCTAAAAGAATTTGGAAGAGAGAGCAATTTACTCTACCTGTGTCATGAAGAGGATGAGCATCTTCAGGCAGAGATGGTTTGGAAGACGATCCTGGCTTTGTTAATATCAAGTTGCAAAATACTTAAAATACATTGATATTTTAGCCCTGTTCTCTGCCAAAATCCCTTGGAATTTAGTGAGAGCTAGAAATGGGTTTTGTTATCTTTTCACAATGTTCTGAGTCTTTTAGGAAGCAAATGTAGCTAAAGCTGTCTTTAAAACAGTGGCAAAAGCCAGGCATAAGCGGTACCTGCCTCTAATCCCAGCACTTGGAAGGCTGGTAGATCACTGTGCACTCAAGGCCAGCCTTGCCTACTTCAAAAATATGAAACAAAACAAGACACCTAGGGCAGAGACTAATTGTTTCCCAGGTTCCATATCTCCTTTCAGCCATACAAACTGTATCAGAATTATATACACAGCTTCCCAACAGAAGCCTGCATTTTCTAACTCTTTCATGTCTTGGCATAAATACATGGCAGTAAATTAAATAATAATATGCAAAAAGCAAATTGTATAATCTTTGGACCAGGCTTTAACAAGAAAATCACATGTCCTCTTCCCCTTTTCCACCTAATCAGCAAGCTATGGCCTGGATGTAATGGTGGGAGCCATATTTGACCACATAAACAATGTCAATATACTACAAGATGGCAAGGTGACAATATAAAATTATTCTGGGCATTTGAAGACCTGTATTAGTGTTGTCTATCCACATTTTGGTCTTATTTTGATGTCTCTGGATTATAGAGGTTTATTTTCCCTTAACTAAAATTGAAATAAGCCTTTGTTAAAACACATGTTACTAATAAAAAATTTCTCTTCACAAGGATATCTGCACATGAAATCCAGAAATTAAAGACTGCACAAAATGGAAAAGAATACGGGGATGATGTTTGAAACCTACTAAGCCTAAAGGATTTTTTGGTTTTGCTTCTTGTCTTGATCTCCCATTAATTACTGATTGCACGCCGTGTTATTTCTTTAGAGTAGACCCTGACTAAGCTTCCACGTGCCTCTTACCTTAGTATGTAATTTCCATATGGGCGGCAATAGTGTGTCTCTTGCCTCCATAAAACAAACTCCTAGACTAGAGCAGATATTCAGTACATGTTTAATGAATGCACCTGTATTCCCACTTTCATTTTTTTAAAAAATTCTTGGACACATAACCTTTATTCTGATGGTGCCAATAATCACAAAGCAAAGCTAATAATGACAGAATGGGCTGCACTATTGATTTAAACAAGCATTCCCATTTAAGAAATTAAGAGAAGCTAAACACTTTTTCAAAGTTCTCATGTAGGAAATGGAACTCAAATTCAATGATTGGTCATGATCTTTGCCCCTCACAGCAAATTCTTGGTACAAATATTACTACAGTAGATCCCTCTTATTAGTAGAGAGGTTCCTCCTGTGAGTTTTAGTGGATAACTGAATCCATGGACAGTATCAACACTCTATGGAAACTTTGGGAGTTTTCCTTATATATACATATCCACAATAAGTTTTATTTATAAATTAGGTACCATGACAGGATAGTAACACTAATGTTAAATACAATGAATTAACAATATACATAATAAATTTATATGAATGTGGTCTTTCCCTCTTAAAGACCTTGTATTAAACTTTAATGACTTTTCTTTTTATCAGTAGCTGATGATAAGTTAGTGAATTTATGGGAAGTCACATTTCAGATAAGAGAATGAGGACTATCTTGGCATTCCCATTGTACAGAAGAGAAATTCAGGCTATCAAAAGTTCAGCATTTAGCAAATGGAACTCAAAATTGTTTATCATCAAAAGGTACTTTCCTTGCTCCAACAAAGTCAGTCACACTCTCTTCCCGAACCAGCCTGGCAAAAAGCTGAACGGCAACGGAATAAATCGAAGCAGTGTCTTTAAAACAAATTAATTAGTTACAAATAACCAAACCAAGCTAATTTATATGTTCAGACTTACTAAGTAAATGCAAGGTATATCATGTTTACAAATACTTTTCCTATTTTTTATAAGGCTTCTTGTGCAGCCTAAGCTGGCCTTGAACTCAGTGTGTTGCTGAGGATGACCCTGAAATTCTTATCCTCCCTTCTCCACATTTCAACTGCTGGAATTATAGGCATGCACCACCAAACTCAGCTTATAGAATTCTTGGAGCTGAACCCAGGGTTTTGTGCATGCTAGGCAATCACTCTAAAAACTAAGCTACAACCCCATCCGTTTATGCTGTTTGCTTAATCATTGAAAACTTTCACTTTAAAAATATTAGCACAGGGACATTTTAAATTTGGTCAGTGTGTGACACAGTTACTGAAAAGTACCCTAGAATGAACAGGTGAAGCTGCTAAGGAATATAAATACTTCACAGCACAATATAAAAATATTATAACCTTGAAATCAGTTACAATCTAGCAAATTATCTGTAAGGCACTTTATTGATTATATTTATAAACTTCTTGTTACAATATCAAAACATACATAAAAGTAATTTTATAAAATGACATTGGACAGGTCTGGGAACATATAGAGCTCAACTGATAGAGTCCTGGATTCTGTTGTGTACATCCAAAACAACAAAAGAAAATACACTTACCACTATAAAATGAAATCCTAAATGTTCATTACCTAGACTGAAAAATTTGAGATTACAAAATATTTATTAATATGCCATAATGTGAGATCTGGCCTATCTAGTCTCAAAAATCAAGAAGTCATTTATAGAATCTTAATTGGACAATACTGAACCAAGCCTAAAACCGGGTCTAGCTCCTTTTTTTAACAGACAAACAAATTACTGTTCAGAAAGGAGAAACTGAATGGAGTTAGAGACAAAGCCTTATATAGATAAGAATTTACTATTCATTTGCACCGTATCATGCTGTCTGCTACCATTAAATACTCTTTAGTTTAGTTGACTCCTCTGAAAATAATGTCTGGAATATGGTACACCATTTACTCTACCAATTCATTGAACCAATCTGGGATTTTTTAAGCATCACCAGATACAAATCTTTTTACAGGAAAATGTTCAAATAGTAGAAATTGCAACATAACCCATTTCCATTTATCTCTTTCAAATGTCTAAATTTCATTATACAATAAAATTTATTAATCAAAAAAGCTTAGAGAAATAATCATGTAGAACTTTACCATAACATCATGGTCTTTCCTGGTTTCTCGTTGATAACGTAGAGTCAGAAGCAAGCACATAATC
The DNA here is from genome assembly GCF_007827085.1 of Peromyscus californicus insignis. NCBI lineage: Eukaryota > Metazoa > Chordata > Mammalia > Rodentia > Cricetidae > Peromyscus > Peromyscus californicus. The sequence goes on from NW_026294391.1 coordinate 96,414,607, forward strand.
AAATTTTTAATGAGCAATTAACAGGAAACCCGAGTTTGCACATGTGTTTTCTTGGATTGAGCGTTAATCAAATTAGAAAGTTAAGTCCCAGCTGGACACTGAACAACCAATAGAAAATTTCTAACAGCCAGGGCATATCATCATTTCAAAGAAAAATAAAGATTAAAAAAATAGCATTAGTCTTCTCAAGTTGTCATTTTACTAGTGGCATGTGGGTTTTAAAGATATTTAAATGATAGGATTTTGAAACAAATTAATTTATGAATCATTTCATTTAATTTGAAGAGAATCACAGATTTGTGGATCATATTCTCCATATATTAACACTGACTTACAAGGAGTGAGATTGCCAGAAAATTCAGCAGCTGGATCATTTGATCATTTACAGTAACATTGGGATGATTGTGTGAACAATTTTAGATTTGCCATTTATCTTTCTTTCTGCCTTGCCTGCGTTTTCTCTAGTTTTTCTGTTTTTTTTTAAGACAAGGTTTTGCTTTGTAGCTTTGGAATTCTCAGTCCTCTTGCCCTCCCCTCCCAAGAGGCTGACGCTACAGGCATGCCTCGCCACACCCAGCCATATTTTGGCAGGGCATCATTTAAAACATGTTTTATTGCTTTATTCAGACTAAGACTTACTTTCTGCATTGGCTATTACTACTTAGCTGTCAGTCATTTATTCAATAAATGGGACCCAGTGATGGACAATTCCTGCTCTCATTGAACTTATCTACCTGTGAAAAGGACAGATTGTAAACAAATAAAACATGCAAAAATATATACTGTGATGATAATCTCATTTATTGCAAGTCCAGGTGAAGTCTACATATGCAGCTCAGTGACAGAATGCCTGATTAGCATATTTGAAACCCTGGGTTCCATTCGCAGCATGAAGGGAGGGAGGAAGAGATACAGGAGCATGGGGGATTCCAGACCAGCTTTGGCTCTTACACAAAGAAACTGCCTAAAAAAATGCAACGAAATAAAATTTTGAAAGGGGGACTAATCAGGATTACTTCAAGGTTTTAGTAGGAAATAAGTAAATTAATTTGCACAAAGCATCTATCATGATCCTGGACTATAATAAGCCAAGATATGAATTATTTGATGGAAAGTTTTTATTAGAAGGTACATAGCCTGATGCATGAAAGAAAATTTACCTACCAATTTGTCAAGACTTATTCCTTGCCATATCTCTCCTCAAGCTATAATTACCAATATTGACATACTTAGCTGTCAAAACAGGAATTTTTTATTCTAATAAATCCGAATTGACAGGGATGGTGATGAAGTACAGTTCATAGAGTGCTTGGCTATCATGTATGAAGCCCCGGATCCAATTCCAAGCACCATGTATACTTGGCATTATGATATATACCTGTAATATCAGCACTTGAAAGGACCAACAGGATGATCAGAAGTTCACATGAAGTATTCAGGAAGAAGTACTACATGGAAAAGGAGTAGTTATGTTTTAATGTTTCAATTTGCATGTTTGTATAGTGTGATTATTTTTTTTTCTTGAATGTGATATAAGGTATAGAAACACTGATTTGTCTGTTCATGACGTGTGAGAAGCAATGTCTGAATACATGGATGCATGCAACAGTGAAGGAACAATTCTCAGAAGAAAGAATGAAGTAATTCTGAAATATCGAACAAGAATGAGATAGGAGAGTAGGAACTGTTAAATGACCAATGACCTTACTGCTACAATTGACTTGCTGAAGCCTCATCAATTGTTTTTATAAATAAAGGAACCAATTTCTGTAAATAGTTACCAGAAATTCTTACACTCTCACTGCCAAAACATGAGGTTCCTCCTCTGGATAAAATAAATTAGGAAGTATCTCAGGATAGATATCCACTGATCATTCAAACTCCTAAAATATCAAATAATAAATAGTAAACAATCTCTTCTCTGGGATATCAAGTCTATATGCCAGAATGGATAGTAGAACCACAGATTTCCATAAAATAGAATAAGGAAGAAGCAGCCATCAGTTTTTAAAACATTAGTATTATGTATGCTACATATTAAAGTATTTATATAGACTTCAGTATCCTTCTCACATATTAATGGGTATTAAATTGTCTTTTCTTATGGATAATTACTTTGAAGTAAACTCTCCCTAAAAGTGTAGGAAGACAAGCAAGCTAACAGTAAGTCCAGTTAGATAATACTTAAAACAATCAAGGCAGGAGATAAAGCAGGATTGTCCTGTTTATCACAAAGACATCATTCCATTTATGAGACCCATAGCTTAGATTTCCACAAATCTATTTTCAAAAAGAAAAAAATGTTGTCCTCTATCCACCAGATTGCATCACAATGTCTATTTACTGCTCTACCTCCTGAATTGGGCTGCAAGACTTATATTTTGACTTATCTTTGTGCTCTTACAGTGCATATCTGCTGAAGATACAAAGGATGTGCCAGAGGAAGGAAAACTTACTGGTTTATCTTACTGGCTTTGTTCACATTTAGTTATCAGTGATGTTGACATTTTACATTATCATAGGTCTTTCAGACTGCCACACTGCCTGACAATTCTCACTAGCTATGTTCTTAAGATACCTGGTGACAAAGACAGGGCGTCAATTTCAAGTGACATAAGTGTCACTTACTATTTTCATTTTAGAGAACTCAATACCTATAAACACTATTTTTAGTAAGATTTAGTGGGATTTTCTTGCAGCCAATAATTATCCTACTTAATTTCTTAACTATGGTCTATGACATTTGAGGAAATTCCTCACTGTACCAAGCAATTGTTTATATTCTCATGCATGGTGAATCAACACCCACCCTAATCCTAGAATTTCAGGAGGGAAAGGCTGTCTTTAAAGTAATAAGAAATATTATGATACCATATCATACGGTGTCTTTCCTGCACCTTTCATTTGAAAAATCCTTCTTAATTCTGTCTCATTTCATCATGCCTATTACAAATTAATAGACCAATAGATTATTAGGCTTAACAGACATGCACAAACTCCTGATAAACAACAAAACAGAACAATATACATTGGTGTGTGTTGTGTGTTATGGGACCTAAGTTTTGGCCCAAGTGCTACCCCCACTATAAGTCTGAACACATCTTTCTTTTCCTTAGCACATCAGTGGTCTAAATCCTAAAGAAACAGTGCTGGACGTCATAGTCAACTCTACCTATACCCAGAAAACCCCTTTAAATAATCATTGCCTTTGTTACAAGGGAAGCTATCTTACACATTTTCTTACAATTTTAATAAAATATAAACCTACCTTTCAAAGTGTGCGTGGGATCCAGAAACTTCTTGTGAAATGTCTCTAGAAGCCCTGTGTAAAGCTATTACTATTAATAAAGCTAACAAGAACAGAATTTTTAATCTGTTAACTTTCTGATATCTGTAAAAGGGTATTTACTCAAACGTTGACTTCTCTTACAAAAAAAAAATGTTTAAGGAAACAGAATGTGTGTGACTGGCATAGCTCATATTGTATTCTCTTCTTCCAAAACAGAATGAATTATACTAATACTATTAATCACTGATGAGACAGTAATTAAGGAAACACATCAAGCATATTAGTACTGGCTGCGATACTATTTTTTTTACAGAAAATACATTTAAAGAATTATATACATTATACAACCAGCCAATGAAATAGAAATCACACTCGTGCAATGCAGCATTGTATGAAGACAGCACGATTCCCAAAGAGCTAGTGCACAAAATCCAGTCCTCCAGAAGAAACCTCAGGGTCACTGGGTCTTGCTGCTATTCTCATATCATCAGCAGATAAGACTCTCCTATTTATAATCCCGTCTAGTGAAAAGATTCCGCAACTTTCCTCAGGAACCATTTCCAATGTTTCACAATAAAGATTCCTGCTTAAGTCTGCCCCAAATCTCTCATGGCTCTTCTTGAGTCTGTTGCATCATCTAAGAGTAAAAAGAGGACTGATTGACTGTCTTCTGCATCTGAGTCATCAGCACATTTTAAGGTAATGATTAGGTTAGCCATCAGGCTTCTCTTTTTCTGTATCCATGAATATAACCCTTCAACAATCTGCTTTGAAGACCCATGTTGTATTCTGTAACGGACCTATGTGTGTATAGCTATGCCTTACTTAAAGGATTCCAGTAAGATCTGCCTGGATTTGATTTAAGCATCTGGAGAAACGCTGATCACTTTAAACTCAGCATTTAGAACTTTGATGTAATCTACAGAACTGCTCTTTCCCTAGGATGTTTCTCTTTCAGGATAATATTAAGCACTGTAGCTTAGATGATCTGAAATGTAATTGCATTACCAGAGTGTAAGAAATACATATTAACATATTAAAAATTCCTGGCTCCAGCTTACAAACAAAAACAAGAGCACTGCAATTTTAGCCTTGTGGTATCCTGTCCAGAGGCCAAGAAATTATTCAAGTGGTATTTCTCAGGAAACAAATGTTTAGACTCTTGGGAAGAAGCCAGAAAGCTGGAGTGGTGATGTGGTTCTTGGCTCCCCAATTATTATGTCACCAGAAAAATATTTTGGCTGAGTAGTAGATCCTTGTCCTCATTTCCAGTACACTGCAGCTTGTAAAGTTATAATCTTTGGAGAATTTCACAGTGCACTCTAAGGTGCATTTGCATGGTTGGCTTGTCATGTGGTATACATTTGAAATTTGACCTTTTGGAATTTATGAAGGTACTGCCAGCATAAAAGCTGTCTTCTTACATATTACTCCATAGAAGAGAATGAATGCCTTTCTAAGGCTTCTGTCTTTCATTGCTGAATCACATTCAGCAAGAGAGAGGAATGGTGCTTACTGTATTTAACTGTGACATGCCTTAAAATTGAAGAATAAACCCAAACACAAGCCAACTACCAACCCCATACTACCCCTCAGTACAACTACAATTTCTCATTAGATTTAATTTTGTAAATTGTATTACATATGTTATTTGTATGTGTGCATGTATGTGGTATGTGCATAAAGTCAGAGGACATGTTGTGGAAGATAATTCTTTCCTTCTAGGGAGTCACAGGATCAAACTCAGCATCAGGATTAATGTCAAATGATATGAGCAATCTTCACAGACCAGATTTAATTTTTAATTGACAAATGAAAATTGTATTTATTGACTGTACACATTAGGTCTCTTCAAATACATATGTACTGCATAATGGTAAAATGAAGTTAGGTAACATAATACATTACCTGACATACTTACAATTTTGTGTTGAGAAATGTACTCTCTTCATAATTTTTCAAGAACACATCATTAACTATAGTCATCATGTTACATGATAGATCTAGTTAGCTCATTCCTACTGTCTAACTGAGCCTTTGCATCCTTTGACCAATATCTCACTGTTACCTAGAAACTACCATTCTACTTTCTTTTCTTAAGCTGTTTTAGATTTCAAATACAAGTGAGGACAAAGTATTTATCTTTCTATGTCTAGTTTATTTCATTTAACATAATATCCTTTAGGACCACCCATGTTATCATAAATGACATGAATTCTTTCTTCATTTGGGACTGAATAGTATTCCATGGTGAATATATGCCACATTTGTGTTATATATCCATTAGTTGATGGACACTTAAATTATTTACATTTATTTTCAATTATGAATAATGTCATAATAAATATTGGTATGAGAGTGCCTCTTTAGCATATCGAAAGAAGTTTATTTGAATAAACATCAAGTCAGGATGTTGGGTATTCCATCTTAGTCCTATCTGCAAATTTGGAGACATCTCCACACTGTTTTCTAAAATGGCTGTACTAGTTTCCACTCCCACCAAGAAAGTACAAGCGTTCCAATTCTTCCAACATCTACGCAGCAGTCATTATCCTTTCTAATTCTGTTAACACCTGTTCTAACAAATTCCTTCTATTTATACTTTTTAGAAAAATGGTTCTTCTTAATATCTGATATTTAGCTACTTATTGTTTATTTGTAATTTGTTTCCTGTCTCCCTCTTCAATATTCTCATCTCTATGAAGCAGATAGTTGTACTCTCTAATTAAGTCTCAAATGCCTAAAATAGATCAACTGCTTCATAAATATGTTCTAAGTGAATTAATGAATGAAAAATCACTATGGAGAATACCAAGAATATTTGGTTGATACTGTAGCATGTTTCATTTCTCTAAGCTAGTGAATCCAGCCTTCACCACTAAAATTAGTAAGCTTATAATACATTTACAATTCATTCTGTTACATGTTACCGTCGGGTAGCTTTTTCATTTATGTATTCATTTCAAAATAATCACTCACTGTTACAAGCTGCACATTACCATCATTTATATAAATATGCCCATTCATGTACACGACCACACATGTCTTATTTACAAGCAGGACATACACACAAGAAGCAAAGGTATAAAGGGAAGAGGAAAAGCAGAGAAGGAAAGTGGAACTAAAATGAAAAAGCTCTGAACTGTTTTGTGGAGTGTTCAAAGTGCAAGCGGCTGTGGAGAACTGATGAGAGAGGGTATAACGCAATCCAGAAAAAGAAATGAAAGTTGACATGCAAGGCTGTGGAGAAGCATCTCACCTGGATTGCTCCATTTTCCCTTAACTTTGACCTGCTACACTTAAGTCACTCCACATTCCTTGGATTCCTGTTCCTCAGATCCCCATTCACTAACACTGACATGTCTCCCAAAGCTCCACATGCCCTGGGCTTTATACAAACTGCTAGCATGGATTTCCTGAAACTAAAAGGGGGAAAAGGTGTTCAGTTACTTTACTTAAAATAGAAATGAAGCAGGAGACTCAAGCTCTCCTGGGTATCAGCTTTGACTTCTTGGGAAATGAGCCACACGGAGACAAAGGAGCTACCCCACTGCGTTCCCAGCAAATGCTTTCCACGATCATTTCTTATCAATTAGTGAGTTCCTTTTAAGTACAATTGACTGAAAGAACAAAGAGAATGCTGACACTTGGAATGTAAGAAACATTTAGAAATTGCTATGCCTCTCTCTCCCCCTTTCAAAAAACCATGTAACACAGCACATTCGTGGAAATAATTTATGTTTTTCAACAATTGGAGGAAAGTGTCAGCAGGAAAGTGTCAGCAATCTACCGGCCAAACTTGCCAAAAGTCACTTATCTTAATATCCAGGTCACACTTACTACATTCTCTTTCTGTCATTTTCTTTTCTTGCTTGTTTGTTCTTTTTATGCTAGCATGCTTCTAAGATAATTCATATAGGGAAATATTAAAGAGTGTTAATGTGTCATAAATATGCACGACACAAATTTTAAATTTTGTATTTATATTTGTATTTGTGAAGTTCAAAGAAATCAGTGGATTAGCTCAGAATGCTCCACCACGATAAGGAAAATAAAGTGCACTTTTCTAAAGCATATAGCCTAACTAGAGAAGGTAGAATAAAACATTCCACCAAACTGTTCATTTTCTAGAATAATTCTGTACATCCTACTCCTTAGTATGATTTTAATATTAACTATGAATTTATACATCCACTTAGGATATACAAGAAGAGTAATTACTGCTCCCAAATCAAGAGCTACACTCTCTAGAAACAAAGGTAAGACAGTTTCCCTCATCTGGTGTGTGTGTGTGTGTGTGTGTGTGTGTGTGTGTGTGTGTGTGTGTGTGTGTGTGTGTGTGTGTGAAGAACAGAGAAGAGATACGTAAACATAGATTACATCACTACAAAGTACTCTATTTAGTCAGTGGTATCCAAAGTTTTTCAATAATATATCTCACTATGTTTGTTATTTTAAACACATTCTTGTAAGAGATCCATGCCAGTTTATAAATCATGTATATGCATTTTCTTCATAATAAAAGCAAATATCTTTAGCAATAAAAACTTATGGTGAAGCTACAATTACTATACCTAGTGTGATGGGCAGACTTACGTCAAATTTACACAAGCTAAAGTCATTTAAGAGATGGGAACCTCAATTAAGAAGATACCTCTGTAAGATCAGGTTGTATGTAGACCTGTAAGGCATTTTCTTAATTAATGATTGCTGAGGGAAGTCCCAGCCCATTGTGGGTGGTGCCATCCCTGGTCTGGTGGTCCTGGGTATTAAAAGCAAGCAGTCTGAGAAAGTCATGAGGATCAAGCCAGTAAACAGAACCCCTCCATGGCCTCTGCATCAGCTCCCACCTTCAAGAATCTGCCCTGTTTTGAGTTCCTGTCCTGACTTACTTGATGATGAACAGATATACAGAAGTGTAAGCCAAATAAACCCTTTCCTCCCTAAGTTGCTTTTGGTCACAGTGTTTCATCGCAGCACTAGAAATAAGACACAGAGTATAAACATTAAACAATTCTTGGAAAGCTTTTAATTTGTAGGAAATTTGAGCAGGTATGACTGAATCATTGTGGTTTGGGGATGTGGTTTGTATTTACCTTAATAATGTAGCTGACCAAGAATGCTGCCATTTGTGCTTACATTAATGATAACACTGTCAATATTCTTTGTGGGTACTTGATGAAGCAATTGTCTGAGGGTTTAATTCAAACTAAATAATGACATTGAGAAACCTATCCAGGAAAATGTAAACCACAAGACACTTCAATGTGTTAAAACCAAATTAGTAAATATGTCTGTGTCCACACCTCCACACATTTCTTTCAAGGTATTCCTTTATCCATGTTGAATTATATCCCATGTGATCTTCTGGCAACTTACAGATTAAATGCTGGTAACATTGTTTTTAGATATATATAAGAATACAGTTATTATGCAGATTTAATTTTACATATATATATTAACCTTGGATTCATTATTTTCATAAAAACAATACAAGAAGAAATGCTTTTATTCTACTGACAATGTCCATGCCCATCTTAAAATACCCTCAAGAGCACAAATGTCTAAGTTGGGACACCACTACATCAGTCTGCCCCATGGTCAGAATATAATTTTATAAATTTTTAAAGATTTTTCTTAAAAAGTAATAACTGAGTTAGGAGCAGAGAGTAGTTATAAATTCCTTGCTTAGCATATGTAAACCCTGTGTTCCATCTCCAACACCACAACCACCACCATAACATGAGGTTGTAACTTGAGATCCCCAGCATCCATATAAGAAACAGGGTGGGGACACATAGTTGTAACCTGAGCACTAGAGAGTTAGAGGCAAATGCCTGGGGATGAATAGCCAGAGAGCTTAATCAAATCAGTAGTATCCAGATTCACCACGAGATCCCATTTCAGAAACTAAGGTAGAAATCAATAGAAGACCTTTAAGAGTGTCCTCTTATACACACTCACACTAAATAAATAAATGAATAAGAAAACAAATAAATAAGCAAAATAAAATAACAACATTGGTTTCTATTACTTTCTGGTCCTTAATCAGAAGCCCAGGTAGCCATGGCATCTCAAATTCAATCACCAAGCTGTATAATTGAGCTTTATTGTGTTTCCTCTGTACAGTTAAAGATCTCATCAAAAGAATGTAAGAGGAGTTCATGACTTGTGGCCAGACTAATGACATGGTTCCCAGTTGACTAATTTGCACAGCTCCTGTATAACATTATTGAGAGATTTACTCAGTTTCAAGTGACTCCACTTTGCTCTGATTCATACCCTCAAGCTTAGAAATCTGAACAACAAACATGACATGTTAAAGGAAACAGTTTAATTTAATTTTTGTGAAAATATCATACATGAGTAATTTATTTACATAAGTTCACCCGTCTCTCTACTATTCAACTCCTCCCTTGTCTCCCTATGCTCTAGGTCTATCAAATTCATGACCTTTTATTTAAATACAGAGAGAGAGAGAGAGAGAGAGAGAGAGAGAGAGAGAGAGAGAGAGAGAGAGAGAGAGAGAGAGAGAGAGAGGAGGCTATACATAAATACATGCCGTCAAGTCCAGTTAGTGTTGTTTGTACGTGTATGTGTATATGTTTGGGACTGACCACTTGGTACTGGATAATCTATCAGGGGGCTCCTCCTTCGAGAAGACTGAGTATCTCCCTCAGCAGTCATTAATTGCCTATAGCACTTCATGGTGGAGATTTGTGAGATTTCCCCATCCATGATGGCATATCAATTGTTATTGACATTTTTCAGGTCTTGCTTAGGCAATCATATCACTGAGACCTCATGGGTGGAGTTCCCTGCCAGAAATAGGATAAACTATCTCACAACAGATGACCTGGTCTTCTTGCTCTGAAAATCTTTCTGCCCCAAGAGACTTAGGTAGAGGGGCTGTAATGCAGATGTATTAACTGGGGCTGGGCACACCATGGGCGGTCCTCTGTTATTTTAACTAGTTGTGTCTCTCTGTGATGATTTCTGAATGGTGCAAAAAGAAGCAGGGATGAAGCTGGTGATTACTCCCAAGATGTAAGTGCCACTTGTACCATTGAGAACACCTTGCCACAGTGTTCTGTGATGACAGCTTGTGTTGGAGAGAATACAGAGCAAGGGGAACACTCCTCCACTGTTGGTGGGAGTGCAAACTTGTACAACCACTTTGGAAATCAGTATGGCAGTTTCTCAGAAAATTGGGAATCAATCTTCCTCAAGATCCAGCTATACCACTCTTGGGCATATACCCAAGGAATGCTCAATCATACCACAAGGGCACATGCATAACTATGTTCATAGCAGCATTATTCGTAATAGCCAGAATCTGGAAACAACCTAGATGCCCCTCAACCAAAGAATGGATAAAGAAAATGTGGTACATACACACAATGGAGTACTACTTAACAGTAAAAAAAAAATGACACCATAAAAATTTGCAGGCAAATGGATGGAACTAGAAAATATCATCCTGAGTGAGATAACCCAGATCCAGAAGGACAAACATGGTATGTATTCACTCATAAGTGGATACTAAATGTAAAGCAAAGGATAACCAGACTACAACCCACAGCTCCAGAGAAGCTAGCTAAAAGGAGGACCCAAAGAGGGATACATGGATCATTCTTGGAAGGGGAAATAGGTGAGATCTCCATGAGTAAACTGGGGATGAGGAGTGGGCAATGGAGGGTAAGGGATGGGGCATGAGAACCTAAGGGAACAGGATGGTCGAGCTGGAACAGGGATGAAGTGGGAGAGGAATGAAAGAAATACCATGATAGAGGGAGACTTCATGGGGATATAGAGAAACTGGGTGATAGGGAAGTTGCCAAGAATCCCCAAGGATTACCCCAGCTTGGACTACTAGAAATAGTGGAGAGGGTGCCTGAACTGAACTGGCTTACCCAAATAATCAGATTGATGGATACCCTAACTGTCATCATAGAGCCTTTCTTCAGTAACTGATGGAAGCAGATGCAGAGATCCACAGCCAAACACCAGGCTTAGCTCCAAGAGTCTAGTTGAAGAGAGAGAAGAGGGATTCTACGAGCAAGGGACATCAAGATCATGATGGAGAAACCTACAGAGACAACTGAACCAAACTAGTGGGAACTCATGAAATTTAGGCCAACAGCTGTGGAGCCTGCATGGGACTGGACTAGGACCTCTTTATAGACTAGACAGTTGTGTAGCTTGATCTGCTTAAGGGGTCCCCTGACTATAGGATCAGGATCCATCCCTGGTGACATGAGCAGGCTTTTTGGAGCCCACTACCTATGGTGGGACACCTTGCATAGCATTGATGCAGGGGGAGGGGCTTAGACCTACCTCTACTGAATGTACCAGGTTCTGCTGACTCCACATGGGAGGCCTTACCTTCTTGTAGGAGGGAATGGGGGATGGTTTGGGTAGGGGAGACTGGAGGGGCAGGAAGAGGGAAGAAGGGGATCTGTGACTGGCATGTAAAATGAATAAAAAAATTCTTAAAAAAAGAATGTCTTTCATCAATGATCTATTGTAGTAATTCATTAAATAATTTTAATTATTTGATTATTGGTTAATTTTATTGTTTTATTTATTTATTATTATTGTATTGATTTATGCTGACCATTTTGCTGCATGTTTGGGGGGATATACTCCTCCACCAAATGGACTCAATTGTTCAGGATGACGTTCAGTTGTGAGCTGAGGTCAACAGGTAGCCACTGTAGCTAGAGTTTTCCTGCCTGGCCCACAGTCAGGACAAATCTCTCTCACCCGCCAGTCCCAAGCCGCTCAAACCTGATCAAGTAAACACAGAGACTTATATTGGTTACAAACTGTATGGCCGTGGCAGGCTTCTTGCTAACTGTTCTTACAGCTTAAATTAATCCATTTCTATTAATCTATACCTTGCCACGTGGCTTGTGGCTTACCGGTACTTTACATCTTCCTTGTCCTGATGGCGACTGGCAGTGTCTCCCCTCCCAGCTTCCTGTTCTCTCAATTTTCCTCTCTGTTAGTCCCGCCTATACTTCCTGCCTGGCCACTGCCAATCAGTGATTTATTCATTGACCAATCAGCAACACATTTGACATACAGACCATCCCACAGCAAGCCACTTTGTTTCCAGTGTTGTTTCAGCCCTCACCACGGCTTCCCAGTGGGTGGCAAGTGAAACTTGGATGTATGTTTGGGAGTTCTATCAGCAAGTCAATAACAAATGTGACATCTACGACTTTAAACTAGAGCAAGGTCAGTCAACTGGTGAAGGAAGCTGGGAAATGCAGTTTAGTTGCATGTCAGGAAAGGGAAAAGCCAATGGGTAGACGTTATCAATCTGCAACTGATTTTAAATTGAAGGACCACAAAGAGGTACACATAGGAAAATGGATTATAAAAGGCTGAAGAGGATTTTCACACACCCAATGCTGAAGGAAAGTCTCACAAAATAAATCACATTACTGTGCTTTCAAGCCTTTGCATTTTTTAGAGCCCCATCTATACCTTTATTCACTTAAACTGTTCTTTCCCAAAGGTATCAGAGAAGAACTTCAGACTAAAACATATGCTTTCCTTCCTCATGGCCTGCCAAAGTCTCTCACTTTCTCCCCGCTCCCTCCCACCTCCTCTTTGCCCTTCCCTTCTCCCCCTCTCCCAATAGGCTCTCTTCCAATATTAGGTTGGTGATGCTAAAATTCCTTACCAAGGGCAAATTTAAGCAACACCTACCCCTTCCAAGGTCACATCAACAAAAAGAGGCACAATTCCTACCAAAGTTCTCTCTGGAAAACCATGTAGTTAATTGGGTTTCCTTACAGTGCATGAGGGGTTATTTACAGGGATGTGGACACTCCTCTGCTAATGGGCTATGGTGAAAAGGCTTACCCAGCAGGCATGAAGACCTGCCTGTAGCAACATAGTTGAAGGATTCCTGGCCTGTATATATATATGCTCTAGTCCTTACCCCAAGTCACCTGCAGAGTTGCCAGTGGATAAGGCACAGTCGTATATTGGAAGGGAAAGGAGACAGAGGCATAAATATCAAACAGTTCAAACTGGGGTGATCTTTTGCAAAGCTGGAAGAGCTAAATGTTCCAAGATGACAGGTGCTCGGCTCAGAGGACAGTCACTCACAAGCACATTTGGAAAGCCTTTACTTAGCAGGGGTTAGGGCTTTATTATGGCCACAAAATGGAGCCCCCTGCTCCTAGCATTTATAGAATCTAGACCAGTGGTTCTCAACCTGTGGCTCGCAACCCATTGGGGGTCAAACAACCCTTTCACAGCAGTCACCTAAGACCATCTTCATATGAGATATCTACATTACGATTCATAAAAGTAACAAAATTACAATGATGATGTAGCAATGAAAGTAATTTTATGGTTTGAGGTCACCACAACAAGAGGAGCTGTATTAACTGGTCCCAGCATAAGATAGGTTGAGAACCACTGATCTAGACCCTCCCCAAGACCATGAGAAACAAGGTGGGGTTGCACACAACTGATGATAGGGAGCCACTGGTAGCTTAGGCGTGGGTTTCAGGTCTCTACTCGTACCTTCATTCATGGGTGTAAACAGTCAACAAACCCAGCCAGGATTATCCTTTGCAATGGAACACAGCTGAACTCCCCACGATAGTGTTTGCTTGGTTTGGAGGGCAGTCACACACACCAAGTTGCCTTAAAAAAAATAAAGCCTCTATGTTCTCTCTCTGCTCTCATATTTTCCAAAGTTATCTCGGTGCTGCCCATAGTCCATATAGCAACAGGACAGAGGAGGCTGCACCAGAAATATACACTATTTCCTTTCAAAGTTCAGAAGAGCTGCTTCTTAGAGAAAATACACGAGTGCATGCATGCATATGCACACTCAAGTGGGGGGCAGATTTGCTGAATATTTTGTAGAGCTCTTTTTTTGGAAAATAAAGCCTATTTTCAAGTTTGTTTCCTAGATCTGATCATCAGATTTCTCTGAAAAAACATTTGAAGGTATGCTACCAATCAGATGATCACAGATACGGAAAGAACTTCCATAAACAGAAAGAAAAATCATCTTGCTCTAGCAGCAGAGTTCCCCTGTGAGAGGGATATTTTGTATGGATTAGAAGAGTCTCTATTCCTCTAGCATTGGAGTTACGGCACTCAAGGCTCTCCACGTTCCCCGAAGGCATGTGCGCATATGTACATTTGAACAGCCCCTTCACCGGACATAACCACCATCCTTTACTTGGCTATCCTGGTGAAAGCAGGGCATCTTCTACAAAGGGACTGCCAAAAACAAGGCCTGATCAGTCCCCGGTTGCTGGGAGAACAACATTTGAGGGAGAAGCGGATATGAAAGTGAGAAGTGCGGAGGGAGGCACAAAATGACCCTTGGGGAAGCACATTCTAGTAAACAATTAATTAGGAATTCATTTCTCAGGCCTAAAAAGCATTCCAATCTCTGATAGATTTTCGGAAAACTGCAAATGCCCTTTTTGGCGAGGACAGAAATTTTTAGATAAGCCATCTATTTAGTCTGTTAGAGAAAATAGTTAAGAAAACCATTGAGAAAATAGTTAAGAAAGAGAAGACCGCCTAAGGGGGAAAATGCTTGGCCTGAAAAGAGAAAAGACCTTCAGTTTCAGTGGGATGGCACAGGTAGCGGAGGCTAAAGATCAAAAGGTCAAAGGGCAAGATCTTGAGTAGGCTGTGGTGTCCTATGTATGTCCTCCCAGCTCATGGGAGACCGGAAGGCAGGAGTGCAGTTTACAGATTAGCGAGCCTGGACAGGTTAGCAAGACTCTGGGCTTTTTGTTTTAGGGTGTGTGTGTGTGTGTGTGTGTGTGTGTGTGTGTGTGTGTGTGTGTGTGTGTGTGTGTGTGTGTGTGTGTGTGTGTGTGTGTGTGTGTGTGTGTGTTTAAAGAATTATCATTGGTATCTCCTTGAATTTGATGGGCTCTGCATCCAGATCTGTGTGGGAGCCCGTTTTCAGGTTCCTCGTGGCTTTACCCAGCAGGTCCGCATAGAGGATGATTAGGATCAGGGGCCTGAGTGCAGGTGTCTGGGATGGACTGCACTTGGCTGTGCTGGGGGAGGAGGTTTTTTGCTCCACCCCCTGGCGTCTCTATAAAAACCCTGGGGCAGAGACAGTCGGGGCCCGTTGGAATAGGTTCCAGGCCCTCTCGAGGCTATCCTTCATTTTCTATCTGTTTATCGCCACAATCTAAATCCTTCTATCTAATATTTCCTGCTGCTCACACTCAAGAAAACTCTGGGGAACTGTGGGGTTGGTGGGTAAACGCCCCACAGATCTGAGTATCTACCTTTTTTCTTTTTCTCTTTCTTCCTTCCTTCCTACCTTTCATTCATTCTTTCTTTCTTGTCTTTCATTCATTCGTTCTGCTTTTTTTTACAGCTTCCTGATATTATCCTTGCTACACGTATGATATATTCCTTGACTCCTGATCCAGATTCAAGGATGACCCTGCATATTAAAAAAACTGACTCTAACTAAGATAGTAAATTAGCATGACATATCTGGACATTAATAGAAGAGGTATAGGAGTGTGGAAAAGCAAATACGAGAAAGGAAAGAAAATACAGATAAAGAAATGCTATGTCTCTTCCTGTTTGCACACTTGTTTTAAAACTAAAATAAGTGTTCAAAATCAACATTACACTGGACATGCTGTAGAATGGGGAAAACAAGAAGATAGTCTAAGGAAGAACACAAAATGACAGCATGTAAGGCATTTGTGCTACCTACCAACCATGGCTATTCCACAATCTAAACAGTGGAACTAGACAGTACAAATTCTAAAAGACTTGCTTTAAACTCCCAAATATCCTAAAACTCTTGGGGGAGGTGGGGCTTGAGTTACAGGGTCTGATGGGGGATGGGAGTTGCTTGGCTCCAACTGTTTGGGGGGCACCCAAGCAGGGGGATCAGGATCTGTCCCTGGTCTATGGGTGGGCTTCTGGAATCCGGTGCCTGTGGTGTGACACCTTGCACAGCCTTGGTGCAGTGGGAAGGGGCTTGGACCTGCCTAGGCCCAGTGAGCTGGACTCTGCTTACTTCCCATGGGAGACCTCGATTTGGGGGATGCGGGGTGGCTTGGGAAAGAGGGCGGGGGGGGGGGGGTAGGAGGAGGGGGGGTTTGTGGATAGCATGAGGAGTAAAAATAAAAAGAAAATATAACCATTCACATGGTAACTCACCCCTGAAGGAAAAAAATAAAAATAAAAAAGCTCAAAATGAACAACACTTTGTAGCTTGAAATTTTCCCCGCTTTCCTAGGAATCCGCAAGATAGACAGTTTTATTTATGTATCGTGACTTGAAGAGCCCTAATGAAAATACAGAGCTTGTTACTGATGTCTTCTCTAGCCTTGTTAAAATGCTGCACATATTGTATTATTCTTGGAAGGCCCAGATCGTGACCATAATTGAGGAAATGTTCCTCAGAACCCAGAGTTTCCTTGGGTGTTGTTTATTTGTGTGTAGCCAGGCGTACACGCTGCTCCTTGTCATATTGTTTCTTATTATGTTATTCTCCAACAGAGGATTTATTTTTAGAATCAATTGAAATTAGAGAGTTCAGTGGAATTAGATATAATAAATAAAAACGGCTTTGACATGGAAACAAAGAAACTTGAGAAAAAGAGAAAATTCTTTATTTATTGTTATTGGAACTACTTTAAGAAAATGTTGCTTTCTACAGAAAGACAAACATCCTACCTAATTAGCCCTTGCAAATCCTTACAATTTTGGAGGTTAACTGATGGGTAGACTATTTATTTGATTGAGAAATTAAGTAAATCAAGTCAACTCATAACATATATAAAAGAATAGATATACAAGTTAAACTGGAACAGACCGTCCTTTGAATTTTAGCACAATTTTACTCATATTTTAAGGACAGACTGTCAAACTGTAGCCCAGGAAGTTACTGTTGTTGGTAGTTGTTAGGTTCTGATGTTTTGCTTTCACCTCCAGCCTGGTGCTTGTGTGTTGGTCATATCATTCTACTATCTTTGATATAAATACACAAGAAAATGGTACGTGGGATGTTTCCTTATATTACTAATTGTCATCACCATCAATGCAGTTCAAATAAAAAAATCACAGAATATTCTTTTTCCCTTTTATTGAAAATAGGCTTTTCTCTCACATAATATATTCTGATTATAGTTTCTCCTCCCTCTACTCCTTCCAGTTCCTCCTCACCACCCCCTTTCTGTCCCTCATTAGAAAACAAACAGGCTTTTAAGGGATGATGACAAAATGAAATAAAATACAATAATATAAAACAAGAACCATCATAGCAGAGTAGGACATACAGAAGGCTAAATGCCCAAGAAAAGGCACAAGAAACAGATATAGATGCAGAGACCCACTCATTCCCACAGTAATTCGATAAAAACACAGAACTGGAAGCCAAAATATATATGCACAGGGCCTGTATGGTAAAAGGGGGAATATTTATATATAAATATATATTATAATTGATATATATATATAATAAAATAAAACAATACAAATACCCCCAAATGCCCTGACATGACATTATGAGAAAAGGAACCACCAAGTTGAGTTCATTTTCTGTTGGACATCTATTGCTTGGCATGCTGCCAACCCTTAAAAGTAGTTTGTTCCCCAGTGAGACTCTGTCCAAGATAACTGCTGGGTTATGGAAGAGGGCAACAGCCTGGGTTATTTGAGGATTCACATGAGATGCCTTTGGCCAACAACTCAATTAGATGTAACCCAATCCCAGTACTGGAAGCTTCATTTGGTGACCAGAGATGTATATTTAGGGCTCTGTCTCCCTCATTATTTGGCAATTTCATTTAGATGTCCTTCATATATGTATATATATTAGGGAGCTTCTATGATTCTACTGTATGGATTAATGTCTGAGTCTTTGATTTGATTCCATTGATCGACATGTCTGTTTCTTATGCCAATATCATGATCTTTTTTATTACTGTAGCTCTACAGTACAATTGGAGGTCAGAGATGGTGATACCTATAGCAGTTCTTTTGATACTCAAGATTATTTTAGCTATCCTCTCTCTTTCTCCCTCCCTCCTTCCCCCCCCTCGTGTGTATGTTTCCATATGAAGTTAAAAACTGTTCAAGATCTGTGAAGCATTGTGTTGGAATTTCGATAAGGGTTGCATTGAATTTGTAGAGTGCTTCTGATAAGATGGCCATTTGTACTATAATTAATCTGTAGCAGGCTTTCTCAGACCACCAGCCCCCAAATCATGACAAGGAAACTTACTATCAGTTATGAATGCTTGGCCTTAGTTTAGGCTTGTCCCACTAGCTCTTATAACTTATTTTAACCTGTTCCTCTTCATTTACATTTTGCCTCGGGGCTTTTTACCTTTCTTTCTTTCTTTCTTTCTTTCTTTCTTTCTTTCTTTCTTTCTTTCTTTCTTTCTTTCTTTCTTTCTTTCTTTCTGTCCTACATTACTGCTTCCTCCGTGTCTGGCTGGCTGGTGGCTGCCTGGCTGCCTGGCCCCAGGCATCTCCCTTTTTTTCTCCCTCATTCTCCCTCTCTAGCCTAGATTCATCCTGCTACTTAATCTCTCTGCCCGCCAGCCCTACTTATCCTTCTATTGCCAAGCTATTGGCTGTTCAGCTTTTTATTAGACCAATCAGGTGGCTTAGGCAAGCAAGGTAAAACAGCAACACCTCTTTTTCTTTTTTGGTTTTTCGAGACAGTTTCTCTGTGTAGCTTTGTGCCTTTCCTGGATCTTGCTCTGTAGACCAGGCTGGCCTCGAATTCACAAAGATCCCGCCTGCCTCTGCCTCCCAAGTGCTGGGATTAAAGGCATGGGCCACCACTGCCCGGCTTCACATCTTTACATAGTTAAACAAATGCAACACACTTTTACATAGTTAATGCAATAATCCACAACATTAATCCTACCGATCTGTGAGCATGGTAGATTTTTCCATCTCCTAATATCTTCATAAATTGCTTTCTTCAATGTCTTAAAGTTTTTATCACACAAGTCTTCCATTTGCTTGGCTACAGTTACCCCAAGATATTTTGTATTATTTGAAGCTATTGTGAAAGGTGGTGTAATTTACTTCTCAGTTCTTTGGTCATTTGTATATAGGAGGACTACTGATTTTTGTGAGTTAATTTTGTGTCAGGCAACTTTGCTGAAAGTATTAATCAGCTGTAAGAGTTCACTTATGTAGTCGCTTATGTAGACTATCAGTATCATCTGCAAATAACTATACTTTGAATTCTTCCTTTCCAATTTGTATCCCTTTGATCTCTGTCAGTTGTTTTATTGCTCTAGCTAAAATTTCAAGTACTATATTGAACAGGAATGGAGAGAGTGGACAACCTGATTTTAGTAGAATTGATTTGAGTTTCTCTCCCTTTCATTTGATGTTGGCTATAGGCTTGCTGTAAAATGCTTTTATTATGTTTAAGTATGTCCCTGTGTCCCTAATCTCTCAAGGAATTTTATCATGAAGGGGTGTTGGATTTCATCAAAGACCTTTTCCTCATATAATGAGATGAGATGATAATGTGGTGTGGTGATATTTGTAATCTAAGAAACAAAGCTTGCCTGAAGATCAGAGGACAGAGCCAGCCACAGAGTTAAACATAGAGGTTAGGAAGAGGTGGCAGAGATCTGTCTGGATCTTTGTGAGTTCAAGGCCACACTGGCCTACATGAGATTGATCCAGTCTAGGAGAGAAACAGAGTCAGGCAGTGGTGGCACACACCTTTAACCCCAGTATTTGGGAAGCACACATGCCATTAATCCCATCACTAGGAAGGCTGAGATAGGAAGTGAAATGGCTGGGCAGAGAAAGGCATATAAGGCATAAGGAGACAGGAACTTGAGAGCTTTTTGGCTGAGGACTCAGAGGCATCCAGGCAGAGGATTCAAGTTGGTGAGGTGAGAAGTGGCTGTGGCTTGTTCCAATGTCTCTCTGATTTTTCAGCATTTACTTTGATATCTGGCTTCAGGTTTTTTTGGGTTTTTTTTGTTTTTGTTTTTGTTTTTTGCCTGTATGCTTGTTGATTCTTTTTTTTAATTTTTTTTTATTTTGCAATACAATTCAGTTCTACATATCAGTCACGAATACCCTTGTTCTCCCCCCTCACGCCCCCCTCACCTTACCCCCAGCCCACTTCCATTCCCACCTCCTCCTGGGAAAAGCCTCCCCCTCGGACTGAGATCAACCTGGTAGACTCAGTCCAGGTAGGTCCAGTCCCCTCCTCCCAGGCCGAGCCAAGCGATCCTGCATAGGCCCCAGGTTTCAAACAGCCAACTCATGCAATGAGCACAGGACCCGGTCCCACTGCCTGGATGCCACCCCAACAGATCAAGCCAATCAACTGTCTCACCCATTCAGAGGGCCTGATTCAGTTGGAGATCCCTCACCATTTAGGATTTGTGCAATAATATAGGGTTTCTTCTTTCAGTTTGTTTATAGGGTAGATTGTTTAGATTGATGTATGTTGAACCATCCCCACATCTCTGGGATTAAGCCTACTTGATCATGGTGAATCTTTTCTCAAATTTGGTTTACAAATATTTATTAAGAAATTTTGCATCATGAGTAAAAATGTTCAAAACTACTCTTTCTTGGGTCTTTTTGTGGTTTAAGTATGAGAGTAACTCTGACCTCATAAAACAAATTGGGCAATGTTATTTCTGTTTCTGTTTTATGGAATAATTTGAGGAATATTGACATTAACTCTTCTTTAAAAGTCTGGTAGAATTCTGATCCAGGACTGTTTTGGAAGGGAGACTTTTAATGACTGCTTCTATTTTACTAAGTGTTACAGGTCTCTTTAAATTGCTTAGCTGATCTTGATTTAACTTTGGTAGGCAGTATACATTGAGAAAACTATCCATTTCTTTTAGATTTTCTTTTCAATTTGGCAGAGTACAGGTTTTTAAACTATGTACTTATGATTCTCTAGATTTTCTCAGTGTCTCTTGTTGTGTCCCTCCTTTCATTTCTAATTTTTTATATTTGGAATTTCTCTCTCTGCCTTCTAGCTAATTTGAGTAAGGGTTGGTTTGTCAATCCTATTGATTTTCTTAATCAACTCTTTGTTTCACTGACTATTTATACTTATTTGTTTGTTTCTATTTTATTGATTTCAGCCCTGAGATTATTTCTTGCCATCTACAGTTTTAGGTGTGATTGCTTCTTTTTGTTCTAGAGCTTTCAAGTATGCTATTATTAACATGGGATCTATCTAACTTTTTATGTAGACACAGTGCTATGAACTTGCCTCTTAGAACTGCGTTCATTGTGTCCCATAAGTTTAGGTATGTTGTGTATTCATTTTACTTAAATTCTAGAATTTATTTTTTGACCCACTTTTCATTCAGTAGTGAGGTGTTCAGTTTCCATGAGTTTGTAAGCTTCTTGTTGTTGATGATATTGATGTCTCCCACTATCGGTGTGTGTCAATATGTGATTTAACTACAGCCCTGTTTCTTTTAAGAATTTGAGTGCATTTATGAACTTTCGTGCATAGATGTTAAGAATTACAATGTCCTCTTGGCAGACTTTTCATTTGATGAGTGTATAGTGCCTTTCCCCATCTCTTCTGATTAGTTTTTGTTTGAAGGTTGTTTTTGTCAGACATTAAAATGAGTATACTAGCTTACTGCTTAGATCTATTTGCATGGAATATCAGTTTTCATTTTTTTTACACTGAGATGTCTTCTGTGCTTGATGTTAAAGATTTTTTCTTGGATGAAACAGAAGGATGGGTCCTGTTTTCACTTCCATCCTGTTAGTCTATCTTTTTATGGGGGGGAGGGGCGGGAATTGAGACCACTGATGTTGAGAGTTTTCGATGAGCAGTGTTATTGATTCCTGTTAATTTGTTGTTCTGCGTGTGTGTGGGGTGTGTGTGTGGTATGTGGTGTGTGTGTGTGTGTGTGTGTGTGTGTGTGTGTGTGTGTGTGTGTGTGTGTGTGTATGTGTTACTTCTTTTGATTCACCATGTTTCCCTTCTTGATTTCCTTGTTTTCTTGCATGTGGTTAATCTCTCTAAGTTGAAGTTTTCCATCTAATGCCTTCTGTAGAGTTGGCCGTGTAGAAAGATACTAACTGCTTAAATTTGGTTTTATCATGAAATATATTACTTTCTTTATCTACTACTATTAAACTTTTGCTGTGTGTAGTAGTCTGGGCTGGCATCTGTAGTCACTTAAAGTTCATAGAACATCTGTCTAGGCTCCTCTGGCTTTTACAGTCTCCATTGCAAATCAGGTGTTATTCTAATAGGTCTGCCTTTATATGTTACTTGGTCTTTTTCCCTTGCAGCTTTTAATATTCTTTCTTTGTTGTGTACATTTGATCTCTTGATTATTACGTGGGGAGGGGACTTTCTTTTCTGGTCCAATCTACTTGGTGTTCTGTATGCTTCTAGTACCTTGATAGGTATGTCCTTCTTTAGGTTAGGGAAATTTTTTCTATGACTTTGCTAAAAATAATTTCTGTGCCTTTAACCTAGATTTCTTCTCCTTCCTCTATTCCCATTATTTGTAGATTTGGTCTTTTCATAGAGTCTAAGATTTCTTGGATGATTTGTGCCAGGATTCTTTTTAGATTGAACATTTTCTTTGACAGAGATATCCATTTCTTCTACAGTGCTTCAGTGCCTGAGGTTCTCTCTTCCATCACTTGTATTCTGTTAGTGAGGCTTGCCTCTGAGATTCCTGTTTGAGTTTCTAAATTTTTCATTTCCAAATTTCACTCAGTTTGGGATTTCTTCATTGATTCTATTTCCACTTTCAGATCTCAAACTCTGTTATCCATTTCCTTCCATTGCTTGTTTGGTTTTGATAGATTTCTTTGAGAGATTTATTTAATTCTTTAGAGACCTCTATCATATCCATAGAGCCTATTTTAAGGCCTTTGTCTTGTGTTTCAGCTATGTTGCATTTCTCAGGGCCTGCTGTGGTAGGGTTGCTGGGCTCTGGTGGAGACACATTGTCCTGGCTGTTGTTGATTGGGTTTTTATGGTGGTGTCTATTCATCTAGGTTTGGGACAATAGTAATTCTATAAGCTGATAACTGCTTTTCTATTTGCTAGGTGGATGTTTTGTTCATTGGTTTCTGTTGCCCTCTCGATCTTGACGAGAGTGTGGTGGCTATGTGTTATCTAGTATAGAATTCTTCTGGGATACTGCCAAGTGTAACCACTGGGGAGTTCTGGTAAAATATGTTTCTAGGTATTGGCAGCTGACACTTAGGAATAGAGATGGGCTAGAATGGGGGTTAAGGAGGTCCACTGGAAGGAGGAATGTAGTGGGCAGCCATTCTAGCTTTGATCTGATAGTTCCAACTCCCATTGAGGCTTTGGTAACTGTCACGCCTACAAGGCGGGGCTGAGAGAGGACCAGAAGACCCGAGATCCAGATGGGCCAGCTCTCTTGGTTCCTGGACCCTGGACGCTGGAGGTAGATCGAGCAGAGTTCTTCAAAGAACACCACCGGACTGTGCTACACCTTTCCCAGACCCTGTTACCTATCCCTTCACTTGTAAGTTACCCCACAAAATAAACCTCCCTTTTAACTACGTGGAGTGGCCTTAATAATTTCACCAATAGAGGAAAGCAGTGTAAAAATTCCATCAGGATCTTCTTAGT
Source organism: Peromyscus californicus insignis (assembly GCF_007827085.1). NCBI lineage: Eukaryota > Metazoa > Chordata > Mammalia > Rodentia > Cricetidae > Peromyscus > Peromyscus californicus. The sequence continues at coordinate 96,438,528 of NW_026294391.1, forward strand.
TCTCTTAGAAGTGGGGCAGAAAGGAAGAGAGGCCACAATAGGTAGTTTGCTACAGAGCTGAAGATGAGACTGAGGTATTGAATTTTGAGGAGAATAGGAAGAGTGAGGATCTAAACTTCATCTATCTGCTTTGCTGGCCTACTTGCCTCTCTGGAAGGCTTGGATGGTGCGTTTCCAGGGAATGCCTGCTGGGGTTGGGAGTTTGCATAAGGGAATGAGTTGGGAGAAGGCTAGAGAAGATCTGTGTAATCCACTGGAGATGGGGGAAGACGGGGAGGGGAAGGCTGCAGAAGTTGATCTACCAGAGATGGCAGTGACTAGAGTATTGGATTTGGAGGAGAGGAGGGAAGGTGAAGATTGACAGTTAGGCAGGAATGGCAGAATATTTTTGATGTCTAAGGCCAACCGGTATAGATCTGTGAATATCACCTTTGAAAATTTCTCGCTGCAATCCTTCACCTCATAACTCATTGCCAAATATCTTAATTAGTCTCTCAGATTTCATTTGTTTCTTTCCTCTTAAAACTATCAGCCAGACTACTGTCCATTCATCTCTCTGGAAGCATAATCTAAATGGTCCTTCACTTAGAATCTTCCATTATCATTTATTGTAAAACTATAGCTAAACTTATTAGCATGACATTCAAGGATTTCCACAACATAATCTAGTGTACATCTCCAACTTCATCTCTCATAACTTGCTTCCATTTCCCTCTTCTAATAAAGTATCCATAGCTGAAGAATAGTGTTCCAGGTCTGGTTGTTTTTTGTTTTCCCCTCATGATTTTTCTCATCACCTTCATCTCAAGCTTAAGATCCAACACATAAACTTCACCTTGAACCCTCAGCTTTCTATTCATTTCCTCCACAGTCCCCACACTCCACCAGGTACACAGAAGTAACTATTCCTTCATGTGTGCTCTCAAAAACACATTCCTTTTTCAATGATCTCTCTCTCTCTCTCTCTCTCTCTCTCTCTCTCTCTCTCTCTCTCTCTCTCTCTCTCTCTCACACACACACACACACACACACACACACACACACACACACACTATTTAAAATTCACATGGAAGCAATCATGAGCAAAAAGACTACTCTTGGTGACATCACCATGTTTGATTTCAAGTTATGCTACAAAGCCATAGCAATCAAGTCTTCTTTTTGCTCAAGATTGCATTAAACTTGTACACAGCTTTTGGCAAGACAGTCATTTTCACATTGTCAGTTTTTCTGATCAATAAGCACGAGAGGTTTTCCCATCTTGTTATCTTTTCCTCCATTTCTTCAGTGTTTAAAATTTTTCTTACAGGGGCTTTTCACATCCTTGGTTAAGTTTATTCCAGAGAGTTTTCTAAGGCTATTGTGAAGGAGATTGTTTCTATAGAGATTTTTTAAGTATGTCTCACTGGTTTATAGAAAGGCTAGTGTGTGTATTCAGCCACTTTGCTGACAGTATTTACCAGTGTCAAGAGTTCTTGGCAAAGTCTCCAAGGACTCTTAGCCGTAGAAACAAATTGTCTACAGAATAAGATACTTTGAAATCTTCCTTTCCCATTTGGATCCCTTTCACTTGTTTTTCTAATCTTCGTGCCCTTGGAATACTTTATTAAATGTAGACAGTATCAAATTCATCTTGTTCATTATAATAGTGGAAAATCTTCAAGTTCTTCCGCTTTTAATATCATGTTGGCCAGAGGTTTGCCATATGCAGTCTTTATGTTGAGATATGTTCCTTCTATTTTGAGTTTCAAGGTTTTTAAATATTTATTTTTTAATGATATATACTTGGGGGGGCATGTGCATGTGATTACAAAAGTCCTCTGAGGTTAGAGGCATCAAATTCTCCTGGAAATAGAGTTAGAGACAGTTGTGAATTGCCTGGTGTGGGTGCTGGGAACTGAACCTGTGTGCTCTTCAAGGGCAGTATGTGCTCTTAATTGAGTTGTTTTCTTTTCAGTTTTTTTAGTTCTTTGTATGTTCTAGAAAAACTCTGTCCGATGTGTAACTAGTAGTTTGCCTCCCATTCTGTGGGCAGCCTCTAGACTAGAATTGTGGTGTCTTGCTGAACAAAAAGCCTTTTAGTTTTATGAGGTCCCATTGACTAATTGTTGCTCCTAAGTCTACAATACTGGTGTCCTGGTCAGAGTCCCTTCCTGGCCCAATGAGTTCAAGCATATTCTCTGCTTTCCCCTCTGTCAGTTTCAGGTTATTGGGCCTTATGTGAATATTGCTGATGCATTTGGGGTTGTGCTTTGTGCAGCATGAGTGACAACGATTTAGTTGTATTCTTCTGCATGTAGCCACCCAGTTTGGCTAGCACCACTGGTTGAAGATTTTGTCTTGTCTCCAAAGTGTATTATTGACATCTTTATTAAACAATCATGTGTCTCTTTGAGTGTGGGCTTAGGTAAACAAATGGAGTTCAAAGCAATCATTGTGAGTGAGTTAACCCTAACCCAGAAAGACAGATGTCATGCTTTCTCTCATTTATAAATGTTAGCTTTTAATCTTCAAATATCTGTTTCATCTGGAATACTCATAGGTCAATTAATTAGCAAAGCACCACAGGGGAGCGTCCAATTGATAGTAGAACACGGTGGTATATAAACCAGAATGGATCAAGGGGGTAAATTGGAGTAGACGGTGCAATGTGAGAGCAGGATAGAAGAGGAAGTGGGAACATAAGCAGCACCAAAGGCCTTGATAAAGCTCGTATGGAAAGCTAATACTTTAAAGCTTCCTAAAATACATACATACACATATTGTAAAAAGAAAATACATGGAATTACCCTACAAAAGGGTGGCACTGCCCCTACTAGACAACACAGGCCAACAAATAAAAACCCCATATGCATACACAGGCTTATGCATCACAGCTGCAAGGTATAATTTTAATTACTATATCATAAATTATAATGCATTGTTTTACATTTGTTTACACTATAAGTTAGTGAGGGGTCTGAGTAAGGACTTTTAGCAAACTCAATTTGTTATTGAAAATGTGTTTTACATATGTAAAATCCTATATATTCCTTAACTACTTTTGTAGACAGGTAATTAATGTGTATCAGTAGTAAATTAATTTTTCCTACCATTAAGTGGCAGAGTAATCAAAGTTTTATATTTGAGAAACAAAATATTATGGACCAACTTAATATTTTAAAATAATCACATTTTAAAGAATTCATTTTAGTAACTTTCAAATGACTCAACTATCAAATTTCTATCAATAAACTATTTTTGTTATAACTGCCATAACTTATTAACTGTTCATATATAGAATTCTCATTCTACACCAGAATTTCCAAAACAGCAAGATTTTATGTGGCAACAAAACTTTGACCCTGGACCTTACATTAAACAGGTAGGTACACACTCTATTGTGGAAAGACTAAGCCACCTAAAATCATACATATAAGGGAAACTTTCATGTTTCATGTTTAAAATATGGAAATAAAAGACATTGTAGCTTAAAACACATGGCTTTGATACTTTTCATTTTATAAATTATAGCAGCTATCTTGGCATTTACAAATCAATCTTATGTACAATAATAATCATATGTACAATAATGCATGTGCCCTTTAGGGTTTTCCATACACTGGTATAGGTGGTTGAGAATCTATTCTAGGGCCATCTAATGCTGAATATAAAAACTATAGATTTATTAAAGGAGAAAGGAAGCCTAGTGCTTGTTAAAGATCACTCAAAATTCTGCAATAAACTTGGATTATCTTTAAACACCTTTTATCAAATAGCTATTTACTTAAGTACTCGTTTAAATGTGTATGTTTAAGGTAACTATAGCAATATTCTCAACAGCATCAATAGCATTTTGCAATATATAAATGTTCTACATTTAGGGTCAAGCAAAACTATAAACAAATTAAAATAGTTACTTTAAAAAATATGTGCTTTGGGAATTTATTTTTTGAGAAGACGTCTCATTATGTAGTAAAGGCTGTTCCCAAACTCACTGTAATCCTCCTGTCCTGGGCGAATTATAATGGTGAGCCACAATGCCCAATTAAATATGAGCATGTTTAGAAAAATTACAATTGAAAGTGAAAGAATAATTTGTTATAATTCAGTAGCATATAAAGCACTAAAAAGTACTTTAAAGCAATCACATATTGACCTATTCTATATGTTGTTTTAAAGAAAGTTTTCTTGTCGTATAGAGCTTACATCATATGTTGATAACATTAGATTGTAAAGATAGCTTAATACCTTAATACATTTTAAACTAAACTGTCTTGAAAATAACATGGTGTAAAAGCCATCAGGACTCTTACAACCATCTACTTCAGCTTTCAGCTTTCGTTGCATTGGTTGCTCTTGTCCTTTAGTTTCTGAGACAAATTCTCATTATCTGTCAAGCTAGCCTTAAACTGCTGGTTTCAAGAGATTCTCTCACTTCAGACTCCCTAGGAGGCAGGATTCTGGGTGCACCACCATGCCCAACTAAAAGAGCCCCGTAGGAATATCTAACTTATCAAAGGTTTTATTTGTTTTGTGTGGGTCAAAAGTGTGCCAAAGTGCACTTGTGGAGTTTAAAAACATGGGTACCCACAAAACCAGTCAAACTTGGGTTGTCAGCCTTCACTGCAAGCCCTTTCACTCACTGAGCAACACTGCCAGCACTCAAGGTTTGAATGTTCATCCGCGGTGGGGACCAGAGACACAAACTCTCAAATACTGACCAAAAAAGGTGCTGATATTGATAGAGAGACGACTGAAAGGAAGAAATGGAGTTCCAGCTTAGATTTTTTTTCATTTAATTTTATCCACAGTTTGCATCGGTAATATACATTTAGTGTTCCATTTTTTAAATGCATCAGAAAATCAATTATGATAAATCTGTGACTAATACAAACATTTCTGAATTCTTCAAAAAATTCAGTTAGAAAAGTCATTAAACTAGCATTCTATAAAGATAAGTATTAAACAAATGGTTATGCATTTTTACTCATTTCAATTCAAACATATCCAACATCACTTCCTTCTTGTGCCATATGGTCATAAAATTTAACAGAAGTAGCTATGTAATGATATTTTGGGCCCAATAAAATATTCTTTGATTATTCAATTCTCCTCAAATCACAAAACCATTGTGATTTGTTAATTGTTAATGCAATAACTGATGAAGTAAGTATATAATAAGCCATAGAAAACATTTAGAATAAATTTACACTAAAAAACTACTAACAGAAACGTGTGAGGATCTTGGTATAAGGTTGTCATTGTGGACTATAATGAAACCGCATTGGAAGTGATATTGGTAATGCCTTTTGGCACAATAATAATTGAACTGCTGTGTTACAGACCTCAAGGGGACCCCTCTTGAAAAGAAGCTTTATTTGCTATAAAGAATGAGCACTGAAGTTCTGGTGTCTTTTCTCTATAAGGTAATAGCTAACTGACAAGTGAAATGTAGTAAAAGAATTGCCTGAAGTTTCACAACTATTTCAATAATAACAAAGCACAAAATACTTGGAAAATAACACAAGATTAATTAATAAGAGAAATTCTAAAGCACAATAACCATGAGAGAGGTATGAATGATTGTTTTGGTTGTTAATTTTTTTAAATTTGTAATGCTGTCAACTGTCTAAATTAAAAATTTATCAGCTAAGGTATTTACTAAATTAGCTATATTATCCAAATTTTCACTAAGGAGATTCATTGTCAATGGGGATATTTTTCAGATCCAACTATTTTTATCATATCTAATTAGATCAAATATTTAAATAATAAGTTATTAATAATTTAATTCTTAAAACTTACAATAATAAAAAGCTTTTACTCTTCCATAGCTCCAATTTGACTCATGGGGAATGAAAAGAACACATCTATATTCTGAAGCCAAAATTCAAAAATATGGCTTCCTGACAACTGACCAAAAGAAAATGTAGAATTATTCCTAAAACCAATCCTTACCATAGTATTTGGCACATGACATTTTACATTTTATAAATGTCCTTTGAAATATTCAGGCCAACATTTTTTTTTATTAAGTTGCATCCATATTAAGAGGTAACAAGTGCAAATAATCACACAATTAAGAAATGATACTTGCTTGGCTACTACAAAAGTGAATATGAAGGCTCTTCTATAATAAACTGAGTTATTCATCACAGTAATGTTTTGGAAAAATTCCTGCACTACTACCATCGTAAGTTTATCCATCTTCAAATCAAGCAAGGACTTTACAGAACATACTATTTCATGAAACAGACTGTTTAATTCAACATCAAGTTACTTGAGGATCACAAGGTGTACATGGTCCAGAAATGGCCAAATTTTGAATCAAACCCTGTTTCTCAATGGCTGCTCTCTGAATATGGAAGGCAGCACTGATGTACTTATTGTTCTGATAAGTCAAGATATAAACCCAAACACTGACAGTTGCATCAAAATGTCCTTGACAATTAGTACTTCCCTGGCCCTCCAAAGTCTTACTGTTTTGTGTAATGTTTCCAACACAGAAATAAAATACTCTTCAGATAAAACAATTTAAAAGATGAGTATGCTTTTGCAAAATTAAATAGCATAAATTAAGCACATTAACATTTTTGACAACATGAAAGAACCAATTTAATGAAAACTGCAATGGGTTAACTAAGAAACCACCAATGTGAGGCACATTTGAATCCTCACGTATTACTGACCGTACAAAATCTACCAAAATATTTAAAAATTCCATTGATTCTATTAATACATAAAAAGAAATAGCAAAAATGCTTAAGACTATTTGAGATTCATCAATTACACAGGCACTTCACATGTAAACAACCTACAATATAAATGAAAATATTTTGGCACCAACTGATAATACTAAAAGAATTGAATAATGCCAGGGTTTTGTTTTTTTTTTTCTATTCATTATTTTCCTAGGAAACAAAGACAAAATATTGAAGAGATTGTGTACAAACTAGAAGTATATGAAATAACTCAAATATAGAACTGCTATCCTAAAATATGATTACTTTTACCCAGATGTTTACTAGTATACGGTGATGTAAAAATATTCAACTTAATGTAATTGTTAAATTGAAAGCATGTTTTAATTTTGTATCAATCATCATTTTGAAAATTAGTCAAGGTTCTTGAATTACATAATAAAAGCAAATTTTTAATTTATCAAAACTCCTATTAAATTAATCCAATTTTCCTCCAAAAATTGTTTGGACAACTCAAAAGTTTAAATCTGTGATCTTAATGTAATTTTGAAAAAAGCAACCTAAGGCAAACTATTTTTACTGGACATTCTTCTCCATGATTTTGAGATCTCCGAAATCATTTCAAATACATGAAATTATACACGTGTAGTTTTTTCATCATCACATCAAGCCATAGAAAGCTGTGATGCCTTGGTAGTAGGCAATTCAAGGAGTGCTTGAACCGTAACACCGACTTTCACAAGACCTCGTTCTTCCAAAATATGGTGAGGCAAGCAGAGTCTCTCCTGGGTAAAGAGAAAAGGAGATTTGAATGTCCATTCTTTAGCAGCCAGAGAGATCTTTAAGTCTGGAACAGATTTTATAATTGTATTCGTTTATTAAATTATTTATTTTATTTTTTGAGATTATAATTGCAACATTTCATTTCCCCCTTCTCTTTCCTTCCTCCAAACCTGCCCATATACCCCTTCTCTTCAACTCAATGCAAAGAATCAGATTATTAAAAATGATTTTGTTCTTTATTTTTTGATGTAGATAGATGTTCTGTCAGCTGCACACCAGAAGAGGGCATTGGATATCATGGGAATACAGTTATAGACAGTTGTGAGATGCCATGTGGGTGCTGGAAATTGAACTCAGGACCTCTAGAAAAGTAGCTGGTACTTGTAACTGCTGAGCCATCTCTCCAACCCCAAGAAGCAGATTTTTTAAACATGTTTTCTCTTCAACTTAAAGTAAATAATACAATAATTCAACATTTTTCTTCTTAATTATAATATAAAATATGGCTAGGTTCACAATTTATACTAAGAAAGGGATTATAGATATTAGCTTGGTCTCTAATGCCATCATTTCACCCTTATACATCTATCTCTACTCAGAAACAGTTTGTTGAGGAGTATGTCAACATTACTCAGTCTCTGCTGTCTTACAGCTGCCTCTAATGTATCCACTCACTAAAGTTGCTGTGTTCAAAATCACCAACACCTTCTTAAATGTCAAATGTTGCACACACATATTTGATTGCTCTGTTATGTCGATCTTTAATCAGAGCTTTACTTGAAACCTTATCCCTATGTTTTTTTCTATGATACCAATCTGTTGAGTTCTTCAACTTGCCTACAGCAATTGGGCTTCAAATTACAGTAGTCTTTACCAATCTTCTTCTAATGTCCTACATATTTCCAAGAATTTTATATTCATTCTTCTCTTATTTTCACTACATCACTCCTTAGTATTCTATCTAATAATTTTAATTCTTGTTTCCACCCTGAATTCCAAATCTTTATTCCCACTAAAGGTACATCAAGCAAATGCGAGTGAGCCATGACCAAATATATGTCCTACAGATACGTCAAAATCAACATGTCCATGACAGAACTGCTTCAACAAATGAGGTTAATCTTTTGGATTTTTGTATCTCAGTCATTCTTCAAACTACACTGATACAAAAATAGGAAGTGTAACAGCCTCCTCCTTCTTTTTTCCTTTATAACCAAATTAGTATTCACCAAATACTACTGAAGATATCTAAAGGAGCCTTGAAAATGACATTTGCATCTCAATTTTCATTGCTACATTTAGTGTTCTTCTAGTATTTTACTCAAAAAATCAAATAATCAATTAATATTATTATAAAAAACAAGTTTCAAAGCAAAGACAATAGCTCCCTCCTTAGAAACTACAAAAAGAACAAATTAAGCCAATGCCAAACAACTAGGCACTCTTCATATATGTTACAGTTGTGTAGCTTGGTCCTCTTGTGGGACTCCTAACAGTGGGAACAAGGGCTGTTTCTGACTTTTTTACTGGCTTTTGGGACCCTATTGCCCATACTGGGATGCCTTGACCAGCCTTAATACAAGGGGAGGTGCTTAGTCTTACTGCAACTCGATAATGCCATGTTTTGTTGATACTCATGAGAGATCTGCCCTTTCTTGAACAGTAATGAGGTGGAGTAGATTGGGAGGTGGGTGAGAACAGAAAGGGGTGGAGGGGAGGGATTGGGAGGAGAGAAGGGAGGGGAAACTGTGGCCAGCATGTAAAATAAATAAATAAAGTTATCTGAAAAAACAGAGGGAAATAGCCAAGAACTGAGAAAAATGTACAGAGAATTCTCAACAGAGGAAACTCAAATGGCTGAAAGACATTTAAGGAATTGTTCAACCTCCCTAATTATCAGGGAAATGCAAATCAAAACAACTCTGAGATACCACCTTACGCCTGTCAGAATGGCTAAGATCAAAAACACTGAAGACATCTTATGCTGGAGAGGATGTGGAGTTAGGGGAACTCTCCTCCACTGCTGGTGGGAATGCAAGCTTGTGCAACCACTTTGGAAATTAATATGGTGCTTTCTTAAAAAATTGGAAATCAATCTCCCTCAAGATTCAGCTATACCACCACTCGGGCATATACCCAAGGAATGCTCAATCATACCACAAGGGCACTTGCTCAGCTATGTTCATAGCAGCATTGTTTGTAATAGCCAGAACCTGGAAACAACCTAGATGCCCTTCAACTGAAGAATGGATAAATAAAATGTGGTACATATATACAATGGAATACTACTCAGCAGAGAAAAACAATGACATCATGAGGTTTGCAGACAAATGGATGGATCTAGAAAAAATCATCCTGAGTGAGGTAACCCAGACTCAGAAAGACAAACGGTATGTACTCACTCATAGGAGGATACTAGATGTGGAACAAGAATGACTGGACTGCTACTCACAACACCAGGGAGGCTACATGGAAAACAGGACCCCAAGAAAGACATGGGGATCGCCCAATGACGGAGAAATGGATGAGATCTACATGAACAGTCTGGATGTAAGTGAGGGTAATGAAGGGCTAGGGTCGAGGGAGAGAAAAATGTACTAAATATAGAAAACTATAGAAAAAAGTACAAAATGCAAGGTAATTAATTTTAAAAAATTCATACGCCTCTAGGTAGGCAAAAGAGAACATACAAATTACCATTATCAGTAGAGACGTCACAAGGTATTTTAAAAGTACTAAATGAACAAGGTGGTATTATAAACAGTATTATGATAATAAGTTTCACAAACTAGAAGTAAAGATAAAACATACTGAAACTCATGCAAAGACAATAGGTAGAACAGTCTATATTTGTTTTATAAATTAATTGTGTTTTAAAAACCTTTGGGCCGGGCGGTGGTGGCGCACGCCTTTAATCCCAGCACTCGGGAGGCAGAGCCAGGCGGATCTCTGTGAGTTTGAGGCTAGCCTGGGCTACCAAGTGAGTTCCAGGAAAAGGCGCAAAGCTACACAGAGAAACCCCGTCTCGAAAAACCAAAAAACAAAACAAAACAAAACAAAAAACCTTTGGAGAAAGAAGCCCCTGGTCTAGATGGGTAATTAATAAACTTGGTGAAATATTTTACAGAAAAATAACATAAATTCAGTCCAATTGTTTGAGAAAAGAGGAAGGGATACAAATACAATGGACAGGTCAATACTGTCTAACAGACTAAGTCATTAAAAGAAAAATAAAACCCAACTTCCTCATAAACATCAATGTGAAAAATCTAAGCAAAACGTTTAAAAACAGAGTCCAATAACAAAAAACAGTAACAACAAAACGCATCATGATCAGGAGAAATTTTCCCCTGGAGTTCAGGGTTGATTTAATATCTAGAAAATTAATCAATGTGACTCAGATTATTGAGAAACTGAAGACGAAACAACTTAATCATACCAGCTGATACAGAAAAATCAGTTGCTAAATTCATCATCCATTCCTGATAAAAAGTTACTAATAGATGGGAACTCCCTCAGTTGATACAGGTCATCTATGTAAAACACACAGATTAAGTCAGATGTCAAAGGTGGAAAATTAAAGTCTCCTTTTAAACTGTAGAATAAAACAAGGATGTCCACTTTGGCCAATTTTCTTCAAGATTGTACTGGGAAATTAATTTAGGACATTTAAGCAAGGAAGGAAATACAGGATAGACCACAGATGACTTTCCCTTGAAGAAATCCTACCCTACCTACCCTTGGGTATATCTTACTTTCCAAGATTCTTCTTTAAGAAGCTCATACCCATACTCTAGTGTGTCTTATTTTCTTCTGAGTACTTCCATTTTTGGATTCCTCATTCTTAAGTCTATACTAAGATAGCTTTATTAAACCCAAATTATGATTCATAAAAAAAACAGATCACATCAGGTGGTGGGTGGCGCACCCCTTTAATCCCAGCACTTGGGAAGCAGAAGCAGGTGGATTTCTGTGACATCAAGACCAGTATGGTCTGTATAGTGATATCCAGGACTGCTAGGGCTACACAGAGAAACCCTGTCTTCAAAACAAAACAAAAAAACAAACAACAGCAACAACAAAGAAAAAACAAAAATAAGATCACAATGGAAGAAGAGGTTATTTCTATTCATAGAAAACATCATTGGAGAGAGGGAGTGAGGAAATGACTTAGCAAGATTGTAAATACATAGATCAATGTATGTTAACAATGAAGGACCAGATATTAAATTAATATTCAAATTAATTGTGAATGAAATTCAAGAAGAATCCAGTAAAGATATACATAGCTAAGAGAAGTTAAGAAAAACTACTGTTTTATTAGATATAATTCTACATTATTTTGTTCTATTAATTTAAAAAAATTCTATAGTAATCTCATCAGGCTTTCTTCGTTTTCTATATAAGTTGATAAATTACTCTAAAAGTATATGAAAATTGAAAGAACTCAGAATAACTAATATTACATGGTTTCAAAATCTACAAAGAGCAACAGTGATTTACCAAGGGAATTATGGAACAAAAGGGTTAATGAAACCAAACAAGAAAACAAAAATTTGACTCACAGACTAACACACAAATAGCCTGTGATATAGAAGAAAGGCAGATGAATACAGAGAAAGCAGACTCTTTAAGGCAACAGACTGCACGACTATAAGAAAGTAACAGGAAAATGCATCAAGTCACTGGAAGGGCAGCCATGGAAGACCTAGTGATATCATACTAGAAGATAAAGGACTTAATATTTCCCTGACATAAAGAAAGAAAAGACTTTCAATGGTACTACCAGTGTTCCTCATATGAGGGACTCCAGTCAAAACACTTAGACAAGAAGAAATAAAAAATGCCCAAACTGCAAACTTTACACTTAGGTTACAAAACTACATCCTACTTGCAGATATGACTTTATGTAGAGAACATCCTAAGTCATACAAACATATCTATTAGAAGTGAGTTTGGCAAGATCACAGAGTAAAAGATCAGGGGTATCTCTACATGATAGCAATAAAAATCTGAAAAAAATTTAAATTAAGAAACTAATTGTATATGCTAAAGACTTAATTTTACCAAAGAGGCAAAGTCCTCATGTGCTGAAAACTATAATACACTGTTTACATTGATTTGTAAAGTTATCAATTAATGAAAAGACATCTTATGTTCCTGGATCAAAAGAACAAAATTGTAGAGAAAACAATAATCTGCAAATTAGTCTATAAACCCAGCACAATCTAAAGCAAAATTTAAGTTGGCCATTTTGTAGAACTTGGCAAGCTAACACAGAAATTGATATACTGATATGGAAAGGCAAGGGAATCACTACAGCCAAAATAACCTTAAAAATGAACAAAACTCCATCTACACACTATCTTCAAAATGTGCCACCAAGCAATAGTCAGACAGGGTGTTACTGCCATAAAGAAATCAACGTGTAAAACTGGGAGTATAGCAGTGAAGCTTTCCATTTACAAACAAGAGATTCTGGACAAGAGTCTCAAGAATATTCAGTGGAGAAAGATGAGCCTTAACAACAACTGGTACTGGGGATGCTGGTATGCAGGAGAATAGATCTGTAACCTTATCACACACCCATACACGAAGCTGAAATTCAAAATGAAGTATACACCTAAAACTCAAAAAATTTTCCAAGAACATACAGGAATAAGTAAATAATTACAACCTTTTATTAGACAATGCTTTTTTAGATATAACATGAAAATTATAGAGAGGGGAAAAGATACTCAAATTTGTGTTCACAAAACATTACTCATCCCTCACTATGAAGATGATTTGCTGATTCTACTTTGCATGTAACAGATTAATAGTTAAATGATGATGCTTTCAGATAATTACCTGGGAAACACCCAACTTTTTGCAAGCATCAAGAAAATTTTCTACATTTCTTCGACATTTTGCCATACTCAGCTTGGGCTGGAAGACAAGAGCAGAAAGACATATATTTCAAGCACTTTTATACAGAATGTAGTTGTTACTGGAAATTGTATTTGCTTAAGTGCATTAGTTAAAGACAGTTTTTAAAACTTGTATTTTCCTTGGGAGAAACAGTTATCTGTTGATACTACTTACCACCGCTGGTGATGGTACATGAATACTAGCTACAGAGCGTGGCCTTATGTGATTGGCCAGATGGCAAAGAACAACCCCATCCATCAGTGCAGCTCCTATGTCATCAGGCAGAATTACTTTTAATCTGGATTCAAGATTCTATAAAGACATGAGGATAAATTGCAGATGTCTTACCTAAATGTATGGTATGATTCATATTACTAATTGTATGATCAAAAATTTGAAAAAGCATTAAAAAGAAAATCACTATACAGATTGGCCAAATGAAACCTATTTCTGTAAAGGAGCTGTGCAAGGTCAATGTGACTTACATTGCGAAGCTGCCTTATCTGTTCACGCTCTTCCCGTAAATGTTCCATCTTTCTTCTCATTGTAAATCCTGGATCTGCAGCCCCATACTCTTGCCGAGATGCACGACTAAAGGCTGTATAGAAACAGAAATTCCCTAACTTTTTAGGAAGATAATACAAAGAACAGCCATTCACAGAGAAAGAGGCATGATAAATAGAATCAGAGAATTACACATGTTATTAATAATGCGTTCCAAATATTTTTAATTATATGTAAATGATCGTTAGCTACATAGTTGAAAAGCAATAGGCAATACAAGGGCAATGATTTCTACCACTTATGTAAGTTTTTATTTAACCATATGTTATGAGAAACGTATGACCCAGGTTAAAAGTGATCACTGAACATATGATAGTCTTCTAGCTTTAAAGAAAAAAGGAAATTATTCTGGAAGGTCAAGGTGGTTATTCAGGAATAAGACTATAATTCAATACCTTGCCAAGTAAAATGGATCCATTTTCTCTGGAGCATGCCAAATGCAAAAAGATCCCTGTTTTAAACCACAATATAATGCAGGAGTGCTATCATTTGCAACAGTTTTGCCTGCTGGCACAGGGCTCATTCTAACAATAGTCACAGCAGGGGAGAAATAAGACTGCAGGACACCTAAGGCAAAAATCTGAGGTTCCAGGAGCTTGAAGAGAATGGGAAAGAAAGAAATGACTATGGGAATTGTAAAGACAAATAAGATCAAGAGAAAATTGCTTTTAGAAGAGGGGAAAGAATCTCTGAGTACATAAAATTATGGATTCCAACCCATTTAAGCTGGGAAACTCTATATTAAACAAAGACAACCAATATTATTTAAAGAATATACTAAATATTTACCTGATCTAGGCTTCAAGCCAAAGGGACCATGTGAAAAGCCATCAGTCCTGTCATATTCCTAAAAAAAAAGCAAAACCTTTGTTGTTGCAAAGTCATCAAGGCACATATTCATACCCTCTCCAGTTTTGAGAAGTATTCATTTCCAGTGTTTACTTAAATATTGAAAAGTCAACCTAAATTTAAAATCAAGTTGATATATTTCACATTTTAAAAGTCAATAAATATTCCTCATTTACCTGGGTATGCAATTTTAAATCTTTATTTCATTTTTAAAAAGTAAATTGTGTGCGCACACATATCTCTGTGTGTGCGTGTGTGCGTGTGTGCGTGTGTGTGTGTGTGTGTGTGTGTGTGTGTGTGTGTGTGTGTGTGTGTATGAGACAGTCAGAAGACAAATTGGGGGAGTAACTTCTCTCCTTCAATCATGTGAGTCCTTGTGAACAAACTGAGTTGGTCAGGTTTGGTGGCAAAAGCCTTTACCCAGTGACCTTGCCAGCCCAGAATACTTTCTTACAGTATGAAAAGACTTTTCAAGGAGAATCATTCAAGGTAATAGATTTTTTTAAGGAAGAATCAAGTTAAGGTCTCTAAAATAATGAAACACACATCAACTAAAAGATTTACCAACATGGACTCTGTATGCACCATTGACTTGATACTCAGCAGTGGAAAATTTAAGGCCCATCCACAATTACAGGGGTTTTAGAATAACAGATGAGAGTAAATGATTATCTCTTCCATCTGAACGCACATTATTTTAAAGTGTTTCTGCAAACCATGGTGAGCTATGGAAAGATAAATATAACATTAAGTAAATCCCCGATCAGAGTGAAAAGCCTAAAGTATATTTGTGTAAACATTTCATTTTAATGTGATTAAGTCCATGCGATTCAAATGAGATTGTTGGAAAAATTAAATGAAGTAGCTGAAAGTGCTTGATAAATTTTATAATTCATAAAAATAAATAAATATAATGCAATCGTGGCGGCACCATAATATTCTGGGTGACAACTCTGGGAAGCAGGAAGGGCCAAAGCTTTAGTTACTTCTCTACCGTTTACCGACTAGGTTCTTTAGGAAAGCTACTGGTCTTTTCAGCTACAAAATGACAAAGGCACTTAAAATGGGACTCTATTTATGTTCAATGAAGCAGAGTGACTTTGTGAATGTGGTACACTAGCGGATTTTACTACTTACTTTTCACATGAAACTGAAGCAGTCCGAATCCTGTAAGGTGTCTGAATGTTCCCTAGATGCACTAGGCACCTCCCAGTGAATGTTAGTGGAGCTATGTTAACATGTTCGCCATCCTATAATCTACTTCCTTATGTGTTGTCTCTGTTAGTTTCTTTAAATTGTTGTAAATTCCTGAACAAAGTTCCACTTATCCAAATACAAGCAAAAATTATAAAAGTAATATAACTTACCTGAAAATTTGACATTAATACACTTCCTGGTAGACACAGGCCATAAATCACAAAGCAACTATGCAAACCAAGTGGAAGTCATGTCTATCCTTACAGTTGTTATAACTTACAAAGAAAGGATTTACAAAAGCATGCAACTATGACTAATTTGGGGATATCCTAATTTAAATTGTTCTCTAACACCATATATATAATTCTATTTTCTATATTATTTATAAGCATTTTTATTAAACTCATGCTCGTGGCCATAGGAAAGTTTTATAATACAAATCACCCAAAACAATACAGAAAGAATCTTAGATTTCTAAAAACAAATATACTTACATATAATGAGATAAAACTATATAATCAAATTCATACAATAAATTGAGATCAGTCAAGCATTTTAAGACCTAAATTCACCAAGTGAATGATCATTTTCCTACTAATGAAAATGGACTTTAGAATACTAAAAGTAATCAAAACTAAATGAGATACTATTTCAAATGTTTAAAATTCTTGTGGTAAAGCAAAAGATTAAGTTACACAAACTAGTCATTCAAGCCACCATAGTACTTGAACAAAATTTTAGAAATTATGTCTTTCATATACCTGCTCTCCCATTATTCTTTAGATCTAAGACGCCAGGAAAAGTGTGACCTCCTGTCGATAGGAACAACCCACTGCAGGATTGTTTCTCGTGGAAAAAGGACATTTCTCTTGCATTGCTTTCAGACCTAATTGGTTACAAGGAAAACCAAAGGCCATTGCACAATGCTTAAAGGCTTTTTAAAATTCCAAAGCTATTGCTAAAATCCACCACTTATTTTAATATGTAGAGGAATAAGAAAGCATATACCTCATAAAATGATGTATGTTCTGTGGTATGGAAATAAGTTCCACAGAAAACCACAAGTTAGTGAAATTTACTAGAGATATTCATACAAAGGAATGGTATTCATAATTATTTTTACAGACAAGACTTGTACAAAGTAATCAAACACAGATTTCAAAAAGGAGTGAATAAATTACTTTGTAAAAAAAAGATGAAGTTTGAGAAAGGAGGCATAGAAAAGATACAAAGCATTAAAACAACTTGTACCTCGGATGATACTGGAGACTGTGGTGACATATGAGCATTATCACTCTCTTGCTAAAATATAAAAATAAAAACATGAAAGATGAAATTAAAATACACAATGATGATTTTAACATACAAAAGGACAATGGAAAATTGTTTCAATCAACTGTCAAAGGAGGAATTGGCAATGTACAACACCTAACACCTTGCCACTTAAATGTTGTCGGTGAAACACAGTACAGGCATCCTCTGGAATTTGTTAGATATACAAAATCCCTGGCCCCAACTAACAATGAATCAGATTCTATGTAAAATCTCCTAGTGATTTATAAGAATTTTAAAGACTTAAAAGTACAATCTAGACACAAGAGGTAAGATGTATTACCCCCAAGACACATCAATGAAGACTAGCAAAAGATCATCATGATAAACAAGAAACTAACTGGAAGATTATGTGTATTAGTGTAAGTAGAGAAATATTTACAAATTTAATTGAATAAAAACAAATAAATGGTTCACGGTTTATGAATGAATATTCTAATGACAACCAAATGAAAAAAAATCCTGTTATTTAACCTAGAAAATGTATACCACATAAAACATGTATTCATCTGACAAATGATTATTGGCCACTGACAATGTCAGCTACTATTCTAGACACTAAGAATAAGGAAATTTGGTGAAATATCATTCTTAAAGAATGTCTCAGTCTAGAGGGAAGACAGATTCACGTGCACATTTAATCTAGCATTCCCAGTATATGTATGGCACAGTAGGGATCACAGAGAAACTGTAGAGGAAAGGAAGGGGCGGTAAAAAACTGTTTCTTGAGAAAGTAAAAAGTCAATAAAAGCCAGGTAAAGTGAAAAGATAAGAACAAAGACACAGAAGTATAAATAAATAAAAAAATGATGACTGTAAAGCAACTTTGAATTCGAAAGGGTAAAAAAAAAAAGTGAAAAGAGAACAAGTTGTGAGTTTATGATATGGTTACCAGGGCCTTGATCCAAAAGGACTGAGAATTTACCTTTTAAGGCATGGGGTGAAACTTAAGGTTTCTAAGCAAAGGAACAGCCTTATTGTACTTGCATTCTGAAAGCAGTGTGAGAATGGGCTAAAGAGAGAAGAGGGGTGAGGGAGACATTTCAGTTGCTAAAGTGCTTGTAGTGTAAGCGTAGGGACCTGAATTGGGACAGCCAGTATCCACATACGATGACGAATTTGATGGCATGTCTCTGTGATCCTAACAATGAGAAGGCACAGAGAGGTGAATCCTTTGAGCTCAAAGATCAACAAGTCTAGCTAAATCTGGGAGCTTCAGATTCAGTAAGAGACCCTGTCTCAAAAAATGAGGTTGAAAAGGACTGAGGAAGTCACTGGAAGTTAACAAAGGGTGTACCGGCGTGCATGCATGTGTGGCACACACACTACATAGATAGGTAGGTGGGTAAATAGGTAAGTAGACAGATCGATAAATGATAAAAAGATAGATATAAAATAGTCAGACAGAGATAACATAGATACAGAAAAGCAAGGAAGCTACTATAGCAATCCAAGCAAGAAAGACTAAAGACCCGTGCCAAGGAAGCAAAGATGGAAAAGAAGGTAGTGTAGACAAAATATTTTAGTGCTCCAAAAGAAACAAGCGGATTAGTAGGTTTTCATAATTGATAGACACTGAAACAGGTGGGAGGAAATTGACTATGAAGAGGCAATGAGAACAGCCAAGGTGAACCTCTAGCGTGAAGTTCAAAGAATGTTTTCTGTTAAAGGCTAGATAGTTAACATTTCAGATATCATGGACCACGTGGTCTCAGTGGTAACCGCACAACTAGGTCATTAGAATGCAAAAGCATCTGCAGGCAAATGGCTGCAACTCTTCTGTATTTAAACGTTACTTTCAAACATAGCAAGTGGGCCAGGTTCCATTCTGGGCCACTTTGCCAATCTCTGCTTTGTCACGGGAGATGGTGATTTTATAAAGGAGTTACCAGCTTTGCCTAGACAGTAAACTCAAATGGAAAACTCAAATGGAAAATGTGTCATAGCATACACACGCACACACACATGTGTACACACACACACACACACACACACACACACACACACACACACACCAATTAAATATGAATGTAGGTAAAATCCAGATATCGTGAGTCTTCAATATGCAACCTAGTTTAAAAAGGCATTGCATAAATTGAAAAATTAAACATGTTTGAATTGTGGAAAAAAGATGAACATGTTGAATCCTAGGTGATCAAAAGACTCCAAGCAGCTAAGGACACATTACTACAAAAGCCTAAGGCTCAATGGTAAAGGATGGACTAGAGACATAAACCAGGAGCTACCATTAGGTATACTGATTTTAGTCACCAAAAGTCTGAGCACTGACCAGCACATTCGAGTCCATACTGTGGGCTATGACATAAGGAGAAATAAAGTGGAAGGGTCAAACTGATATTGTAAAGTGCAATGGAAAGCCAGCAGCAGGTACACAGAACTGACTGTAGTTCTGTGAAACATAAACAGCTAAATATTAGCAAACACACACACACACACACACACACACACACCCCTACACAAAACTACTTTCACGATCTACCACAGAAACTAACAATGAAATGATTGGAAGCTTAGGAAACATCTTTTTTGCGGGGGGGGGGGGGGGGGAGATCCCATGAATACTACTTTGATAAGACATGGAAAAACAACTGCATTTGGGTTAGGCAAAGGTAATTCATAATAGATACTTATTTTGCCCAGTGTAATTTTATTTCTAAGAAATACATTTGTTTTCAGATGCCCTGCAAAATACTAAACATCAAATAAACTACCAATTTCCCCAACCACATAGAGACAAAACTTGGGGATGGCAGTGATGAAATGTTTCAGGAGGGGTGCTTAACCTGGAGCAACAGAAACATTTACAGTAATGAAAACTGTATAAATACAATTTTAAATTTAAAACCCTCAACAGGATCTGTGAAGAGTGTTCCTTAAAAATCTTAGATGGATACAATCTCTCAACAGTGAAAGTGTTTTCCCCCCGAAGTCTGACAACTTGACTTCAAGTTCAGTATCTGTAATCCAAGGTGAAAGGAGAGAACAGACTCCTAAAATCTGTCCTCTGACCTCCACATGCATGCCCTGAAACGCATACACTCACACCTGGGCACACACATCAGGCCAACACATGCACACAGTGTTAACACATTTTTGAAAAATATAAACTCTCCACTGACTGCCATGCTGTTTGGGAAAGTGAAAGTGGAGAATGATAACCAATATAAACTGATGGGTTACAGATCCAAGACAAATAATAAACTGCTACAACTATTAGAAATTTTGTTCTAGAAAACAAAGGATTAAATTAGTAACTATATGACAATGCTCAGTTTTTTTTTTATTACAGGAAACTCATGCTTTGTAAGAAAGAAAATGACAGCAGAGCTGCTTTAATTTAATTTAATTTAATTCTTACTAACGCACCTAAATATAAGAGTAAAGAATTCAAATCCATATCACCCTTTGTCTCACCTCCTCATTTTCATTGCCGCTTGAATTCTTCCTTGTTGACTTGTACTGCAAAACATTTTAAATGCATACGTTATTTTTCCTTAAACATGTGAATTTTCGTTCAAAATGACACATGAGACTTATTATTACATTGGTACTTTTATGAAACTTTCTGATATTAAACTTAAGTAAGCAGTTAGTTTAAACACCCCTCCTAATCACACACAAAATACTGTAACACTATCCCAAACCCTCTAAAGATGTCAAATAGGATCTCCTCCCTAAGCCACACCCATTTCCCATTCTTTTAAGTTTGCAATCTGAGGGTTGTCTTAGAACAGCGGTTCTCAATCTGTGGGTTGAAACACATTTGAGGTCAAGCGACACTTTTACAAGGGGCTGCATAGACAGATATCCAGTATATCAGATATTTACACTGTAATTCCTAGCAGTAGCAAAATTACAGTTATGAAGTAGCCATGAAAATAATTTTAAAGTTGGTGGTCACCAAAACATGAATTGTATTAAAGGGTCACAGCACTAGGAAAGTTGAGAACCACTGTCTTAGAGTCCTCATTTTTCTTAGTTCACTGCATTCAACAAGTCATCAAGTCCACTTTTTTGGCAATCTTTCTTACACTTACTTCCTCTGAATTCTTACAACTACCACCTGTCCAAGTTTCCTACCATTGTTCACATGGTTTGTAATTTCACTACACTAAGACAATAGCAATTGTTTTAAAAACAACTGGAGATGTGTTTCAGTGGTAGCATGCTTTCCTATCACCTATGAAACTCTGGGTTCAATCCTCAGCACCACAACAAAGCAATCTACTGATTTCAGGCTTTAAAAGACTACGTTAAATGCATATGCCAACTACACAATAATAGTAATAGTACTAAAAGCTAACATTTAGAACTATCGCTTACAATCCAGTAGTAATGACTGAAATGCATTATATGTATTGAGAAGTTTACTCTTTATAATAGTATAAGTACTTTCATCCCAATTTTATAGTGAAATATAGAGATAACATGTTCAACATAAAGAATTCGAATATGTGACAGAGTAATTCTTAGAATCAAGATAATATAGTGTGACAATCACTAAAATTCTTATTTTCAGATTCCTTGCCAAAATGCATTGAATTTTTCTGCATATCAGTGGTAGAACTAAACAGGAGTTCATAGTAGTTCTATTTCAAAAACTACTAATTCTCAGATCATGTCCCAAACTTTTTTGCCTGATATTCAGGGATCTATTTAATTGTTCCATTTATGTGACTCTGTCTTACATATCCCTTGGAAATAACTTAGCTAACATCTCAGTCACAAACCGAGCTGTATTAGGAATTACAGATACGAGACATATGTTCCTCTACTGTATTTTTTTAGCTGTGACTAATGTACCATTAGTTCCATTTTATATTGCTCTTTTTGTGTTGATGCTCAACAGCCTTAAGCATACAAAGCAAGTGCTGTTATCAATGAGCTACACTGCATCCTGACTTTATATTTTCCTGACATCATAGGAATAATTTGATACTCAATTTTTTATGCAATGTCCTAACACTGACATCTTCTGACAGTTGAGAAGAACTACACATGTCCTTAAAACATTTCTCAGTAACTGAAGATTATGTTTATACCCACTTTATGATGTATGAAAGAAATGAACATTTACTGAGTGATGGCTATATAATGGTCATTTCATATACTATCCAATTTTACCTTTTAGCAACTTTGTAATATAATTGATACAGTTGAAGAAGCATATAAGCCTTCACGACTAGACTATTGAATGAACAAATGATGCTTTTAAACCAAGGAACAGTTGACTATGATAAAGACTCACTAACACCTCTATTAAGTTCACTTGAATTATGGAAAAATATTTTTAAAACAATGAAACTATATTAATGTTAGTGTGTGACAGTTTATATCAAGCTATTCACAGCACAAAGTAGCAGCATTGGGAAGGCTCTGAACTCTAATCTCAAATATATGATTAGCACACTATTCCACTTTCTAGGCCTTAATATCCCTGTCTGTAAAACAGAAATGATAACTGCATTTATGCTACTGAAGGTTCTTGAAGACTTAAGGGGCTAGTCATATTTGTAAAGGTTTATGACAGTGTCTGGCACTTCATAATTCCAATACAAGTGCTTTGATAAATATAATCAGTATGGTTATGTTATATTGGGATAAAGGAAATCAAAGAAATATCAACTACCTTTTGTTGCTTACAATTACTACGCTGTAAGTCAGTCATCAAAGTTCACCTATAAACATACTTATATTCAGTGCTTTGGTTTAAGTTTACATGGAACTAAGGGAAACTAAAGATAAATGGCAGGATATAAACCTACTTGCAGAGTTACAAAGGGTTCTGAAGAAAGAGTTCTCACCGGAATGCCCTGCCCTTTTCCTTCCTATGGGTTTTTCATATTATCCAATTAACCCAAAATCCAGTGGTTAAAAATAATCAGTAATTATTTGTTTAAAGTTTAAGGTGATTACATATTTGTTAAGGCATACATCATTTTTATTTCGGTCATATGCTACTTTCAAACACACGTTGCTTTCCAATATATGGAAAGAGAAAAAAATATAGACTGAGAAACCAACTTCTGCTGAACACCAAAATAAAAAAATGAATCTTATTTATTAGTGCCATGAACTTGAAATAATGTGTAACTTAGCTGAGTACTACATGTTTAGAGAAAATGATTGTAATTTAATGAGAAGAGGTTTGGGGGAGGTGTGAGACAACACAGTTTCCTCTTCAGGGTATAGGGACCAAGTTTGTACTGTTCATCTGCATCAATTAGAAGAGTAAATGCTGATTCACATTAAAAAATATTCTAAATTTTGGTGACAGTCCCCTGCAAATATAACAGACTAGAAACACAAATAAATAATAATGTAATAGAATTTTGGGATAATTCACATGCTCTAGTATTTTAACTTAGCTTTACTAAAAGACCATCTTAAGAAATCTACTGAACCATGTGTAGTGACGCACACCTCAGAGACAGGAGGATCTCTGTGAGTTGGTGGCAAGCCTGGTCTACACAGAGAGTTCCAGGACAGCCAGACCTACATAGTGAGACCCTGTCTCAAAAAAACCCAAAAAACAAAAAGGAAAAAAATTCTACTAATATAACAAGGAAATGGACCAGTCTTCAACTAATTATTTACATAGATGTGTGGTTAAACACTAACTGAAAATAGTTCTGAACTATTTATTGAAACAAATCCAATGAAAATCTTTTTCTGAGAGGTAAGAGCTCCTGAGTAAACTGGAAGTACAGGGGTGGGGGAGTATAGGGGATGAGAACATGGGGGAACTAGATGGTCAACTTGGGGAAGCCACAGAGAGGGAGAGCAAAGTAAGAGATATCTTGATAGAGGGAGTCATTATGGGGTTTGGGAGAAACCTGGTACTAGGGGAAATTCTTAGGAATCCACAGGAACGACCTCAGATTAGACTACTAGTGATAGTGGAGAGGGTACCTAAGCTGGCCTTCCCCTGTAATCAGATTGGTGACTACACTAATTGTCATCATATAACTTTCATTCCAGTAACTGATGGAAGCAGATGCAGAGATCCACAACCAAGCACCAGGCAGAGCTCCTGGAGTCCAGCTGAATAGAGGGAGGAGGGAGTATATGAGCAAGGGGGGTCAAGATCATGATGGGGAAAACCACAGAGACAGCTGACTTGAGGTAGTGGGAGCTCATGGACTCTAAACTGACAGCTGGGGAACCTGCATTAGACCAAACTAGACACTCTGCATGTGGAAAACAGTTGTGTGGCTTGGTCTGTTTGCGGGGCCACTGGCAGTGGGACCAAGATTTATCCCTAGTGCATGAACTGGCTTTTTGGAGCCCATGCCCTATCGTAGGATACCTTGCTCACTCTTGATGAAGGGGAGAGGGGCTTGGTCCTGCCTCAATTTGATAGGCCAGACTTTGTTGATTCCCCATACGAGGCCTTACCCTCTCAGAGGAGTGGATGAGGGGTGGGGCAGGAGGGAAGTGGAGGGGGAGCAAGACAGGGGAGGGAGGAGAAACTGTGGGTGGTATATAAAATGAAAAAAAAAAACTTTTAAATAAAAATAAAGAAAATCTTTTTCTGAACCAGGCCTGGTTTTTCACTTCTGTAATCCCAGCTCATAGGAGACAGAGGCGGTGGTGGTAAGGGGGGAGATAGTGATTTGAGGCTAACCTGGGCTACAGAGTGAAACCCTACCTCAAATAAAAAAGACTCACAGAATTAATTGCCACAATTTGCAATGTAACACACAAACATTCATCTTTCTCTTAACTATTAGAAAAATCATGGTGTATACTGATGTACACTTAATTAATTTGAATTACTGAAATTTTGTGGCTATATTACATAGCATATCATTATCCTACAGAGGAGGGCAATCAACATGAACACAGTTGTGAAACTTAACTGGAGAGTCATATCTTATTAATTTAAAACAAAAACGGTTAAGAATAAAAATGTCATACGTATAAAACAAAATTTAAAATTTAATAAGGTACCTTGAAATAGTCTTTTCTGATCTGCTTGCTCCGTCTCCGTTCTTCATTTTGCCAGATTATAGGCTGAGATTCTGGCCACTGTTGTTCACCTATTTGATCCTTCTGATTTTCTAATGGCTTTAATGAGAAAAGTTGTTCAGCTTACTAAACAAATGACAACGAAATAGTACACGTGTCATTCATTTTATTTCTCTTACCTGCCACGCCAGGGGTGATAATGGTGAATTCCCTTCATCTGCTGAGACACTAAAAAATTAAAGACGCTTTAGTATTTCTTGAGGTATTTTGAAATCCTTTCACATACTTTAAAAATGACAAATTTGTCTTTTCATTGTTCGAAGGCAGGAATGTAAGCAGTGTAAAGACTATCCATACCTACATGTTTCATTTGATTGTGTTGCTTTGTTACTTTGTGTTGTTTTCTGCTGAGACTGGGGCGTGCTGTGTAGTCCTGGACGGCCTGGTACTCACTACTGAAACCAGCCCCCACGGACTACAATAGCAGGTATTAACCACCACATGGCTTACTAATATTATATAAATTAAAGTTGATGAAACCAACCAATAGTGAGTGCCTGCTAACTATTGCTCTACAAGAAATACCAAAATGGGTTTATTTTATATTAACCATATGCATAAGCCAACCCTATTTTGTAGAGGCCAAAAGGAGTATAATATGTACAAATGTACAGTGAATAAACAAAATATTAGAGAAAACAAGTTACTCTTTTTAAAAAATCAAGTAATAGTATCAGTGAGATGAGTGAGCATGTAAAGGCACTAGCATGCCAACAAGCCTGACAACCTGAGTTAGATCCCTGGGATTCACAAAGTGGAAGGGGAGACCCAAAACCCTGAATCCTTGAAAGTTGTCCTCTGACATCCACACCTGTGCCACGGCACACATGCACATGCATAATAAACAAACAAATAAATACATACATAAATTCCTTTGCCTAAATGCCAAAGAGTTCAGAAGACAAACATGTTATATTTCCTACTGAATTACTGATTCTGAGCTTCAGTCATGACATTAACAGGGGCTCCAAAGGACCTGAGTTCAACACTAACACGTGCCTCTTCTAGCTCCAAGGGATCCAACATCCTCTTCTGTTATGGGCACCCAAACACACAGACACACATACAAACCCAAACACACTCAAAAAATTTTAAAAATGTAAATGAGAGAGGGGGGAGGAAGGGGGTAAAGCTGAGCAGGGTTGTGGTGGTATTGTGTTCCCCAAAATATTGTGTACTCTAATAAACTTATCTGGGGTCAGAGAACAGAAAAGCCACTAGAAACTTAGGTTAGGCAGTGGTATCACATGCCTTTAATCCTAGCATTCCAGAGGCAGAAATCCAAGTATGGTGACTCCCGCCTTTAATCACAGAAAACTAGCCTTTAATCCCAGGGAGTGATGGTAGAAGGCAGAAAGATATATAAGGCGTGAGGACCAGAAACTAGAAGCTTTTAGCTGGTTAAGCTTCAGGATTGTGAGCAGCACAGTTCAGCTGAGAGCCATTTGGATATGAGGACACAGAAGCTTACAGTCTGAGGAAACAAGACCAGCTGAGAAGTTGGCCAGGTGAGGTTAGCTGTGGCTTGTTCTGTCTCTTTGACCTTCCAGCATATCACCCCAATAACTGGCCTCAGGTTTGATTTTATTTATAAGAGCTTTTAAGATTCATGCTACACATGGTAGCTCATACTGGTTGTCTCAGCACTCACAAGGTTGATCTATCACCATGAGATGGAGATTGATTGGTATACACTGGTAAGGTAAAGGTCACCCTGGGCCACAGATTAAGAGGAGGAAGAATAAGTAGAGAGAAAATAATAAACATTTATAAGAATACATGAGACATCTCTATTCCTAGCAAGTAATAAAATATATAACAATATGAAAATACAGTAACACAATTCCAGAATTTGAAGATTTTTTTCAGTGGAAGATAGAGTACAAAATTTTTAGTACAGCAACTTATGGTACAAATGACATTTAAATGTATGGAAATCGGAGATTATGTAACAAGTAATATATAAACAAACAACTGAATGACTACTTGTAAAATATAGAAAGAAACAGCAGAAGGGAATGGGTAAGAAAAAGGAGGAAGGATAGAAAGGAAGACAAATATCCTAGGTTCCCTATCTCTTATCAAATACAAAAATCTACCAACTAAATAAATTTATTTTAAATGTAAATAAAGAATCTTAGAAATGGATAATGAAATATGAATGTCATGCTACATGGAGAGCATTTCCACGCCACAGACCAGGGAGAAGGAATCACAGCAGAATCCAGACAGTCCCTACATTTAGAATTCGAAGAGAATTTAGGAGTCAAAGAAAAAAAGGAAAGTATAATAATGAAGCAGGTAAACACATAGAATAGCAACCTGGGACTATATTTGGTTTGGTTGTGCACGCACGCGTGCGCACCCCCACACACACATACACACACACACACACACACACACACACACACACACACACACACACACACAAAGGGTGGGGAGACAGACAGAGAGAGGAACGGAAAGAGAGAGAGAGAGAGAGAGAGAGAGAGAGAGAGAGAGAGAGAGAGAGAGAGAGAGAGAGAGAGAGAGCGCATGCACAACTCTTCTAATAAAGTACTTGCCAGTCCAACTCTTTCACTGTCCCATACCATACTATGCACATACATACCTCTCTGGACAAGCCACCTGACAATCTATAATCCCACCCGCATTGGACTACCCACAGAACCCTCTCTGAACATTGGAATATCATTCTACTCTCCTACTGACTATCAAAACTTGGACAGTTTCTATTAAATATACTCCTAGGTTTTTTTTTTTTTTCAGGAACAAAGGAGTATAGGCTGATCTGACCTAAAATAATTGTTGAGTGCCTGTACAGTAAGGCAAAACTGTATTCCCCAGGTAAACTCTTGGAGGAAATCCGTATTTGCCACCTTATGCCTGTACACAGTTGGGTGTGTACAGAGCAAGGTTGGCAGAAGCGGACTTGGTAAGATGTGATCAGATTCTAGAAATATTCTCACTAGTCAACACGATTTGGTAATGCATTAGCTAAGGGGTTTGAGAGAAAATGACAGAGGATGAAGTTTTTTCAGCTGTTGTACAATAAGAATGGATTTAGCACTTTCTGAAATGGGGAAAATCCAGAAAAAGCACGTTTGAGTGTGCAACAAAAGTGAATAGAAGTATGATTTCTGGAAATCAGACATTTCTACTATACATACTATACATCTAAGTGTCAATGGTAAGTAAATAACAAATTCTACCATGCTGTGGTATATATCAATGCACAACTTATATATAAACACTGTAATAAATATACAACTTATATATAAACACCATAATATATATTGATGTACACTTGTATATAAACACTGTGGTATGTATCAAAATGCACATTCCCATATATAAACACTGTTGTATGTACTGATGCACACATCTACATACACAAACAAATGCAAATATTCATATGCACATATAGAAGAAGGGTATGCTATACCTTGAAAACAGTGTGTTCCCCACAAGTTTCATAATAATTAAGAGCTTGAAGCTCAGAGTGGTGGTGTAGAAGCTGGTGAGGTCTATAGGAGTAGAGCTAAGTACAATACAATATGGTCACTGGGGAGCCTGTCTTTGCAAGGGATTAATGTAGTTTTCTAGGAGCTCCAGTTGCTTCTGATGAGAATAAGTTGCATTACATAAAAAACTAAAAGTGAAATTAATTATTGAATCCTTCTGGCTTCCTGTCTTACTGTGTGACCTCTTCTATACCTGCTTCGACCACTGTGATGCTGTCGACTATGAAGCCCTCACCACTACCATGCAGAATTGAGCTGAATTCTAAGAAATCATGCAAAGAAAGGAAGAAACATGGGCAACATGAAAAGGAGACCACAATATAGAATTTAGAAATAGGAAATCATGCTGAAATAAATAAAAGAATTATGCTCCTAAACTGAAAGTCTGTCTCTCTAGAGAGTGCAAAGATGAGGCTCTGAACTAAGATTGAAGATAAGTAGAAGCCCATTTCAACTTTATAGTTAATCTCAACATTTTAACCTTTATCATAAAAGGTATTAATACCCATTAGAAAATAAGAAACAGGTGTTGCATTGTCATATTTCAGTTTTACAACCTATCTTCTTTAATAATACAGAAAAGAAAGGAGTTATGTGTGGAGACCGTCCCAGTCACTTACATGGACAACAATGGGAGCTGAACCAACACAGCTAAATTAGTAATGGAGAGGATGGAAAGAGGATTAAGGCCGTATTAATTTTGAATGATTGACCATATTATGAGGAAGGCATAACTGTGAGGTGTTTCCAGAGTTGCTAACTTGGGGGACTACATAAGTACTTGCACATTCACTGGGGCAGATGATACAGGAGAAGACATGCATTGGGAAACATAAATCTGCACTCTCTACAGAAACATATCCAATGAGATGCGTGGATTTGAAGTAAACTTATTTTTACTGTACATTAAGACTTCAGGTTCTGCGATAAGACAAATCTGAGTTTGAATCCTGACTCTCCAACTTACAATGTGATCTTGAGTTAGCTATGATTATTTCTGAGTTTCAGTTCGCCAGTGTGTAAAATGAGGATAGCAACAGTAACAACGTCACCAATTTATTGTGATGATTGAATCAGTCATTTACAGAGCTAAGAACAGTGCACCTATATCCAGCATCCACCAAATGATCATTCAATGTGTGCCTCTGTATCCCTATCTTTGAAATTTTATACTTCCCAAAGATTGACCCAGAGGTTGGATAAAACTTAAATTTGAAACCACAAAGAACAATAAATATTTCAGATCTTCTAATTCTCTAAAATTCATATCTGTAAACTTAGGTCATTAAATAAATAGTTTAGTAAAACCCAATTAAAAGAAATTAAAATGCAAACAATAAAAAAGAATAACCATAACCAGTGCTGAAGAAATACATTATTCCTGGTGGTAATGTCAATAGGATAAACATTTGTGAATGAATCAAGACAAACTGCAAGTATAAAGAAAAAGGTTCAGAATCAGGGTGTTTGTTTATAGAAAACTCAATTGAACTCATGTTATGACATACTTGATGCTTAAATTATCTACTTATATGACATCTGCATCATATATTCAGTTAACACCTTTTGAGGAAAATTACTAAAGAGTATCAAGTCTCATTTTAAAATACCAAATATAAGGACTATGATATGTTTATACCTCTTTTCACATTCCACAGTTTGTTTCAGCTTATTTCTCATGACAGAAGTTGAATGATTAAGAATCCTAGAAGTAAATCAACACATTAATTACACACTATACTGAAGAGAACATTGCACATATATGATATCTATGTCCTAAATAAACTGCATCTAGGTCAAAGATCTTTGCTAGAAAATAGTATTTCAGTACTATTTAGATTTAGATGCCCATCAGCACACCATTTATGAATGAAGTTCTCAAAATCTGTCTTGCATCTTGTTTTTGAAATCATTCTCTAAATGTGGATATTTTCCAGCCATTGCATGTTTACTCTGTGTATATCTTATTCTGATTTACATAGAACATAATGAAATATTTTAGGTACCATTTTGAGTCATTTCCTTTGTCCCAGGACAGAAAATGACAGGAGTTATGTCGGTACTTCATAACCATTTTGACAATAGCCAAATAATAAAGTTTAATTGTAAATGCAAAAATCAGTGTTAAAGGTCAATTCCTTTTTTAAAAAAAATCACAAAATTCTTAAACCTTCAATAGGAAAGAGTATTAGAACAAAAATAAACAAAAAATTATGATTCCCTATAAAAGA
Source organism: Peromyscus californicus insignis (assembly GCF_007827085.1). Lineage (NCBI taxonomy): Eukaryota > Metazoa > Chordata > Mammalia > Rodentia > Cricetidae > Peromyscus > Peromyscus californicus. The sequence continues at coordinate 96,469,653 of NW_026294391.1, forward strand.
AAATTATTTGTTCATGGCTTTATCTAATTCTAAGTATTAATCTCAACGTCAAAAGTGGTAAATTAGTAACTATCTTCCACTAAAATAAATAATTGTACACATTCAAATATTCTTCTTATGCATATAAATGTAACTTAATTTTACAAAAGAATTCTTTAGACATCAACAATCTAAAGACTATAGAAAAGAATTTAAATGAATTGTATATGAACTAAACACACATTGGTAATTACAGCTCTAGGTGACTATAGAGCAGTCAGTTAGTGCAAGGTCTCTTCCTCACTAACTTGGCTCTGAGCATAGCCTCACTAAGTAGATGCAATGATGGCAAAAGGTCAAGTATTCATACAAGCCACTCTATTTCTGGGCCAAACAATCACAGAATTAAGCACACTTTAAAAAATTTTTTCCTATGTACATGTGCTTAAATTTCCTTAGATCCAAAAATGCAGAATTATGGTACTGAAATATCATAGGAAAATAGACTTTATTTAAAAAATAAATAAATAAAAGAGAGAGAAATGACAATAAGTACTACTCGGGAAAGAAAGAATTGTTAGGGGGAACTGGTCAAGCAGTTATGACCTTCACCATGATAAAAATGATGTCTCTCCACACCACACTTACTAGTATGATTCATGTATCATACTGTAGTAGAAAAAGAGAGTTGAGGCCAACTTGCATGTAAAATATGTAGTATGTATTTGAAAATTTAACTATATAGAACTCTGGAATATACATTGATTTTTTTTTTACTCTTTGATAAAGAAAAACTAAACATCTACTTTATCTAAATGTCTGTTTGAGATTAGTATGCTTCCCTAAACAGTTCCCAGTACTTATTTTAACCAAACAAAATGGTAACAGTTGAGCTACATAAGCCTGGCCCCTTAATACTTATGGCTTCCACCAACTCTAGATACCTTGATTTCCGTCCTGCTGCTCTGGTCCTCTGGAAGAGTTTGTCACTGAATGATGTTCTATAACTTAAAGGCCTCCATCTATTTTCACATTTCACATATATCAACCAAATCAAAAGATGGTAGAAGGGAGATTGTTTGGAGAAGACAAGGAAGTCATTAGTAAAGGAAACAGAAAAGAAAGAATGGCTAGGTTTCAAGGGTTAAGAGAACTATCCAAGTAGTTATAACAAACTAGAGGTTAACACAATGCTCCACAAAGTGAAATGCTGATTAATCAGATAAAAAGTATGAGAAACATGTCATAATACATTTTATAATTCTAAACCCAAGGCTTAAATTTCTCAAAATGTACTTTTATTTTCTAAGACCATTAGTTATACTTCAGTTATTTAATTTTTAACAATTGCTTCTTTGTTATCTAGCTATATCACAAAGTATTCAGAAGTACATTCCACAAATAAAAAAAAAGCTTTCAGGACACCTAAAAGCATATAAAACACTTATGAAAAATGTAAGGCATATCAAAATACTATAGAATAAGTTAGCAGAGTAAATACATAAAGGGAATCAGTTAACAGAAACTATTGTAAAGTCTACATATACAATACTCTATACTTTAGGATAATAACCAAATATTAAGAAGCTAGCTAGGTACCCACTTACCATGACACATAAGATCAGTTTTATAAGGCAAAGCATAGAAATCATTTCTCTAATATTAACATATATAAGTAGGACTGATTTAAAATGTGGGGAAATGGATCAATAATTTATAGAGCGCCATTAAAGTTTTTAGCAGAATTTCCTTCATTTTATTCTCAAGTCAATATTAAGAATAATCTTTTTTATTATAAGTCATACATACACATGCAGAAAATACTCTAATACTGGCACTTTATTCTCAGCTCCCTTTTCAATTTTCTTCCTAATTCAGTAAAACATACCGTTTTCCTAAATTGGATTTCATTGTGGTGAAAGTGTTTAATTATCTAGTATGCAAGAGGTCTGACATTGATCCCCAGTATATAATACAACATTTAAAATTAACATGAGATCTACTCTGGACTCATTAAGTGTGAAGTGCATGGTTAACTATAGGCACAATGTTATAAGCAGACATCTGCAATTTATTCATCTCACAAAATATTTTTTGATACTGACTTTTAAAAATACTCTTTTCATTTGAATTTTTTCCTTGGGGAGTGCTGGCTTCTATCCTTTCAATCACACTCTCCATAGGGATACATTCCACAACCCTATGCTCAAGAAATCCTCTAATCTCTGTGCTCAGGGAGTTAGAAAACAGACATATGGCACCACGTGAGCTTCATAGAAGCGTATCCTGTAAATCAGAAAAATAAGGCCTGCTTTATAAGCAACCTGTCTTCATAATCTGAAGCCTATGAGTTAGCTACACAATGATCTATTCACTGACCACTTTCCCCACTGTTTTTGAGCAATAATATGTCTTCTGGACTCTTCTGTTACTTTCCTAGGACAACATCATTCACCAAATAAAAATACACACTTCCTTAACCAATCAAAGATTCTTACTAACAAGTGGCAAAACAGCTATGACAAAATTATCACTGAACTCAACATGGGCATTGCTCCAGTCAACCCTAGTTTGAGAGGATAACCATCGCTTCTTTTAGCCTAGACCTAAAACTATGTTTATTTTCAAACAATGATAAGCAAAAGAACAGTTCAGTATATAATCAAGCTAGGAGTCCTGGGGGGCATTTTCTGGTGATTGGGGTTAATCTTATACTATATTAATTACTTTTAAATAGGAATAGCAATAAACAAAAGAAACACATAAAACTATAATAACTGTATTAAAACCTAACACATAGATTCTACATCTTCTCTGTAGAACTTTTAAAAAGCAAATTTATTTCTCCTTTAACTAGTAGATAAGAGCTACACTTAGAATATGGGGAAAGATTACCATTTTTTAAAGACTATAATGCTGGTTATTTTTCATATAGTGAAGAATGAAAGAAAAAGTGCCTCAAACATAATTAATGCTTTCAAACATTTGGCAAGACAGTACATAGTAATACATAACCTTAATAGTTTTTATGTTATTATCTTGAAACGCATAAAAAATAAAGAAGAAAAAATCAGATAAAAACAAAATTGGTGTGTATATACCTTGAGGAAGAAAAGAAAATTTTCTGGAGGATATAAATATTTCAGCAGAACAGATGACTTTCATTACTTAAAATTTGAGAAGTTTTAAGAATTCAGTTAACAAACAATAATATAACCCTGGGTCCTCTGTGTTACTATGTAGAAGACACAATGCTAGGCACCATTTTGTACTAGTTACAAAGGTATTGCCAAAGCAAACCCTACAAAAGATGGCCTACTCAGATGACCCTTAATCTAAACAACAGAGAAAAAATTTAAGAAATATAGATCAAAATGACTATAACAATAGCAGAGATAAAAATATAGAAAAAACTATGAATGGTGAGGTTGAGTCTAAAACTAAATTCTCAAATAGAAAATATCACTATTCTCTTCTCATAATGAAAAATAAATGTAGCTTTGCTAAATAAAGGAAACATAAACTCAAGCATTTTGTAGCTTCCAAGAGCTGGTGGCAGTATGCATCATTAAGTCAAACCACATAGGTGATAAACATTTAGACTACATATAACCTTACTATAACCAGTTTGAAAAAGACATATTAGAGCACACCAACTGGTTATTCAATATCAAATGGTCAGCCCTAAAACATACATATAAGTTATATAGACTGAGCAGGTTGTATTTATGTATTTAGGAATATATGCATGTAACTACATATATACTTACATATATAATACATATGTAAAACATATATACATATATATGACAATAAATTTTTTTAAGTCCATGAATTTGAAAGAGAGTAAACTGGAGAGTTATGTAGGATAATTTGGAGGGAGAAAAAGGGAGAAATTATGTAATCACCTTATAATCTAAAAAATTAAGTTATAAAGGGGCATATTAGAAATGAATTGATAAAAAATATTAAATTATAAATAACATGGAGACATTTACATAAAGAAGTGACATAAGAAAAAAAGAAGCAGAGAATGAGAATTCATTAGATAAAGAAATGATAAAGACAGATAAGTGATACTTTTTAGTATGACATTAAGAGAAACTGTAGTAGATGTGAAAAAAAATGGTATTCGATGGCTATTTATCATATTATCCATTGGTCTGTTTTTTTCCCTAAAACAAGATCCTATACTCATTTGATAAGTCTGCTTATGCTGTCTTTTTGGCTTTACATATGTATTTATTTAGTGCATGCACATGTGTGTTTGAAAACTTGCATGCCTCAGCTTTGGTGTGAAACTCAGAAGACAACCTGTGGGAACTGGTTCTCTTCTTCTACCATATGGGTTCCAGGGATCAAACTCAAGCTGTCAGACTTGTCTGCAGCACCGTTATGCACTGAGTCATCTCACCAGCACTGCATGTATTTTGTTGGTTTTGTGGCACTGAAAATGCAACCCGGGCCCCAAGACATGCTGGGCACTAATTCCATTAGTGACTTATACACCCAGCACTCATTTACTAGATCTTTTCAGGGTTGGTTTAGTATTATGAGTCCTTTTTATACAGCCCAGGCTGACTGTCATCTCATGACCCTCAGCTTCCTGAGATACGGGGTTAAAGGCATGCACCACCATATCCAGATGCGAAGCATTTCTAAAAGTATGTGTATGTGTACATGTGAGTGTGTGCCACATATGTGTGGGTTCCTGTAGAGGCCAGAGAAGGGTGTCAGATCCCTGGAGGTAGAGTTACAGGAGTCATCCACCTTGGATCTTGGGGAAAAACCTCCAGTCCTCTGAAAAAGCAAAATGTGTTCCTAACTCGTGAACCATCCATCAATCCAGCTGCCAGATGCTAAGTTTTCATGATATTTTTAAAACAAATGCCAATATAATTAAATATTAAACTTTCCACGACATCATCACCATGTTAACAATAAACATTTATTTTGAATAAGTGAAGTGCAATACTACTTATCTGCCCTAAATATACCAAAATTATCCTATTAATTTTCTCACGAAAAAGAAACAAACACTTCAGTCTATTTATTTCAAGACTATAAATGTAAGATTCTCAGTAAATGTAGATAGCAGGGAGAGTAGCACATGGTCCATTTTTCAAGTGAAAATGGGCTTTGGGCTCAATGGGCAAAGTGGCTGCTATGCAAGCATAAGGGCAGATTTTAAGCACCCACATAAAAATCTGGAGATGGCTGTATGCCATCTGTAAGCCCGGTCTCGGGAAGGTAGTGGTTCCTGGAGACTCAACAGTCAGCAACTCGAGCCAATCAGTGAGTTCTAGGTTTAGTGGGAGACTGTGTCTCAAAGTACAATGTGAAAAGCAGATGAGGAAGACAACTCATGCAGACCTGTGACCTCCGTGGGTGCACACATGGCTGTGCACACACACATTTTTACACTCTACACACAAAACTGTTGAAATGGACTTAACTTCATTCTATACTCATGCTCATGTCATGTTGGCAAAGACATGCATTTGGAGAAAGCTGAACCAGAGGGGGAAAAAGTGGTTCACCCAAGAAACAAGACACCTGTGAACATGGGATACTCAAATCTTCACACTGATTTAAGAAATAATTAAGAAATAATTACATGATTCAACTCAATTCTGGGGAAACTGTATATCCCAAATAATTGAGAATCTGCTAAAAATCAAATAAATAAATTTTACCAGTATAGTACATACTTAGAAATAAGTGCTTACACTGCAAATAATTCTACTGTGAGCTAAAAATGAATATGGTCAAATAAATCAGTTACTATGATTTAGCAGAGAAATAAAATTGTTCAGTACATTATCTAAGGCTGGTGTGTAGCGCAAGGGCAGAGGTCTTGCCTAGCATGGATGATGCCCAGAGTTTGATCACCAGCACCACAAAAATAGAGCCAATTTGTGTACATTCTGTTAGATATATATGTGATTTCCTATTTCTCTTCTAAGTATTTCCAGTCTCTTAGCAGTTAACCTCTTGAACATGTATATTTAAAGATCCCTAATGTTTACTTGCAACTTCATTTCCTTAAGTTGATAATCTTTTACTGATAATAAAATTCGTCTGTTCAAATCTCATTACTGAAAAGAATACCTGTTCTTCTGTTCTTGCTTCAATAACTGAGCAGCTATCTTCCTCAAATCAGTTACTTCTTTCAAATCATCATCATCTTCTTCCGGATGTAACTGTTCTTTGTCAAGTCTGAAACAGACACAATTATTCAAAAAGTAAAGCCAACTGTGCTTTGTCAATATCTAGATATGGAAACTGTTGTTATTTTTAATTCCATGTAAGCTAAAATCCTTATGCCTTTATATGCAAAATACTGAAGTAGAAAATAAGGAAGGTTTAGGAAAATAAATCTGCATTCCCTATGTAATATAACTATAGCTAGCAAGTGATGCTGAAGTATAGATCATTTTAAAAATTTAAAAATGGATAATGCTCACAAGTTAACAATACACACTGCTCAGCCTTGAGTATAAAAAGGACTGCAAAGCTCCTCATGGCCTGTTTTTAGCAATAAAGAAAAACTAATATCAAAATTTTTCATTTTGCCACACTGCTTCTACAAGTTTACTTGGTTTGGTTTTTAAAATCTCTATGTAAAACAAAAAGAATAGTTTAAATGAGGAAATGTTAAATAGGTTCAAATGAGATTTTCAAAATGTCCAGAGCTTATTAAAATATATAATTTTAACATTAAAAACTAAATTAAAGGTAAGTTATTTTCCAAACTCTATTCTATATCAAAAGCACTCCATTTAATAACAAGAACCATAAATAACAATAATGACAATAAAAATATTGCATTGTTATCAAATCTTACAGACACTAGTGATGTTCAAACTTATGCAACACTTCTCATTTGATGAGGTAAGAAATTAATAGAAAAATTAAATCTAAAGAGTACAGCAAAATGGTGTCACAAGTCTGTAATCTCAACTACATTGGAGCCTAAGGCTAGAGGATGACAAGTTCAAGGATCCTCAGCACTACAGAATGAGCCCAAGACTAGCCTCTTCAATGGAGCAAAACCCTGTCCAAAATATGAAGTAAAAAGAGGTTTGTAGCCATAAACAAGGCATTTTTATCACCCCTTCTAAGGCTCTGAGAACATTACAGAAGATACATAGGAAAGTAAGTGCTAAAAGGTTGGGTAAAGTGCTGTGAAATGTCATTCTCTAGACCATAGATTTTCAACCTTCCTAATGGTGTTATCCTTTAATACAATTCCTCAAGTTGTGGTAACTCCAACCATAAAATTATTTCGTTGCTACTTCATAACTGTAATTTTGCTACTGTTATAAATTGTAATGTAAATATTTGGAGAAAGAGGTCGGTTAAAGGGGTCGTGACCCACAATTTGAGAACCCCTTCTCTAAACACTGTGTAACAACTCCCAATAGTTACTTAAAAAAAAACATAGTTAACTTCATTTGGGCCCACACAAGACAAGGTCTATCAACAATAAGTCAAGGAAATGGGGAACTCATGAAGCTCTACCTATCACTTCTGAACTATTGGCTATTGATAGACTCTGGGAGAGGTTGAATCACTGTGTTTAGTTGTGTATCCACTGTTGAGCCAGGAGGTTCCAACAGTTATTTGTAAACCATGGTTGACACAGACAGCCCTGGTTAATATCAGTGGGACCCCCCAAAAAAAATGAAAAGACATGAACAACATGAGAGAAAGAACTATGGAAAGTGGAGATAACAGGGGTAGTAGTGAGAAGGGGGATGAGAATGACTAGCATCTGTCATGTACATGTGTGAAATTGTCTCAAAACTCATTAATTTACAAAGTAGGACCTAGGCTATAGCTCAGTGGTAGAGCACTTGTATAGCATGCTGAAAGCTCCTACAGTCAATCTTCCACATTAAAAGAAAAAAAAAGACTACAAGACAAAGCAATGTACTTCCTCATTGGGAAGTAGAGATGATTAACTAACAACTGCTTAGAAAATTACCAAGTAAATTTCTAGATATGCAGTTTAGAGAATGTGTATGCTTAGCAGGCATGAGGCATTGAGTTCAATCCCTAGCACTAAACAAAATTATCAATAAATTCACTTGAGAAAGCACGATGTGCAGAGAAAACTAGGGGAATTGGGAGAAAACTCAGTTCAGACACTAGTGGCATTAGCTAAGCACTGTTAATACATAATATAAAGTCTTTTAGCAGGTAATATAAAAATCTCTGAATTGCAGCTCCCATTTGTATAGATATGGAGTCAATTTCTCCAATGCAGGACTTTAGTAAGATTAAATGAGAAACATGGAAAATCACACAGTGCTGCTCCTAGTATGTGGTTAGTACAGCTATCAAGCAAACTAAAGGGATAACTCCATTATTTTGTGAGATGAAATATAAAGAAAAGATACAAATTTCAATTAATGTAATAAACTATGGAAATAACTACCTTAACATTTCCATAATCAGCCGACAAAGTGGAAAGTATGTTAAATCAAGAAGACACAAAGCCCAAGTTGCGGAAATTCAGAACTCTAGGTCTCAGCTTCCTTATTGATAAAATGATGCTGATGGCATTTCTATGACATGGTTGTTAAAGAACTCAAATGAGGCAATATTTGTGAAGACACAGTCCTCTTTGGTAACAAGATAATGCACATGATTATTATCTACTCAGAGAGGAAAGTAAATGTCTATTATAATTATGAATTTAATTAAGGAATTCAAAGTACATGAAAGTTATCTAAACATGGCACGGGGGTTGGGGGGGTGGGAATATGACATATGAAACAAATTCTTTCAAGTGCTCTCAAGTAGCAATACACAATGAATAGTCCAAGAATTCATAAGTAACGTTTTGAGAATTAGTATATACTTACTTTTTCTCATTTCCCAGTTCTTCATTTTTCTGAGACTTTTCGGAGCACTTTTCTTTCCCCTTATAAAAAGGAAAATTATCATTTTAAATTGCATGGTATCTTTTGTATGATCAGGAAGAAGTGAATATTATTAATGTTTGTTCAATTTTGTTTACCTTAAGGAAAGAGACAAATGATCCAATATGTGTATCCCCTTGTTCAGGAACTGCTACATCTTCTGTGTTGGGATCAATAAAATCATACACTTCCTGGTCTAGGTTCAGATTAATATTATAAAATATAATAAATGTTCTAATACTTTAGTGCTTAAGATAAAAGTTTACTTTTCTCAATATAAGATACATCTTTAAATACTATAAATTTTCAAAGTCTATTTTAAAGAAAAATCTCAGTTTTAATAGGAGCTGTGTACATGAAATAATAGCAGATATCACCTGAATTACCTTTCTGAGAATCAGGCTTGCTTCCTATTATATGACTGTCATTTCTGGATGCTTGTTCTCTATTCGATTCTGAAATTTGAGAGTGAAGGCTGATTGTATCATCATCTGACGGCTGAAAGGAACAAGCACACAGTATAAGTGAGGCATTTGAAACATATGACAAAGTATATACCTCTTTGATCAAACAAGAATTACAAAAGATCTGATTTCCATCTCCATATTTCCAACCAAAAATCCATGTTATGATGAAAGTTCTGCTTCTAGGCACTCCTTCTTTTGAAGTCAAGAATTATAAGAAAAATTATAGCTGCATGTAAAATTAAAAACCTATGTGGTCAAGTGCCTTTTTTGCCAAGCTCTAAGAAATAGCAAAACAGCATGGATCAGAAAAAAAAAAAAAACTCACTTCCGTTGTAGACAATCGCTTCTCTCCATTATCACTTCCAATTCCAGAGTCAGGGCCATGATTTTTATTTGGATAAAAATCTTCCATACTACAGAAAGAGAAATCCTAAGAGCAGTTAGAATTTTGTTCTTAAATCCACAAAGTACATTTGAGCTAAAACACCCTAGACAATGTAAAATGCATACTTTTGATGTCTAACATTCTTGAAGCAGGAAATACCAGAAATTTTCCTATAACATATTTTACTCATGTCATTTAAGCAATATTTTTCTTTTATGTTCTCTGTAATGTAGTAGTTGATAAGAGTAATTCTCTTGAGAAATTCAAAAAAAAGAAAGAAAAATAACTGCCCTGCCAGAAAATCATTTTGATAAAGACATTTATTCAGTGATTTTGGCATTTTTTAACTTTACACAATTTCCCTCTTGTTGGCTGTTAAAACAAGTGTTAGTTGTATAAATAATGTGTATAATGTCAAATGTGTACAAGGGCCTCCATTCAAAGCTCTATTAAATGGTAAAACCACACAGCAAATGAAAAGATTCACTTCTGTTGTAGACAATTGCTTCTTTCCATTATCACTTCCAGAGTGAAGACTAAAACCACTAGTTCATGTAATAATTAAGAAAAGGGAACACACATACACACTGTCAGCAAAGTGCTGAATATGGAACTGTTTTTTGTGTGAGACTAGAGCTGTCCTTACAAATTTGTAACTTGCATATTACGCAACCCAGAGAACAAAGTGGTTATTGCACACTGTGCAATAACTATCTAGTATGTAGCAGGTACTGAGCTAAGTGCTTTCAAGACAATGCTGTATCTAGCTCATTCAACGCCCTAACAAAATGGTTGGTGTTTTCCTATTTTACAGGCAGGCAAAATATGGCAATGTAGCTATCTACTTTGCAAATGTTATTGTAAATATGGTCCTTGGATTTTACCTATCCTGACAGTCCTTGATTTTAGCACTATGCTATAACTCCATAGGGGCTTCCTGACCTGAGGCGCTTTTTTTCTCTTTATTTCTTTTTCATGAGACAGGGTGTCACCTTAGCCCTAGCTGCCTGGCACTTACTATGATGTACCCAAGCTTACCTGAAACTTTCCATCTCTCCTGCTTCAGCCTCCTTAGTTCCGGAGTTACAGGCATGTGCCACTAGCACTTGATTCTTCCTGACATTCTCCCCACCCCACCCTCACTGTTCATACAACTGTATTTTTTTAGTTTGGTTCTTGAATTAAAATTTCACCTTCCTATAATACATGGTGGCAGACCTGGTGGCCCAAGCCTGTAACTTGGAAGACATAGGCAGGGGGATCCTCAAAAGTACCAGTACTGGTCTACATAATGAATTCCAGGCCAGACAGAACTTCACAGTGAGACCTTGTCTCAAAAATAACAAAACAAGCTGGGCAGTGGTGGGGTACACCTTTAATCCTAGCACTTGGGAGGCAGAGCCAGGCAGATCTCTGTGAGTTCAAGGCCAATCTGGTCTACAGAACGAGATCCAGGAAAGGCACCAAAACTATACAGAGAAACATTGTCTTGAAAAAAACAACAAATAAATAAATAACAAAACAAAACAAAACAAAATGCTGAAAGTCTTCAACTTCCCAAAGATATATTCCTTAACCAAAGTCTTGAAATATAGCAAGAAATATTTCTTTCAAAATGTGGGTCACAATTTCAAATTTATTACATCTAAAAAGGGTCTAATAAACTCATTGTAAGTTGAAAGATATTTCAAATAAAAATGCATTTACCATGCATCTTGAACATCATACTTTAGCAACACACAGTCCACTGTAGAGTACTGCTTTTCTACCTTTGTGGTCCAGCAACAGCTTGTTCTCACTGCCCAGCAGCACAAGGATATGCTCATACTATATACTGGCATCCCCAGAAAAGATGAAAATTCAAAACTGAAGTATGGTTTCCATTGAATGCATATAGTGTAAGTACCATGAAAAACTTGAAAAATGGCAACACGAACCACCACATGCCAGGTATCATGTGTGACTCTGTGCGTGTGTGTGTGTGTGTGTGTGTGTGTGTGTGTGTGTGTGTGTGTGTGTGTGTCTGTGTATGTGTGTGTGTCTGTGTGTGTGAATGCTATGGTCTGAATGTGTTGTAAATTTAACTCCCAATGCAAAAACATTGGCATGTGAGGTCTGGCAGGCGTTTGGGTCATAAGAGCTTAGTCTTTGAAGAGATTAACCTCTATTGTAGGAACTAGTTTTGTCCTGGAAATAGATTTGTTACAGGAGTAAATTTGACACCCTGATCACATCTCTCACTTTCTTATTCTTATCGGTTACCTTTTGACATGCTGTGGTGCAGTAATAGGGCCCTCACTGAGTGTGCCCCCCATATCTTGAACATAATCAGTTTCCAAAACTATGAGTCAAAAAAATTTCTATTGTTTAAAATTATGTGGTTTCAGGCATTCTTTTAAAGCAGTATAAAATGGACTGAACTCTTATTTATATGGTTCTGTGTCCCACCTAGAATGGGAATTCCAGTAGTTGCCAAAACAAACATGTACAGCTTTCAACAAAATATGCCCTGAATCTAACAGCAGGTATTCAACAGCTATGTATAATAATTACTGAGAAAGAAAGAACACCATTACTAAAATAATCTCACTTGCAAAAAGTAGGAAGCAAATTAGTAGAGATTACCATAGATATTAATTCTAACTTTAATAGAAATTTAATGTTGTTCTACTACTAATATTAAACAAAATACATTTTAGAATCTGAATATAATACTTAAATATCTTATGAAAACAAGAGAAATATTCACAAGAAAGTTCTATTTAGGAACTCAAGACTTCACTGTTAACAACAGTACTTACTACAACCACATTCAAAACAATCTAAATATATCATACAAATCAATGACAAACCTTTAAATCTTTTAGGTGGTCATAGTCTCCCTTTCTGTAGTCTTACCCCATTCCAAGTTATTTTCCGTATTTCTGCATGGAATTATATTTTCAAAAAGCCTTTCAGAGCAATCTACATCTTGAAGGTATGAATTTAAAAGAATAACATATCCACCATATCAAAAGGTCATAAAGAGGATAGTGCAATCAAAGAATATCAATGATATACCATTTTTGACCAGGAGATAAAGAGTTATAGCTGAATGTTAGAGCACCTGTATAGTGTACAACAGGCCCTGCATTCAACTCCCAGCACTGCAAAAAAAAAAAGATCATACACATACACAAAGGGCTGGGGTTATAGTTTAGTGATAGGGCACTTGCTTAGACTGAATACTCAACATAGGAAAAAGAAAAGAACATTAAGAAAAGGAAAAAAGGCACCCCTAAAATATCTTCATCTTCCATCAACTTCAGTTCAAAGTCAAATTCTACTTGCTATTACAAGGATTAAAGCAGTGATCAAAAAGACCTTGCCTTCTGGGAGGAGGGAATAAGGGGTGGGTTGTGGGTGAAGGCGGGAGGGGTGGGAGGAGGGTGGAGAGGGGGCTCTGTGATTGGTATGTAAAATGAATAAAAAATTACTTAATAAAAAAGTAGGCTACCAGATATAACAGTCAGGAAATCAATGCTTCTACTTATACTGTCAAACTTATACATTTTCTGTGCTAAAATAATGCTATCTGAAAATAAATTCTCATATTCAGTTCAGTATCCCCGAAGTTATTCACTGACCAATGATGGGCAGCCAAATACATTTTGTAAAAACTGGTTTTATCAGGCTAAATACATTCAGTATACCCGAGTGATAAATTTCTTTTCTAATAACTGAGGACAATCATCAATTGAAACTATAAGACTACTAATACTATTCACATTACCTGTCTGTGAGAGGCTGAGAAGGCATTCTTTTACTCAGCGATGGAAGATCCAGGGAATCTGGTTTCTTATCCATTCTACAACATGCTTGTATATTTAAGTACTTAAATATGTGTACTTTACCCTTTAAGCATATCTGTAAACAAAAAATGAAGTAGATTTAGTAATAACTCCAAATATAATTTTTTACCTGTATGAGTGTTTTGCTTGTATGTATGTGCACCTTGTGCGTGCCATAAAGCAGAGGCCAGAAGAAGATATGGGAATCCCTGGTAACATAGTTATAGATGATTATGAGCCACCATGTGGGTGCTGGGAAACAAACTCAGATCCTCTTCAAGAACAGAGAGTGCACTTAACTGCTGAGCCATCTCTCTGCCATCTAATTGCAAATAGAAAGGAACACTATCAAGTTTATATATATATATATATGTATATATATGTATATATATATATATGTATATATATGAACTCAAATTAGGCTGAGATATCACAATCTTGGTAGTTTGTATATTTGTATATTTTAATGAATTATATGTGTGGTGCAAGGAAGAAAAATGTGACAATACTGATAACAAATAAAAATATTCTATCACCTTTTCATCAGAAAGGTTTTTTATATTTCTTTTTACTTTTTTCTATGTTAAGAATGAAGTTTTTGTTCTTTTCTTTCTTTAACTGAAAATGGATTTTTTCATACAGTACCTTCTGATTATGGTTTCCCTTCCCCTAACACATCCCAGATCCTCTACACTTCAACACGCATCCAAAAATCAATCTGTCTATCTCTCTATCATTATTGTATTATTAATTATTAAAAGACAAAATAAAATAACAAACCTAAATAGAACAAAACAAAGAAAATACACAAAAACACATACAGACACTGAGATACACACATTCATTCACACACAGAGAAAAGCCATAAAAACAAAATTGGAAACCATTATATATTTACAAAAGATCTGTAAGATTAAAAAAAAGGGGGGGCAGACAAAGCATTGTGAAACAACCCTCCCCCATACACACACACACACAAAAAAAAACCTTCAAAATTACCATTGATTTCATTTTGTTTTGGCCATCCACCGCTGTGCATGAGGACTGTCCTTAAGTGTGGTTGGTATACCAAAGGAGAAAACTAATTTGTCCTTTGCAAGCAGTTGTGAATTGAAGATAGCTTTTGGGTTAGGGATGAGGGCTTATATTTACTTCCCCTCTCAGTGCAGGGACCCTATCCGGCTTAGACCTGTGCAATCCCTGTGTATATTTCTTTTTAAAATAAATCACTTATTTTTTAAAAGGTTCATTTTTACTTTATGTATATGTGCATTTGCCTGTGTGTATGTAAAAGTACCACATGTGTGCCTAGTGATCAAGGAAGGCAGAAGAGGGCTTGGGAGATGCTGCAACTGGAGTCATCATTCACATACTGGAAACTGAACCTGAGTCCTCTGAAATTGCTCTTAACTGTTGAGCCATCATATCTCTGGCCCTTTTTTTTTTTTTTGTATATTTCACTCACATTTTCTTGATAAAAGCAAATGTACAAACTACTGAAAACTATAAAATCTATGTCATGAATGATACTTCTATTAAAAAAATAAGAAATATACCATTCACTGTATTAGTGAAAACAATATATGTTGTGGTGATATATTGTGTACCCTAATAAAGCTTGCATGAAGATCAGAGGCCAGAGCCAGCCACTAGATTAGACATAGAGGTTAGGCAGTGGTGGAATATATCCTTAATCCTAGCATTCAGCAGGCAGAGAGATCCGTCTAGATCTCTAATTTCAAGGCCATACTGGAAACAGAGCCAGGCAGTGGTGGCATACACCTTTAATCGCAGTACTGGGAAGCACACACGCCTTTAATCCCAGGAAGTGGCAGCAGAGCGGAGAAAAGTATATAAGGCCTGAGGAAACAGAACTAAGGCAATTCAGCTGAGACCCTTCTGGGTGAAGACTCAGGGGCTTTCAGTCTGAGGAAACAGGATCAACTGAGGAGTTGGTGAGGTGAGGTTGGCTGTGGCTTGTTCTGCTTCTCTGATCTTTCAGCTTTTAGTCCAATATCTGGCTTTGGGTTTTTTATTGAAAGACCATCTAATACTCGAACAATATAATATGTAATCTCACCAAGCCCAGAAAATATTGATATAAAATGTGAAGAAAGACTAATAAAAATAACATAAGCATATAGAGAATAGATCGGTTAAGAAGCATAATAATCGCAAGGCAGTTGAAATGGAGTTCAACCAGGAAAACACCCTGAGAAAATATTTCCCCTGGTCATACAGAAAAGCAATGGTAAGAGGTAACCACCAGACAGAAAAAGGGATGGTGGCTGAAGAGATGACTCATGGGGTAAAACACTTGCCACAACATCAGGAGGACCTAAGTGTGAATCCCTAAAATCCACATTAAAAAAACAAAAACGAATATAGTAGCACAAGTCTCTAATCCCAATGCTCTTACAGCACGATAGAATATGGAGACAAGAAAATCCCTTAAAACTGGCAATGAGCTAGCCCAGCATATGCAGAGACAAAACAAATGATCATTTTTTAAACAAGGTGGAAGTACTAACACATGAGATTGTCCTCTGACCTCCACATATGTACTGTGGTATGTGCATGCCCACACTTACACACACATACATACACACACACACACACACACACACACACACACACACACACACACACACATGAGCACATGCATACACAACACACACTCATATGTATCACGAATCTTAAATGGTCTTATTAATAAGAACAAACTCAGAGCCAGGTATTGGGTTAACGCTGAATGATCAGAGAAATAGAACAAGCCACAGTCACCTCACCTTGCCAATTCCTCAACTGATCCTGTTTCCTCAGACTAGATGCCTCTCAGCTGAACTGTGATGCTCAAAAGCCTAAAAGCTTAACCAGGCTATAGTTCCTCGTCTTCATGCCTTAAATACCTTTTTGCCTCCTGCCATTACTTCCAGGGATTAAAGGCGTGAGTCACCATGCTTGGCCATGAGCTCACAGAGAGCCAGGTGGATCTCTGCCTCTGGAATGCTAGGATTAAAGGCGTGTGCTACCACTGCCTAACCTCTATGTTTAATATTGTGGCTGTTCTGTTCTCTGACCCCCAGATAAGTTTATTAGAGTGCACAATATTTTGGGGAACACAATACCACCACACTCATACACACACAGATTTTTTAAAAAGAGATGAAGTACTATTATAAAGTAATAATGGCAAAACAAAAGAGCCAGGACAGCCAAAACAATCCTTAACAATGAAAACAGTGCTAGAAAACACCATCTCTGGTATCAAATTATATTACAGAATTATAGTAATAAAACACCATCATACTTGCATAGAAACAGACATGTTGATCAATAGACTAGAAGACGCACATATAACTACCAGACTTTTTACAAAGAAGGTAACAAAACACACTAGAGAAAAGATAGCATCATACCCTTCCATTCCTCACCCCATTTAACCTTTATTCCATGACTCTTCTTCCCTTTTTCATCCCACCTGTCTTCTATCCCTACTCCTTTGAAATATCTTCCTATGGTCCCTTACTAGTTTCCTGACTTCTCTGGGTACTACAATTAGAACACACACATTAAAAATGCAATGCTAACATTCAGATGTGAGAGAAAACACGTGGCTTTTCCTTTTCTGAGTCTGGACTACCTCAGCAAGGATAATTATTTCCAGCTCCAACCATTTTTATAAGAACATAGGTGAATTTTCGTCATGGATATGTACCACACTTGAATTATCCATTCATCAATTAATGGGCATCTCAACTATAGCAACTGTGAACATGGGTGACCAAGTATCCATGTAGTAGGATACAGAGTCCTTTGGGAATATGCCCAGGAGTGCTATAACTGAGTCATATAGCATATCTAATTCTAGCTTTTTTGAGGAACTGCCACATCAATTTCCATAGTGGCTGCATCACTGTGTACTTGCACTACAGTGTAAGTGTATTTTCCTTTGTCAATATCCTTGCCAGCATTTGTGGTCATTTGTTGTTGAGATTTTGTTTTTTTTTTTTTTTTGTTTTTTAATGGCCATTCTCACTTGAATAAGATAAAATATCAAAGTAGTTTTAATTTTCCATTTCCCTGATAGCTGAGGATGTTGAACTTTCTGAAAGTATTTGTCAGCTATTTGTATTTCTTCTTGTGAAAATTGTGTTTACTTTCATACCCCAATTTTAAATTGGCTGTTTTCATGATGTTCAGATTCTTTCAAAACTTGATTTTTAATATTCTAGAGGCTAATCTTCTCACAGAAGTAAGGCTTGTAAAGATTTTCTTCCCATTCTGTATGTTGGCTCTTTACTCAAGTAATAGTGGCCCCTTTGCTGCACAGAAAATTTTTCATTTCATGAGGTTCCATATATTGTTAGTTCAGTGTTTTTCCTTACTGGAGTCCTGTTCATAAAGACCTTTCTTGTGACAAATGAGTCCAAGCATATTCTCTACTTTTTCCTCCATGCACTTCAGGATATGAGGTCCTATATTGAAATCTTTGGTCCTTTTGGAGTTAAGTTTTGTGCAGAATGAGAGATGAGGATCTAGTTTAATTCTTCTACATGTTGATATCTAGTTTGACCAACACCATTTGTTGAATTCCCTATCTTATTCAGTTAACCTTACTTCCTTGCCTTTTCAAAATTCAGTACAGTAGAGCAATTAAAAAGCATAGATTCTGGAACCATGCATAGTAGCCCTTACCCCCCCCACCCCCACACACAAAAACAAAGTCACAGAATTAAATGATTGTTCAAGATCACCAAGATCACATGTCTTGAGACAGTTCCATATAACTGAGGCTGGCCTCAAACTCTCTGTTTCAACTGCTGATCCTCTTGCCTCACCCTGTCAGATGCTGGGATGACAACCACACTCAGTATTCTTTTTTAAAGCTGTCACTATATTTTTCTGATATACATATAAAATCTGGTTTCACACAAACACATTATTAGAAGAGAATGTAAGATTGTGGGAGCCCACAACTGACTCAGTTTCCCAGTTTGAATCTGAAGTCTATTCTGAGTCAACAGAGTTCAAGCTTGCTTGCTCCAGGGCTATGAGGAAGTCCTGATTAGCCTGCAGAGTCTCATTAAAGGGCTTGAGAATGTCCTGATTAGCCAAAGAAGAAACATACTATCTAGCTAGATGCAGGCTGCTGACACCAGATTGGGGAGTTAGCTCAGTGGTAGAGCACTTGCCTAGCAAGCGTAAGGCCCTGGGTTAGGTCCACAGCTCTGGAAAAAAAAGAAAAAGAAACTGCCTGCTCCTTGATGCAGACAGGATAGATAGTGGTTGAATGCCTGTGCTGTGCATTGCTCTACCTCTGTCCTTCAAGACTGTATATAAGCTGGCTGTGAAATAAACTCGGGACTGTCTGGCATAGACTAGCAGTCCTCTCAACTCTTTTCTGTCTTCTTTATTGTCTCTACAAATCCACACACCTCTACCCAGTTACCTAGCTGACTGTCAGCAGGCTCCAACATAAGATTTTAACAAGTTCCTCACATTCTTATGAAGCCTCTACTATCTAACAAAAACCCAGTGCCAGGCATGGGAAACTTCCTTACAAGTTTCTGATTAAGGGCATCAAAGGGACCCCCCAAAAACAATATATGCTATATCAATACCCTTAGTGCCTTCTAGAAAAAGAAGGTAAGATTCAATTGCTGAAGACATAACACAGTTTACTTGGAGGAACTGTAACCAACACCTTTACTAGCTGTAAGTTACCCCCCAAAATAAAACTCCTTTTTAACTATGTGGAGTTGCCTTAATAAATCCCATAATATCTGGCACCCAACATGGGACACAAAACCATGACCCTGGGATTAAGAGTCCCATACTCTACCGACTGAGCTAGCTGGGTTTTTTAAATATATAGCCCAGGCTGGCCTCAAACTTGTGATCCTCCTGCCTCTGCCTCCTTCAGCAAATCCTACCAGCTTGCGCCACCACAACCGGCTTTTTATAAGGAACCCTTCTTGAACTGAACTGGAAGCCTCCTCAATGAAAACTAGCAATTGTAGTTTCAGAAGGAACCACAAATGCAATCTGCCAACAGATCAAAACAAACAATAGTCCTACACAACTGTAATATCAATGAACTATAATATTGACCAGTATAGCAAGATATTCTTAAAGATGCAATAATGGCACTAATATCTTGGGGGTAACCAAGTCACTTCAAACGACTTAAGACTCACTGGGAATAGTATCTATCCCTAGTGAATGAACTATCTTTTTGGAGCCCATTACCTATGGTGGGATACCTTGCTCAGCCTTCATGCAGGGGGGAGGGTCTTGGAACTGTCTCAGCTGAATGTACTGTACTAGGCTTTGCTAATTCCCCATAGGAGGCCTTTCCTTTTCAGGGGAGGGGATGTGGGATGGGCTGGGGGAAGGCTAGGGGATGGAGTGGAAGGAGGGATGAGAGGGAGATCTGTGGTTGGTATGTAAAATGAATACAAAATTTCTTAATTAAAAAAAAGAAAAAAAGACTCACTCAATAGAGGGGAATTCTTGCTTGCCAGTGTAAATTTAACCAATTATCCATGACTGAGGAGCCCATGGAAAGTAGAAGAGAACCAACTACTGCAAGTTACCTAAACCAGTATAATCTCTACTGAATTACAAATATTCATCCTTACAACCACAAATAAGTGTAGCTCCCATCCCTCATTAAAGGCCTTCTTTTTGCAGTTGATAGAGATCATTACAGAAAGCCACAACTAGAGGGAACCCTGTGGAAGAGGAGGTAGGAAGATTGTAAGAGCCAGAAGGGATGGGAGACCAAGGAAACAAGGCCCTCTAAACACAGCAGGACCGGTGCACATATGAATTCACAGAGACTGTGGCAGCATGCGCAGGGCCTGCACAGGTCTAAGCCAGACAGAGTCCAGTGCTGAGAAGGGAAGTAGACACAAACCCCAATCCCTAACCCAGAAGCTGTCTCCAATTGATAACTACTTGGAAAAATTAGTTTCTCTAATTGGCAACTCACTGGATATATAAATCACTTTGAAGGCCAGGCCCCAGGCCCAGAAGTAGACACCAACTCAAAATAAACTCAATGAAATTTTTTGGAAGATTTTTTTTTCTTTTCTTTTTTCTCATAATGCTTTATCTGGGCATTTTCTTTTTTCTTTCCTTTTTTTTTTCTTTTCTTACCATACAGGTCCTTTATTTATTTATTTATTTGTTTGTTTGTTTGTTTATTATGGTTTCTGATTTTGTGTTTCTAGGAAATTTCAGTGTGTATGGGTGTGTGTGTGTGTGTGTGTGTGTGTGTGTGTGTGTGTGCATGCATGTCTCTACATAAATATGTGTTTCTTGTGCTTTTTTTGACTCTACTTTTCTGTTTATTTGCTTGCTTGTTTGGTCCTATTCAGGCTTGTTTATTTTTATTTTAACTTATTTTATTATTTTTAGATGCCTGTTTGTTTTCTAGTGAGAGACAGCAAGAAAGGATGTGGATTTGAATGTGTGGAAAGGTGAGGAGGACCTGGGAGTTGGGGGAGGGAGAACCACCAGAATATATTGTATGAAAAAAGTCTATTCGCAATAAAAAGGAAGGAAAAAAGAAAGCCACAATTGGTCAAAATGCAGATATCATCTGGATGCCCAGCCCCTACAGACACATATGCAACATAGCTCCTACACTTAAGGCTCAAAAACATCACAGAACAGGAGAATCAAAGGTTGTAAGAGGCAGAGGACCCAGACAGCTGCTGGGCGATAGTCTCTTCTGATAAAAAAGCAAGCAAAAAAAAAAAAAGAAGACATGATGGGGAATAAGTGGATCTTGGAGGAAGGAGAGGGAGGAGTGGGGGTGAAAGTGAATATGATCAAGACACATCATATGAAATTTTTTAAAAATTAATAAATGTATAAAAAGAAAAATATTTATTCTCTTTGTAATGAATGCAATGTATCATTGTTAAAAGAAAAAAGGCACTTCTTCACATGCCAATGACCAAAGCTTGGAGGTAGTAGGAACTGTTGTGCTCCTCAGGCAAATCTGTGCCTCATATGTGGAGGCACTCGTTACCACTATTCCACCTATTTTACCATTTTCAAAATCCTGCTGTCTGCTTCTCATGATTCTCTTTGTTCTCCTGAGTTTATATCTTAGGTTATTCTTTATTGTTTTAGTGGATTACTTGTGGCTTTAATACTCATTATATTAAAAGCTAAAATTAATGTTTCCCATTTGTATCTTTTTATGTCATAATTCTATCTCAGTGATAAAAATATCCTGGAAGGGATACGTAGCTAGTCTTCCTTATGTGAGATATGTTTCCTCAGGCAAAGCACTCTTGGTCCTGCAGACTGCCTATCTTAACGCCCAGCATGGAATTTTCCTAGAAGAACTCTAATTCCAACCCACATATCAATACCCATTATACCAATAGTCCAACAACAAATACCTATAAAATGTATATCTGAGAGAGTTCAGAAACTTTCTTTTTAAAATAACATTTACAATCAGAACTACAAAT
This sequence comes from Peromyscus californicus insignis, assembly GCF_007827085.1. Classification (NCBI taxonomy): domain Eukaryota; kingdom Metazoa; phylum Chordata; class Mammalia; order Rodentia; family Cricetidae; genus Peromyscus; species Peromyscus californicus. Next base: position 96,491,739 of record NW_026294391.1, read on the forward strand.
TCACACAGATAAAGGGTGATTCTAGGTTTTCTAAATGATTTTCTATAACCTACACTAAAACTATTATCAAAGTAAAAAAAAATCTCTAACATGGCATGGTGGCATTCCATCATTTGATAGGTAGAGGCAGGAGGAGGATCAAAATGCATAGCCATCTTGCCAGGCAATGATCGTGCACAGCTTTAATCCCACCACTTGAGAGGCAGAGTCAGTTGAATATCCATGATTTTGAGGCCAGCCTGGACTACAGAGTGAGTTCCAGGACAGCCAGGGCTACACAAAGAAACCCTGTCTCAAAAAAACAAAAAAAATCATAGCCATACACCACACAGAAAGATTGACACCAGCATAAAGATACATGAGATTATCTTAAAACCAAACCAAACAAAAAAATACCAAATGTCAGTTCGTAGAAAAACTCTACATAATGCCATGTAAAAGACAACACTGACTCATATGATACTGTTTTTAAATTTCATAAACATGAAATCATGATAAAATTGAAAAGAAAGAAGTATCATATGCTTATTACAAACCTGTGCTGGCGGTACTTGCAATGGATTGTTATCCAAAATTATTACTTGCAAATGATGCAGCTTCCTATAGCAAATAGGAATTTCAGTCACTTTATTACAGGAGAAATCCAACTTGACTAAGGGGAGATCTCCTAATTCTGTTCAGAAATGAAAAAAAAAAGTTAAATGTTGTATGGTCACTCTCTTACTCTAGTAAGTGAAAATAGTGAATATCTTACCATCTGGCAAAACATGAAGATTATTTCTTCTTATGTTTAACTCTTTAAGGGAATGTAATTTTCCCATTTGTTGGGGAAGAACCTGAATTTCATTGCAGCTAATGTCCTAAGGAAAACAAGAAAGTAAAGTGATATCAAATTTAAAAATACAAATATACTTTCAATTTTAAAATTTAAAATTTTAAAGTAGCAAAGTTACTTCTAATGTCCTTTTCTGGCAGAGCTTTATTTGTATTAGATCATAAGCCAATACACCACAGTCAATAAAAAATTCTACACAAAAATTTGAAATTAGTTTTAATAAGTACATAAGCAAAACTCTGAACTAAAGAACAACTTTCTTTGTCCATTGAAATTAGAATAACGAGTCAAATGTTCAAGCAGAGATAAAACACTATGGATAACTATCAAACAACTTAAATAATCTGCCAATTATTATAGTTTATTTCAGATTATTTAGGAGGATAAATGCCTCAAGAAAGTCAAGGATTTAGAGATGTGAATTAGAGAACCAGACACCATAGTCATAATAAGTTTAACTAAATTACTCTCTACAAAAGAGAGAAGAATATGAAACAGTTACAAGCATTTATTTTGTAGTCAAATCCCACTCAAAGGTATCCAAAGGAATTAGAATCTGAAGTCTTTCAAGGTTATAAAAATATAACCCTGATTTAATGCTCACTCATTTAAAGAACTTTTGGAAAAAAGATCATATGGAAATCTATTACTGTAGAAGCTTCTTTAAATACAGATAGATACAGATAAATTCACATGTATACATAAAGAGTTAAAATGGAGTCACCCAATAATAGGTCAACAATGCTCCTTTTAGACTCCATTCATTATCAAATAAAAAGGCCAGTGCCAGGAATGGGCTACTTCTTTGAGAATTTTTGGCCAACGAGGGCCTAAAGACCCACAAATATTACAGGCTCTTGCTGTTGCCATTGGCTACCCTCAAACACCGACAGAAAGACCTTTTGCTGAAGATACCAACTACTTGAGACACCAGGACATGGAGAAATCAAGCTGGTACTCACCTGGAAGCTTCATCACTACTAGCTAGCTTTCATAGTTCTAAAAGGTTCTATGCATGTTACCAGAAGAGAAAAGTAAGCATCAGTATTACCCAGCTATAAACCCTGTGAACTACCATAATGACTGGCCTGCCATTGGTGCAATCGTGGCATGAACAACATGGGGCTAAAACAACAACTTCTTGGTAGACTTTAATGCCTGCTCCACAAGATGAAACCCATACCTGGCACCACTATCAGACCAATAACTTGTGGCTAGGCAGGTCATAGCTCCTAGGAGACAACCTACGACTATTCTGCTAGGTGAACACAGCATTAAACTGACTTGTAGCATGAATCTTAAAAGGTCTTATTAATAAAATCAGACCCAGAGCCAGGTATTGGGGTGAATGCTGGAAGATCAGAGAGAAAGAACAAGCCACAGCCACCTCACCTTGCCACTTCCTCAGCTGATCCTGTTTCCTCAAACTGGAAGTCTCTGAGTCCTCATCCAGAATGAATCTCAGCTGAACTGCTGCTAAAAGCCTAAAAGCTTAACCAGTTCTAGTTCCTGGTTTTCACGCCTTATATACCTTTCTGCTTTCTGCCATCACTTCCTGGGATTAAAGGTGTGAGTCACCATGCCTGGCTGTTTCCAATGTGGCTTTAAACTCACAGAGATCCAAATGGATCTCTGCATCCCAAGTGATAGGATTAAAGGCATGTGTGCCACCATTTTCTGGCTTCTATGTCTATCTAGCGGCTATTCTGTTCTCTGACCCCCAATAAATTTATTAGGGTGCACAATATTTGGGGGAACACACTATTCACCACACTGACTCCTTAAGATTTATTATTATACACATAGATTAGTACATTTTTCAACCCTCAGAAAAGCTTCTGTTAAAGATAGACTATTAACACAGAGTCCTATAACTACTAAGGGTACAGAGAATAAGAAGCAGTGGAATGATCAGCCCTAAAGTGGACATCTATACCACACCCTCTCCTTCCAAGGCTCGGAGATCATTGTGGAAGATGGTGTGGAATGATTAAGGATGAGCATAAGAAAACAGTGTCTTCCTATACGGAAGAAAAGTTGCACATGTGACCCCACAACAATTGTGACAGTGTCCACAAGACCTGTGCAAGCTCAAGCAAGACAGATGCCAGAATGGAGAGGAGAAATGAGCAGGAAGTCCCACCCTTAGCTGAGGAGTTCTTGGAAACCATGTTAGTTTACTTTGAGCGTATCATCCAGAATATATGGATGTGGATGCTTATTTATCATAATTGCACTAAGAGTTTTGAGCTATACAAAACATCCCTAGATTATATGATGTCCAAAAGTAGCTATCTCCTGAGAACTATGAACTGTGGAAGAAATTAAGCCATTGTAGACAATTTTTTAAAAGCCACATAATAAAACCACTTAAAGAAATCCTAACAATCTCCTCACATCAAAGTAGGAAAATATCCAAAAGAACAGCTTCAACTTAAATGAGATGAAAGTGCACTATGAACACTGTTTACCTTGTGGCATGAAGAATTCATATGGCTGTTTTGTAACATTGTTTATGAACTACCAAGTATTAACGAAATCCTGCATAATTACATGATTTATAGTATGCAACAAATGAGACAAAACTTATTAGTAGAAACTACAAATCCAGTTATCATTAATTTTTATTTTATTTATAAAGAGAAAGTTATTACTATACAGTTATTTTCTTATATTAGAAAGACTGAAAGTTTAAAGTATCATAGTATATGACCAATATTTAATTTTTTCCACACTGATACTGTATATAAAATAGCTTAACTATTGATAAGTCAATGTAAAAAATTAAAAGAAACGCCGGGCAGTGGTGGCGCACGCCTTTAATCCCAGCACTCGGGAGGCAGAGGCAGGCGGATCTCTGTGAGTTCGAGGCCAGCCTGGTCTACAGCGCGAGATCCAGGAAAGGCGCAAAGCTACACAGAGAAACCCTGACTCAAAAAACGAAAAAAAAAAAAAAAATTAAAAGAAACCAAACTTCTGGCATGATAAAAATCATGGAATTAAACCAGGGGTATACATTCATGCAGAATGCTGTTTTTGAAATCTATTCTGCACCATTTATTAAAGTTGAGAACTTTTTAGTATCCTGTAATTTTCCTAAATTCCTCATGTTATGTACCTATGAGTTATTCTTACATAAAGAAAAAAAGATGAATGTATTTGTATTAAGGTTTAATTGAAAATTTCCATAGGGTTAGCTAATTATAGTCACTTTCTATTGAATATGGACTCCTGATGTTTTTTCATTTCTATTACACGGGAACTTCCTTGTTTGAGTATATTTACTAAAAGTTTTTGTGTTGTTTGTTTGTTTGTTGTAGTGGGTAGCCATTCCAGCTTTGATCTGGAAGTTCCAACCCCCATTGAGACTTCGGCAACTGTCACGCCAACAAGGCGGGGCCAAGGGAGGCGCCGGGGGACCCGAGATCTGGATCGGCGGGCGCTCTCTCTGTTGCGGGACCCTGGACTGGAGAGGTGGACTGAGCAGAGCTCCAGAGAACACCGCTGGACTGTGATACACCTTCCCCAGACTCCGCGACCTACCTATTCCTTAATTTGTAAGTTACGCCATTAAATAAATCTCCTTTTAACTACGTGGAGTGGCCTTAATAATTTCACCAATATCTGGCGCCCAACGTGGGGCACGAACCCACGACCCTGAGATTAAGAGTCTCATGCTCTACCGACTGAGCTAGCCGGGCTGTCTAGAAAACTCAAGCTACAGTTTGTTTGTTTGTTTGTTTTAAAGACTGTGGTCGACTGTACGCCAGCGGAAGGCCACTCACTCAAGAATATATATGCAGCATAAACTGACCTGGATGGGTTTTTACATTTTTTTAAAGCATATACAATGTTCAGTGGGTAGGGAAGCTGGGTAGATTTGGGGGGCCAGGGGGGAGTTGGGAAAAGCTGTGAATATTATCAAAATATATTATATTATATTTTCAAAGTACTGATAAATATGATTTTAAAAGAAAGTTATGCAAACTGTGGAATGGAGCACCTGCTAAAATTTGGTTCTCAAAATCTAATATTTAATTGCATTAGTAAATCAATGTAATTCAAATTAAATAAATGGAACACACAAAAAAGAGATTCATTGAAACAAATAAAGTTAATAAGGATGTTTTATCTTTAAAAAAACAGGCCTAAAATTTCAGTAGAATACAAATATTTGAGGGAAGAGAAGTTTTACATTTCTTCACACAGTGGCCAAGGTCAATAGAAAAAGCTAACAGGAGCATTATTTTGGTTCAAAACAATAAAAATTACTAACAAATAGAATTCTAAAAAAGAGAATTAGGGGAGGTTCAAATATACCCAGAGAACTGTCCTTCTTGGAAATACACAGGTAGCATTAGGAAGTGACTGTATTTGGTCATTTCTAAGATCTTTTCTAACCGCTAACCTCTATGTCTCTAAAAAGTAAAGAGAAACTGGACATGAAGTGATTCCTTAGAACACAATCCTGACATTTCTGATTAATATACATTCTTATAACAATATGTTTACATTATAAAATTGTAAATAAGTTTTAAAAGAAAATTTCTGGTCCTTGAGAAATAATAAAGTCCTACTTAAGAAAAATCCTAAAGTACCTATTTATTGGGAAAGCTTCACCTTAATACAAAACAGAAAATAAAAATAAACAGCATGGCACAGGGTAAAATTGAAGTAATACAAATACATGAAAAGAGTTCAATGCCTGAGCACTCTCTGTTTTGCTCTGGAAGTTCAATGTCCTTTAAAAATCTAAAACGTTAATATTCAGAGGTGTTATATTAATTTCCACAATCAATTGCATATAATTGCCTCTTTACATTTACTTTGGTCCTAAAAGTGTTATAAATTCATGTGCGCATATTAATTGAAGAAAGTTGTTTTGTTAATTCTACTTCTGTTTGTGAGCACCCTATGCTTTATCTTTTAGAAACTGATCATTTGCTCATTTGTTTGTTTTGGTGAAATGGGGTCTCAATATGCTACCTGGCTTGATGTAAAAACTCCTAAGCTCAAATGATTATCCTCCCTCCCCTTGAGTAGCTGAAGATAATGGCATGCACCACCAGCACACACAGCTGCATTGTCTACTTTTACCACTACGTTCTAACTCTCCTCATCAGCTCCATAAAACATTAGAAAAAAACTCATTTCCTTAGGAACTCCGTCCACAATATAAGTAAATAAATATTAATTCACTTGAAACATGTTACTGAAAGCTCGTAACCGAGCATCCTAAAGTGTCTACAACTGAGATTCCTCAAACTTCTGTTGTTCTTGGCTGGGAGCTAAAATCAGACATAAATAAATGCACCTGAAATTGATACCCAACAGAATTTACACATATATCAAGTTATCTCTTTTTCTTAATTACAGTGAAATTCCACAAAGTAATGAGTGCAATTCCAAAATGAAAAGGTACATATTATATGCAGCATATATAATTTTATACAATATTTTACTCACCAGCTCCATCAAATCTTTTAATTTTCCAATTTCTTCTGGAATGGATACCAGTTTATTGTTGCTCACAACCAAAACTTTAAGGGGAAGGTCAAATAGGTATTTTGGCAATGTTGATAAAAGATTTCGACTGAAAAAAAATAAGGAAGTCTCGTTGTGAAAAGTATGTCTGAATCTTGATGTTAGGATAAAAAGTACAAACCATCTCAACAGTAAATCATAAGCATTCACTAACAAGCACCATTTATTAAGTGTATCCTGTCGTGCAGTGTCTAATCTTCACATTAACCCAAGATAGATAATATTACCTTCAATATACAAATATGAAAAATGAAGGGTAAAGCTAAGTGACTTGCCCATTGTAGCAGGGATTCAAACACAAGTTTGATAGCAAAGATTCTGTTATTACATACGGTACTGCTCACACATGTCACCCACGCAATAACTCAGGATTTTTCTGAGCTAGAGAATGCCAGAATCTTCTTCTGGCTCATAATTTTAGCCCACTCAATACCTTCATAAGTCTAACCATGGAAAGGTTTCGAGGTGAATTTGCTGACGTGCTAAAAATGATGGAAGAAATCTATCTTTTAAAATCTCAGTAGCTTGGAGCATGGAGAGATGGCTCAGTACTTAGGGATGTAGAATGCTGTTGCAGAGTACCCAAACTTCATTCCCAGCACCTGCATGGGGCAGTAAACCATCTCCTGTTAATTCCAGCTCCAGGGAATCTGACATCATCTTCTGGCCTCAACAAGCACTTATATGCACACCCACACAGAAACACGCATACGTGTAATTAAAATAAAATTAATCTTTAAAAACACCAGTGGTTTTTAGATAGTTTGTACCACAACAGCCTGGTAGTGCTTTTATATCAGCTTAACATTAATGAAAAATTCCCTAGAGTACATTTAAATATAGCATCAACTAACATTTTATTGAGTACTTACTATGTGCCAGTAAATGTTCAGAATAACTAACTTGAATTAACTCAACTGTCCATCACATCAACCTACTTCAGGAAAACACTCATCACGAGCCCCATTTTAAAAAGGAAAATAAATTACAATGAGAGTAAGTAAAACATTCCAAAGTTACACAGTTGATAAGGAGAGCCTGGGTTGAAAACTGGTCAATCTGGCTTTGGTATCCTTACCCTTCATGTTTTATACTCAATTGTCAAATGCAGACAGACTGACACAAAATATGCCAAAACCAAAAATATAGAAAAGACAACATTCCAGTTATATACTAGCAAGCGCTGACAAGCAATAAGCTATCATTGTTTCTCTATTTTTCAAATTAGCATTTAGAGACCTGTACCTAGCGCTTTATATAATGTATATAGGGACAAAAGCTCTGTGTTATTCAAGCAAGAATGGGGAGGTGTGACAAGATTCTTCACCCCATCTTATCTCTGCAGAGAATTTCCAGAAATACTAGACTGGCTTTAAAGGGTTTTTTTGTTTGTTTGTTTGCTTATTTTTGGGGTGTGTGTGTGTGTGTGTGTGTGTGTGTGTGTGTGTGTGTGTGTGTGTGTATGTATGTGTGTAACAAAAGGGAAGGACAATGCTCTTCAATTAATAATCCTCAAAGGACTTTTGAAATGTATAACATCCTATGTTCCAGTTACAATTCTCCATACACTATACCTTTTAATGAAAGGAAACTGAATATTGATTGAATATTGGTGGACTTTAGTATTTTCAGGAATGTCATTCTCCCATGACACAGAAGAACATCTGTATGAATATATGGCTTTTTGCAAACAGCTTAACCCAGTTTTCTCATATGGAATATAGAAATAATATGACCTATCTCTTAATGATGTTGGAATATTAAATGAGGTAATATGGGTCAAACACTTGCAATGATGCCTAGTACATAATAAACCCATATTAAGCATAAAATGGCTAGGGCTGTCATCCAGTGATAAAATGCTTGCCTAGCATGCACAACAACCTAGGTTGATCCTATCACTGAAAGAAAAAAAAACATGTTAAGCATAAAGATGTTCTGTCATCTCATCCACTTGCAAACTTTCCAACCTTCCATCCCAATTTACCCATTCTTAAACTGGCAACATCACAAGAGATAAAACTTTACTTAAAATGCGTTTCATTATAATGTTTGACTGTAACTAGAGTGCCATATAAGTGAATTCAGACAATTGGGCAACAAATGAGGAAAATATTTATGTTCTAAAGCCTTCCTCTCAAAGTGAGATCTAATGACCAGCACACATGCAGGTGAATTACCAAGAGACCGTTTAGAAAATGTAGGTCCCTCAGTAGACCTAATAGGATCCCCAGACAATTCTTGTGTACAAAACTTTGAGAAACATTGACTTAAAGAACAAGACCAAAAGCCTACAAAACAATTTGAGCATAAACAAAATACATTCCTTTACTATTAAAAGTGATTAAAGACTAAAAAAAAATTTTATTAAAGACTTACTATTACTATTATTAATTATTATTATTCATATTGATGAGTGTTTCCCTGCATGCATGTATGTGCATCATGCTGGTGCCTGAGGAGGTCAGAAGAGGTGACTGAATTCTGGGAAACTAGGTAAAGGTAGTTATGAGCCAATACGAGGGTGCTGGGAACCAAACCCTAGTCCTCTGAAACCAGCAGCCTATTCTATTAACTGCTGAGCCATCTTTCTAGACCTGAAAATTTTTATTTTTAAAAAATTGTTTGCTTACCTAATGTTAAGGTATGTTAACATTTGCAAATTCTTAATGGCTTCAGGAATGGTTTTGATACAATTATGATATAGGTTTAATGTTTCAAGTGGTGCAAATAACCACACATCTGAAGGAATTTCTGTAAAGCGATTTCTGGAAAGATCTGAAAAACAAAAACAATTTTGAGTAACATGTATACACCTGTATATACAGTAATAAACAGAACTATTTTCAGTCAGAATCTAAGCAACTATTGATTATATTATAAAATAGTATTCACCACTATCTTGAAGAAAAACTATTTAATATAGTGGTATAAAATGTTTATCAATAAATGTACTTTAAAATCATTTAAAAAATCTGCTTCTAAATCTGTTGAAAATGCAAATTATGATATTTATCTTTAAATAAACCAATAGTGAGAGGTATAGTTCAGTGATAGAATACTTGACTAGTATGCACAAGGCCATGGGCTCTATTCCCTCAGTACATAAACACACACATGCCACATAAAAAAGAAAAAGAAAAAAATTTGAAAAAAAAACCAAGGACATCACATTGATAGACTGAAAAAATAACCAGAAAGATTTCATTTCTCCACATCGATAGAATAGATTCTTTTGGATAAATACTTGTTGTTGAAGATTATGTTGAGCACTGTAATAGTAGCCTATCCACACTCTAGCCCTGACTGCCAAACAAACAAACAACAACAACAAAACGTAAAATACAAGTGGCTCTCAGCTACCTAGGTAATTATCAAATCAGTTGCCTTATGGAAATAATATTGTTTGTCCTAGTTTATTATACTTAATCGGCTTCAAAGATAAGAATCTTCAGAAAAGGATTGTCTATATCAGGAGAACATTTACAGTCCAGACAGGCCCACCATTTGTAATGTCCTCAGCAGGAAAACAATCTCCTATCAATAGTGCTCAATATCCTCACTGTGAGGGAAGAAACCTCTTTAGTCATCAACAGTGAGTTCCCTCTTCAGAACATTAATATGTACGTATTAATACAAATGGATAAAGAACGTGGAGGCAGAGGTAAAGAGCTGATTCACATTACCATCTAGTGTAAAATTTTATCATTAGCTAAGGAATCTTGAACTATTAATTTCTAACTATATAATATGAAAATTTATTTAGATTAATCTCACCATAAGATTCTTAATAACTTAAAGAAATTATAGAATTACTAAAAAACAAACTCTGAACACTATCTGGATACCAAAGTATGAAGCGAAGAGGGAAAATGAAGTCATCATACTTTAAATATATGGATTTCCCTCTTACTCTTTTTTTTGAGACAAATTTTTCTCTGTCTAAAAGTCCTAGTTGTCCTGGAACTGGCTTTGTAGACCAGGCTGGCTTTGAACTCACAAAGATACTCCCGTCTCTGCCTCCCCAGTGCTGAGATTAAAGGTGTATGCCAGAACACCTGGCTCCTCTTATTCTTGTAACTTCAGAATCTTAGAAGTTAAAGTTATACTTTACAATTAATTTGACATTCTAATGATAGAATAATGCTCAGTAGATTCCTCTGTACATCATCTCATATGAATTACTAATAAATAATTCAACGGTCCCAGAGATAAGTAATGGTATTTTGAAACAAGACAGCAATCCTAAAAAGAGAAAATGTATAAAATTTGTAATATATTTAGCATTGGCACATAATGGGGAAGGATAAGGAATGAGTAATGTGGACTAGTAAGAATTAAGAATCAGAGATAGCCAGATGATTCTAGCCTAGCCTTTTATTAATATTGCCCAACATCAGTAGAAGTGGAAACAGATTTTTGTTGCAACTGCTACAGGTTGGATCTTTTTCTTTTTGAAGAAAATATATAATGAACATTATCTGATATATTAATCTCAAACATGATGTTTCCGATGAATAAATAAAATTAGAAGTTATAGGAATGTCGTTAATGCCACAAAACCATAGAACCAAAAAAATGTCACTTAACCTCAGAGTACTAAGAGAGATCAAGACTGGCTGTCAGCTAGGCATTGGGGGAGCAAACATTTAATCCGAGTATGGCATACAATGGCATGACAAGTCTTATGACAAGGTGCATAAGATTAGGCACAAACCTTTCTATCAAGGCTGGACCAGGCAACTCAATAGGAGGAAAATGGTCCTAAGAGCAGGCAAAGTATTCAGAGACAGCTCCACTCCCATTGTTAGCAGTCTCACAAACACCCCAGGCTAAACAACTACAGCATGTATGCAGAGGACTTAGTGCAGATCCATGCAGGCTCCGTGATTGCTCCTTTAGCCTCAGCGAGCCCCTAAAGCTGGCTGATCTAGTGCATATCTGCAGTACTAGATCTCTTCAGTGAGATGGAAGCAGAGACAAGGGAACCCCCAGGAGCTTGCAAGCCAGATACCCTGTAGTAAGCCACAGGAACTACAAGGAATCTTATCTCAAATAAGGGGGAAAGTGTGACCTGACACCTGAGGTTGTCCCGTGACCTACACACATGTGCACAGTGACACGTGTGTGCCTGCAGCCGCATGAAAATGTACAGCACACACACGTGCCCACAATATAAAAGCACCACAAAAATAAAAACAGACAAGAAGGTCTAGAAAAGTCTGCCAGTGGTGGCACACACCTTTAATCCCAGAACTTGGGAAGTAGAGGCAGGTGGATCTCTGAGGCCAGACTGGTCTACAGAGTGAGTTCCAAGACAGCCAACGCGACACAGAGAAACCCTGTATCAAAAAACAAAAAAAAAAGTGCTAAGAAGAAAAAATAACATTATTTCTTCATTATAGAAATATCATTAAATTTTAACAGATTGGAAATAAGTTATTGTTTTTACATTTTCTTTTTTGGTTTTTACATATTCTTATATTATACAAGGGGATTTTAAAAAAGGAATAATATTATTTAAAATATTTAGGTTAATTATTCAATATAATTGATTTATGTTCATGACATTAAATAATAAGGATGGTTTTTAAATTTGTAAAGTATAGAGTATTTTTAATATTAATACTAATATTCTTTAAAATTTTAATGTTTTTTATTTTTTATTTGATGAGTTGGAGTCTCATGTTATGGCCTAAGCTGCCCTGCAGCAGGCTGTGGCATAGGCTTGCCTCAAATCCATGATAATTCTTCTGCCTCATCCTCACAAATGCAAGGATTACAATTATGAGCCACCAAGACTGGTTCGGTCACAGACTCAGTCTTGAAAGTCCTAATCACATAGAGGTGATGACCAGGAATAACTGAGAGACAAATGAATGCACACTTGTGCTTTGGTTTAGAATTAGTTCCAGTTGTGTTGTAGCATGCCACGCTCTAACTGTCTCCTGCTTTGCTCTGCTCTCCTCCTTTTACTATGAACTCCGTTAAGATCTACGCTCTCGAAGCTGTGAAGAGTTACCATTTATAGGTAGATCAGAGAGCTTAGGCTCTCTCAAACAACAGCTCTCCGTGTTCATTGCTTTTTCCCTTCCAGCTTCATCAAAACCCGATGACTGAGGTTTTCTCACTTTTATTTGTTTAATTTTGGTGTTATACCTCAGAGTTCTTTTACTCTTATCCACACAGGAATCAAGGCAAAAACAACAGAGAAGTTTCCTTAATATTGGTCGCCACGAGTTACAGAGACTTACAGTCTGGACTTTCAAACTCTGTGTCTTATTTACCTCTTAAGCACTGAGAGTTAGAGGCATATGGCTTCACAGTGTCAAAGCTTGAAGCGTATTGCTGTCAGTGTTGGTGGCATAAGCTTATTGCCCAGTGCATAGAACCAAAAGCAGGGGTGAAAGTTACAGATTTGGAGTTTGGGTATCAGACAGCTGGGCTTTCACTCCTCACTGGCTTTCTCAAACTCTTCTTGCAACCAGGGCTTTCAGTTCTTGAAATTCAGCTCCTATCTTTGGTTCTTCACAGCTTCCGCTCTTTCATCCACTCAGCTTTTCTGCCTCTGCATCTTGGTGATCTTTTACCTTCTCAATACTTCCATTATTCTTCTTAGCTTTTTGCAAGTTCAGCCCTTGGTTTCTCTCTAGAATTCTTCAGCTCTCTCCTAGTGGTGTTTCTTTGAAATTTAACACATCCAGCTCAGACTGCTTTGCCCATGATAAGGACTATTTGTGGGAAAAAGAATATTTTGGGGAAACATTTTTTATGGTCTCAGCTGAGGCTTGAATGGGGTATATCATAGGAAAAGCCTTGAGCCTAACCCAACAAGAATAAAAAACAGCCTGCTTATATTAACTAGGACATGCATGCAGCATACTTGTTCAATTGTAATTCCATAAGCTACAATTCCTTTTTTTTTTTTTTTTGAGACAGGGTTTCTCTGAAGCAGTCCTGGCTGTCCTGGAACTCACTCCTTAGACCAAGCTGGCCTCAAACTCTCAAACTCACAGAGATCCACCTGTCTCTGCCTCCCAAGTGCTGAGATTAAAGGTGAGTACCACCACCGCCTGGCTCGGTTTAAAATTCTTAAGCTACATAAAGACCAATCATAAGCCTCAGTATAGGGAGTAAACAGAATCTTTTTGCTGATTCACAAGATGGGCATCACTGGTAGAGTCTGAGTGAAAACCAGAGCAGTACGAACAGGAACAGGGTCATCGGGAGTGTAAGCAGGTGTGCACTGTGTGGAGGGGAGGCTTCCAAGGTTTGTGCCAGTTTCCTGGAGAGGCTGTGACTGCAGCAATGGCTCCTGAGGCAGCATTTCTAAGTTACTCACGTTCTCCGCAGTGGTAGGTTAGTTTCCTGAAGGGTTCAATGAAGTGTTCAGAGCGGTTGTTAAGTCATGATGACAGGTTCACTGGTTTCCATAAGAGGTCCTGCGTGTTTGACAGCTGCATCCATGTTCAGAGCATTTAAGGACAAGGGAACAGCTCTGCCAGTTTTCAGTCACACAGATGACTTGCCCACTCCTGTCCACTTTTGCCCATTTGAATTAACTAAGTAACAGATTACTAACTGAGTTGGGCCTCAGCAACTCTTTTCGCCTAGAAAATTTAGGAGGGTGATGGTATCCTGGAATGATGTTAGGTAGGAACACTACAAATGACATATTGGAGACAGATGCCAACACAACGAAAAGAAGAAATATCTTAAGCAAAGGCTTGCCCAAATAAGTTTAGGCTGTTTTAGAATCCATGGAGAAGAAGAAAAAAAAAAAAAAGACAAGTGAGTTGGTAATGATGGCTGTCAGGGTTAGTCTAAGTGAAAGCAAAAAGGTCTTGAAACTCAGGTGGCAGTGGGGTATTGAAGAAAACATCGTTAGTATCTAAAATAGTGAAATGTTCATTGGGTGCTATGAATAATAGTACTGAGGAGAGTGTGTGGGTTTGTGATAAGGTGTAGGGGAACAGCAAACTCATCAACAACTCTAAGATCTTAAATTATATTATGGTAAGAGCCATCTGAGTGGCACTGAGATAAGGAGAATGTAAATTTTATATGGAAAGGGAATGGGGCTAAAGATATGAACATTCAGGAATGTGTAGTAATGTGTTAGAGTGCTTTAAAAGCTTTGACACTTATATGGGGAATAGGACAGGTGTTTAAATTTGATGACAATGGAAGGAATATGAGAGACTCTGTCTGGGTTTGATGTGTCCCAAGCAAAGAGGAAACCTGACTGGTTATTAAGTGGGAAATATTGGAGAGCAGAGAAGATGGAGGGTCCTAGTGAACTTCCATTGGTTAGGGAACTGTGTTTGAGGTTAAATAGGCTACAGATGTAGTCTGGTCTCCAGCTTTCACATAACATTTCTTCTTAATAAAATAACTGGTCAGGAGGACAAGATTAGGAAGTCATGGCTATAGAACCCATCTCCAAGTAAACAGGACAGGCCCAGCACCATGATGGATTGAGCAGGCAGAGACCCATACGCAGGCCTACCCCAGTCTTTGAGGAGAAAATATGGGCCCACTCAGATGAGGTACTGTTATGGTGAGCAAAGGTATGGTATGTTATAGGAGAGAGGGAGAGGTTCATTTCCTGTGGAGAGGCATATCTAAAGAAGTGAACGAGGCAAGGAGAGGGCTGAGGTAGGTGGCTTGACTGCCACTCAGTGACACAGTGATGTCTGGGCCTGAGGTGTGGCTGGGACCCATGCCTAGGTTCATGGTCCTGATGCAGCCATAGTGTGTTGATGTCCAATGTCCCTGATACCACCAAAAGCAGAGAGAATAGAGTTGTACAGAGTTGGTCCTGCCCCACACTGGAAAATATCTCACTAGCTGAAGCACTCAGAAGAGAGGTCCCTACACCTCACCTGGGCAGCGTACTAGAGCTGACACTGTTTGCAGGAGCATGGGTGAGCTGGCCCTGAAGGCAGGAGAGTGAGAGAGCAGGTTGCACCTCCTCTCATTTGGAATGTGGTTGCATGAGTGAGGGAAAGATGCCCTCCTCCACTCACCCCTCGATACCTGCAGCAGGTGGGCGACCTGACTCAAATCTTCTGCAGCTGCAGCACTTGGAAGAATGGGCCCTGCTCCTCACCTGGGCAGCACAGTAGAGTTGACCCTGTAGACAGGGACGCATACATGGTATGGCATCCCTTGTCTACAGTGTGGTGGGGGGGAGGCGAAAGAAAGGTGCCCTCCCCTCTTCCCCTACTGGCTCCAGCTGGTGAGGAAGCTGATCCCTTTTTTCAGTAAAATTCAGGAAAGCAGGCCATGCACCCCTTCTGGGCAGCACAGCAGAGCAGTGACCCTGTTGATGAGGGTACAGGTGAGGCAGCCCCGAGAATATGAGTGTAGGAGACCTGGTCCATCCCTTAGCTGCCATATGGCAACATGGGCAGGAAAGAGATGCCCACCCCCATCAAAGCCTGAGGCAGGTGGAAGAACTGGACCTGAGGTCATAAGAACAGGAGAGCTGCTCCTGCCCCTCCACCAACTGCAACACTCAGGAGAGCAGATCCTGCACTTCGCCTGAGCAGCACAACAGAGCCAACCCTGTTGGAGGAGGTGTGGGTAAGGCAGCCCTGAAGTGGTGAGTATGGGAGAGCTTTCCCCACTACTCATCTGTCATGCAGCGGTGTGGGACAGGCAGAGATGCCCCCCTTACCCCTTGGCCCTCACTGCCTGCAACTGATGAGGGAGCGGACCCTCCCCCTTATTCTTTGCAGCACTCAGGAAATGGGACCCTGTTCCTCTCTTGGGCAGCACTGTAGAGCTGACCCAGTTGGCAGAGGTGTGGGTGAGCCAGCCCTGAAGTTGTGAGCATGGGAAAGCTGTCCCCATCACTAATCTGTCATGTGGCGGCATGGGTGGGGGAGAGATGCCCCCCTCATCAATGCCTGAGGCAGGTGGGAGAGCTGTCCCCAGTACTCATTTGTCACGTAGCAGCATGGACAGGGGAGAGATCCCTGTCCCAGTCTCAGTTGGGAGAACTGGCCCTGAGGTCATAAGAAAAGTAGAGCTGTCCTTGCCCCTCATCAGCTGCAGCACTCTGGAGAGTGCCCCCTACACCTCGACTGGCAACACAGTAGAGCTGACTCTGAAGACGTAGGTGTGAGAGAACCAACTCCAAAGATGTGAAAATGGGAGAACTGGCCCCACTCCTTGCTGATTACTGCAAGGGATGAACTAGTCAGGGCAATGCTGGAGTACTCACCCAGGTAGTGAAGAGAGGGGAGAGCTGGTAGGCTGGCCAACCCTGCAACTATGCAGGCCCAGAACCAGGGTGAAGTGGGTTTTTTCCCTTTTTTATATTAATTTTTTTTGGGGGGGGGAGGTTGCAGGGGCAGAGGGTGGATTCAAGGAAATGGGAGATGGGTGGGAATGGGTTGCACGATGTGAAAGACAAAAAGAATAAATTTAAAAAAAGAAAGTTAAAAAAAGAAAACAGGACAAAAAAGGAATGACCATTGGTTGAAAAGATGCCATTGAAGAGCTGGAGAGATGGCTCAGAGGTTAAGAACACTGGCTGTTCTTCCAGGAGACCTGGGTTCAATGCCCAGCACCCACATGGTAGTTTACAACTGCCTGTAACTCAATCTCCAGTGGATCTGACACTCACACAGACATATCTGCCAGCAAAATACAAAGGCCTAAACTAAAAATAAATTAAATAAATCATTGCTGGGCAGTGGTGGCATACGCCTTTAATCCCAGCACTCGGGAGGCAGAGCCAGGCGGATCTCTGTGAGTTCGAGGCCAGCCTGGGCTACAGAGTGAGTTCCAGGAAAGGTGTAAAGCTACACAGAGAAAACCTGTCTCGAAAAAACAAAAAAAAAAATGCCATTGACTTCAACCATCAAGATAGAAACCAGAAAGACAGGGCTTGAAAATTCAGAGTCTTTATCCAAGAAAAAAATTATATCCTTATTTGAATGGTGAATGGTGAGAGCTACAATGAGTTTAGGCAACTGGATAGTCAAAAATGGGGTCTGTTTTGGCCCTGGCTTGTATCAGTCAGTCTCCTGCAGGAAGCCCAGAAGATCCATCATTGTAGAAATGTCCACCCCCTTGAGCCTTAGTCAGATTTTGGTGAGTTTGACACCCACTTCATTTGAGGGGGAGATAATTGTTCTTCTTATGTCTGACCTTTTTACAGGCTTGTCAAGATAGACTAGGTGGGGGCAATTTTTACTCAATGGCCAGGCTGACTAAACCTAAAACAGGAACTAAGAGACATCTACCAAGTGCCCCACTAATAATAGAGGCAAGGGGTTGATAAGCTTCTTTTTCATCTTGGGTCTTCTTGTGGACTTGATCTTTTAGCTTCCCTCTCCTGTGCATGCTGATTGTTAAATCTCCCAAAGACTATATCTAAGACTTTATTTTGTGTAGACTTTCCCATATTTTCTAATTATTTCTAATATCTGTTGCTGACTGAGGGATGAAGTGCATCACTAGAATTGGCATATGCTAAGTCTAGATGAAGACTGGTGTATTTTTCAAGTTTATGAGGGGTGGGTAAGAAAAAGGGCAAAGTTTTCATTCGGCTGATGCAGGACTTCTCGGATTTGATCATTGTTAATTGGTTAGGATACATCCTATCGTCTATCAGGGAGGAAGGCATATAGTCCCTTTTAGTATGATTTGGAAAAGTGGGCTGATAGTTCCATGTCCGGTCATCCTTTTCAATCGCAGTTTCTCCAGTAATAGAGTGGCCTACCTGTCTGAAGTTTAAGTTATTGGAATATTCTGCTACTTAACCCAAATGAGATATATATATATATACAAGTTATATCATAAGAAATTAGTAAGAACTCAAATTCTTTTGTAAACTGTGAAGGAATTGTAGAGGTTGATACTTAATTTGCTTTCTATTTGACAAAGAACAGATATGGACAAAGATATACAAATCTGGACAATACCCTTGGCTCCAGGTACCTTAGAGCAGCAGGTGGTTCCAAAATCAGTAGCCTGAAAGTGGTGGATGGGGTGGGTATGGTAAAGGGGGAGCTAGGAGGCTGAATAATCTCTAGATTAGGGGTAAGAAGGGGTTCAGGATTGGAATGCAGAGGAGACACCTGATCAGCATAATCAGAGTGAGAGTGGAGGTCAATAGGAATTGAATAGGGAGGGGAGATGAACTGAGGTGAAAGAAGGGACATGCCTGCAAGTGGAGCAATTACTAACATAGTGGGCAAGTTTGAAGAAGGCTTGAATAAGGGAACATAAGACTAGTTTCCTCATAGGTGGTAGTAAAGATAGAGATGGAAGAAGACATTGTGATTAAAAGAACCATTTTCAGGCCAGACTTGCTAGTCATCCAGCTTGAAAAAAGGCTAGGTCACACTGCAACAGAACACCTAGGTCTTAGATTATAGGAGACTACAGAATAGCATCCCCAATCTTTTGGAGTGTGTTTGAAGGGGAGTGTAAAGATTCCTTCCATGACCACTAAGCCTGTGTTCCTGATGGTTAATTCATTGAAAGATTGGGCAAAACTAGTGCTAGGATTTTTGCTGAATGAGAAATGAAAGGGAATTGTTTCATCTGAAACAGTATGAAGTCTTTTCTTTCTTTCCAAAAAAAATCTGATTGATCATCTGTAGCCAGCTTTCTTTTGGGCCACCAGCCAGGTCCCAAATCATGACACAGAGACCTGCTATTAGTTATGAATGCTCGGTCTTATCTTATGCTCGTTTCTTGCTAGCTCTTATAACTTATCCTGTTACTCTTCATCCACATTTTGCCTCAGGGCTTTTTCCCTTTCTTTCCTTCTGTATGTACTCTTCTTCTACTTGGCTAGTGGCTGCCTGCCTATATGGCCTTAGGCGTTCTCCCCTCTTTTCTCCCTTGTTCTCTCCTCTCATTCTTTCTCTATTCTTCTCTCCTCCTACTTATTCTCTCTGGCTGCCAGCCTTGCCTATGCTTCTACTGCCTAGCTATTGGCCATTCAGCTTTTTATTCAACCAATCAGATGCCTTAGGCAGGCAAGGTGAAACACCACCCACCCTTACATAATTAAACAAATGCAGCATAAAGAAATGTAACCCATCTTTGTCTAGTTAAAGTAATATTCTACAACATAACAAATGTAACACATCTTTGCATAGTTAAAGTAATATTCCACAACAATCATCCCATCATATATTCTCAATATTTTGACCATTTATGAATCTCTGCATTAACTGGTGACCACTGCAAGCAGAAGCTTCTCTGACCAAGATTGAGAGTAGCACTAATCTATGGATATAAACATAAATATTTAGATGGCAATTTCACACTATGTCCATATAGCAAAACAGCAGTAGAGGATTCCACCCCAGAGCCTATGACATAGCCAGCCATAGGCTTTTGACTAGGTTTACAGTACCAGGCATGAATTCCCCTCCTGTGCATTGACTGGGCCTCAATCCTAATCAGAAAGCAATTTGTTACCCAATAACAGACTTGTCATCATTGTACAAGGGAACACATCTTGCTTGGCATATTGGTATTGTGGTTTGCAGGGCTCACAGTTGACTAAGACCATTAATGGCTTTTCTTTTCTCATAAGCCTAAATAGAACCTTCCCACACTATGAAATCTGACCTCAAGGAGCAAAGTTCCAGCTCAGATCTAGCTTAATTTCTCTACATTCTGCAACCCAAGTGTGTAGTGTCTTCAGCAATGAGGTCTTGCCAACTAGTTATGGTGGGTTACCAAAGAACAATTTCAATTATTTATGGTGGTTTTTTTTTTTTGGAGGGGACTTTTGGGGCCTCCTGGTACAACAACTCTTCAGGGAGGCATACTATACCGGGAACTTGGGTTTTTATTTAATAACCTATGTCTTTTGGGAGATGCATTATCCACTCATGCAGGACACCTCAGTTTAACCTCTTTAAAAATTATTTGAATATGTTGTTATGTGAATATTGATTATTGATAAATTTTATTTCTGAATTTGTGATATAATCAATGGAGTCATGTGTTATTTTTATTGGTGTATGTTAGTTATTGTTTCTTAATAGACTGATACTTTTCTTCAGATGAGTATCTGAACCTAGAAATCACTTGTTAGCAATTTATTTCTTTGTGTGATGCTTTGAAAGCCTTTCCCCGTTCTAAAATTCTAAAGTGTTTTTCATTTTGATCTTTCCTTTTCATGTGATTTTAGAAGTTATGTGAAGAAGGTCTTCTAAAAATAAAAAGTTAGTTCAACATCCACTTCATAAATAATACCACACTGGTTCAAAGTGCCAAATTCAACAACTATATAGTTTATATGGATTGAAGGTTAGTGCCACTCTTAAACATCACTTTGATGCTTGATGCCATTACTCTAGACTCATTAGACGTTACTTCTTGGTGAAACTGAAAACCATTGCTGATATTCTTACAGACAGCTGCTGTGGGATGTTCTGTATGGCAAATGTTTTGCTGATTGGTCAATAAATAAAACACTGATTGGCCATTGGCTAGGCAGGAAGTATAGGCGGGACAAGGAGGAGAATAAAGCTGGGAAGTGGAAGGCTGAATCAGAGAGACACTGCCAGCTGCCACGATGACAAACAGCATATGAAGATGCCAGTAAGCCACGAGCCATGTGGCAAGGTATAGATTTATAGAAATGGATTAATTTAAGCTGTAAGAAAAGTTAGCAAGAAGCCTGCCACGACCATACAGTTTGTAACCAATATAAGTCTCTGTGTTTACTTGGTCAGGTCTGAGCGGCTGTGGGACTGGCAGGTGAGAGAGATTTGTCCTGACTGTAGGCCAGGCAGGAAAACTCTAGCTACAGATGGCTCTGTGTGGAACCCCCCTCCCCACTTTTAATAAAACCTTGTCCTTCCACGTGACTTAACTGGTGCATGACTCACAGTCTTTTCCTCACAGAGCATGCATGTAATCTGGCCCTCTGGTTAGCAGCTGTGGTTTCTTCTTGCAGTATCTGTTTTTGTTTGCACTCTTGATTCTCACCATGCCTGTGGCAGAATGAATCTTCCACCACTGCTTCTCCTTGTTCAGTGAATCTAGATGCTTCATATTAATTCTGCTAATTGTTGGCTTTAAAGCAGTTTTTCTTCATTTTTGTCAAGTTACTGCTTTCCCTCCACTACACTAAGGTTCACATTTTATTTACTTGTGGGATAGATTAGAAGTTCTGTGACTCATGACTCCTCAAGCTCATTCAACAAGGCTTAGGCCTTCTAAACTGTTTACTATCTTGTCCTGAATGGCAGCCCGACAGCCTTCTAGAGACTAGTGAATCAAGAAATCACCTGTCTTTGGAGAGGGCATGTGTTGGAAACAGATGCCAGAGCCATGGAGTTGTCATTTCCCATCAGTCTCCAGCATCAGTCTCTCATACTTCAAAGACACTCTCCAATCTCGCAGCGACAGACAGCTGTGCTGCCTCCTGTTTTCTTATTGGGTTTCTAGTTCAGACAGTTCTTTTAGATGGAAAAATAGATAAGGAAGTATTAAAGTGTGGAAGCATATTGGCCAGATCTTACACAATGCAACTGTACTTGCATGTGAGTAGCGGCAGTTTCTGAAAATTAGTAAAAATGTATTTTTACTTTTCATGTTAGAAAGTAAGAAATTTCTTCAATTTTATGTACTCTCCAATAGCATAAATATGTTATATATAATCCACTTCACAAAAACAAACATAATGGTCTAACTTCTATTATTTTCTTTTGTATCTATATAAACCTTATTTTTCATTTATTATGTACAAATTGATGAATTGCCTTTTATTTCTATTGTTTATATCTTCTAGGGATTTTAGGTTGTTATAGAATGTCTACTCATTTTCAGTAGTGCTAAAATAATGAGGTATTATAAAATGTTGGCAGTCTCTTACGAAATCATAAATGTAGTTTTTACCTAGTGTGTTGCTTTCTTTTATGTAGGTTACCTTTCCATTTTAGTTCCCAAAGATTTTGTGACATTTAAAGTACACCCCCCAAAAGCATATCCTAAGAATGATAACATATGGTTCAGTCAGAAGACCTTTATAAAAATTAACAATTTTACTTGAAATAAATGAAGGCAATTCTTTCTGTATTACTCCATTCACTGAAATGGTACTAGTACTATCATCTAAGCTGACATTATTTGATACTGGAGTTGGACAAGAATTGGTACTGCCTATAGTTTGTGTCTGAGCTTTGTATTTACCTTAACACTTAGTTCCTCATTCCTAGTTAGTGTTTAATGAAGTCAGTTACATGAATGAGAGTCAATTGAAGATGATACCTGGAAAATAGGAGAATAAGTCTTGGAAGGTGATTATCAGAATCTTCTTATACGGTTGCAGAGGACTTGATGTTTACAATATTTAGATATTAATTTGTACAATTATTGTGGTTAGTTCAACCATTTTTTCCTTTGTAATTGGGATGGAGCCTAGGGGTTCATGCATACTAGATAATTGTTCTGCCCTAGATCTACATTCTCAATTTATGGGCTGCAACTTCTAAACCTTGCTGGAATGTGTAAAGATATTATTTGGAGACAGTTCTCTGTAGGTTTTTATGTTTCTGTACATCTTCCATGTGAGGCACTAAGGGCTGAGTGTTCCATACTCTTTTCCAAGATGTTCCTATGTTGAGTAGCCTTGCAAGATAAGCATAATAGCAAAGGCCAGACTGGCTGCATCCTTCGAAGAAGAATGTTGTATCTTTAGGGCAATGCACAGCCAAATTTACTGTCCAGTAAAATAAGGACATATTCTTTAACACAAGGACAGTTATGCTTACTGTTATGAATGAGGTAGGTTCTCTCCACTCAGGTTCCTCTCTTATGATGTACCTGAATACACACAGCTACATTGGCCCAGTAGGATTTTAGGGGCAAGTAGAAAAAATACAAATATTCTGTTCATTCCATGATGTGGGATGTGAGTTCTAAAGTCTTTTATTTTTCACACAAGAGTCTCATGCCTTGTGCTAGTATCCACACAACAACCTGAAGCTAATATGTAGGTTCACAAGTAGGGTGAAGTTTCAGACGCCTTGGAGTCCCGCACATAAACTCAATGGTTTTGTCTCTTGTGCAATCTCCTTTAGGATAAGTTGGTGTACTTAGTTTTCTTTAATCCTTGTTTAATGAATTGATGAAAAATGTTGAAACATTCATAAGGGCCCATTCTTGTAAGAGCTAAGAAGGCTGTATCTTATCTCAGAGCAAACAATTGTGCATTGATAAAATCAGGAACAGCTGAGAGCTTTTTTAATACTTCTGATTAATTTTTGAGCCTGAATTTGGAACTTATATTTGTGTTCAATTTCCTATTACAAGAATCAGTCTTTGGTATGTATATGGTTAGAAGAGTTATTGTTTCTCTGACCCTGGTTTGTGTTTGGAATGGGTAAGAATATTTGAAATGTGAGATAGGACGTCCTATTAGTAGAGGAGAGGAAAATTACATACAGAGCATGGGCTTTGAAATCCCATTTGAATTCAGAAACCCAGTGTTGTCAGGGTTTTTTTTCTATATTGGACATATCATTCAGTCTTTGCTTCATATGTATGATAAGAAATGGTAGCTACCACATAAAACTAACATAAGGATTAGAAATACTCTATGGCAAGTGAATGGAATCTGATCTAATGTATGGTGTGTATATGTGCAGTCCCACTGATAGGAATTTTGAGTTTCGACTTCAAATGATTTATACATTAATCTATGTTCCTTTAAGCAGAAAATTATTTCCTTTCTTTCTTCCACCCTCCTCCTCCTCTTCCTGTCTGCTCATCATATTGTTTTGTTTGGGTTTGTCTCAAATACCTTATAAGCTGAAAATCTATGATGATATGGTTACATCTGTCGATGATGAAGGTATTTTCCAACAATTTACATAAATATTAGAAATTTTACTAGAGATCAAAATGATCAGGGCTTCATATATTACTAGATTTTCAAAAATGAGGGGCTGTGGTAATCTGTATTATTAAATAGCAGTAGACTAACAGCTGACATTTCTGCTAGTTTGCAGTTTGACAATTTGTATTGTCTACCCTTCCAGTAGAAACATCACAGTTTCTTTGCACACTGAATAAGAGCAGAATATAAGTAGTATAATTAGTATGTGTTAGTGTCATTTCTGAAGATCTATTTCTGTACTTTGGCAAAAATGCTGCTGCTGGGCCAGGCATTACAGTGGACAGCAGACGGACCCATCTGTGGTGCTTCTGGCTGCAGCTTGGAAGGCAGCGAACAGACTTCCATTCCATCTGACTTACTCCTCCTTTCCCCAATTTCCTTGCTCTTTGAAGCTCAACAGCAGCGATACAGAACACCATTTCAATCAGATTATTTCAGAGGGTCTATTAACATCTCTAAAAGGCTGCCAGCGTTTTAGGAGGAGTTGTCTTGTAGGAAAGGAAGGAAGCAGTAAACCACAATCTGTCTGCTGCTGACTCACGGCCAATAATGCTTGATATGATTTATGTTTAGAAATGAGACAAAGGAAAAACTGTCTAGTTGTTATAAATGTGATTGTCCCTAAGGATATTAATTAAATGAAGTGTCATCTTGATGCGCAAGAAAGAATACACAACTATGTTTTTTAATATATGTGCTGCCAAAGACCACAGTACACAGGTCTTAAAATTTTTTAAAGGCATTTACCCAATAATAATAGTAAATGATTAATGTGGGATCTATTAGTTTCCTGTGGTTTCTATAAAAATTATCATAAATGTAATGGTTCACGGTAGTATAACCTGAGTCTGTCATAGTTTGGAGATCACAAAAGTCTGAAGTGAATTTTATGAGATGAAAATCAAGGTTTCATCAAGGCCATTTTCCCTCTGGAGGCTGTAGGTGACACTCCAGGTCTTGTCTTTTCTAACTTCCTGTGGCTGCTGAATCTACTTGCACACGTTACTGCAATGTTGCCCTCTCTCTTCCTGTGGCTTTCCTTCCCATGCATCTGTCTAGCTTCCCTCTGCCTTTCCCCTTTTCCATCTCTGTGAGATGGAGTGTCAATACTTCAGGCTGCTCTCAAACACGATATCTTCCTGTGTCAACCTTTAGAATGCTGGGACCACAGCAATGGACCATTGATCTCTGCATGCTCTGACTGTTTTCTTACAAAGACACATAGAACGGTATACAGGGCTCACCTAGATGATCCAAGATATGCCCATATGGCAAGATTCTTCATTACATTTGCAAAATATTTGCCTTATAAGGTAACACTGGTTCTATAACTGGACCTAAGTGTGAGGGCCACCATTTAGTTCTCAATAGAAAGATGAGTTTTAATCATGAAAAGATGAACATTTTTATAATTGTCTTTTCCAAAGTCCTTATTGTTCTCTGAGGAGGTACATTTTCAAAATGTTGTGAAATTAATCTCAGTAAGGAATATATTAATAGTTTGTTTTCCTGGTCTTAGTGAAAACTTTATTTACCTGTTTACTTGTTTACTTGTTATTTGTTTTACTGGAACTATGTTTGAAACACCAACTTTATGTATATTTCTTGATAGTCATATGTTCATTATTGTGTTATTCCAGTTTCCTGGGTGTAAATGGTGATTAAATAATGTTTAATGTTATAAAGCTCTAATAAAAGAGGTATATATCAGAAGATAAAAATTTTAAATCAGTTTAGGTTTACGTATTACATCTCTGTAAGTTTATCTTCATTCTTTTCAGGGTAAATGGGACATGGTTAGTGTGAAATAGTTCACAAAATTAAGTCATAAATTATTTTGTGGCACTTCCTGTGCTTCCTTCCGTGGTTGGAGTATTCTTTTGGCTTTGTTAGTCTGTCAGCCAATGCTTCAAATGGGGGTTTATTTATACTAATTTACAGTAGGAAACACCCTAGAACTACATTTCCTTAATTAGGGTCTATGTCATAGTTGGAGTTTTATCTTTGACTTTGTTATGCTTTGTTTTAATTCCATTCAGTTAGAATAATTCCTGTAATTTTAACTGTCTGTTTAGTAAACAAACAGGAATAGATTCAGATAATGGTTTTTAAATATAAATTTAATTAAAAGCCAGTGGAGGTTTATACTATTACTTTGTAATTTAACATTATTGAAAGAAAAAGAACATAATATGTTATTAATATGGTGTATTAATATTAAATTATCTTAATGAAATCATTATTAGTAATAATGTTTTTCCTTGTTAAATTTGAGATCTTTACAAGTTATTAGCTTTTATCTTGGGAATTATATTTCCGTATTCTTTGCTTGTTTTTTTTTTTCCAGACAGGGTTTCTCTGTGTAGCCTTGGCTGTCTTGGAACTCACTCTGTAGACCAGTCTGGCCTCAGAGATCCACCTGCCTCTACTTCCCAAGTTCTGGGATTAAAGGTGTGTGCTACCACTGGCAGAATTTTCTAGCCCTTTTTGTCTGTTTTTATTTTTGTGGTGCTTTTATATTGTGGGCACGTGTGTGTGCTGTACATTTTCATGTGGCTGCAGGCACACATGTGTCACTGTGCACATGTGTGTAGGTCACGGGACAACCTCAGGTGTCAGGTCACACTTTTCCCCTTATTTGAGATAAGATTACTTGTAGTTCCTGTGGCTTACTACAGGGTATCTGGCTTGCAAGCTCCTGGGGGTTCCCTTGTCTCTGCTTCCATCTCACCGAAGAGATCTAGTACTGCAGATATGCACTAGATCAGCCAGCTTTAGGGGCTCGCTGAGGCTAAAGGAGCAATCATGGAGCCTGCATGGATCTGCACTAAGTCCTCTGCATACATGCTGTAGTTGTTTAGCCTGGGGTGTTTGTGAGACTGCTAACAATGGGAGTGGAGCTGTCTCTGAATACTTTGCCTGCTCTTAGGACCATTTTCCTCCTATTGAGTTGCCTAGTCCAGCCTTGATAGAAAGGTTTGTGCCTAATCTTATGCACCTTGTTATGCTATGCTCAGTTGATATCACTGGGAGGCCTGCTGTTTTCTGATAGGAAATAGAGGAGCAATGGATCGGGGGGTAGGGAGGAGTGGAGATCTTGTATGACAGAAGAATAAATATAAAGAAAAAAGAAGAACTATAAAGCTTAGTGTGGTGGCACACCCTTGTAATTTTAGCACTGAGGAAGCAGGAGGTTCACTGGAAGTTTAATGTCAACTCGGACTATACAGTGAGTACCAGATCAGCCTGAGCTATATAACAAGAACCTGCCCTCCAAAATAATAAAGTTATTAAATGGTACTATGGAGAAAAGCTACTAATTGCAATCAAATACCACAGCTGCTGTAAAAGGGGCCTAAAGTAATCACTATATGTGAAGGATGAAATGAAAGGAAAATAACAAATAAGCCACGATGTCTGATAGAAGGTTCAGTGGTGAGTGACTATAGGAAAAGAAACACGGCTAAAAGAAATATGAAAAAGAAACATACAAAGATGTAGAGTAAACAAAACATAGTTTGGTAGGCTGAGACTAAATAAAAGCATGGGTGTCCATGAATACAAAGTGAGTAAAAAATAAATCAGTATATTGTGCCATATTAATGCAATAAAGAACAAAAATAAAATGTAAAATTCTCAATGCATAGAAAAAGCATTTGCCAAAATCCAATGCCTTTTATGGGCAAATAATAAAGTAAACAAACTAAAACTAGCATACATATAAAAACTTGGGCAATTGTAACAATAAAATAGATAATATGTGTAATTCTCTGACATTTATGAAAATCATCTGAATGATTGATATCTATATGCAACAACTCATTTAATATAATGCAATCAATGTAATAAATTTGGATAGTGTGTAAAAAAAAAAAATATTCTAAAACTAAGTATAGAAAGTAATTTCTTCAACCTGATGTGGTGGTTTGAATAACAATGGCCCACATAGGCTCATACATTTGAATGATTAGTTGTCAAGGAGTAGTACTACTTAGGAGGATTAGGACATGTAGCTTAGTTAGAGTTGGTGCAGCCTTGTTGGAGGAAGTGTGTCACTAGGGGTGGTCTTTGAGATTTCTTTTCTTTGGTTTTTTTTTTTTTTTTTTTTTTTTGGTTTTCCAAGTCAGGGTTTCTCTGTGTAGCTTTGGTGCTTTGGTGCCTGTCCTGGATCTCACTCTGTAGCCCAGGCTTGCCTGGAACTCACAGAGATCCGCCCGGCTCTGCCTTCCGAGTGCTGGGATTGAAGAAGTGCACCACCACCACCTGGCTGGTCTTTGAGATTTCAAGAGCCCAAGCTAGGCAGCCCCCCTCCCCCCTCCTTTCTCTCTCCTCTCTCTCTCTCTCTCTCTCTCTCTCTCTCTCTCTCTCTCTCTCTCTCTCTCTCTCTTCCTCACTCTCACTCTCTTCCTGCTGCCTGCAAATCCAATGTAGAACTCTCAACTTCTCCAGTACCATGCCTTCCTGCAGGCCACCATTCTCCCCCTGCCCCATGACAACAATGGACTCAATCTCTGAAACTGTAAGCCAGCCCCAATTAAATGCTTTCTTTTATAAGCGTTGGCATGGGCCGGGTGGTGGTGGCACACACCTTTAATCCCAGAACTCAGAAGGCAGAGCCAGGTGGATCTTTGTGAGTTTGAGGCCAGTCTGGTCTACAGAGCAAGATCCAGGACAGGCACCAAAACTACACAGAGAAAACCTGTCTTGAAAAAAAAACACACACAAAAAAAAGAGTTGGCATAATCATGGTGTCTCTTCACAGCAATAGAAAATTAAGACACCTGATAAAAGCTATACTAAGAAACCCAAGTTAACATCATATCTACTGATAAAATACTGAAAGTACTCTCCTTCCAAACACAGACAAGATAAGAAAGGTCTCTTTTCCATTATGTCTACTAAATACTGTACTAGAATTTCTAATCAGGACAACTAGGCAAGAAAAAGAAATGAAAGGTTTCCTAATTCAAAAAGAAGTAAGTTTTCTTCAGAGATGCAGCCTCTGAGAGGCCACCCATGCTTCAGTAGATGGTCCTACACCCAAATATATATAGACAGCACTAAGTGGACTCTGAGTAAAACAAGAAGAGTAAATGAAGTTAGCAGGTAAAGGGGGTAGGGGGAGACAGGGCAATTTCCAAAGGAGAGAATGAGGGCTATGGATTTGACCCACACATCATATGTATTTATGATGTTCTCAACAATAAAATGAATGAAATATAAAAAAAATCTCAACTTGCAGATGACATGATCTTGTGTAAGGAAAACTATTTGTATTAGAAAACTATTACAAATGACTGGAACGTAGCTCAGTAGTACAGCATTTACCTCGATGGTACACTGGGTTGGATATCCAGCATGACAAACAAATAAGAGAATAATTCTTAGAACAAACAAACTAGTTCTACAAGAAGGAAGGTTACAGATCGCTATGTAATACAATCAATTTTACGTCTACAGACTGACAATGAACAATGTAACAGTGAAATTAAGGGGGGAAACCGTAGTTAAAACATTCTCAAAAAAATTCTTCAACATTGCAGAATGTTTTGTAAGAATTTAAGAACATACAAATAAATAAAAAGATGTCCCGTATTCATGGATTAGCTAACTTAACATTGTTAAGATGGAAAATTCTCAGGGGCTAGAGAGATGGTTCAGTAGTTAAGAGCACTGGCTGCTCTTCCAGAGGACCCAGGTTCAATTCCCAGCACCCACATGGTAGCTCACAGCTGACTATAACTTCTATTCTAGGGGATCCAATTCCCTCATACAGACATGCAGGCAAAAACACTAATGTACATAAAATAAAAATAAATAAATTTTTTAAAAAGATGGAAAATTCTCTCCAATTGACCTACAAATCAACACAATCTTTATCATAGTCACAGTTTGAAATTTCTCAGGATGTGATAAGTTGACCCTAAAATTAAATGTGAATTTAGTAGAATAACTACAACAATCTAAAAAAAAAAAGTAGTGTTGAAAGACTAAATATCCAGTAACAGAGCATTTCATAGATTTACATACCTACAAAAATCAACATACTTGTAATACTTGGGTAAGGACATATAAAATAGAATTAAGTGTCAAAAAAATAAATAAACCTTTATAGTCATCTTCACTGATTTTCAACAATGACGAGACAACTGGCTGAAATTTTTTTTTCAAAACTGGTGCTAGATGAACCAGAAATGGTGACACACTTCTGTAAATCAACCACTGGCAAGGCAGTAGCAGGAGACTGAGTTTGTGGTGATCCTAGGATATATGGGGAGACCTTGTCTCAAATAAATAAGAAAATCACAAGTCAGTAAGGTAGGTAAGAAGACAAACTTGCTTGCCACCAAACCCAATGACCTGAGTTTAATCACTGGGACCCAAATGATGAAAGGAGAAATCAACTTCTGCAAATTGTTATCCAACTTCCACATGAGGTACACACATGCACAGATGTACACCCATGAGTGTCTATACAGAGGCCACAAGAGGCTATCAGCTATCAGGTACTTTCATCTATCACTCACTACCTTTTTTATAAAGATAGAAGCTGGACCCAAAGCTTACAATTTAGGCTTGAACAACTGTGCAGTGAGCGCCTGAGATCCATCTAGCTTCATGTCTCCGAACAGAGGGGACATGGACACACATACACATATACACACAGAGAGGAGACAGCGTCCATGGAAATATAAACTGTAAACCAATTTGAATGTTAACATACAACCTAGCAATTCCATTCAAAGTATATAAAAGAAAAGGTTTTACACATATACAAAAGATATGTTTAATGTTTACAGGTATATTGTTTGCAAGAGAAAAAAAGGGTAGCATAAAAATAGTCAGCAGAGAGAAAGTGAATAAAGAAATAAAGTGGATAATAGTGTAGCTATGCAAAAGAATGAATTACAACTTCACACACACACACATACACACACACAACTGAATGAATCTTAGCAACTTAATATAGAGCAAGAAAATATAAAAATTACTACAGTTAAAGAAAACAGTGTAGTATTAGGTTTCATTTTTTTTAAGCTTTGAAACAAAGACTAAGAAAATGGGCCTTTGAAATGTTTTGTTAGGAAATAGCCTACTGCTCGAATGTGTTTTAGCAACAACTGACAATCATAGTTACACATCGCAAAGCACAGTCTAACTAGTGTGGAGGAAAAACTGAAATTGAAGCAAAGCTGGGGCAGACAGGTCAACAAGTGTGAGAAACTGTTGGACGTCTAGTTCAAGGTGAGGAAGAAGGAACCTGAAGAACAATGGCAGTGAGGACAGACAGGAAGGAAAACATGTGAAAGCTATTCAGAACGCTCTGGTGAACAGGCGCCAGTTTCCACCTGGCAGAGAGGCTGAGAGAAAGGGAAGAGAGCAAATAAGCCCTGCCATCCTTGGCTGAGTGATGAGATGGTCCACAGTTAGCAACAAGAGTTAATTATCTCATAAGCTGAGTTTGAGGAAATTCTGGGATTTCAATATTCAGTGAGTTCCCTCCTACTACACAAAGCTATGTGATCCCTTTCTAAGCCAAACTTGCATATTCTTTCTAAAGCTCCCTTTGATGTTCCAACAGTCCAATCAAATGTCATCTCAACCTCTAAACATGTACTACACAATGTTAATATTCTGACCTGCCCCCTTAAAATCCAACCCCTTCGGGACACCCTGCATCCTGACTTAAAAGTCTCTTTTAAGGAAAAACTCTGCCCCTTCCTCCCTCCCCGCCCCTCTCTCCCCTCTCTCTCCTCCCTCTTTCCTATCTTCTTATTGTCTCGCTATTATAATAAACCATTTCTGCACGGATATAGCGTTTGGGTTGTGAATGTTCACCTGCCAACCGGCCATCATACCCGCATGGAGTGAGTCACCCGCCAGTCGGCCACTGCATTGGCCCAGCATGCCAGTGTAGTTCCCTGGACGAGTGGGATACCCTCGGGTTTCCCCCGTAATATATCATAACCCACAATGTTTTCATTTACAACACTTACCTTCTTCAGACTTAGGGTTCTGAAATGATAGTTACCATTGATGTATTAGGATAGAAAAAAACTTCATTGTGGGGATTGTTATTTTCAGTTAAAGATGCTTGGCATCATCCCTCATCTCTAGTTACTAAATGTCATTATCACCACCTCCCATCACCCTACAAATTATTACAATCAAAACTGTTTCCAGGCACTTCAAAATACGCCATGAAGGTAAATTAGCACCCCCTCCCACACACACATTGAGAACAATATTGAGAATCTAGTTTGTGTAAGATGTATGTGAGTTCTTATTCTGTGGGACTATTGGATCAAGTCTTTGAAAGCTGCAAGTTTACCACCTTTACAAATCATTTCCTGCATACTCACTAAGGAAGGAAAAAAGTTGCAAAATTAAATTAATATTTTCATTTGTATTAGTGTATTGTACATGTCCGTGTGTGTGTGTGTGTGTGTGTGTGTGTGTGTGTGTGTGTGTGTGTGTGTGTGCTCAAGCGCCAGTGCCCAAGGAGGCCCAAAGAGGGCAACAGATACCTCTGGAGTTACAGATGGTTGTGAGACACATGACCTAGGTACTGGGAACAGAAATGAGATCCTCTGGAAGGGAAGCAAGCTCTTCCCTGCTGAGCCATCTCTCCAACCCCTAATTTACTATTTTTTATTTCACAAATATCTGTAAATGTAATTTATTATAGACAAACATAAATACCACCAACCAAGTAACGCCTCATAATTTTTTAAGGATTGCTGTATTATAGTTTGTTTTAAGAATGGAAAAAGTCTAGGCTCCACATGCAAGAGTGTCTATGGGACAAAATCATCAATATAGTCATTGTTTTGTGTGTGAAATCTAGTCAGAAATGTTCTAGAATTGTATAGTCTCTTTAGAGTGCAAATAAAAATTTTTATCACAATTACTTAGTTGCACTTCTCATCATTTTGAATGCCTGACACTATGCTCAAATTGAAGTAATCAAAAATAAAGAAATGGGGCAAGTGAAATGGACGTGGCTCAGTGCGTGAGGTGCTCCTGTCACAAGCCTAGAGACTTCATTTTGATTCCCCAAACCCATGAAAAGGTAGGATAGAACCAACTCCACAAAGCTGTCCTATAAACTTCACACACATGCTATGGCATGCATGTCTACACATACACATTATGTACATGAGTGTGCATGCATACATATATAAACACTGATAAATAAAATCTTTAAAATAAAGTAAGAACAGTTCTGCCACTAATTACAAGAGAGTGCACACGGGGCTGGAGAGACGGCTCAGCAGGAAAGAGCACTGGCTGCTCTTCTAGAGGTCCTAAATTCAATTTCCAGCAACCACATGATGGCTCACAACCATCTATAATGGGATCCTATGCCCTCTTTTGGCTTGCACACATACATGTAGATAGAGCACTCATATTCATAAAATATATACATAAATTTTTAAAAAGGGGAGTACACATAATCAAAAACGTCCATAAATAAAAGGATTTATTTTTATTACTTTTATTTTCTAGAGATTATAATATAATTACATGATTTTGCTCTTCCCTCCAAATGCTTTTCCATATATCTCTCCTTGCTCTTTTTCAAATTCATGGAAGCCTCTTTATTCATTAACTGTTAGTACACAAAATCTTGTTTAGAAAAAAAATTCTTTTAAAAATCTCATATCAGAAGACAGGGGCAGGCTAATGTCTGAGTTACAGGCCAGCCTGGTTTACAGAGTGAGTTCCAGGATAGCCAGGACTACACAGAGAAACCCTGTCTCAAAAACAAACAAACAAAAAACCTCCTATCAAAACTATCATGACCTCAAATTACATTAAAAAAATATGTAATTGTTATCTATTATAATCCATACATTGGTTTTATGTTAGTTATATTCTATAAATTTAAATCTATTTGAAACAAATGAAACATAAAGACTTAATGTTTGCGATTAAGGGAAAACATAATGGTACAAAGCCCAGGGTTCAATCCCAACATCCCAAACAAAAAGCAGTTAAAGTCTGACGTTTACTAGCTTTAGTGCACTAGCTGAAATTGACACTAAAGTTGAATCATTATAAAATTGCCCCATACCATTTCCTTTCAATACATTAAATGGCACTCCAGAATGTAAGTTGTGGATTTCTGTCCTATAAAAGAGATATAGATGATAAATCTCTAAAATTTCTAGACAGCTAATTTTATAAGGGTATTGCAATGCTTCATTAATTACCTAAAAACATCTAAGTGTAGGGAAAAAGGAAAGGATAGGAGTCCCCCTTCTTTGTTGTTTTGCTTTGCTGCTTTGTTTTGATTTTGAGACTAGGTCTCTTGTAACAGAGGCTGCTCTCCAATTCCCTCCCTAGCCAGTGATGACTTTGCACTTGAGACTCTCCTGCTTCCTCTCATGAATGCTGGGATTTCAAGCATGTGTCACAGTACCTGGCTTGTGTGGTGCTAAGGGGTGAGCCCAGGACTTTGTGAATGTTAAGCAAGCATTGGAGCAACTGAGTTATATCTCCAAGGCCAAGAGTTCACCTATTGCACCATGCTGATAACCAATTTCCAAGACATAAGGTTAGTTATCACTCGGTTTAAGAATCATTCAGAGTGAGCTGCTGGACTAAGCAGGGAGAATATAATTTTGTCCATGAATGAACCAGAACTTAAATACTATACCTCAGTAAGTCAGTATGCTATAATTCTTCAGTAAGTGGTCCTTGTGAAAAGTATCCTTAACATTGTTTTTTGTTGCCAATTATCTTGTTCACCTGTTTCTAATGCCACATGAACTATTCCAAGTGTGATGGCTATCTGTGGCTGTCAACTTAACTACATCTGGAATTAACGAAAACCCAAGTGGCTGAGTACATGCGTGAGGGATTTTTCTTGATTGAATTATTTGAAATGGAAAGACCCACCATAAATCTGGATCTTTTCAGGAAGAAAGATCCACCTTAAATCTAGGTCATACCTTCTGGCAGTAGTCTATATGAAGGACATGGAGGAAGGAAGTTCTTGCCCCTTGCCGACTTGCCCTCATTCTCACTGGCAAGTTAATTCCTTCACTGGCATTAGAGCCTACTTTTTTGGGATTCTGGCAAACACAGAAGACAAGCTGAGACATCCAGCCTCATGGACTGAACAACTACTGGATTCCTGGACTTTCAGTTGGTATACAGCCATTGTTGGACTAGCTGGACCACATCATGTAATCCACTCCAATAAATTATATATATATATATATATATATATATATGTGTGTGTGTGTGTGTGTGTGTGTGTGTGTGATTATTATATATAATATATGTTATATATAATCCATATGGATATATTCATTCGTTCTATCAGTTCTTTTCCTCTAGAGAGCCCTAACAAATTTTAGATAATCCAAATTGAAATGTAAAAATTTAAAACTTACACAAAACATTCCAGCCAAATATAGGCTATCCCAACCATCAATTTCTCTATGTGTTTATGTTGTACTACAAATACATAGCCCACTTTCGTTCTGTGGTACTAGAATCAAGAATAGGGCTTCATGCATCCCAAGCAAGCAATCCAACACTGAGCTACATCCCTAGACGGGTTTTTGTTTTTTGGGTTTGTTTTTTGTTTTTTGCTTTTGATATTGTTCCCTTGGGTAGTTCAGGTTAGCCTTAAGCTCAAAATATTACTACCTGGAGGTAGAGAGATGGACTGGTAGTTAAGAGTGATTACTGCCCTTGCAAAAGAGGACAAATCTTGCTTCCCAGCACCTGTGCTTTGGAGTTCACAACTGCCTATAACTCCAGCCCCAGGGGTTCCAACATGTTCTTATGGACTTTGGTACACCTTCACTCACATATAAAAGTACCCACACACAGAGACACACACATACAAGTATGTAGCTGAAGTTTTCAGCTACACAAGTAACATTATATGGACTGAACAGATTATATTTTGGAATATATACATATATATTCATATACATACATACATGCAATAATAAAAGTGAAAAAAAACCCATGAATTTAAAGGAGAGGAGAGTTTAGAGGGAAGAAAGGGAATGGAGAGATGTAATTATATTATAATCTCCAAAGAGGAAGAAAGAATATATTACTCTCTTAGCCTTCAGAAGGACAGGATTACAGATGTACATCTACATACATACTAGGCTTGTCTCTTTCTAGTTTAGTGGCCATATTTCCAAAGATAGAGTTCTAAGAATGTTTCTTTATTCTGTTCTAAAGTTTTCAAATATAAAGGCATGAAAAGCTATGCCAGCAAATAAAACATGGCATGATATAGACAATGATGATATCTGTGAAGTATTTACTGTCACAAGAAGTAACTCATTTAATATTTGCATTAACAATTATATGATAAGGAGAAACCATTAACAGTGCATACAACACTAGGATAATGATGCAGCCTAACCAATACTTTGCTATGCACTCCCTGGCAATCACTGAACCCGTCCCAAACAGAAGGGGTACTATGTATATGTACTGTTGTAGAATATTATTTTAAGATGTGTTACATTTGTTTATACAGTGGAACATCTGTTTAATGATACAAAGATGTGTTGCATTCTTTTATGTTGCATTTGTTTAACCCTGTGAAGCTGAGTTACTTTACCTATCTAAAACACCTGATTGGTCTAATAAAGAG
Organism: Peromyscus californicus insignis; assembly: GCF_007827085.1. Taxonomy (NCBI): domain Eukaryota; kingdom Metazoa; phylum Chordata; class Mammalia; order Rodentia; family Cricetidae; genus Peromyscus; species Peromyscus californicus. The sequence continues at coordinate 96,528,645 of NW_026294391.1, forward strand.
CTGATCAGCCAATAGCAAGGCCGGAGAAAGGTCAAGTAGGGCTAGCAGGCAGGGAGAACAAAGAGAAGGAGAAATCTGGGTAGAGTAGATGAGGGAACAAGAAAAGGAGGACACGGGGAGCCAGCCCCCTAGCCACACATCCAAACAGAGAGTAAGAAGTAAAGAAAGGTATATAGAATAGAGAAAGATAAAAGCCCAGAGGCAAAAACTAGATGGGATTATTTAAATTAAGAAAAATCTGGCAAGAAACAAGCCAAACTAAGGCAGGACATTCATAAAGAAGAATAAGTCTCTCTGTGTGCATTTATTTGGGAGCTGGGTGGCAGTACCCCCAAAGAGTAAAGGGTAAAGCTAAGAAACTAAACCCAACTACAATGTACTCTATTAATATCAAAGAATTATTTGCTAAGATAAAATAGAGTAGTTATATATGAAGAGCTACACAATAGAATTACTGTACCTTTCAATTCAAGCTAAATTTTTATTTTACATTGCAAACTTGCAAAAGAAAGAAATTAAGGGATCACTAGAGGATTGCTTCCAGAGTAAATCAGTTCAAGGTTCAACAACTCAAAAATGTAATCTATAGCTATTAAAATATGAGTCAGCTCTAAAAAATGTGCTTCATATTCCATTTTTCAGGAAGTCACTCCATAAAGAAAGGCAGATACTTGATTCAGGTCAAAAAATTAAATCACAAACATCTTCCAGTAAATGCACTAGCAGGACCTACAACTATAAGACCAAGTCAGATGTGTTTATCTGACTCCATTTTACAACTGAATACAATGTACCATACCCTACAGTTGAAGAGGTGAGCCAACACATGTAGGAAATTCTAGAGTCAATTCCTGGTTTACAGGAAAACATGTGATTATCCAGGACACAGCACAATCTGGCAAAAGAATTCCTAAATCTGTTTTACAGACCTACTGCTCATGGACATAAAAATTACTGTATAATGCATCAGATGGATTAGCTGCAAGTAGAGTAGGCTCAAACACATGCCCTCAGTTGTAGCACTGGTGACAGAGGAAGCTGTGAAAACAATAAGATTTGTTTGAATAACCAAGAAATTCTTTTTTTGTTTTGTTTGAGACAGGGTTTACCTGTGTAGCCCTGGCTGTCCTGGAACTCACTCTGTAGACCAGGCTGGCCTTGAACTCAGAAATATGCCTTCCTCTGCCTCCCTAGTGCTGGGTTTAAAGGCGTGTGCCACCACTTCCTGGCTCAAGAAATTCATTTTAAAGCAACAAATTATCACAGTCTCCAAAAAGCTCATACCACGTCTATAAGCAGGGCACCTGAAAGAAGACTTTACACAGAGAATGAGTGCCCTTCCTAAAACAGGATAACAACTTTTGGATCACTCTTTGTATATCCTTTTGTGGGTGAGAATTTTTATGAAGGAAAGTTGAGAAAGTGGATATACTCAAAAAGGTCATGAGGATAAACCACCAACTGATTTCATCTAAGGGTGCAAACTCCTCTTAAATGGTAATCTTCTCCAGAGGTGGTCATAATCATATACCTTTCAGCTCCATTCCAGTGAAGGAGGAAAGTGAACCTGAAGTTGAAAAGAGAACTGAGAAAAGGGACAGAGGTGATAAGCGAAGAATAGACACCATAAATGCAGAAAAAAATGTAAAAAGACACCAAAGATACACTCTGCCAACAGCTGTCTTCTCTCCATTTTCCCCTCTTGGCAAACCTATTAGAGACAGCAAGGCTCTGTGACTACAGATTTTGGAGAAACTGTGCAAAGTTTACAAACTGGATGAGCTCTAAGCCAGGGATAGCCAAGAAAATTGTAGGTTCCCAGTAAGCTCCTATCATATACACTATGATAAATAGATACAAAATAACACGGCACTAGATCTTGAACACTTCCTAGTTTGGGTTTTGAAACTTAGGTTAATCACTAAATTTCTGTCTGTATTTTCATTCACTCAAACAGAAAGCATTTACATTTATATGACCTTGACTGTACATTGGAATCACCTGGGAAGATTTTGTTTAAGTCTCTTAGGCACTGAGACCCTGATTTAATTGGTCTGGGGTAAGTTCTTGGCATAAAAAAATTAACAAAAAAACCCCCTCCCTTGGGATTTTAATGTCTAGCCAAGGCAGGAAACACTGGTCTATTTCATCTTATGTATGTATGAGGGACGGTAAAATGATGTAGAAAGCCCTCCCTTCCTTCTTCTTTTGAAACTTGTCGATTTCCCTTAGGTCAATGTTGTTTTAGCTCATTTTGAAACCATTGCTTAATTAGCAGAATATCATCTCTGCTATTTTTAGCTCATTTTCCAACCACCGCTTAATTAGCAGAATAGCATCGCTGCTTTTTCCCTTCTTCAAATCTCTTCTCCATCCAATAAACCACCTCATGCTTGTCTAAATAATCAATTTGGTTCTGAAACATTAACCCACTAAGCCTCATTGTAAATACAGTGTAACAATGCCATCAAACAGAATTATCCTGAAGAAAATAGTGTGTTGCTGTATGTATATGCATGTGTATGTGTGCATGTATAGCCTCCAAACATGCTCAGTTTTCTTCATATCTGAGGTGTCCACTTTCATTTACATAAAATGAACATGATATCTGTACTAAAAAATATTGCTTCTAAATACTTCATGGATACATTTTGTCAAAACAAAGGACAAGTGACTCATGTACTGATACCTCATTTAAATGAAAAAGAGAATACCACAAAATCTATTTACTCTACCTGATCTTGATATGGTCTCAAAAAAGAATATATATTTAAATGACAAAAATATTAAGTGATTGGCTTTTCTTTTCTTTTTTAATTTGTCATTTTTTTAAATCTACTTTTAAATAAAACTACTTTGTTCTAATTAACTCACAAATAAAAACATTTTTTATAAACGCAACTGGTTTAAGTACGCCATTCCAACACTTGCCCAGTCCCAAACCCTGTTCATTTCAGTGAACAGCCATACAGTTGAACTGGTCACTCTAATGTGACAGAGCTTCACTTAGGGTTTTATACTTTTACTATCAATTACATTTTTATTCACTTGTCCATCGCAAAAAAAAAAAAATTACAAAACTATGGCAGACTTGAAGCCAGGAAAGAAAAATGTGTTTATATGCTCTTTCATGACTCATGTGTTCTTTTACCTGCATTCCATCCTTTCTCATCACCTAATATTAATTAGCCTTTGTGGCCTTTCTAAATGTTACAACTCTACCCATACTTACATCAGTTAACATATATACACATACACATTATAGTCTAGGAAATAAAACTGATAATCAACAAATGGGGTAAGAAAATCAACAGATACTTTTTTTAAAAGAAGAAACACAAATGGCATGTATTTCTCAAAGTGTTTAACATCTGTAGTCACTGGGCAAATGCAAATTAAAACTGCTTTCAGACTTCACCTTACCCTAGTCAGAATGACTATCATCCAGAAATCTAACAACAAATGTTGGAGAGGACGGGGTTGTGGGGGTGGGGAGAGTAATCCTTATTCACTCCTGGTAAAATTCAAATTAATACAGCAACTATGGAGATTAGCTTGGAATTTCCTCAAAAATTAACACAAAACAAACAAACAAATAACCATATGACCCAGCTATACCACTCCTGGGCATATATACTCAAAGGACTGGAGCACGTAGGGAGTTGCACGTCCATGTTTACAGCTGCTGTACTTACAATAGCAATGAAAAGGAACCAACCTAGATGTCCAATTACAAATGAATAGATAATGAAAATGTGGTACACACAATAGAATGCTATTCAGCTGTTCAGAAAAATGAAATTTGCAGGCAAATGGACAGGCTTGGAGAGGATAATATTAAGCAAAATAACCCAAACTTAGAAAGTGAAAATCTGTGTATTCTCCTTCATATGTGTATCCTAGCTTATAATAAAGCTGAGTTATTTTAAGAAATCCTATCAAGTGGTTATTCATGCCTGTAATCAGGTGAGATTGAGTCAAGAGGATTATCTCAAGTTCAAGGCCAACCTGGGATTCACAGTGAATTGAGTGCTAGCCCAAAATACAGACTATGTCTCAAAACAGTAGCTCGGGAGAGTAGGGGAAATGACAGTGGGTAAAGTCTTGTCAACAGCATGACAACTGGAGTCCAGACCCCCAGAACCTTTGTAAAGGGCAGACAGAGTAGCTCAGGTATTTGTAATCCCAGCACTCCTTTAGGGAGGTGGGAGAAAGAGACAGCAGAGTCCCTGGGAGCTCAGAGGCCAGGAGAGCCTATCTTAAGGTAGAATTGATACACAAGGTACTCCTCAGATGACCACACACTGGCCCTGGCACCCATGTGCTTGCATTCATATGTGCATGTTTGTGCAAATGGGTATCACACACAAAGGAGAAAGCAGAGACAGAATGAAAAAGAAAAGGAAGAAAACACAAACAAAAACACACCTTCCTTGGTAGGTAATGTGTTTGTGAGGCAAGCATGAGTATCTTAAGTTTAATCCCCAGAATCCACATAAGAAAGAAGAAAGCTGGGCATGGTTGTTTATTTGTAACCCCAGTGCTGGAGGTGAATTCTCAGTGTTCTCAAACCGGCCAGCCTAGCCTACTTAACAATTCCAGAGCAGTGAGAGTCCCTGTCAGGAAAAAAAAAAAAAAGGACTGCACCTTAGGTTGACCTCTGGCCTCCACACTCATGTATGCATTTACATATGCACCCTCACACATGTGTGCAGTGGCACACACACACATGTATACACTCCAAACGATAAACAATATAGACACTAGTAAAGATTAACATGGGAGGGATCTGGGTATTTAGAGTTCTTGAATGGCATGTGCAAAACACTGCATCACCACCAATAAAAAGATTATGGTGAGTTAACTGTTTACCAAGAGCAAACAAGGCTCTGTGTTGTGCTGAAGCTTGCCTCAGAAAAACAACTGAAGGAAGGCTTTAAAAGCAAATGGTTATACCTGCAAAAAATGATGGTCAGGTTTGTGATAAACGTCGTTATACAGTAAAAGCAATATAGAATGGGAACACTGAACAAATATATGCCTTTAAAGTTGCTCTTCATATCCTCAGGGAGAGTAAGGCAAAACATAAAAGGAAAATAAAGCCAGCACTGTCAAATAAGTAGTAAAGTCAATAAATACCCTGGGAATTCAAAGAAACTGAAGACTGCTATGGATTATGGAAAAAGATTCTTGGAAAGTCTCAGGCATGAAGATCGCCTCATACAATGATGAGGCAGAATTACACAAAATATATATTTGAGGGGCTGTAAGCTGACCTGGTTGGAAGAGAAGGTAGGAACATTTGTGGAGATAAGGTTGCAATAATTAACCTGGGGCCAGATAGTAACAGCCTGAAATGTCTAGCTAGGATCCTTAAAGTTTGTCCTGCAGGTACAGGTTATAAAGAACAGTACTCGAAAAAACATCCTGGAGCCATTTTTTCTTGAAGCTTTTCAAGCACACACCAAGGAGCATATCTTGCCAATATCTAGCCATGAGTCTGTGAATAGAGTGTTTGGGAAATCTGTTCTGAGTAAAGGTGTAAACATTCAAACCTGTTTCCCACAATATAAAATCAGGTATTGATTATGCATTCATAGTTCTTTGGATACTGCCTAAGACAACTACTGAATAGGAAGCTTCAATTTTAAATTTTTCCTCTTTTTGCCATCCTTTGCCAGTACACATATCTTGATTCGGTGTCTAGAAACTAAAAGCACTAAAATTGTCTTCTTTATAAATAAGGTTGTTTACTACTTCTCATTATGCGTGAATTTACTATGTTGCTTCAAAATCACTACATCAATTCAAATATTTTGGTGCATAATTTATTTCAGCAGGGTAGATGGAACACATAAACAAAAAAAAAGATTGTGAAAAGAAAATAAAACTTTCAGCAAACCTGAACAAAGCTAAAAATGAGCAGCACTGCATTAGAAGAGAGTGAATTCACAGCAACAACAACCAAATGCCAGCCACAACAAAGACTAACACAGAGTACAGGATAATCCATTAACCATCAACTCCATAAGAGACAGATTTTTTTTCTCAAAAATCCCCATTCATTTTTTTTTTTTAGTTTTCTGCTATAAAAATCAAAACTAGCATCACCCCAAAATGGACTACCTTTCATCCAGTAACTAAACACTTGAGTGACTGACGTTTTAATTTGCTAGTGGAACAAACACTAATCTAACCACCATCACCTCTCAACACCAGGAAAATGAAAATAAAATAAAATAAAACTCACTCTGTAAGGCATAGGTAAGAAAAAAAGAGACAAAAACATCCTAAGATGATTAAACAAATCCACCATAAGAACACACACACAAACAGCAAGCCTTACTCTGAAAAGGACTATGCCATTCTTGCAGGCATGGATGCCTTCAAGGAATATGTAGAGATTATGATTTTCTGCATTGTCTGTTCCCAACTCCCCTCACTCCCTCCCACCTACTCATGGTTGAGGTGGAGAAAGCTAGGACCAAGAGTTGAAAGAAGTGCATTAAGAAAGGTGTCAATAAGTCCCTTCTGCCTGGGTGCAACACTCTTTTAACAATAATGCCCCTAACATCCCAGCCAGCTTCTCCATCATCCCTGGGCTACTGGCGCCCCTCTTTTCCGCTGCCTGCATTGCCCCTCACAGTCAGAGGAGGCTGCAAGGATTCCGGGACTCCCGCCGCCTCCGCGCGCCGGCCCAGCAGAGTCCAACAAGGCAGCCACGCAGCCACCCACTCCCCATCCTCCTTGCAGGCCCCGCTTCCCCTCCCCCCAGCCTGTCACCTGCTTGGGTGGTGTCCGTCAGGTCGTAGCCGCTGCCTGGGAAGTCTCTGAGTTTCCTGCCACTGAGGCTCAGGATGCCAGAGTTCCCCGCCTCCTCCAGGGCCCGGTCCAGGCTCCTCACCGTGTGCTGAGGCTGCAAGCTCCCCGGGTGCCACTGCGGCCCATTGGGGAACGGCTGACCGAAAAGAGTCGGGACCGGGATGGGCACCGCCACGGTCCCGCCACAGCCGCCACCTCCTCCCGCCCCGGCCCCGCCACCTCCTCCTCCACCGCCACCTCCTCCGCCAGCCGCGCCACCGCCACCGCCGCTTCCACCTCCACCGCAACCGCCGCCCCCACTGTTCCCACCGCCTCCCTGACTCGCCGCCATGTTCCTGGGAGAGAGAATAGCCCCCGACAATACTCGGAGTCTGGGCCGCGAGTGGAGGGGGTTCTTAGGACGCATGCGCAGGCTGGGGGTGGGAGGGGGGGCGAGAGAGATGGTGGGAAGGAACCCCGGGCCAGTGGCTAGGAGGTGTCGCGCGCACACAGAGGACGTTGGAACGTGCTCAACGTTTGTTTAAAGAAAACCAAGGATCCAAGGAAGGATGCTAAATCCAGGGTCCGCTGCTTTGGGTACCAAAATCTTAGCGAAGAGGTACCAGGCTAACTGGAGGTTGCTTGGGCTCTGTGCCTCCTCCCCCTGCCCCCAAATCTCTCAGATTGCTTCGTCTTCTCGGTCTGCAAAACAAAAACAAAAAAAAATGTGAGATGGGGATGAAAGGGCTTCTTTCAAGATGAACAGAAACAGCTCTTGGGAGGATTAGAAGGCAAGTGACTAAGAAACTTACTACAAATGCCTCAGGAATCATCTTTCCATGCAAGTATACTAATAGAAACATTGGGGAGAAAATGAGTACAGTAGTGGGAATGAGGCAGACATGAATTCTGCTAACCTTTAGAAGCCCAAAGTAGGAAAAGACCTTAGATGTTTTCAAGGGAGCTTCTCCTTACAGCAAGTCTCAGCCAATGTGCTGCCTTCCAAACATGGAAGAAGAGCTCGCCACAGTCTGTTCTATTACTCTTTGAAGTTGTTCCAAGAACTCCAAAATATGTCCAGTTTCTTCTCATCACGTCAGTATTGGATGATAAAAACGCTTTGATCATCAAACAATCTTATAAAGTATTTTTTGAAATACAGGTTTTGGTTTAAATGGAATTCTGACGATTTAATGCTGGGAATTTGAAGCCAATCAATCATGGGGTTTAGGAATTTCTTCTTACAACTTAGAGAGATGTTTAATGTAGAGGCCAAGGAAAGCTGAAAGTCATTTATGAGGTATCTTGGGGCCTCCATAATCTAACCCAATCTATTTAGGCAGATAGGTAGTGAGCCCTTTAAGCTGCTGCTCCGATTTCCACTATCTGTTCCTCTCCCAAAGAGGCATTCGAATCCTTTTACTAATACTCAATGAAGTTACTGCAGAAATGAACCAGAATGCTTTGGCATGTCCCCTTATCATCACTTTCAACATTTTGTGAGCATTAGTCACATCTTTGTGAATTTGAACAATGTACCACACAGTCTCAGAGAATTCTCTGCCATCAGAAAATTGATCTGCCATAGGCTATACTTTGAAAAAGAACACAGGGAAGAAACGCAGTTCCTCAGAGTGCCTGTGTGGCCATAGAGGGTTAATTTAAACGATTATGCTAAGAGAAATTGCACTCATCTTGTACATGAATCACAGAAAGAACAGGGCTTAAGCTGAACTTTATACTGAGAAATTAGCAAGTAAAAATGACTTATTAAACACAATGGTAAAAGGTGGAGGTTTGCCGGGCGGTGGTGGCGCACGCCTTTAATCCCAGCACTCGGGAGGCAGAGCCAGGTGGATCTCTGTGAGTTCGAGGCCAGCCTGGGCTACCAAGTGAGTCCCAGGAAAGGCGCAAAGCTACACAGAGAAACCCTGTCTCGAAAAACCAAAAAAAAAAAAAAAAAAAAAAAAAAAAAAAAAGGTGGAGGTTTAACTCAATATAGAGCACTTGCCTAGTGTAAGGACCTGGATTTGGTCACCAATACTGGACAAAAAAGACCCCCAAACAATCCCCCCCCATTTTTAAAACTGCAATTTGTATTTTGTCACTGCCCAGACTGCCATCCCAAACAGTGTACTCAGTAAATCTGTTTTCTTCCAAATAAATAAACGGAACTTCTATCACAAACAAATATTATATCTTATACTTCTCGTCCCTTTTATTTCAAATCAAACCAATTATTAATTGAGGATTTCCATAATTAAGAAGGATGGAGAAGCCGGGCGGTGGTGGCGCACGCCTTTAATCCCAGCACTTGGGAGGCAGAGCCAGGCGGATCTCTGTGAGTTCAAGGCCAGCCTGGGCTACCGAGTGAGTTCCAGGAAAGGCGCAAAGCTACACAGAGAAACCCTGTCTTAAAAAACCAAAAAAAAAAAAAGGATGGAGAAAGAAACACTAAATTCCTTAGTTCCTTAGTAAGAAAAAAATTAGAAAAGGAAATATTTTAAGAATTACCCAGGGGCTGGCTCAGTGGTAGAGTGCTTCCCTAGCATATGGGAGACCTCAGGTTTAGTTCTTAGCACTACAAAATAAATAGAGGATACTGAGTCAATAAGAATTTCTGAAGTTATTTAAAACAATACTTAGGCTCCAGTAGAAAAATGTCCTGAGGATAAGGATACTTGTTAACGGTAAAGGACCGTGAACAACCAAGTTTAAGAAGGAAAATAATCTTCCAAAGAATAAAAAGACAGTCTAAGTAAGAAACATGTGAAACATTCAAAGTTCTCTAAATATACATGAATACTAGGTACAATAACGTTTGTAAAGCTTTTTGACAAGAACACCAAGTTTCAAAGGAAGTTAATAGATTTAGAACAGTTATGAAGTTCAGAAAATTGTTCCAATCTTCCCGTATACTTGGAAAATGAAATTTCTGTGCTTCAGTGTCTACACATGACATTAGATAAAAATAATACCCGATAACAAGAATTAAATAGTATTTGTCACTGTTATGGAATATTGTTCTCTGATCATACTAGCCATTACCATTTTAATCAGAGTAACTAGAGTTACCCACAAGAAACCCCCAAGACCCAGCCTGTTGATGTTCCCTCATATAAAAGGAAGGGATGAGAAGCATCATCAGATCCTCACTGAGATTCCTACCACTCTTTCTAGTGTCTCATTCCTAGTTATATGTAATTCTCCCCAAGCTGCACACGGTCTCAGAAAGGAGCTAGCCCACTATGTATAGAAGGTCGAACATTGATTGAAGGGGGAACACCATCTATACAGCTGTGGAAAAGGCATTAACTCTGTGGTGAGGCATTTAGTGATGTGGCTATTTTGGGGTGTGCCCCACACTCCAACAAGTAACCCCTCATTTGCGATCTGTAAGGAAGCCCAATCACCTCATTGGTTCACCAAGGTATAGTTGGATAGAATCCTTAGTTTGATCTGTCATTGGTGTCCTCTCTGAGATGAGGTGCTGGTTTACATTTCTTCCCAGGAAATATGCAAACACAGCATCCAGGAACTGCTTAAATTATCATTTGATCTTCCTAGAATTCCCAGAAAACTGGTAATATGACTCATAATTTGTACATTGTAGAAAACAGTCCATATTTTGCTTTTTTTTATCAGAATGAATCAAATCACATATGTAAAATATGCAAGCACAATACCAAGCATTCACTCACCCATTCAATAAATATATACTGAGCAATTATTCTATGCAATAAATATTCTAAAGGTATGTAACAAATGTTACTGTCTTCACTACATCATGAACGTTCAAAAGACATGAGATAACCAAAATATACAAAATGTAGAAATCTAAGCGGAAAATGTAGTTAATTCATAGATAATTGTGAGTAAAGAGATGATAATACATTGCATAATTTTTATTTCAAGTCTTTAACAGGATATAATATAATGTTTAACAGTTTGATATTATCCCTGAAAGGACACATTGGTAACTGGATAGTTAAGGCCAATACTCAAAATTATTCAAGCCAGACTTATGAAATGAATGCTGATAAACCACTAACACTGAATGGCACATGTCAGAGATAATGCAAGGAAAACAAGGAGAGAATTTTGAAAACACATACTCTTTAAGCACTAGATGAAAGCAAATGCAATTTCTGTTCAAAAGACATTGGCAATACCAGGCTACTTTATACTCATCACTCTTCCAAATTAGTAGTTATTCAGCAGTTATAAATAATACAGAGGAGGAAAGAAACATTTTTTCTCCACAGCTAGAAATTTGCTATCAAAGATGAAGATAAGTGAGCTACAATACAGAATTTTCTTATTAATGTGTAAATTTAAAAAAAAAACATAAGTTTTGATGTAGGATCTAGAACAAAGCAACAAACTAAAAGTTCAAAGCATAATATGAAAATTTTAAAAATCCTATTCATATTCAAGGAAAGAAACAGAAATCACTAGTCTATTTCTCAAAAACATCAGCACAAATTCTAAATTAAGAGAAATAAGCTAGGGGTATAGCTCAGTAGTAGAGCACTTGCCTAATATATGAGACCCTGAGTTTGAGCCAGTGAAATGCTGAGTATCATTAAGATATGTATCAGGAACTCAAAAGAACATATTAATTAACCTGTACTGAAATGTTTTGCACCTGCAACTGAAACATTATGAGCAATGCTCACCACTCCAGAATTAGAGAAATCTCTGAGAAGTGCATAATTAGAGACTTGGGGAAGGAAGAAGTTCACATGGTCCTCCTAAAGTAATCCGAATGTCAGTCTCCTCCAAGAAGCCCTGTTCCTAAAGAGTGACCAAGAAGTTATAGAATAAATTAAAGGTGTTATTTAAAGATGACAAAGAAGAATCTGAGAGTATACATCCATAGTAGTGTACTTTAACATAACAGTACGAAAGACATGTCACTCAGACCTTCTATGCTTCATATTTTAACTCATGGAATTTGAGCAAGCACAGAACTCCAGACAATTGATAAAACAGTGGATTTGATACTATTAATCAGCTACTTTTCAGATGTGTTAACACTATCATAGGTTTGTTGAAGTAGATTTGGTTTGGGTTTTGGTGTTTCTACTTTTTTTCATTTTTGTTGCTTGTTTTGTTTTAATTTCATGTGTGTAAGAGAGAGAGAAAAAGAAACAGACAGAGGTGAGCATGGGCCATGTGCATGACACACTGTGCATGCGGAGGTCAAGGGACACCTTTGTGAAGTCTGTGCTCTCCCTCCACTGTCACTTTGGTCCTAGGGATTAAACTCAAGTTGTCAGCTTTGCATATCAAGAGCTTTATTCCCCGAGCCATCTTGCCAGCCCTTGTTTTCCTCTTGTTTGGGGGGAAGGGCTGGCTGAGGAAGAGCTAGTCTCAAAATCATAATCCAACTGTGTCAGTCTCCAAAGTCCTAGGATTACAGGCATGGACAATCAAATAGAGCTTATTATATTTGCTAAGGAATTATTTTGTTTGGTTTGATGCAGTTATTTTAGGTGTTTGTGTGTGTGTGTGTGTGTGTGTGTGTGTGTGTGTGTGTGTGTGTGTATTTGGTTTTGAAACAGGATTTCACTATGTAGCACAGATTGATTGTAAACTTGTGATAGTTCTGAGCTTCTGCCTTCTGAGTACAAGGGTTACAAACATAAGCCACCATACTGAAGCAAAGGGTGAATTTGGAGCTGGAATTTTTATTTCTTGCAATGCTGGGGTTTGAAAACTGGACCTTGCATGTTGCTAAGCAAGCACTCAATTACTGTGGTATGGCCCCAGTCTTTAAGGGTTCTTTAATAAATATGCATAGCAAAATATTTATAGAAGAAAATTAAAAGGCACCCTTTTCCTGCATGAGGATCTCATAGAATTGTTTTGATTTATTTTAGTTTATTGGTAGCATGCTATACACACTATCCCTGATTGTCTTTCACCTGTTTGGCTCTGCCTTTGCTAAAGCCCTTACTTACATTGCTTTAAACAGCAAAGTCATTAATTCTGACGTAAACATTGGTGAACTCAAATGAGATTTGGAGAAATGAATCAATAGTGACCACCGGAAGGAAACTTTTACAGGCCTTATCTTTATTGCTGCTATCAGTCAGCACTATTACGTTTGATCAGAGTTAGAATCTGTCTTCTGCCACTTGCCAAATGTCAGAACTTAGCTGAATCTGTTAAGCTCTCAAAATGACGCATTCCTCATCTATAAATCGGAGATCATAATATTATTAGATATTAAGAATGATGGTAGTGAAGATAATGAAATGATACTACTAATTTGTTACGATCATTTGTATCATTTGTTCTGGGTACATTTTGCCCACAAGAACACTGAAGGAAGAACTATTACGTCCCCAGTACTCATAGCACCTTTCCCCATGCTGCTGCTGAGGTAGCACATTTGTTCTTCCTCTTCCTGTTTTGTTTTTGGTTTTGTTTTGTTTTGTTTTGTTTTGTTTTTTATTCAATATGTTTTCTGGACCAACAGGGAACCTGACTCAAATTTCTGATTTCTGCCTCCAGTGCAATCCCACATATTGATCTCTGACTTTCTAGTATGTTAAGTTGATATCAAGAAATCATTTAAATACAAGAGGAGGTGCTTAGTCTTACTGCAACTTGCTATGCCATGCTTTGTTGATACCCATGGGAGGTCTGCCCCTTTCTGAACAGAAATAGAGGAGGAGTGGATTGAGGGGAGAGGGGAGGTGGGGAGAGGGAATAGAAGGAGATAATGAAAATAAATTTAAAATAACAAAATCATTTAAAAATCTGTTCCAAATTCACCCTTTAAAAAAAAACAGGATAGACATGTTCTAAATGGTAATCAGACTCTAGATGGCATGTTTTTTAAATAATTTTATATGCATTTCTTAGTTTTTAACATAGTTATGAATTCATTATTTTAAAAAGTGACAGGATTGGAGAGATGGTTTAGCAGTTAAGAGGACTGGGAACTCTTACAGAGGTCCTGAGTTCAATTCTCAGTGGCCACATGGTGGCTCACAACCACCTCTTTGGGATCTGATACTCTCTTCAGGAATAAAGTTGTACATGCAGATAGAGCATTCATATACATAAACATAAATATACACATATATCTTGGGCGATAAATGTAGTTTAGAGATAGTACACTTTTTGGCACTTTATCTATACTCTAGGTTTGATTCTCAGTCTATCTCACATGCAAGTATGTCAATATAACTATATACAGAATAACATGTGAAACACATAAAAATATATCTGAAATGTCTGACTTTCTGTGAGTTAACATGAGTCTGTCACAAATTCTGAAAAAGTTTCTTAGCAAAGTAATAAGTAAAACATGCAAATTATTAAATTGGACGCGTAATGCTTGCCTGTAGACCCAACATTCTGGAGTACAGGCAGAAGGATCAGGAAATTAAGGTTATCTTATAGCGACTTTGAGGTCAACCTGGAATATATGAGACCAAATGGAAAGAACAAAAAAGAGAGAGAGATGGCAGCTGTTGGAAGTTTATTTTATTGTAATCTGTAGAAAGATATGGTGGGGATCTAAGCCAGGGCTTTGAATATGCTGGGCAATACTCCTAAATTGAGCTATACCCCAAGATCACATTGATTTTTGTCCATTTAGCATTCTCAAAAAAAAAAAGAGAGACAAGATATTGTGAAAAACCATTTTAAACCTGCAGGGTTGGATTAGGAATTAGATGAGTAAGGAAGATTTTTAGTGTTCTTTAAGATTCCCTTGGAATGTTTCACCTTTATACAATGCCTTTTAGGACAAGTTTATCTCTTATTTTTTCCTCTCTTATAATAAGAGACTGAATGATAAAATAGAATCTTTTATGGAAAATCTTAATTCCTAATAGTATGGAATTAAGAGAAAATTATTATGTTACCTCTAATCAAGTTATATCTGTGAGACAGAAAAAGTGGTTAGTAGAATCTCAGTAAAGCATATAAAAGGAATTATAATATCAAGCTATATTAAAACGTTAGGAGAAATACATGTTCCAAAAGGGTTTGGAGTCTATATTTTATTAACTAAAACAAGATATAAATATTTGAGACAAAATCAGTATATGAAATGAATGCTGATTGATCCAGCACTAAAACTTACTTAAATGCATTTTTACTTTAAAACTTGTTTCAAACTTTGAAACTGCAATTCTTCTGCCTCAGCCTCCCGAGTACCTTGTGCTGAAACTTCTTTTAAAGACTGAGTAAGTAAATCTAAAAGCTTTGAACCTAAAGGGCCACACAGGACCTTAAAATACAGTTTATCTTATAGCTGCAAGTCTTGTATTTTGTAATCATGGAATTTATGATTACAATAATAAGCCTATTAGTAGGAAATCAGAAAGGAAATGTCAAAAGTCTGGCTGTTAAGCAAGAGTGTTTGGAAGTCAGTGTTTTGGAATATTCTAGAAGTGTTTGTTTTGCTGAGGCAGTTGGAAATCTCAGCTCTCAAACACACCATAAGGTTTGGGCAAAGATAAACATCATGAGGACATTTATTTAAGTTTCAGTAGTTTGTCTACAATTATGGCATGAATCCATAAAGCAAGGGAATGTGGATTGGTTGTGATGACCTCATGTTTCACACTACCAGACTCTCACAGGTATAACTAATGTAGAAAACAGCAGACTTTCCTCTCTGTTCTGGTTTTTATTTTGTTAAGACTCTATGAAAAGAGCTGACTCTGAGATTAAATAATGGAATAGATAATTCTGAAGTACTAGGCTTACAACTAGACACTCGACCCTTCTTGAATGAATCCTTAGGTTAAACCTGGGGTTTCACATGGGCTTTGCTGTAGAGACTTTTTTTCAGGCCAATTAAAGTCTCCACTCACACATCCATTTCTTTTCTGTTTCTCTTAAATGTTCCTTAATGAAACTGTTGACTTAAATGCTATTAGTTGATGCAAAAAGATTATTTGGTGACATATATACAAATTTACAGAGAAGGTTTTTTTTGTTTTAATAACTGCTGGTGTCTACTGTTTAAAAGTGATAGTTTTGTCAGAGGTTTGTGAAGCTAAGGATATAAATAAATGCTCTACACTAATTCCTCCACTATCACAACCTTCGTTCAAGTGACTTTTTTTCTTAGAATTTCATTAGTATCCTCCTAAATTAGGCCCTTTTGCTTTCATTCCTCTGCCATGTAATAACTATGTGGCCTTGACCAAGTTACTATCTCATCTGTGCCTCTATTTCCTTATCTGTAAAATATGAATCATAATATTGGGAAGATTCAAATTAATATAAGAACAACATCTGGGAGAATATCTAGTATTGCGGTCATTATTTACTTGCTAAAAACAGCCCACATCAAAAGGTAAATTATCTCATAATTTCATAAAAGACCTGTAAGGAGGATATTATTGGTAAGACAGTTTTAAAAGTCCCAAAATTAGCATTCATCTAAGTTAGGTAACATGTCTAAGGTCTCAGCTGAGAAATGGCAAAGAGAAAGTTTTATCAGAAGCATGTCTAACTCCTAACCCCAGTCTCTAAACACTGTCACACTTGACATGACCTATCTACATTACTGGCTTTTCTCCATCCAAATTTGCTTAGTTATTCACCTAACTCTCTCCAAGCTATGCCCAAATAATGTGGTGGCCACTAGTGGCATGTGGTTTACTTTAGATATGTAGAAAGAGGACGGAGAAGGTTTATGGAAGGGTTTGGAGAGAAGAATGTAAAACAGGAAAGGATACAAATATATTATAATCTCAAAAAAATTTCAAAAAGAACATGGATGAAATTAACAATGACTACCTCTGAAGAAAACGTCTCTGCTTGTTCAGGAACAATTAACTGCCTATAGATGCTTAAAAAAAGGGCTGAGGGCCCATGACCTCTTCATACCTAGCGACAGTTTACTGTCTATAAATAAAGTTTTTTTTCATTTGATGAAGACTTCTCTATAATCTTTTATCAGTTATCATCACAAGCAAGTACTTGCCTGTAATATTTTATATAGTTTCTCTCAGGTTTTCCAAGCGACATGAAGTTTTGATTCATTCATTAATCTCATTTAATGTATTCATACTTATTTTCCCATAGCATACTATGAATACTCATCTTAATTGTTACATATACATATACACATGCAGTATATAATATGTCACATGACCATGTACTGCTTGACCTGTGTGTTCTCAGACACTTCTTTTTTTTTTTTTTTTTTTGGTTTTTCGAGACAGGGTTTCTCTGTGTAGCTTTGCGCCTTTCCTGGAACTCACTCTGTAGCTCAGGCTGGCCTTGAACTCACAGAGATCCGCCTGGCTCTGCCTCCCGAGTGCTGGGATTAAAGGCGTGCGCCACCACCGCCCGGCCTCAGACACTTCTTATCATTCATTTTTTGGGGGGAGGCAAGGGAACATTGCTGGCTTCCAGACCAACCAAAAAAAACAAAACAAGAACCACAGGTTCAGGGAGAAGCCTGGCCTCAAAGGAAAAATCTCTGTGTGGCAGAGGAAGACATCGCATGACCTCTCCTGGCGTTTGCATACACACACACATACACACACACACACACACACACACACACACACACACACACACACACGCAAACACACATTCATGTGTGCATACACTCGCATACATGAACAAATAAATAATATTACTTCTTAGAGGAATATTGGGAAGATCTATATGAGTTAATATAAGAACCACATCTGGAACAGTATCTAGTACACATACACAATGTGTTATCTCTCTTTCCCTCTCTCTGTCTCTCATGCACACATGCATACTAGGATCTGCGTATGGGTGAGAACCTGCAGTATTGTCCTTCTGAGTCTAGGTTACCTCATGTAATATTGTAATTTCTAGATCCATCCATTCTTATGCAAATTTCATTGCTCCCTATGACTGAATGAAATTTTACTGTGTATGCTTTAAAAACAATCTCGCAGTGTAGCTCAGTCTTGCCTGAAATTCACTATGTAGCCCAAGTTGACTTCACACTTACAGTTTCTTTCTTTAGCCCCCCAGGAGCAGGAATTAGGGTTCACACAATCATTCCAAGCTTTTTCCATTCCCCCTTTTCAGATGCTATCGTATCAACCATTTAGAGTTCTGGGAAAATAAACTTTGAGTTAAAACAATGCAAAGTAATGACAAAAAGAAGTGTTCCTTCGTATTCTCAAATCTATCCTCTGCTGCCACGTTCCTTCTACTACCTTCATTGAGAACTTTTTAATCTCTCTCCCGAGTTTTTAAAGAGCTTTTAACTAGTCCCTTTTAGTAGTATCTGCTTCCACTCACCATGCTGCTGCCAAGTGACTTACCACAAATGCTGACTTATTCTCCCTCCTACTGCTCAAAAAGTCTGGCTACCTTAACAAGGCATGTCGGCCTTTTACTATGCTGTTGAGGCCCATTTTCCCATTCTCATCTACTACACATCTGTTTTGTTTCTCCTTCCAGGTAGCACCATACCACACTAATGACATTCCTCTCCATCCAAATGACCTCCCTAGATTCTTTCCATTAGGGTCCTTCAAGATTGAAGTCATGGCAAAGGCAGGTGGAGGCTGAGGCAGGTGGATCTCTGTGAGTTCGAGGCCAGCCTGGGCTACAGAGTGAGTTCCAGGAAAAAGGTGCAAAGCTACACAAAGAAACCTGTCTCGAAAAACCAAAAAAGATTGAAGTCATGGGTCATTATCCTCCCCAAAAAAGGCCTTTCATGAGTTCTTAAAAATACTCTGTGCCTATCTCTACCAGATTCTATCACTATCCTTTTTAGCTTTGTTGAGACATGGTCACCCTGTGTAGCATAGCTGCCCACAAATTTGTGATTCTCTTGATTCTGCCTCCAAAGTGCCAGCTTTACAATGAGTGGCACCATGCCTTGCTGTTACCACCTTCTTTTCGTTTTGTTTGCTCTCTCTTGACAACAGCAAATTTATTTTTATGTTTACTGACAAACATAGCTCAGTTAAACAGAAATGCAATGGTGACTGATATCTAAGCCCCAGAGTTGCTGCCTTCTGTATTTTTTCCTAGAGATCCAGTTTGAGTCTCACATGTGTACATGTAAGAACTGTACTCATTTAATTCTACAGTGCACCAAAGTATGATCCCTTCTTTCTTAGTCCCACATTCTAAACTATCCCCTGTTCATATCATAGCTGAGACCATCCCTCCATCCTTTAATTGAATATAAAGCTGCTATGTTTCAAAGTTTTATTTACACCCTTGGCTCTCTTCTCAAGACTGGTAATTTCATCTAAAGAAACTAAGAACCAATTACATCAACTGTATTTTCACTCAGTGTGACTGCCGTATCCCCCACCCTTAATTCCTCAGAGGTTCATACTCCCATCCTATGAGCAAATTAATTTCATTCTTTCCTTCCCTAAGGGAAAATCCAAGAAAGGTTTTCTGGCTCATAAATTTTTCCTGCTGTTTGTAGTCAAGGGCAGAGTCCGGGTGTCATAATAGAAAGTGCTAATCTGTACACTGGCTGTACTGAGGCATATAAAGCCAATTCATAACACTCTGTGACACTTTTATGAGCTTAAATGCATCTTGCCAGACCTATTCAAATTGTATGCATGTGGAAGGACTGTGCTAGTAACTATTTTCAGAGTTTGAGATTACCCTCAATCATCTGTTGAAGAACAAAAACATTTTCAAAGAAGGATGCCAGGGTTCCATCAGCTGAAGTAGGGAAGGCTGGTTACAGAATGCTGATTTTTATTGTGGGTTAAGGGGACAGAGAGCAGATCTACCAAGTTCCTAATAAGGGATGAAGTGCATAGTTTTTCTACTTCAGAGAGAAGATCAATAGGTGACAGTGAGCTGCAGTTCTCCCAAATGAGTAATAGTGGGGAAATTCTGTTCGGTTGTGAGACAGGGAAAAGGATATTGAAAAGGTTGCACGGTAGGTCTGGGACACATTGTTACTCCATTTGAGGATATGCCTTCATGTACTGTTAGCTCATCCCATTTGTTCTTGCTAGCTTATCTGTAAGCTTGGGCTCATGGCTTTTTCATCATTTATTCTTGCTCTAACAGGTTTTACTTAACAACACAATCACAAAGGCTGGAGTTACAGCTGTCTGAAGTCCTGGGTTCAATCCTGAATGCCAAACACACACACACACACACACACACACACACAGAGAGAGAGAGAGAGAGAGAGAGAGAGAGAGAGAGAGAGAGAGAGAGAGAGAGAGAGAGAGAGAGAAATGCCTTCTAAAAACTGGAGAAACAATTATAGAAAACATCAGTGGAACATAAATAAGGCTAAATGACATAGCATAATTCCACTTTACATTATTGAAAATGTTACTGAAGCTAGACAGGTTGGCCCACACCTGTAATTCTAGCTCCTGGGAGATAAAAACAAAAGAATCAGGAGTTCAAGTCTAGGCTCAGCTGAATCCAAAGCCAGCATTGGCTGCATGAGACTGTTCGAAAAACAAGCCGTAATAGCGAAAAACCCCGGGATATTGCATTCCATTGCAAGGACTACAGTAAAGAAACCACAGAACTCGGAACTCTGAGAGTCAGATTTTATAAATACCATTAACTGAGTAATTTAACACTATTTTTGTCTAGCATTTTTTTTCTAACAAGCAATCCACGGATTATTGCAACAGAATTCTCTGGGGTTCCTGTTAACAATTCTGATCCATATAATCAACCCCACAACTATGGATCAGAGTCTTGGGGGATGAGAATAGGATGTCTTTATGTACATATTCATTAAAAACTTCTGTTGCGCCGGGCGGTGGTGGCACATGCCTTTAATCCCAGCACTCAGGAGGCAGAGACAGAGGGATCTCTGTGACTTCGAGGCCAGCCTGGTCTACAGAGCGAGATCCAGGAAAGGCCCAAAGCTACACAGAGAAACCGTCTCGAAAAACAAACCAAAACAAAAACAAAACGTCTGTTGCATATTAAAACTTGAGAACCACTGTTTAAGAAGTACTTGACGATACCCTTCCAACTTGAGGGTACACTTTTCTGGAAAGGGGAAAACACTGGTTTTTGTCTTGCTCGAGAAGGCCAAGCTTGGATGAAAGACAGTAAAAAAAAGTGGGTGAAAATTACAACAGTAACTGGTTCAAATGCAATGAAAACATTTTCATATATATATATATATATATATATGTATATATATATATATATACATATATATATATACATATATACACATTTACGATATATAAATATATGAATGTATTTATGTATAGCAGCATGAGATACTACCCAGTGGTCAAATACAGATTCAACAAACACAAGATTCAAGATTTAACTACAGCACAAAAATAAATAAGTAATTATATTGAGACATCCCAAAGGTCTTCAAAAGTGTGCCCTGGAAGTTTTCTTTTCTTTCTTTTTTTTTTTTTCCCAGAGCTGAGGACCGAACCCAGAGCGCTCTACCACTGAGCTAAATCCCCAACCCCCAGAAGTTTTCATAAAGAGAACATAGAGGGCTTCATGGGGAGAGATACACCAGGGATTCTAATATGATGTGGGGGGTTGACCCAACTGGCTTCTTGAAGTCCCCTTAGCATACACATCTGGCTAATTTATCCCTCAAATTTCATATTGATAAATCATTCCATAACTTGCAAAACTTATATCCATGTTTCTTCAATCTTTCCTTGAACTGACACACACATTTGTAAGCAACTAGGGTGTGCTGAACTCTGAAAAGTCGGCGAGAAGCAACGATCAGCAGGCAACAACAGTGTTCCCGTCATCAGAGAATTCATACTGTAGTGGGGCAAATGGGCTGAGTACAATTTAGAATGCCAGGATTTGTTCAGAAAATATAAGGGAATACAGAGAGGAGCTAACCTCACTAGACTTGGAGTCAGAGAAAGCTCTTGAGAAAGGAATTATCCATACAGAGAACTAGAGAATTAGCAAATGCTAGCAAGACAAAAAGAATGAGGCACTTGAGCAAAGGCTCCAGACCACCACACTCATTCAAATAAATGAATGAAGCTCATGATGAATAGCCAGAAGGAAAGTGCTGGGAGGTACAAAATGATAAAAAAAAAAGTGTGAAAAATCTCCCTTAGCCACAGACACCAAAATAAAAACTTTGGATTTGATATCAAGGGAAATCTCCAGCCATCAATGGGTTTTGGTTTATTTATTTGTGTGTGTGTGTGTGTGTGTGTGTGTGTGTGTGTGTGTGTGTGTGTGTGAAAAGAGAGAGAGAGAGAGAGAGAGAGAGAGAGAGAGAGAGAGAGAGAGAGAGAGAGAGATTATTTACACCAGGCTGCCCCTGGAACTCACTATCCTCCTGCCTTAACCTTCCACGTATTAGCATTACACGTGTATGTCACCACATTTGGTTCCACTAAATGTTTTGGGGGTGTTTTACTGGATTTTTTTGAGGCAGGGTCTCCGACCTCCAAAACACTATGTACAAAGGCCAGTCTTAAACTCCTGTTCTTTCTGCCTCAACCTCCCATGTGCTGGTATGGTACACATGTAACACCATGCCTGGCTTTCACTGAAGGTTTATAAGGAAAAAAATATAATGATCAAATTTTCAAATTCTAAAAACTATGTATTCCAGCAGTGCCTTGGAATCCAGTTTACTCCCCATATATAGTGCCTAGAACACAATGAGGGCCAACAAAGAGTGGCCATCTTCATCATCATTGTGTATTATATTTTTTGGTTCAAGCATATCACCTTATCTCCAACTATGAATAGTTTTCTAGTTTACAGTCCTGAATGGACATTGCTTGCCCTGGATGGCTCTGGCTGGCTTTCTCCTTCACATAATGAAATTGTCTTTTGACTCAATACTTGAAACAGTTTGAACGCTGCCTGTGTTTCTATAACTATGATTATGTTTTATCCCAAACCAATAATAATAATAATAATAATAATAATAATAATAATAGAAATATCACTTTAGAAGAATAAATATAGATTTATTATGGAAAATTGAGAATGAACTCCAAAAAATGGGAGGGATCCAAGGGAGGAAAATCCAGAAAAATCATTGCTTAAATTCCAAAATTATACTGAAAATAATAATTCAGTATGCTAGCAAATACAATAGTCTTTCAAAATGATGTCATTAAATTTAAAAGTAAAAGGCAAACCAATCAAATTTTAGTGGTTTTTCAGTGATCTCACTACAAAAATGTAAGAATTAGGTAATAGATATACTATTAACATGGTTCAGACATACCAAAATATATACATAAATGAAAATATCATTATATTGCACTCCATAAACTTAAAACTTTTGTCAGTTGCAATTTTCCAATTCAACAATTTAAAAAGAATTAGTGCTACAGAATGCAGTAAAAGAAAATCTGTTAACTAATGCAAAAGCTGATGAAGAGCAAATTCAGTTTCATCCATCTTCTTTTCAACACTTGAGACATTCAAGCACTTAGAAGGCAAAAGCAGCCGATTTACAAATTCGAATGGTAGGAAATGAATGAGGGAAAGATGGATTTGGTGAACTGCTTTGCAAGCCCTGCGGCAGAGAACCGGTCTGCTCACCAGCTGTCTACCTATTTTCCTAATGTATCTGTTGGGCATTTGCTCTAGAGATGAAAACAAATAATAATCTTGCCAATGTTGGTAGAATTATGAACAAGTGGCTTTAATAAAGGTAATTAATATAAGACAAGAATAGCATCATATAACATGTTGCTGGTTATGTATATTTAATGACAAACTGTAGAAGGCATAGAGAAAGTTGTGTGAAAGGGACTTAAATGTGTGTAAGCCTTCTGGTGGCAAAATTTTTAATTCGCTCAAAGGTACAGATATATATGACTAGAATTACAAAAAGATGTATTTTAATTTTTTTTCCATTTTTTTACAATATCTTGGTTAGGTACTGCCATAGAGCAACTGTAAAAGTCTGTTAAATATGCAAAATTGGAATACAAGGGACAAATTTACATAGATGTTTGAGAAATACAAGAAGATATGAAATTATTGTATAATTATAAAGCACTAGCCCTAACTTTGCCCTCTCCTTAAAACTGGACTCACAATACCCTTTAATTAACAGATTTTAGAGGATAAAAATACACGTTATAGGAAATACATAATCCTGTCCCCCAGTACATTAAACTTCTCATAGAAAAACAGCCCTCAAAAGTCTATCAGCGGGAGTACAATAAATCCCTACAAAAGAAGATCCTCCCAAGAACTGGTTTTAAGTATGTAGAGCTGCACCACAAAACAAGAAAAACAGAAGCAAGATTATACTTACCAAATGAAAGGGTGTAGACAGAAATAAGTCTTTGTCCTCTAGACTAAATGGATCTTGCTGAGGGGGAGATACTCTACACAAATCTCTCCTTATCTGCCAGGCCAATAAGTCCAATACAAGCTCTATTGCCAGAGCTAACTAACACCTAGGAAATTATCAGGTTTCTGCCCTGTAAGGTCTTTCACAGAGATGAAATGCAGTCGAGTACAGAAAAGAAAAAAATAAAAACCTGTAGCTTAAATACCGTCAGAAAAATCTGTGATAAATTAAAGCTAAATGCCATGTATTTAGTGATAGAATCAGTTCTGAAAGTCTGCAGATACCTGAAATATATGAAAAGAACCATGTTTTTCTCTCCACCTGATTTGGCTGTAGAGTGCCTCTTAGTGTCCATGGTAACTCCCATAGAGTGGCTAGGAGATTCACCATTAAAAGGCTTGTACATTAAAATATAATGGGGGACCAGCCACAGTACTTAGGCAATGCTAGGTTTCTGAACTGCTAAACGAGTTTAAACCAATTTACACTTTAGCAACATATTGTCAGAGAACTTTTATACATATAAGCTAGCCAAAATAAGTTAATCCACAGCTATATAATTATTCAGGCACTACAAAGTAATTATAGCACAAAATGAAGAGCATGGAAGCACTTGCAAAATGCTCGCAAACATATCAGTATATCTCAAATTGTAACCATAAAAATATGAATAAAGAAAGGGGGGAAAGAATTGCTGATGTATTCGAGTAACAGTATTGCTGTATTTTTACATGCATTTTGCTAACATATTTTTGGTTATCCTTCCAGCATTAAAAAGCTGGCTAGACTGAGGTACGACAAGATTTAATTTTGCAGGTTGGAAGCAAAGAAATCTATCTTGGTCCCTTTTTATAATCCTTCTTTGGCAGATTTAATATTAACGATTTGAGAAATGGGTTAAATGCATGGAAAGACCCAGTTGGTTGCCTGAAAGCAACTAGCCCTTACACATTTGTTAATCAGTAAGTGAAGTCAGTGAGATGAGACTAATCCCAGATGAACAGCTTTTGAATATACCTTCATGGGAGTGAGACCAGGCAGAAATTCAAGATGCATTTAGTTCTTAATCTTTTAGTGGTTTCAAATGAATTTTACATAGATTTTGAAATAATAGATGTCTCCATGTAAATTCTACTCAGTCAACAGAACCATAGCCTCAAAATACAATATATCTTCATAATGTTTAAATGGGGTCAGAAAATATCACAGTCTGAACTTGAAAATAGAACCAAACACAAATGGAGGGCTGGGAGTATATAATAACTCCATTGGTGGAGTGCTGGCCTAGCATACACGAAGCCTATACCAGAAGGTAGAGGTAGGAGGATCTGAAATTCAAGATGATCCACAGCAAGCTTCAAAGCAAGCTGGAGACCAGATTGAGATAGGTGAGGTTCTGTATGAAAAAAAAAGACAAGACAACGAAAATTAATCCTCTGTCTAAATATTCCCCAGAAAATACCAATGTAAGGCATGATTTCCAAGTAGGCTGTCACTGAACTATGGATTCCTTAGGTCAGAAGCACTGCCTTAAAAAGAATGTATCAATTTTAACTATAGCAATGGTCTATAATCAACATAAATTATAGGAATTGAAATGGAAAAAATTAGTTTTGATGACTGATTAAGAGCTGTTTTAAAGAGACTGAGAGTAACAATTTGTCCATCTTCTCCAATGGCATGCAAAAGAAAGGATTCTGTTCCTGGCAGCTCCATCAGAGGCAGTGGATGGATTGCACCAGCCCATTAAAATCATGTAATTCACTGTCCTGTCTCTATAGTAAGGGTTTTTTTTTCCCCAACCAGTGATATTTTTCACTGTGAGCATTGATACCAAAATCTCTGATGAATACACTTTGTGTGACTAACTTCCCACAAGTTTCAGCATATGTAGCCAGCCAGGCTCTTAGAATGCCATTTTACATAAAAATATAAGTATATTTTAAGTGCTACACTACCACCAATTATAGACTTCTATAAATCCATTCTCAAAAATGCTTATACCCTGGTATCACAGTGTAGTGTATACCTATAATCCCAACTATTCAAAAGCCTGAAGCAAAAAGACCGTGAATTCAAGGCCAGTCTGAGACAGCTGGCAACAATGATAATCTCTCTCTCAAAAAAAGAGAATTTTTTCTTTACAAAAATTAGTGCAGAAATAGAGAAGATTTTATGCAAAAATAGACATGTTCTCCTTTAGAAAACTCTGTAACGTGTAAAAATTGACACAGAACACAGGAATCAGAGAGTAGACACATTATTTTTAAACCTTTGTATGGATGGATTCACTGTGTTTCTCTTAAATAACAAATTACTTTGGTAAGTTTTAAGTTTGAACCATTTGTAAGTTTTTTAAAAAAATGTTTCTAATCCTTAAAGAATAACCTTAAAATTATAACAGGATGAGATGGAGACACAGTTCGGAAGGTAAGAGTGTGTAATTGTCTTGCAAAGGACCCAGGTTTGTCTCCCAGGACCAACTCATTGAACAACTTACCTTCACCTATAGATCCATCTCCAGGGAATCTGACGCCCTCTTCTGGCCTCCCAGGGCACCTACAATCACATTCACACAACCACAAACAGACACATACACACAATTAAAATTAAGATATAGGTAGACGGATGGATGGATGGATGGATGGATGGATGGATGGATGGATGGATATAAAACATATTTGTTAATCTCAATGTGTTTTTGTGAAGCTCTATATCCAATGTGCTTCTACAAAATATTCCATGTCGAACCACTTCTCATTGTTTCCAAATTACCATCATCTCTTGCTGCAGATTGAAATGGTGCATAACTGACCATTGTATGTCTACTTTTGCCTGCTACACTTTGTTCCCAACACTTCTGTCAGAATAACTTACTTAAGACATAAGGCTAAGTGTGTGGCTCAATGATAGAGAGCCTTCCTAGTATGCACAAAGGCCTGGATTCTCCCCTCAGCATGGTAAAGCTAAATTAAATAATAAAATACAACACAAGTCTAAGTTAAGCATGGTACCACTCATGCGTATCCTCAGCAACACAGGAAACTGTGGCAGATGGATAGTGTGAGCTCAGCGATCTATGCCAGCCTGAGCAACATACTGAGATCCTGTGACAGAAAAATAACTAAACAAAAGAAGTTAAATCGTGTCACTTTTCTGTTTGTACTTTGTGATGGGGCTGCCATGATGACTCATCATGTAATGGTATTGCCACCAAGCTTGACAATTTGAGTTTGATCCCGAAAGACCCACATGTTGGAAATAGAGAATGATTCCCACAGGTTATCCTCTAACCTCCATGGGCATGCTGTTCCATGCACTCATTTGTAGTTGGAGTTTTCTCCAGTAACACTCAGACCTGCAGCCACTCAGACCCAAATAAACACAGAGATGCTTATATTATTTAAACTGTTTGGCCTAATGGCTCAGGGTTCTTTCTATCTAGTTCTTACATCTTAAATTAACCCATTTCTATTCATCTATAAGTTTCCACATGGCTTGTGGCTTACTGGTACCTTACATCTTGCTTTTCATGGTGGTGGCAGCTGGCAGTGTCTCCTAACTCAGCCTTCCACTTCCCAGAATTCTCTTCTCTGCTTGTTCCACCTATACTTCCTGCCTGGCTACTGGCCAATCAGTGTTTTATTTATCAACCAATCAGAGCAATACATTCACAGCATACAGAAGAGCCCACAGCACTCATTCCTTACACACAATGAGTTAATGAGTAAATAGAGTTTTAAAATGTTTTAAACCTTATGACAATCCCAACATATTTTTCTTTTCCTGCTTAAAATTCTGGCCTCACGCCCCTCTCTTTCTATCTTTCTCACTTGATTAGGGCTACTTAAATCTTCTAGCACACCAACTATTTTCCAAATCTCAAGGATTGCATGTGTTTGTTATATGGTAGTTTCTTCTGAGTTAAAAAGTTATGACATTGAGGGACACTCATTAAGACATACAGTATTCTAAAGGGAGGTAGAACATTGCATCCTGAGGGAAGATCTTAATCTCAGGAAGGAACAATACCAAAGATTCATGGAGTCCCTGAAACTGGCCAGATTCACTAAGCTCCTCACTACCCAAATATATATAAGCTCTAAGGATGGCTTATAGACATTCAGTGACAAGTTTAGTTGCCTAGAACAGACTCACACTCACTGAGCTTCCTGAAAGAGGCACTCCCTAACATGGTGAGCTGCCTGAAAGTCAGCAGTGAGCCGCCACTCATGCTGGGATGACTATTAGTGAAATGGCTGTCTTCAAGCCATTTGTGCTCCTGAAAGGAATTCTCACTAATATTCCATCAAGGACTCCCAGTAAAATTCATTATATCACTAAGTTGGACTTTGGTGGCAGTCTTATTTTCACCTGTTCTTGGTTCCCTTCTGAGTGACTAGACGCTTATTCATGTCTTCTAGGGAATAGTGTCACAGAGCAGTGGTTATATGTCCCCTTGGTGATACTCTCCTACCAGATTTCTCCACAGCTGATGTCCTCATCTCCTTCAATATTTAGCAAATGTCACTCATCAAAGTCTTTTCTGACCATCCTATTTAAGAATACAACCTCTCCATAGCTCACATGTCTTCTTTTCCCCCTTCATTGCTATTTTCTACACAGGACTTATCATTAAAATACTATGTATTTTATTTATAATTCATGTCCTCTGCCTACAGGTGGGCATGATATATATATATTTATGATATATATTTATATATATATTTATATTTTGTATGAATATACTTTGTATTTTATTTATAATTTGGGCCCTCTGCCTATAGGTGTGCATGATATATATATATATATATATATATATATATATATAATATATTTATTTATTTATCTATTATAAATATATTTATATATAATGTGCAATGTAAAATGCAATATGTATATATAAATCTTCTCTCTTCCGTGTGTGTGTTATATGTGTATACATGCATATAAATATACATGTGTGCATGGTTAAATGATTTACTACATATTATGGAGCTAACACTTTCTAGATTATTCTTTCTGTTTATCATTCCCACCATCTTAATGCTATGGGTTGAACCCAGAGCTTCCCACATATTAAGCACGAATCCTGCTGCTGAAATGCATCAAGCATTGTTTTTAAACATATCCCTGAAATGACCCAGACATTTGCAACAATTGCAACACAACAATTGGAATTGTAATTAGACACTAAATACAGTGGTCACTCATTTCATGCATTTGCTCCTGGTGGAAATCTGCATGCTTTCATCTATGCTAAATTAAATGATCATGCATTTTACCTTTCTATAGTAATAACAGATTAAATAAATTGTATAATTATATTTTTGCAAAAGTATAATTATACATTTGCACCTGAACCTTCAGGAGAATGTGGGTCAATGCTACTTTCTTATCCCTAAGTGTCCACAGCCTGAGAACCTCCCTCTGTTGTCTCTATGATTTGGAGAAATGATGAAGTCATTGTGATGACTGAGAGCCTATGATGCTTAATCTTAACTGTCACTGTGATTGGATTGAGGAATGTCTAGGAGGCTAATAAAGGATACTTCTGATTGTGTCAAAGAGGGTGTCTCTAGGAAAGATTAACTAAGGGGGAGGACTCACCATGAATGTGGGTGGAACCATCTCACAAACTGGGTACCTATGGGAAAAGGGGGAAAGCTCCAGAGAATGGGAACTCCTTTTTTCTGCATCTTGCCCTTTTTTCTGTATTTTGCCCACCATGAGATGATGAAGATCCTCCACTACATGCTTAATATAATAATATGTCAAAGCCATATACATAATAATATGTCAAAGCCAGTGGACCAAGTGACTATAGAATTCATCCTCTGAAGTAGTTTACATTGGGTATTTTGACACTGTAATGAAAAATCCAACAACCACAAGGCCCAACATCTTCTCATGCAGTATATAGTTCTGTCACTAATTTTTTTCACTGAAAAACTTGATTACATAGAGGTGGTGCATGTGTATACATGGCAGAGACTTTTTATTTGAACACAAAAGGGACAATCAATGTCAAGTTGAGCATATGATTCATAGAGAAATCAAACTCATATAGAATAAAATATACTCCCTAACTTCTGCACAAAATCAGCTGAGGTAGATATAAACACTTTATCAGGTTTGGGGGAAAGGAAGGATGCATAAAAATTTCCAGGTGTATCCAAGTAACATTACTGAAGTCTATACCTGGAGAGCAATACACACAATACTACACAATTATCGACTCACGAACCTGGAGAGATGACAATATGTGGGGAGCAAGCACCAGTCCATTCAAATGGAAAGGATAAAACCAAGGGACTTGAATATTAAATTCAAAAGCTAAAGGTAAAGGCATGTATTTGCTATATTTTAAACATGCTTTGTTTATTTTTACTTCTTTCTGTGGTTCTGAAATAAAAAAAATCAGCAGATGCCGTGTCTATTGGAAAAAATCAGTTCAATATATAAGACTGCAATTATTGGCAAAACCCTTGTACCAAAAATCAGGACAAATGGTAATGTTACTTAACAAAAGCACTTGAGCATGAATGGATTTTCAGTGGGATGTTTAATGAAAGAAGGAAAGATTATTATTATTATTATTATTATTATTATTATTATTATTATGTAATTCTTTATACAATAGCACAGAATCAACAAAGTGTTCTGTTGCTGATTGGTCAATAAATAAGACACTGATTGGCCATTGGCTAGGTAGGAAGTATAGGCAGGACAAGGAGGAGAATAAAGCTGGGAAGTGGAAGGCTGAGTCAGAGAGACACTGCCAGCTGCCATGATGACAAACAGCATGTGAAGATGCTGGTAAGCCACGAGCCACGTGGCAAGGTATCGATTTATAGAAATGGATTAATTTAAGCTGTAAGAAAAGTTAGCAAGAAGCCTGCCACAGCCATACAGTTTGTAACCAATATAAGTCTCTGTGTTTACTTGGTCAGGTCTGAGCGGCTGTAGGACTGGGAGGTGAGAGAGATTTGTCCTGACTGTGGGCCAGGCAGGGAAAGTCTAGCTACAGTGTTCCCTCTTGTTTTTTTGCAGAAGGGTCTTAATAAGTTTAGAGCTCATATATTGTTAAGAAAATGTCAGTTCCTGAATATGCCTAAATATACAGATGTTAAGGCCTCGTTGAGGGAAAGTAGAAAATTTACTTGAATATCTGTCTATAGGAGAAATAGACAACCCAGATAATGGAGTGGTCACAGTAATAAGGTCTGTAGCTCTCTACCTGGATGTGTGCTTATTTTCAACCCATTAAACACAGGGTGCTTGATATCACAATAGAAAAATATGACAGAACTAAACATTATCTTTACTATTCAAAAATGTTTCTTTAATTTAACACAAATGAAATTGTTTAGATACCACATCTAATGAGAATTCGGGGAAAAACGATATATTGCAAAACACTCAGGGAATAAGACGCTTAACCAAACAGATTTTCTAATTAAATTTAGACTGTACTAAATTACTTTTGCTCAAGTTATTAAATAAAAATATTTTAAAGAATATTATTCTTCTTTGTTGGATTAATGTGTGTACCAAAATTTAAGCTTTGTTGGCATATGAACATATTATCATGTTCAACAAACCCCTCCAGTAGCATTTTTATAGAAGATGAAAAAATACGTAGATGTTTGATAGTATTGCCAGCATGTTTTTTAAAAAGTTCAAAAATAAGTTTACTGTGATATTTTACATTCTCTTCCAAGTAGATAAATTGAATTCATTAACTGATTAATGAAACAGCAGTTGGAGTTAAGTGGATAACTGGAATGTAATATTTCCCACAAATAAAGAAAGTAATCTAGTAAGGAATTCCTAAAAATTAGGATATGTCATATTAAAGCATTTTTAGATTTCTTCTCACTATCCACATCGAGCTGTGTGAGTTTTCTGTTCCCAGCATAATAGAACCTGTATGGCAGACCTGTTTATGCATGCCAGGCTGCAAGCTCAGAGCTTAACAATTCACCAGCTGTGTATCAGAGAGGGTATGAACACAATGAGATCTGCCACAAGCTGTTCTTACTCATTTCATGAAAAAGATGAAGGACCACTCTTTAGGAAGGACCTCAATTATATCTGTTTTCTCTGTATAAGCTTAGGTAATGGAACGCAGTAAACTGGCAACCCTAATGAGAAAAAAGAAAAAAGGAAAAGAAAAGGCCTGAGGGGTTGGGGGAGACAGTGGAGGGTCAGAGCACTAAGTCCAATGTAGTGGAAACAGAAAAGACTCAAAGACAATAGCTGGAAACTGATAAGAACATGTGTGGGATTGGCAAGAGGAGGGATCGGAGCCGGGGGAATACTGGGAGAAACGACTGGAATTTGGAGGCATTTCAGCGGTGATATGGAAACCTAGTGCAATGAAAACTCCGTGGAATCTAAGAGGGTGACCCTAAAAAGAATAATGGGGGACACTGAGCCTGAACCAGCCATCTTCTGTAACCAGACAAGGCCTCAAGTGGAGGAATTGGGACACCAACCCAGCCACCAAACCTTCAGCCTACAACTTGTCCTGCCTACAGAGTGTTCTGGGACCAGAGCATAACAGAATCATCATCAAAGACCAGAGAGACTTCATCCAGCAACTGATGGGAGCAGATGCAGCCACACATTAGGCTGAGCTCAAGGAGTCCTGTTGAGGAAGGATTGGAGGAAACTGAGGGGTCAGGGACAGCAAGAGAACATGACCCACAGAATCAACTGACTGGGACTCATGGGCTTGCAGGGATCAAGGAGCCTGCATGGTTCTGACCTAGGTACTCTACATATATATTATGTTGGTGTTCTTGTGGGACTCCTAACAGTGGGAGCCGGGGCTGTCTCTGACTCTTTTGCCTGCTTGTGTGACCCTTTTCCTCCTACTGGGTTGCCTCCTCCAGCCTTGATGTGATAGTACGTGCCTGGTCTTGTAGCTTGCTATGCTGTGTTTGGTTGATATCCCTGGGAGGCCTGCTCTTTTCTGAGAGGAGGCAGATAGGGGTGGATCTAGGGAACAGGGAAAGTGAAGGGTAGAGGATCGGGAAGGGGAAGGAAAGGGAAACAGGTCAGGATGTAATATATGAGAGAATAATAATAATAAAAAGAACATGTAAAGCATGTTGACCATGATAGCTTCAGGCCAAGTCTTAGATGTGTATATTTTCATGTCCAGAATCAACGTAAAATATAATAAAAAATTGTAAGTGGCTGTTTGCCCTATTTCATGTTTTTATACACTTATGCCCACTCTCATTTATTTTAGGGCACATAGTCCAAAATCATCACGAAATTCTCACTCCAATGTGAAACTCCTTAGATAATATTTTATAAATTTTAAGATGCTCGAAATAAGCTTTAAAAAGTTAATTAAATTAAAAAGTTAAAATAGCCAATCCCATCATCTTTCTCCCCCAAGGATTCTTTGAAAGGTAATTTAATGTGACTCGGGAAATCAGTTCTCTTGTCTTGCTCTACTCATTCCTAGGTTTTAGGGCAAATGGCTATCTAATTTGGGACTGTTTCTTTGATTTTCTTTTGCTCACTTTTTTAAAAGAAAAAAAACATATTTGTTTTGTATTGAACCAGGCACATGAACAACATGTTAAAGAAAACGGGTAAACTAGGAAACAGTGGCATATGCTTGTAATCACAGCGCTGGCAAAACCGAGGCAGGTGAATCATAGTAGTTTCAAGGCCAGCCTGGAATACAGTATTAGGCCTCAGAAACCAGAGGCAAATAAATGACTGAGATGCCTATTTAACATATCAAAGGAGAGCAGGCCAGCTCTCTCAGCATCACAGACTCAATACCGGGGGCTCTCCAGTTCTCCTAGCATCAGTCTGTGCTTGTGGCTCACTCCCAGCACTTCTCACCTAGCCCCCTACCCTAAACTTCTCCCTTCAAGGGGCTGGGTTTCTGCTTCCTTTCTCCCAGCCTGATGCCTATATAACTCAGCCATTTTGGCTGTGCTCATCTCTTGGCCTCTTGGCCCTGCCGGTTTTTGTCAACAGCTACTCTCTTGGTCTCCCTGTCCCTCTCTCCTTTCATAGCCCTGTTTAGTCACCTGGCCGTGTTCAGCCTGGACTCCTCCCTCTACGTGTTTTCTCCCTTATATCTACAATAAAAAATCTTCTCCATACTCGAGGAATAGTCATGCCCTCCTCCTTTTATTTCATTTTTAAGTTCACATAGTAATTTTGAATCCAGCCTATTTGGGGTAGTAAATCTCTATTCAGAAAGTAATAAGAAGGAAAGGGGAAAGGGAAGAGAAAGGGGAAGGAAAAGATTAAAAAAAGAGAGAGAGAGGAGAGGAGAGGAGATGGGGAGAGGAGATAAAGAAAGGTCAAATCAAAAATAAAGAAATTAAATGTTATCGGCACATTTGAAAGCACCCGCATATCCCTTTCTCATTACATCCTTCCCTTTCAACTTAGGGGTAATCACGATTATAATGTGGGTATATATCATTCTTAGACATTTCTTGGATAGGAGCTAATTTGTGTTTCGTGTTTTCCAATTTATGTCTGAAATATCCTGAAATTAATGCATTCCTCTCAAGGAAAACCAAAACTGTATAAGTTATTGTTTTAGCTCAATAGATAATGTAGAAGCTAAAGCCCCTTGAGGACCATGCCTGCGAAGGCCCAGCTGCCCTCCTGACCTCTCTACCAATATGTAGACAGCCCTTAGGCAGAGAAACTTCCAATTTAGATCTGGAGTCACATTTTGTATTCCTAAAGTGGCAGAGTTGGATTGAACTATGTTTGTGTTCTTTTTCCATGGTAAAATTTTGTATCATTTTATAATTATTATTTTTATTTATAAGTAAAGTCTACTTCACATAGAACAAAATAGAATTGAAAGAAAGGGGGCTTTAAAAACCAAAATTAATTTTGGTGAACAATGTAAATTTGTAGACTTGAGTTGTCCAAATGCACATAAATTAAAAGACATGATTTCTTAAGACTCACATTGTCGTGTATGAAAGATTTACAACAAGCCCCCATGGTCAGGCGTGTTTGCATATGCCTGGCGGACACTTCCGCCTAGCCAGGTCCAGGTCAGGATAGCCATTTCCGGGTCAGGGCATCTCACGTGACCAAGATCCGTGACATCCCACTAGCCACGTAAGCGCGCAACGTGGCCATGTGATCTACGCGCTTGCATGTAGTAGTGATGCTGATCTGTCCACGCCCAGCCTTTAAAATCAGGCGCCATGTTCCCGGTTCTTCCCTCTCCACACACGTGTTTCCCGCAGGCCTGTTCACTCTCTGTCCCTTTACCTTTAATAAAACTCTTGTTAGCGGATTCTGTCGTGTTTCGTGGCATTTCCTTGCAGGGTAAGCACACAACGCAGCCAAAAAACTAACAGTGTATAATTCTATTATTTTGTAATGTAATTAAAACAACAATCAGTACAACTCTATTTGGAGGGAATTTAAATTACAATATTTTCCTAAGATATCACTTCTTTTGAAAGAATAAAACAACATTTAAATATACTTAGGATGTTGAGATGTTTCTACAGGTAAAGCATCATGTAGCCATAGGACCTTGGACTGCCTATCAAGTATGCAAAAGAGAAGGACAATCAAATGCACTTAGAAGGCAAACTGCATGTTAATTTGTAGCCGTATTCAATGCAGAATTCCTACTCCAGGTTTCCAGCAAAGGGATATTTTCAGTGTCTCACAGGCCTAAAGTTGTGTGTACTGTTCAATTATGATGCTTATGTATTAACGCACTGTATATTTTTCGGTGTCTCAAGTGTTAAATCCAAGATGATGTCTAAAGCCAGATTGAAGACTTTTTTTTTTTTGGTTTTTTGAGACAGGGTTTCTCTGTGTAGCTTTGTGCCTTTCCTGGAACTCGGTTTGTAGACCAGGCTGGCCTCGAACTCACAGAGATCCTCCTGCCTCTGCCTCCCGAGTGCTGGGATTAAAGGTGTGTGCCACCACCACCTGGCCTCCCCCAAGATGATGTCTAAAGCCAGATTGATGACTTTTTAAAAATTATCCAATTGTATTGATGTGTTTATTTCTTTGTATTTGTTTTCTTCGGAGTTTTGTTTGTTTGTTCGAGACAGTATGGGGATAGATACGGCCTAGAAATTGCTATATAACCCAAACTGACCTTCAGGCTACTGATCCTCCCACCTTAGGGTTTCTACACTATCTTAGAGTTTCTATTGCTGTAAAGAGACAGCATGACCACAGCAACTCTTATAAAGGCAAACATTTCATTGTGATGGCTCACTTACACTTGTGAGGTTCAGTCCATTATCATCACGGCAGGAAGCATGGCAGCATGCAGGCAGACATGGTGCTGGAGGTGGAGCTGAGAGTTCTTACATCTTGATTCACAGGCAATAGGAAGTGGCCTGAGACACTGGACATGGCTTGGGCATATATGAAATCTCAAAACCTGCCTCCACAGTGACACACTTTCTCCAACAAGGCCACACATTCTAGTAGTGTCATTCCCTTTGGGGACCATTTTCTTTCAAACAACCCCATTTAGTATCCTGAGTTCTAGGTTTACAGGTGTGTACCACTATATCTAACATTTTAATTTTAATTTCATTTTAGAAATTGATGCTTTGTTGCCAGGTTATACCTCAGTTAGAAGAGTATCTGCATAACATGCATGAAGCCCTGGGTTCTGTCCTCAGCACTGCACAAACAAGGTAATGTAGCTCACATTTCTATTACCAGCATTTGGAAGGTAGAGGCCAGAAGACTGGGAATTCAAAGCCAGATTTGCCTGTGCAGCAAGTGTGAGTGAAGCCTCTCTGGGCTACATGAGACCCTGTCAAAAGAAGAGAGAGAGAGAGAGAGAGAGAGAGAGAGAGAGAGAGAGAGAGAGAGAGAGAGAGAGAGAGAGAGAGGGAGAGAGAGAGAGAAGAAGAAGAAGAAGGAGGAGGAGAAGGGAAGGAAGGAAGGAAAAGAAGAGATAAAAGAAGAAAATTAACACACCTGATTTCAACAATAGTCTACAAAATTGTCTTTGAGACTAACGAATTTATTGTATTTGTGTATGGGCTACAATGATATGAAAAAGTTTTTACCTTCTAAGAGAATGGAAATTTTGCTAGACCTCACATGTGATCTTAAAGTCACTTCAGATTTCAGACTGCTATCCTACCATGTATTCAGCCTGTTTGTTTAAACCTGCCTTTAAGAGAACACTGTTTCATTTGCCTTTGATTTTCTATGTAATCAAATTTTACAACTTAAGCTAATGCATAACTGTAATCTTAAGTTATGTACTCTACTATGCCTCTGACTCAGAGTTATATGTGTGTATCATTTGCTAAAAACAGCAAATACAGAGGTTGAAAGCAATACTGTAGCATGCATATCCACTATAAATGTTGAACACATCATTTGGATATTGCTTGATAAATGATGTTTGCAATACTGTATGTTATTTGGTCAATTGGGGTCAGTTGGAGTCAGTGACTTAATCCCTTGTAAAACTCTGTTAAAGGTTTCTGTAAAGTATCCCTCATTCCTTCTCCAATGATGCTTTCTGTGTTGCTCAATAATGACAGAGCAAAGCCCTTTGCCAGGAAAAGAAACAGACACAGACACAGATAAAAGCACAGGGAGAGATTCACGAGACAGCCTTCAGGCAGGCACAGACAACAGATGGACACAGGACAGAAGAGGGTACTGGGAATGTGAAGTAGGTAATTCAAATCTCGGCTCAGTCTTGGTTAAATGACACCAAGGGGAATTGCTTTGATTTCTTTCCTTTATGTGACAGTGACACATTATTGGTTACTGAACTTATCACTAGTGTGTTAAATTTATGCATGTGTACATATATGGAGGCCAGAAGTTGACAATGAATATCTCCACTTTAGTTTTTGAGACAGACTCTCACATAGAAAATGGAGGTCATAGGTTTGCTAGACAAGCTGGCCAGGAAACCCACAGGTTGATCCTGTCTCTACTACTTCCTGGGACTGGGTTTATAGTCGAGTGTTGCCATGCCTAGCTCTTTTCATGGGTGCTAGGAATCTGAATTCAGTCATCATGACTTCCAATCATTCAATTATCATCTCCCCAGCACTTAACTTATCTCCGGACTTATCATAAGGGATATTATTTTCTAAAAATTATGCTTTAAAATATACGGTTTTTTAAGCCGGGCGGTGGTGGCGCACGCCTTTAATCCCAGCACTCGGGAGGCAGAGCCAGGCGGATCTCTGTGAGTTCAAGGCCAGCCTGGTCTACAGAGGGAGATTGAGGAAAGGCGCAAAGCTACACAGAGAAACCCTGTCTCGAAAAACCAACAAAAACCAAAAAAAAACAAAAAAAAATATATACGGTTTTTTAACTCAGATTAAACAAAGTAAAAGAAATCATAACCTATAAATCTTGTATTAGCCATTCTGCAAACAGGAAAAACATCATGTCCATTTAAAAAATTATTCTAGTAAGGCCAAAAAGTGGTGTTACACATGTTGACCAAGAAAATTATGTTTCAGAAACAGTACTAATGTAATTGTATTACATGACAAAATTATATCTGATCTACAAAGATCACATTTGGTAAACTTGTATTCAAGTACTGTTTTGTAACTTCATTTTCTTAAAATCATCTTAATTCCTTATATATTATTTGTAACAAAAATCTGCTTTTCTGTGTCAAACTTAGATATATGTTTACATTTAACCAAAGAAAAAAGTAAATGGAAATTTGTGTGTGTATGTGTTAAAAAAACAAACCTTGAGAATAAATGAAATTGTTAAGTAATAAATATTTTGAATGTGATATTTGTTGTATTTTTCATTTTGACAAAAACCTTCATTCTATACCATGAAATACAGATGTTTTACCCTTTTGACATTGCAGACCGTCAAAATTTCTAGAATTTTGTTATTACTAGATTTGACTAGAGGAAAAGATAAAGTACAGCTATGCTCGGTGTGAGATATATGACAGGAAGCATAGCCACTCACGGCTCAGCAAAGGGCCAGTGACCCAGTGAAATAGTAGAAGGAAGTTTCAATACTGCTCATTTCTATCAGAAGCATCACACTCCTCTAGTAGACAGGTTTAAGGACAGAAGGGTCAAGAGCCTTCAGAAATAAGAAAACAAAGCCCCTACAAAAACTATGTTTAGACTGGAGAAAATGATATAATCTAGAAGTTACAGACCTGGGAGACAAACCCAGAGAAGTCTGCCCACATTTTCCTTGAGCCCTTGTTATATTTCACATTCCACCTTCTGAATTCTTTCACACTTTGAACATCTGATGCTCCTGCCTTACACTTCGTGAATCCTGAGATCACAGGAGTGTGCCCCCATGCCCAACTCAGAATGTTCACATAGTTGTATTCTTTTAAGTTGTATACTTGCATGTGTGTGTGTGTGTTGAACAACATTAAATTCCTGATAGTAAATTTTTACCTAAAAAGTGGCAGCTTTTTGTGACTCAATACAAGCTTTGAAAGGAATGTAATTGAAGATTTGGAGTGGGAACAATCTAGAGTTCGAGGCATAGGAGATGTCTTGAATAGTCCACGTTACATAAGATAGGAGACAGGACCTAATCCTGAGAGAAGGTAGGCACAGGAGAAGGGCAGTGAAAGTTAGCTGATTGTTGGGTTATATGTGAATTTTGAAATATTTGTCAGATATCCAAGTGAAAATGCCCAATTGGTTAAAACTATGTTTTAAAAGTTTACAAAGAATAATTTTGTGCTGTTGAGCCACAACCGCTTCAACGGAATATAGATTGTGTCTCCTGGCAGGAGTGCTCTCCTATCTGGAACCAGAACTTCTAGGCCAGCAGAATTTAAAGTCCTATGAACAGGAAGCAAAAATATCCCTAGTGAGTCACTAGGGGTGATAGTGAGTGGAACTATTCACCTTTTTTTACCCCTTGATTCCTGGACTCTTGTGAGGTGTTGTTGTGCCAGACCTGACCAGTGCTGTTTGGGGGAGGATTATGGAAGGACTTTGGAACTCTGAGCAAGAAAAGCCATTGATTATTTAATGCTTAGTGAGCTGTTCTGTGGGAGCTTGGAAGATAAGAATGTTGATGGCAATGTAGAAGATAAAGGCCAGGCTTGTGAAGTTTCAGAGGGAAGTTTAAAGACTATCTGAGCCGTTTGTTATTTAGATTCTGTGGTTCTGGTTAGCTGGGGCTGAAGAATCAGCTGTGATTAACAAGATCCCAGAACTACTGAAGTGAAACCTTTGCTTTCCTGGGATACTCAATGCTGGTCAGCTGGAGCTGAGAAACTAGCGGCGATTAAGACGAGACCAACTTTGTTAAGATTCCATCTTCTGGGAAGGGTTTCCTGGGAGCACAGAGAAGCTGTGCTCTAGTGGTTGCCAAGATTGTGCCTTGTGCTAGCAGCTGAACTTGGTAGTGTAAGAATCACACAGGTGGTACTGGTTTTGAAGGTATGAGGGGGTCACAGAGAGCAGCTGAGGCATGACACTGTAAAAGACCAGGAGAGGCCATTGGTGAAGGTGCAGCCTCAGTGGCAGTTGAAGGCCCAGGATTGAAGGGGTCAGTTGTATTGGCTAGTTTTTATATCAACTTGACACAAGTTAGAGTCATCAGAGGAGCTGGATCCTCAGTTGAGAAAATGCCTCCTTAAGATCAATCTGTAGGGCATTTTCTTAATTAGTGAATGATAGGGGAGGACTCAGCCCATCGTAGGTGATGCATTCCCTGGGCTGGTGGTCCTGGGTTCTATAAGAAAGCAGGCTAAGCAAGCCATGATGAGCAAGCCAGTAAGCAGTACCCCTCAATGGCCTCTGCATCAACTCCTGTCTCAGGTTTCTTCTCTGCTTGGATTCCTGCCCTAGCTTCCTCCAGTGATAAACAGTGCTGTGGAACTGCACCATAAAATCCTTTTCTCCCCAAGTTAATTTGGTCATGATTATTTCATTTCAGCAATAGAAACCCTAAGGAAGACAGTTGCTTTTTTAAAAAAGCCTGGCAGATGTGCTGAACTGTAGACACACAAGTATTGAGGGAGTGTGGACTAAGAATATGGCATTTGGTACTCTAATAAATAAACAATGGCCTCTTCTCAAATTTCCAATAATCTAGCTAATTAGGTCACTAAGCAAATATGTACAATTCCCATTGTTTTATGGCTTCTGTAAGTGTGTGTAGCTGGAATCTCCTAGAAAGTGAGAGGAACATGTCAGTTAACTGACCCACTGTTGGTAATGACACCCAAGGCTTCCCACTCACAGGAGCTGAATTATACCTCTATCTCCGTTCTTTGAGGTGTCTCCTATTTAAAATACTTTTAAAGTTGTGATTCAGTGTGTATAAGACTTCTCTGTTTTTTTAGCTAGAAAATAATACTATAAGAAATGCTTTCATATAAAAATATTAACATAATGTATATGGGAATTAAATTACTCCTAATATTTCTGTGCTTGGGACTTTGATAAAATTTGTATTGGATTTTTCCTTTCTGAAAAGAGAGCACAGAACTGAAACTGTAGTTCAATTGATAGTTTACTTGCCTAGCACAGATAAAGCCCTGGCTTTGATTCCCAGAAGCATATAAACTGGATGAGGTGGTACATCCTATAATCCCTACCCTCCAATATTGAAACCTGAGGGTGTATGCCCCGATGCAACAGAAACTGTTTTGTATTCATAAGATCCTGGGTTTGATAACTCGGATAAACAGACAAATTTTGCTTCGGTTCTACATATGAGGCTCTGAACGGTAGCTCACACCTGTATCCAGAGGAGGGAACAAGTACAGCAGGAATATATTTCTTTTGAGGAAAGTATGAGCAACAAGGTGAAACCTTGTGTCAGAAAAAACGTGCAAAAACTTTTCAATTTTTTTTTTTTAAGTGAACATGATACGGTTTTGGAAACAGCATCTCGCCAACCCGAATCTGTGCACCATTGGGTGATGCAGCCAGAATGACTGGGATCCAAGGCAGGTGCTGTCTTTTCCAATAGACTGCTGTGCTGCGGATCAAACTGGGGGCTTTGTGCATGGACTCTGGTCAAGCATTCTGCCTACTAACTTGCCCTGCCCACTTCCGAACAACTCTTTACAAATGTAGATCTTTGACTGTTCTCATGTTTTTAGGCAGGGTCTGACTGTATAGCGCAGGCCGGCCTTCAGTTTCCTAGTCTGCCTTTACTGCCCTCTAGTGCCAGGATTTATTATTGTGAGCCTCCAAACCTGGCAGGGTTACTTGATGCTTTTACTTTGCTTTTTCCTGTATGAAATGGGTTGTGTGCTGTTCCTGGGCCACAAATAGAATCCAGTGAGTGCTTGTGACAGGCCACATGGAGACACTTGAGAAAACCTTTTACTGTAAGAAAATTATTGCATACCAATTTAATTTAGTGTAGTAATTAAATACTCACTGTGTACCTGAGAAGTTTTCTTTTGCCTTTTTCCTAACAGAATTTATGTGTGTACAAGTCTGTCTGTATAGGTGGGTGGGCATGTTTGTGTTACACAGTAGCACTTATACATGTGGGCATTCTTGTACATGTTTGTGCACAACCTGGACGCTAACCTTGAGTATAGTTCCACAGGACCGATCCACATTTTTTTTAAACAAGTCTCTCACCAGGACCTGGGTTTTAATCATTAGGCTAGGTGGGCTGGTCAATGAGTCCCAGGAATTCTATCTTTTTATCATCCTTGACACTGGGGTTATAGGTTGTGTTAGAATATCATTTTAAGGTGTGTTACATTTGTTTATGCTGTGGAACATTTGTTTAATGATGCAAAGCTGTGTTGCATTATTTTATGTTGCATTTGTTTAACTCTGTGAAGCTGTATTACTGTGTCTGTCTAAAACACCTGATCATCTAATAAAGAGCTGAACGGCCAATAGTGAGGCAGGAGAAAGGGTAGGCGAGGCTGGCAGGCAGAGAGAATAAATAGAAGGATAAATCTGGGAGGAAAAGAAGAAAGAGCAAGAGAAGAAGGAGAGGAGGATGCTAGGGGCCAGCCACCCAGACACCCAGCCATGGATTAAGAGTGAAAGTAAGATATACAGAAGTAAGAAAAGGAAAAAGCTCAGAGGCAAAAGATAGATGGGTTAATTTAAGTTAAGAAAAGCTGGTTAGAGACACGCCAAGCTAAGGCTGGGCACTTATAATTAAGAATAAGGCTCTGTGAGTGATTTATTTGTGAGTTTGGTGGCAGGTCCCTCAAAAGAACAAAAACAACCAATTACAATAGGTATACACCCTTATGGCTCAAACAATTTTTGAATTTACTATTTACTGAATTTGTGTGGGTTCGGGGCTTGTGTGACCTGCTATAGTGTACATGGGGAGGTCAGAGAACAAGTTGCAGTTGTCGGTCCTCTCCTTTCACGATGGTGGTCCCAGGGATCCAATTTAGGTGTTCAGGCATGACAACAAGTGCCGGAAACCACTGAGCCATCTGGCTGGCCTGCATATGAGAGACTGTTATGTAGGTACTGAGGATAGAGTTCAGGCCCTAAAGCTTGTGTAGTAGGAATTTTCCTACAGTAATGTCTCTTGAGCAGTCCTAACAGAGTGGCTAAGAAACAGAAATATTTCCCCTTCACTTTTCGAATGTTATGAGAGTTATAATAATATATGTTACAATGTTGCTTGGCATACAGAGACTCAAGGAACCATTTTTTTACAACACTTAAAGACATGTCACTGTTAAAATCATTGATATTTTCATGAAATGAATTTTATACTCTTCTCCTTTAGTCTCATGCTATATTTCTAATTTGAGAGCATAGATTTCCTTAATAACATTTTATTACATGTCAATTTAAACCTTGATGGGTTTATTCATTTATTTTTCTTTTGTTTTTTTTCCCCTGTGGTTTTTTGAGACAGGGTTTCTCTGTGTACTTTTGGTGCCTGTCCTGGATCTCACTCCATAAACTAGGCTAGCCTCAAACTCACAGGGATCTGTCTGGCTTGGCCTCCCAGTGCTGGGATTAAAGGCGTGCTCCACTGCCACCCAGCTTTCTTTTAGTTTTTTGTAGACCTCTCACTATGTAATTGAGACTCACCTGAGTCACATTATGTAGCTCACACTGGCTTCAAAAGGCAGGCCACCTGCCTCACATTTCTGAGTGCTGAGATTGTACATAAAAACCATAATGCCAAAAGAACCATAATGC
Organism: Peromyscus californicus insignis; assembly: GCF_007827085.1. Taxonomy (NCBI): domain Eukaryota; kingdom Metazoa; phylum Chordata; class Mammalia; order Rodentia; family Cricetidae; genus Peromyscus; species Peromyscus californicus. The sequence continues at coordinate 96,572,853 of NW_026294391.1, forward strand.
CAAATTCATCCATAAATTTAGTTTTTAAATTTGTTTTTGATTTGTGTTTCTTCCAAGTCCTTTGTTTTAATTTTTGACACTATAAAATAATCGCATCATTTTCCCTTCCCTTTCCTCTCTCCAAAACCTCCCATATACCTCTCCTTGCTCTTTTCCAAAATATCATCCTTTTTTCTCCGGAATAGTTGTTATATACGCAGGTGTATGTCTGTGCGTACATATACATACATGTATGTCTCTCTGTGTGTCACACACATACATACACATATATGGTGACTTCCTTGTTCAGGTCTCATTTAAGGCAGTCGGGTTGGTGAGACTTTATGTGTTAGCTTCTGACACTACAGGGATACACAATCTCATAGCAAATTCTCCATTCCTCTGGCTCTTAAAATCTTTTATCCCCTCTTCCATAATGTTCCATAAAATTTAGATGTGAGAGTAGGTTTGTTGGTGTAGCCACTGTGACTGGTATCCTGGCTTAGTCAGGGTTTTTATTACTGCAACAAAACACCATGAGCAAAAGCAAGTTGGGGAGGAAAGGGTTTATTTGGCTTACATTTCCATATTGCTGTTCATTATTAAATAAGTCAGGACAGGAACTAAAACAGAGTAGGAACCTGGAGGCAGGAGCTGATTCAAAGGCCATTGAAGGGTGCTGCTTACTGGCTTGCTTCTCACAGCTTACTCAGCCTGCTTTCTTATAGAAAACAGGACCACCAGCCCAGGGATGGCACCACCCATAGTGGGCATGGCCCTCCCCCATCAATCACTAAGTAAGAAAATGCTTATAGCCGGATCTTATGGAGGCATTTTTTTTTTCAACTGAGTTCCTTCCTTTTAGATAACTTTAGCTTGAGTCAAATTGACATAAGACTAGCCACCACAGATTCAAAACTACACGTTTTGATTGGTTGTGTTATTTTGTAATGGTCTCCATCTGTTACAAGGAGAAATTTTCTAGATGAGAACTTAGGACTACATTTATCTGGAGATATAAAAATAAGCAGTTAGAAATAAATGATAGATTAGTCTGGTTAAGTAATAACATAGTTGCAGTTTCTTCTTCACAACTTTTGACATCACTAGCCCTGGGTAACTGACTAGGTTTCCAGTACCCAGCCATGATTTTCCACTTGGTGAGTGAGTCTTGAGTCCAGTTAGAGAGTTGTTGGTTATTGCCAAGTTATAGGTGCTAAAATTGTACCCTTCATATTATCATGTCATGCTGGTTGGCGAAGTTTATAGGTATCATACCTAGATAAGACTGTTGGTTGCCTCCCTCCATTGGAAGCTTGCATGTTGTTATGGTACCATGAAAGCTCACCTCAGTGAGGAGGCTTTTAGGTCAGTTCCAGCTCAGAGGTCTCTTGAGCCCAGCAACTGATGTGTGCATGGTTTCTTAGCAATGTGGACATATCTTCCACCTCTGTGTGACAACTAGTGGCAATAGTAAAAGCCTATAATGTTTTGGGAGTCTCTTGGACAACCCTGACAAAGGACTCAAAAAGGGGTGTCTCTTGGAGGATGTTGGGCTATTTGCTTGATAGCCTTTAGCTCTTACAGGGAGCATTTTCAGCACAGATGGAGAATTGATATATATTTGTGTGTAATTTTTACATAGATAGTTAATAGTAATTTCCCATACCTTTTTCCAAAATTCTTATTATTTTCCCTCCTTTTTCTGTATTTATTAAATCCCTTCCCACTAATTTGCGACTCCTTTTCCATTTCCCTGATCAAATCACTTATATCCTGATATTCCCCTCTCCATAGCTTTCCCACCCTCCCACCCTGGCAATGGCAGCTTTTACTTCCCTGGTTACTTCCATTAATTAATATGCCTACATAATAAAAAAATTATAGCCATCGAGTATTAGAAAATTATTTTGATGTTATTGTAGACTAGGCTCGCTTCAAATTTCCGATCTCCCTACCTGGGATTTCAAGCTTGGCCTGTGGTACCTAGGCAAGTTGTGATTTAGTAAGTCCTCTAGATGATTCTGACCCACAGTATACAATATGAAAGTTGGGTCACACTTTCATCTGTGATCTCTTCAGATACTTTTGGCAATGTGTTAGCACACAGAATTTCTAGGATATTGTAGATTGTACTGGTAATGCTAGTTACTTGACAGGGAAATATTCTCACCATTTTCAACTGCTTCTAACTTCTCAAGATTTTTTTAAAAATTGATTTCCTTCTTGAAGTTCTACAGATATTCTCTACATTTCTGTATCTACACAGCAATTGGCTTAGATAATTGGAAAATGGAAAAAAAATAACTGAATGATCAAGAGGTCTTGGTGCTCTTTCAAGAATGCTGGAGTCTGATTTATAACACACAGATAAGGCTACTCACATCTGCCTCCAACTGTACTGGAGATCAGCAGCCCTCTTCTAGCCTCTGTGGGCCAAACATATGTCCTAAACATGCATACAGACAAGCACAAAGACTTAGAAAAACTACTAATGAATATTTAAAATGTATAGGAATTAAATGTTTATTGACTTTGGATTATACAGCTAAATTGACATATTTCATATATTTATTATGTATGGGCACTTATATGTACATTGATAAAAAAATTTACTGATTTACAATCTAATGATTCTTGGATTTAAAGGTGCTGGTTTTATTTAACTACGCCAAAAGTTTAAATATTTGACAATTTTAAAGGCCTTCTGCCCTTCAATTTGTTTGCTGTTATTGATTTGAGACTGAATCTGATTCCTGAAATCCAGAAAATTTTCTACAGGCTTCAAATGAGTACACACCTGTACTCCAAAGACACGGGACATTTCAGCTCTCTTCTCACCACTCAAGGCCTGTCTCCACTGCAGTATGAGACACTGTAACTGCCCTAAGTGACTGGAATAGCACACAGTAGCTTGGACTCTAGGTTTCTGCTACCATGGCCCCATCGACCCTGCCCCTCTCCACACTCTTACAACTTTGCTCTAATCACTCCATTCAAAATTTTCTGTAACCCCAGATTCGTAGGCGTTCCAGTCCTCTTCTGGACTGACAGACACTAGGCAAAAACTTCATTCACACACATACATACAGGCCCAGATGTTTGAATTAAAAATTATAAATAACTAAAAGAGTAAAGTGAATAGAATTAAAACCCAAATGGAAATGATCACAAATTTCTTCATATGTACTGGGGATAAATTTTAAGAAGCTGATTAAAAACTCTTGAGGTAGTATTCATTCTTAAATGGGTCCTAACTACCAAGATTTGTGACAACTGGCTAGGAACAGGAACACATGACTTTAATACCAGCACTCCATATGCAGAGGCAGTCAGATAACTGTGTTTGAGGCCAGCCTGGTATAGATGGTGGGATCCTGAAGAGCCAGTACTATGAGAGATCTGCCTGAAAATTTTTTTTCCCCACACAGAGTTTCTCTGTGTAACATTCCTAGGTGTCCTGGAATTGACTTTGTACACCAAGCTGACCTCAAACTCCCAGAGATCAGCCTGCCTCTGCCTCCCAAGTCCTGGGGTTAAAATCCTGCACCACCACCACCTGGCTAAAAAAAATTATTTTGATTAAAATAAAAAATTAAGTATGTGGCCCTGCAGTGGTGGCACATGCCTTTAATGCAGGCCTTCAGGAGGCAGAGAAAGGCAGACCTCTGAGTTCAAGGCCAGCCTGCTGTGTTCCCAGACAGTCAGACTACTCAGAGAAACCCTGTCTCGAAAATCCCCTCCCCTCACTCCTGATTGGAGGCCTGATGCTGACAGACACACAGTAAACTCTGCCCATTGAGCCTTAGCAACAGTGCAGGCAAGGACAGTGATTGGCAGGTGCCACTAGCCAAGTGTTGAGAGCAGCAGGATAGTCCAGGAAGAGAGTCTGCATGGGGCGCCCTCCTCTTTGACATGGCTTGGAATCCAGCTCCTGGTGGCCATAGGATGACAAACCGTGAGGGTAACAGTTCTTTGTAGTCATGTCTCTATGCATGTAGCAGTTGGGCCCCTCTCTGTCCTCAGGGTCCCCTCTAGTCGGGAAGGATCTTGATGGAGAAATCTTAGCATCACACAGGCTTCATAAAATGGCGCCTGGCGGTGTGGACCGTTGCGGAAAGGCTTCGAACTCTGTTTCTCCTATCTTCTTCCCCACTGAACATCCTTCAAACCTGTCTGACCCTGGGCCCCTTGTCCTTCATCCACTCCTGTTTTCTAGAAGGGAAACTTAAAAATGATGAGTGGGTTAATGACTTTGAAAGGGGCAGGGACTAAAACGGAAGATGGTTTTTTTTTTCCTTTTTTTTTTTTCTTTCGTTTTCCTTTTTGCTTTTTCGAGACAGGGTTTCTCTGTGAAACTGTCCTGGCTGTCCTAGAACTCACTCTGTAGACCAGGCTGGCCTGGAACTCACAGAGATCCTCCTGCCTCTTCCTCCCGAATGCTGGGATTAAAGGCATGCAGCACCACGGCCAGACTCTGCAGTTATTTTCAAATAACATCCAGCCTCTTGCTGAGTCTCGACCCAAGTGACTTTGGGATATCAGTCCAGAGATAGATTTCTGGGGATCTGGGAATGGAAAGATGGAAAATGGGCATTTGGTTGGTCGATTTCTGTGGATGTTTGTAGTGATAGTGACAAACTGCTGACCATGTCATTGCTTCATCTTGCTCCCTCATTGTAGCTCCCCATCATTGCCCCCTTCTAGCCATTGTCCACAGCCCTCTTACTATTCAACATATCATACCTATTTTCTGAACCTAGAATCTGAAAAATGACATGGGGATTAATGATTGTTCAAAGGGGCAGGCCATAAACCTGTTTGGGTGGGAACTCTGCCTCAGCCCCTGGCACCCTGGCATCCCTATAACCAAAGAGTCTGGAGTGTTTTAAAGGAGTCTGGTGGAAGATCCACCTCGGCTCCCTTCCCCATCTCTTTCCCTAAACCCACCACTTGTCCCTTAGACTGGGACCCACAAATACACATTTTGATTAGTTGTAACTTCCTGTAATGGTCTCTGTGTGTAGCAAATGGAAGTTTTCTCAGTGAGGACTATGTTTATCTGGGGGTTCTTGTAGAATATTGTCTTAAGGTGTGTTACATTTGTTTGTGCTGTGGAACATTTGTTTAATGATGCAAAGATGTGTTGCAATCTTTCATGTTTCATTTGTTTAACTCTGAGGCTGTAATACTTTGCCTATCTAAAACACCTGATTGTCTAAAAAGAGCTAAATGACCAATAGCAAGACAGGAGAAAGATTAGGCAGGGCTGTCTGGAGGAAAAATATAGAGAAGGAGAAATCCTGGTGGAAAGAAAGAAAGAGCAAGAGAACAAGGAGAGGAGAACTTCAGAGGTCAGCCACCCAACTACCGAGCCACCCCACTACACAGCCAGAGATGGAGTAAGAAGGAAAGAAAAGGTATACAGAAATAGAGAAAGGCAAAGGCCCGGAGGCAAAAGATAGATGGGGCTAATTTAAAGTTAAGAAAAGCTGGCAACAAACAAGCCAAGCTAAGACTGTGTGCTTATAATTAAGAATAAGACTCCATGTGTAATTTATTTGGGTGCTGGGTGGCAGGCCCCCCAAAAGAGCAAAAACAGCCAACAACTAGGGGTATAAGAACAAACATTTAGAAAGATATTAGAGATTAGTCCTGTTAAGTAATATAGTGGTTGTAGTTTCTTCTTCACATCCATGGCTTCATTAGCCCTGGGAAGCTGGCTAGGTTTCCAGTATCAGCCATGATTTTCCACTTGGTGAGTGAGTCTTGAGTCCAGTTAGAGAGTTGTTGGTTATTGCTAAGTTATAGGTGCTAAAATTGTACCCTTCATATTACCATGTCATGCTGGTTGGCGAAGTTTATAGGTATCATACCTGGATAAGACTGTTGGTTGCCTACCTCCATTGGAAGCTTGCATGTTGTTATGGTACCAAGAAAGCTTACCTCAGTGAGGAGGCTTTTAGGTCAGTTCCAGCTCAGAGGTCTCTTGAGCCCAGCAACTGATGTGTGCATGGTTTCTTAGCAATGTGGACATATCTTCCACCTCTGTGTGACAACTAGTGGCAATAGTAAAAGCCTATAATGTTTTGGGAGTCTCTTGGACAACCCCGACAAAGGACTCAAAAAGGGGTGTCTCTTGGAGGATATTGGGCTATTGGTTCGATGGCCTTTAGTTCTTACAGGGAGCATTTTCAGCACAGATGAAGCTGACATTTAAATTACATAGTTATATTTATACAGAGAACTTTGTGTTTTGTAAGTTTTTTTACATAGATAGATAATAGTGATTTCTCATGCCTTTTCTAAACATCCTTACTATTATTTACACCCTCTCCTCTTCTTTTGTATTTAACTATCTTCTCAGTAATTACAGGTCCCTTTTCAATTTCTGTGATCAGATCACTTATATCCTGGCAGTCATATCCTGTCTTGTGGCTAAACTTGGCATTTATACAAGTTTTCTGGTAGAAATTTTAGGTTCCTTTGTGTTTACTATCATGTCATCTGCAAATAGAGATAATTTGGGCTCTTTTCCAATTTGTTTCCCTTAAAGTTCTCTATTATTACTGCTTCAAGACCAGTATTGAAAAGGAGTGGAGGGTCGTGGACAGCACTGTCTTGTTCTGACTTTAATGGGACTGTTTAGAGTTCTCCGTTTAGGATGAGGATGGCTGTTGGTTTCTTATATATGGTTTTTATTATGCTGATGTATGTTCCTTCTGCTGCTACATAATCCAGTGCCTTTCTCATGAAAGAATATTGGATTTTATCACAGGGTTTTACTACATCTATTAACATGCTCATGTACGTGTTTACCTTTAAATCTATTTATATAATATATTAATTTATTGACTTTCTTGATACTGTTTGGATTGCTTTTCAAGAAAGGATCTCCCCCCAGGCTCAGTGGCTTCAAATTCTCTGTGCAGCTGAGGAAAACATTAATTCCCAATGTTTCTCCTCTACGAAATTCTGGGAGATTCTATCTCAACCACCACACCTAAATCATTTGTGAATGAATATGTTACTAAAGATTTATGAAATAACAAGTACTAGAGTCATGTAAAGTAATTTAACATAAAAGTGCTCAGGGAAAGCCTGAGCTCAGGTACACATTGCACTCTTATTGAGCATGAGACACTAAGTTTAATACACAGGGTAGCAAACACTTTAAAATGAAATGTACAGCCCAGTGTCGTGGCACATTTATATAATGAGCATATTTCAAGAAAATGAGGAGTTTAAGCCCATTCTGGGCACCACTGTGTGTTTAAACTTACCCAGAAACACAACAAAACATAAAATGAATTTTATACTTCAAGTATTTTTCTTATGGTTTACTCCATCACATTTGAATATGAAATACATTTAAGATAAAAATTTCCAATTCATTTGATTTTCATTATTGTTTATTTTTAAACGCTGAAGTGGGGATTGTATGTTGTCTCAGGGAAGTACTGGTTTATATAAAACTGTCACAAAGAGATGCCTATCTGAATTTTAGAAACATAGAAAAACAGACAAAGGGACAGGTGACGTAACTTGGAGACAAAAATCTCTTACTGGCATGCCTGACCAATTAAGTTTGATTACCCGAACTCACAAGTTTAAAGAGAGAATGGATGGACTTCCCAAAGTCTGCACATGGCATGAACACACAGTCACAGACAGAAAGACCACACACACACACACACACACACACACACACACACACCCCAAAGGAAAAATAACTAAAATAAAATAAATGTAAAATCAACAAGAAATGCAGGGCACATAGTGTCCCACACAATATTGGACATGGAAAGTAACACAATTGTTTTAAAGATGCAGTTCAGGTGAATGTGGTATCACATTCCTGTAATCCTTGCTTCTGTAGAGGCTGTGGCAAGAGAATTCAGAGATCAGGCTCTCCCCGAGCCACAAAATAAAACACCATTTCAAAATTAAAAAGAGAAAAAAAAAAAAACCCAGGCTGAGCTTGTGGCTTTGTTCGTAGAGTAAATAGCTAGCATTCAATTGGCAGGGTAGCAGGGCATATGTGTGGGGCAAAGGAAAACCTAAAGGAGTGGGGTCTCTCTTTCCAGCATGTGATTCCTCAGAATCCACCATAGGTGGTGGTATGGCAACAGTTGAAGTTACCCACTGAGCCTTCTCACTGGCCCTCACATACAGGATTTTTGGTGATATATCACTTACTTCATTTCTTAGGGGGTTAATTAGGTTCTTGACTTCTTCCTTGTTTTATTGTTTGTTGTGGGTTGGCTGAATATAGAAATGCATTTTTGGTTTGTTTGTTTTTTTGAAGGTTGCCAACTACATGTAGTACAGAGTTTAAATATTCCTTTTTTTTTTGGTTTTTTGAGACAGGGTTTCTCTGTGTAGATTTGCGCCTTTCCTGAAACTCACTCTGTAGCCCTGGCTGTCCTCGAACTCACAGAGATCTGCCTGCCTCTGACTTCCAAATGCTGGGATTAAAGGCATGCGCCACCACCGCCCGGCTTACATATTCCTTTTTAGTATACTGCATTCCCTTGGTGTCTGTAGTGATGTTTCCATGTTCATTTCACATTCTGTTAATTTGACTCCTCTCTTCCAATCTTTTGGTTAGCTGTACCAAGTGTCTGGCAATCCTGTTTACATTCTGAAAAGACCAGTTTTTAAATATATTTTTCTTTGTATTGTTTTTCTGTTTTATTAATTTCTCCCTTGATTTTTTTTTCTTTTTAGCAATTTGGATTTTCCATTGCTCTTGTATTCACAGATTCTATGTATGAGTCAATTGTATACACATATTCTCATTTTCTTTTTTTTTTTTTTTTGGTTTTTAAAGACAGGTTTCTCTGTGTAGCTTTTGTTGCCTATCTTGGAATTCAATCTATAGATTAGGCTGGACTTCAACTCACAGAGATACACCTACACCTGCGTCCTGAGTGCTGGGATTAAAGGCATGTGCCACCACGGCCTGTCAAGTAGTCTCATTTTTCTAATGTAGGCACTTAGAGTTGCAAATGTACCACATTGGAATGCTCGAGACAAAATACATGTGAACTCAGAAGAAAATATGCAATTTAAATAAAAAAAAGAATATTGCATAGATTTTAGAAACAAGTTGTAATGCGCACATTTTTCTTAAAACATAAATAATACAACTTTAAGGAGCTTCTGGACTCCAAGCAAATCTGCATATGTAAACACAACCCCACCCCAATGTCACCAACCCCATACACACACAACTACATAAGGGGCTGGGGAATCAGCTCAGTGATTAAGAACATTGGGCTGTTCCCTCACAGAACACGGATTGATTCCCAGTACCAATTACTCACAACCTTTTATATCGCCAGCTTCCAGAATTACAGCCGTCTTCTGGACTTCACAGGCAACAGACACTCATTAGAGTTATGGTAATACATGGAGGAAAATAAAACCCATACATATATACAAAAAATTAAAAAGAAAAAAGAGAAAAAATAACATAAAAATAAGTAGTATTTACAACCCAATAGTAATATTTATGTTTCCTTAATATCGACCAGGAAACACATTTAAGAAGCTGATGAAAAGCTCAGTCATTATTTGTTCTTGGAGGGTTACTGTCTGCCAAGATTTGTGCAAACTGACACTCAGGAGCAACGTGGTAGGCATGATATAGCTGTCTTAGCCCCTCCCCTCCCTCCTGATTGGAGGTCTGATGCTGACAGACACGCAGTAAACTCTGCCCATTGAGCCTTAGCAACAGTGCAGGCAAGGACAGTGATTGGCAGGCGCCACTAGCCAATTGTTGAGAGCTGCAGGATAGTCCAGGAAGAGAGTCTGCATGGGGCGCCCTCCTCTTTGACATGGCTTGGAATCCAGCTCCTGGTGGCCATAGGATGACAAACCGTGAGGGTAACAGTTCTTTGTAGTCATGTCTCTATGCATGTAGCAGTTGGGCCCCTCTCTGTCCTCAGGGTCCCCTCTAGTCGGGAAGGATCTTGATGGAGAAATCTTAGCATCACACAGGCTTAGTAAAATGGTGCCTGGTGGTGTGGACCGTTGCGGAGAGGCTTGATGGAGAAGCCTCAGTATCACACAGGCTTCATAAAGTGGCGCCTGGCGGTGTGGACCGTTGCGGAGAGGCTTGATGGAGAAGCCTCAGTATCACACAGGCTTAGTAAAATGGCGCCTGGCAGTATGGACCATTGCGGAGAGGCTTGATGGAGAAGCCTCAGTAGCACACAGTCTTCGTAAAATGGCGCCTGGTGGTGTGGACCTTTGCGGAGAGGCTTGATGGAGAAGCCTCAGTATCACACAGGCTTCATAAAATGGCGCCTGGCGGTGTGGACCGTTGCAGAGAGGCTGTGAGCTCTGTTTCTCCTATCTTCTTCCCCACTGAACATCCTTCCATCCTGTCTGTCCCTGGGCCCGTTGTGCGTCATCCACTCCTGTTTTCCAGAAGGGAAGCTTAAAAATGACAAGAGGATTAATGAATTTTGAAAGGTGCTGGGACTAATATTACAATTCGTTTTTTTTTTTTTTTTTTTTTTTTTTTTTTTTGGTTTTTCGAGACAGGGTTTCTCTGTGTAGCTTTGTGCCTTTTCCTGGAACTCACTTGGTAGTCCAGGCTGGCCTCGAACTCACAGAGATCCGCCTATCTCTGCCTCCCGAGTGCTGGGATTAAAGGCGTGCGCGTTGTTGTTGTTGTTGTTGTTGTTGTTGTTGTTGTTGTTTTGTTTGTTTTTTTTTTTTTGCTTGTTTGTTTTTTTGATTTTTCGATTTCCCTGTGCGGTTTTGGTGCCTGTCCTGGATCTTGCTTTGTAGACCAGGCTGGCCTCGAACTCATAGAGATCTGCCTGGCTCTGCCTCCCAAGTGCTGGGATTAAAGCATGCACCACCTCTGCCTGGCTTTCTTTCTTTCTTTCTTTCTTTCTTTCTTTCTTTCTTTCTTTCTTTCTTTCTTTATTTCTTTCTTTCCTTCTTTTCTGTATTGTTTCATTTTGCTTTTTCATATTTTGACAGAGTTTTTCTGAAAAACTGTCTTGGCTGTCCTAGAACTCACTTTTTAAGACAGGCTGGACTCGAACTAATAGATATCTTCCTGCCTCTGCCTCCAGAGTGATGGGATTAAAAGCATGCAACAACACCACCTGCCCCCGCCTTTATTTTCAAATCACATCCAGCCTCTTGCTGAGTGTAACCACATGATTTTGGGATATCAGTCCAGAGAAAACTTTCTGGGGATCTGGGAATGGAAAGATGGAAAATGGGCATTTGGTTGGTGGATTTCTTTGGATTTTTGTAGTGATAATGACAAACTGCTGACCATGTCATTGTTTCGTCTTGCTCCTTTGTTGCGGCTGCCCGCCATTGCCCCCTCTTATCCCTTTGTCCACATCCCCCTAACCATACAACATACCGTCCCTGTTCTCTAAACCTGGAACCTGTACACTGTAGGACTTGTTGTAAGATATCCAGGGACCCAATGATCAGAGCGGGAGAGGGGGGAAAGGGAGAGGTTGAGTGTGCTGCAGAGATGAGAGTACCAAAACAGGAAATAATAGGAGCAAGGAAGGCAGGCTCTACAAATGGGCAGAGCCACACAGGTGTGAAGGGAGGAGCAAAGTGAGTGTCCATAGCTGGAGTAGGGGCTGGACTTAGATGGAGAGGAACCATAAAATGAACTGGGAGAGGAGGGGCCAGCTACTAGAGAGCAGGCCTGCCTAGGGATGGAAAAGGGAAGGGAATTTAGAAGGCACACAGTAGGCTCAGTAGCATTCTCAGATAGTGAGGTGCTGAGGCAGGAGCAGTCTTGACCCTGGGTGTTTTAAGGCAGCTTGGATGAGCAGGTGAGAGGAGAGCTTCAGAACAGGAAGAGAGGATCAACAGAAGCATCAGTGATTCAGGGGAACAGGGAGCAACCAGAACCTTATCCACAAGGAATGCCTCTACATAAAAGCATGGTGATCCAGATGAAACGGCCTCTGAGTAAATATGTGCATTTACATCCTTCTAAGGTTTCTGAAAATGTGTACAGTTGGAATTTCTCAGAAAGGGACATGAATATTGAAAGGAAATGGCATCGGCTCAGGACACCCCAAGACCAAGTTCTTAGCACAAAGGAGATCTATTTGCCCCAGAGTGACAGAGGTCAGGGCATAAGAGACAAATGTAGGAGTTTTCCTATCCCGGGGATGCTCTCAAATAACCACTCAGAGGTTATATTTATTACAAATGCTCAGCCAATGGCTAAAGCTTGTTATTAGCTAACTCTTACATTTAAATTAACCTATATTTCTAGTTATGCTCTGCTCCATGGCTCGTGGCTGGTTACCTCAATTTCTACATGTCCTGCTTGCTCCACAGCTGGTTGATGTCTCCAGACTCCATGCTTCTCCTTCCCAGTATTCTCAATTTGGCTTTCCCACCTAACTTTATCCTGTTCAGCATTTGGCCAGTCAGCTTCTTTCTTAAACCAATCAAAGTGACAGATCTTCACAGTGTATAAAAGGATTATTTTACATCAGTTAAAGACAGAGGACAGTTTAGAAGAGGAAGGAAACAAGGGAAAGGGACAGGAATGTTTGTCCTGGAGAGGGACAAAGGACTGCCTCTGGACAGAGAGGCAACAGATGTGGCCTAGCCAAAAATGGCAGTTTATGAAGGTAAAAGAAGAAACCCTGTGTTAGGATGAAGTGTTTCATTAGACTGGAGCATGTTAATTAGGTGAGCCAGAGGGGGCTTTTAATGGCTGGACTTCAATGCTTGGATGCCTGGAACTTGGTAGTCAGCCTCAGGAGGAAGAAGTGGTCATATAAGTGAATGGACCTTGATGGCTAGCTTTATGAATGCAATCTAGTGGATTTTTAGCAAGGCAGAGTCAGTGGGGAAGAAGGGCAAGACCTTCCAGAGCTATGTTTGCCATGGCCAGGCTGGTAGAATCCCTTCAGTTGCCCTTTCCATGTTAGAACAAATTAAGATCTTTGACTCCTATGTTTTGACTCTGTTTAGCCCAGACTGGCCTTCAGTTTCCTAATCTGCCTCTGCTGCCCTCTAGTGCCAGGATTTATTACTGTGAGCCTCCAAACTAGGCAGGCTGTTTGCTTTGCCTTTTCTTGCTTTGAAATTTTTCTATACTACTTCTGTACCCCAAATAGAGTCCATTAAGTACTTTTTACAAAAATACTCGAGAAAACCTTTTACCGTCACAGTTACATAGCAATCTAATATTCGATTTAAGGAATTGAATACTGCATACCTATCAGAATTTCATTTCCGTTTCTGATAGCACACACTCTTATTCTCTCTCTCTCTGTCTGTCTCTGTCTCTCTCTGTCTCTGTCTCTCTGTCTCTCTGTCTCTCTGTCTCTCTCTCTCTCTTTTTTTTTTTTTTTTTTTGTGTGTGTGTGTGTATACATGACAGGTTTGTTGAGCTGTGATTAAATGTGGATGTACTCACACAGGGAGACCAGAAGTCAACACTGAAGATGAACAATGAGAGACAAGTCTCTCATTTATCCTGGATGATCGATTAGACTAGGTTGGATGGCCAGTGAGTGAGTTCCAGGAATTCTCTGTCATCTGCCTCCTCATCTCTGAGACTACAAATATATACCACTGTGCTCAACATTTTATTTACATTCACTGTTTATTTTTTCATTTCTGTGGCGTTGGGCAGTATATGACCTCCTACAATGCACAGAGTGGATTAGAGGACACGTCACAGGAGTTGGTTCTCTCCATTCAAACTGGGTATCCAAATATCCAACTAAAGTGTTCAGGTGTGGCAACAAGTGTATTTATCCACTGAGCCATATCACTGGCCGTCAAATGTGGGATTTTTAGAGGAAACTGGCTATTCAATTTGAGAACTAAAGGTTGCATTTCAAGCATTTACCAAGTGAAACATCTCACCCTTCTAACAATGTTTAAGAAACATAAACATTCTCTAATCTAACTAGGAAGATACTATACATGGGCATACAGAAACTTTGGAAATCATTTTTAGGAAGAACTAGAGAAATATCATTGCTAAAGTTATTCATGATTTCAGGTAATCCATTTTAAATCTTTTAGTCTAATGGCATGTTTATAATTAGTAAGCTTGGCTACCCTATCATTTTCATATAATTCAATTTAAAGATTGTTGCATTTATTTTTTTTTCTGTTGTTGGAGACAAGGTCTCATTATGTATCTGAGGCTGTCTTAACACATTATGTGACCAGACTGTCCTGAAACTCGGTATGTAGCTAGCCTCCAAAGTTCCTCTTCTGTTTCGACCTAATAACTGCTGAGGTTATAAGTGACATTCATCATGCCACACTCATCCATGCATTTTTTTCATTTGTTCGATTTGGTTTTAAAGAAAGGATAACATGATGTAGCATAAATGGATGTGGGCTGATCTGAGCTGTGAACACAGTGCATGATTCTCAAGAATGAAGCAATGAGTTTAAACCCCAGGATAACACATTTAAAACCATAATATACAGTTAGACATGGTGACACATTAATAAAATGAGGCTGGTATAGGAAGATTAGGAGTAACAGGGACTCCTCAGCTATACAGTGTGTTCAAGGAGAGCCTGGAATAATACAATAAAAAACACTTCAGATATTAATTTTTCTCCCCCCGTGGTGATACATTGTCCCCCAATAAATTGTGTACCCTAATAAACTTACCTTGAGTCAGAGAACAAACAGCCACTAGATGAAAATAGAGGCCAGAAAATGGTGGCACACACACCATTATCTTAGCAATCCGCAGGTAGAGATCCATCCGGATCTCTGAGTTCAGAGCCACACTAGAAACAGCCAGGCATGGTGACACATGCCTTTATCCCCAGGAAGTGATGGCAGGAAGCAGAAAGGTATATAACACATGAGGACCATGAAATAGAGGCCTTTTTAAGTATATAGGCTTTGAGCAGCAGTTCAGCTGAGATCCATTTGGATGAGGACACAGACACTTGCAGTTTGAGGAAAGAAGATCAGCTGAGGAATTGTCAAGGTGAGGAAGCTGTGGCTGGTTCTGTTTCTCTTATCATTCAGCATTCACCCAATACCTGGCTCTGAGTTTGTTTTGATTAATAAGACCTTTTAAAGATTCATTTTACACCCCCTCCTATTTCCTTCCCTTTTGAATCTGAAGTACATTTAAGATTAAAATTTCCTACTCACCTAATTTTCATTCATGTTTACATTTTAAATAGTGAACTCAGGGCCCCATATTACTGAGAGAAACACCAGGTCATATGAAGTTTTCTCGGGGTGATGCCATATCTGTGTCCCAAGTAGAAAGCAAAACAGAATAAGGGCCATGTGAGATGACTCAGTGGTCAATGTACCTGGAGACAAACCTGACAGTCTAGACCCCACATAGTAAAAAGAGAATGAGTGGGCTCCACAGCAATCTGCACACACACAAACACACAACTAAAATAACTGTAAAATCAAAATGATATGTATTGGATAATTACAATCTCAAGAGGTATATTATACAAAGCTTGCCACGTAGCTGAAAACCACACAGAACAGACATGGAAAGTGGAGCCAGCCTTTCATTGGACCACCAGCTCCCAAATAAAAACAAAGAGATTCTTATTAATTATGAAACCTTGGCCTTAGCTTAGGCTTGTTCCCAACTAGCTCTTAAAATTGAATTTAACAGAATTATGTTAATCTATGTTCTACCATGTGGCTCCTTTCCTCTCTTCAATATGGCACATCTGACTTTCTCGGCATCTGGCTAGTAAATCTCCCATGTCTCTGATTTTTTCCCAGAGTTCTTATCTCTGCCAAGAATTCTACCTTCCCTCTCCTGCCTAGCTATTGGCCTTTCTGCTCTGAATTAAACCAATCAGAAGGTGCTTTAGGCAGGCGAGGAAAGACAGAGATACATCTTTCCACGGTGTATAAATTGATAATCCCAACAGGAAAGTATAAAACATGCTTGTGTTTGAAGATTGGGTGTGACTGAGTGTGGTATCACATTCCTGTAATCCTTGCTTCTCTGGAGGCTCTGGAAAGAGAACTGAGATTTCAAGACCCCCTTAGGCTGCATAATAAGGTCTTTTTTCAAAATCAGGAAAAAGCAAAAGGGTGGGGCTGAGCTTATAGTTTTCCTCATGAAGTAGGTACCTAGCATTTATAAAACCCCCAAGTTCAATCCCCAGGGCAGCATTAACCAGACATGGTCTCATACATTTGTGATGCCAATACTCAGCAGACAGAGTCAAGTGGATCAGATCTACTAAGCTGTCTTCATCTGTAGAGCAAAGTGGAGGCAAGCTTGGGCTAAATAACACCCTGTGTCCGAAGAATTAAAAATATCAAAGGTCTAGGTATGTAGCTCAGTCTTAGACCTACATAACTTCATGAACATATTAAAAGCCCTGGATTTAGTCCCCAGTACTACAAAAAAACCAGCCAAATGTTATATTAAATTATCCACTATTCCTGTTTTATTTCACCTCTTTCAATAGACACGGGAGGGTTACTGCTTTCACCTAAACAAGTCGTCTTTCAAATATTGATCTAGACCTGAACACATCAGACGAATCAGGACTTCAATGTCAACCTCAACTGCTCAGTGAGTTCAAGGACACACTAGGCTACATGAGACACTCTCTCAAAAATGAAAAAAAAATGAAATAAAATAAAATATGAACTTAGTTCATTAAGTTAACTAAGAGCCAAACAAACTTGTTAGTAATGTGGCTGGGACAATTGCTCAGTTGCTAAAGAGCTTGTTGTATAAGCTTGAGGGTCTGAGTTTGATTCCCCAGGGTGCTGGCATGATAATAGCACTCTTGAGGTGGTGGAGACAGTAGGATTCCCAGGACTTGCTGGATAGCCAGTGTGGTGAAGGAGTGATGTACAGGTTCAGGGAGAGAACTAGTCTCAAACACTAAAGTGGAAAGTGACTGAGAAAGACACCCAAGTTCACCTCTAGCCACCACCTCTACACACACACACACAAACCCCTGCTTTAGTGTGGGTAAAATGTCATAGTAGCTTGTTATCCCAGTACTTGTAGATACTGAAGCAGGGAAATTTCTACAAATATGAGGCCAGCCTGAGCCGCAGTATAAGAACCTGTCTCAAATAAATCTATTGAGAGTTCAAAGTACAGTTAAATTGTTAGACTGTTTCCCTAGTATGCACAAAGCCTTGATTTTGATTTCGAGCCTTGCATAAACCAAAGAATGGTAATGCATGTCTGTGCCCTCCATACATGCTCACTAGAGGCAGAAAGATCAGAAATTCCAGATCATACTCAGCTGTGTAGAAAGTTAGCCTGAACTTTATGAGACCCTGTCACACATAGTCACTTTCAGATTTTTATTATGTATATCACCACCAACATCATCTTAGTTTCAACTTTCTAGAAAGAATCCAAAGATTTGTATCATATGATATTTTGAAATTCACCTAAATAGATTCAAGACTCGTGTTGAAAGTAATTTTCCTTGTTTTCTCTCACATGCACAGGCAATTTTTAAAATTACTTTTTCCATATTTGACATTATGATATAATTAACTTATTCCTAAACTTTTCATTTCCTAATTTAAAGGTTCACATATTAGTAAGCTTGCTCTCTTTAAAATTCATAGCATATTAGTCAGTAATTTTTATTATGTGTATGTGTGTATGTGTGTATACATATATGAAGATGGACCTTCTCACACTTTTTAAAATGTTCTTAGAGATATTTCTAGGCCTGTTGACGCAAGGACTCACCTTATATCCCAGGCAGGCTTCAAATTTCTGATATCCGTACCTGGGATTACAGGCTTGGGGCATGGTATATAGGCAAGTTCTGTTTTAGTAAGTCTCTCAGGTGATTCTTACATACTGTATATAGTATGAATTTTGACCCACACTCTATAATCTGTGATCTCTTCTATACTCTGTATGTTACCATATGGAATTGTGAGGACATTCCAGATTGGGTGGAAATGTTATTTTCTTAGCTGAGAAATAGTCTCACTACTCGCTCAGGCTGGCTTGGAACTCATGGCTCCTCCTTCAGACCTCCACTCTGGCTCTAGAGGACTTGTTTAAGGATGCATAAAACCAATGAATATGTTTTCACATGACAAAATTCAAACATTGATTATATCTCCTCCAAAGAAATAGTGAAACATGAAATTGCACAAAGATTTGAAAACTTTTTGTGAGCAAAAAAGGTGGCTTAGAAGTAACGTTTGGATCAGCACTGTTCTTGCCTATTCCCATACTTTGAGTCCCAGCACCACAGTCAGGTGGCACAAAACTTTCTGTAACCCCAGATTGGTAGGGGTTCCAGTCCTCTTCTGGACTGACAGACACTAGGCAAAACTTCATTCACACACATTCATAGAGGCCCAGATGTTTAAACTAAAAATT
Source organism: Peromyscus californicus insignis (assembly GCF_007827085.1). Taxonomy (NCBI): domain Eukaryota; kingdom Metazoa; phylum Chordata; class Mammalia; order Rodentia; family Cricetidae; genus Peromyscus; species Peromyscus californicus. The sequence goes on from NW_026294391.1 coordinate 96,591,203, forward strand.
ATAAATTAAACATAAGTAAAAGAAAGGATAAAGAGAATATTATTCAAGCCCAAATGGAAATGATCGCAATTTTCCTCATATATACTGGGGATAAAATTTAAGAAACTGATTAAAAAATTTTTGAGTTAGTATTAAACCTTGGATGGGTCCTAATACCAATATTTGTGATAACTGGCTAGGAATAGGGACACATGACTTTTATCCTAGCATTCCAGAGGCAGAGGCAGTCACATAACTGTGTTTGAGGCAAGCCTGTTATAATGGTGAGTTGCTGAAGAGCCAGTACTATGAGAGCTCTGTCTGGAAAAAAAATTCCTAGCTTTCCTGGAACTCGTTTTTGTAAACCAGGCTGAACTCGAACTCTCAGAGATGAGCCTGCCTCTGCCTCTCAAGTCCTGGGTTTAAAGTCCCGCGCCACTACTGCCTGGTTAAAAAAAAATTAGTATAATTAAAATAAAAAATAAAATTTGTGGCCCTGCTGCGGTGGCACATGCCTTTAATGCAGGCCTTCAGGAGGCAGAGAAAGGCAGACATCTGAGTTAAAGGCCAGTCTGCTGCGTTCTCAGACAGCCAGACTACTCAGAGAAACCCTGACTCGAAAATCCCCTCCCCTCACTCCTGATTGGAGGTCTGATGCTGACAGACACGCAGGAAACTCTGCCCATTGAGCCTTAGCAACAGTGCAGGCAAGGACAGTGATTGGCAGGCGTCACTAGCCAAGTGTTGAGAGCTGCAGGATAGTCCAGGAAGAGAGTCTGCATGGGGCGCCCTCCTCTTTGACATGGCTTGGAATCCAGCTCCTGGTGGCCATATGATGACAAACCGTGAGGGTAACAGTTCTTTGTAGTCATGTCTCTATGCATGTAGCAGTTGGGCCCCTCTCCGTCCTCAGGGTCCCCTCTACTCGGGAAGAATCTTGATGGAGAAGCCTCAGTATCACACAGGCTTCATAAAATGGCGCCTGGCGGTGTGGACCGTTGCAGAGAGGCTTTGAGCTCTGTTTCTCCTGTCTTCTTCCCCACTGAACATCCTTCCATCCTGTCTGTCCCTGGGCCCGTTGTGCGTCATCCACTCCTGTTTTCCAGAAGGGAAGCTTAAAAATGACGAGTGAATTAATGACTTTTGAATGGGGCAGGGACTGAATCGGACGGTATTTTTTTTCCTTTTTTTTTCTTTCGTTTTCCTTTTTGTTTTTTTCCAGACAGGGTTTCTCTGTGTAGTTTTGGTGCCTGTCCTGGAACTCACTCTGTAGACCAGAATGGCCTGGAACTCACAGAGATCCACCTGCCTCTGCCTCCCGAATGCTGGGATTAAAGGCATGCAGCACCACGGCCAGGCTCTTCAGTTATTTTCAAATAACATCCAGCCTCTTACTGAGTCTCGACCCACGTGATCTTTTGGTGAAAGTACAGAGATAGCTTTCTTTTCTCTTGGTTTTCGAGACAGGGTTTCTCTGTGTGTCTTTGCGCCTCTCCTGGAACTCGCTTTGGAGACCAGGCTGGCCTCGAACTCACGGTGACAATCCTGCCTTTGCCTCCTGAGTGCTGTGATTAAAGGCTTGAGCCACCACCGCGTTCTGGGGATCTGGGATGGAAAGATGGAAAATGGGCATTGGTTGGTGGATTTCTGTGGATGTTTGTCGTGATAATGACAAACTGCTGACTATGTCATTGCTTCACTTTGCCCCCTCGTCATGGCTCCCCGCGATTGCCCCCTCTAATCCCCTTGTCCACATCCCCCTTACCATCCAACATACTGTCCCTATTCTCTAAACCTAGAAACTGTAGGACTTGTTGTATGATGTCCAGAGACCCAATAAATCAGAGCGGGAGAGGGGGGAAAGGGAGAGGTTGGGTGTGGGGCAGAGATGAGAGTTCCAAAATAGCAAATAATAGGAGCAAGGAAGGCAGGCTCTACAAATGGGCAGAGCCACACAGGTGTGAAGGGAGGAGCAAAGTGAGTGTCCATAGCTGGAGTAGGGGCTGGACTTGGAGAGGAACCATAAAATGAACTGGGAGAGGAGGGGCCAGCTACTAGAGAGCAGGCCTGCCTAGGGATGGAAAAGGGAAGGGAATTTAGAAGGCACACAGTAGGCTCAGTAGCATTCTCAGATAGTGAGGTGCTGAGGCAGGAGCAGTCTTGACCCTGGGTGTTTTAAGGCAGCTTGGATGAGCAGGTGAGAGGAGAGCTTCAGAACAGGAAGAGAGGATCAACAGAAGCATCAGTGATTCAGGGGAACAGGGAGCAACCAGAACCTTATCCACAAGGAATGCCTCTACATAAAAGCATGGTGATCCAGATGAAACGGCCTCTGAGTAAATATGTGCATTTACATCCTTCTAAGGTTTCTGAAAATGTGTACAGTTGGAATTTCTCAGAAAGGGACATGAATATTGAAAGGAAATGGCATCGGCTCAGGACACCCCAAGACCAAGTTCTTAGCACAAAGGAGATCTATTTGCCCCAGAGTGACAGAGGTCAGGGCATAAGAGACAAATGTAGGAGTTTTCCTATCCCGGGGATGCTCTCAAATAACCACTCAGAGGTTATATTTATTACAAATGCTCAGCCAATGGCTAAGGCTTGTTATTAGCTAACTCTTACATTTAAATTAACCTATATTTCTAGTTATGCTCTGCTCCATGGCTCGTGGCTGGTTACCTCAATTTCTACATGTCCTGCTTGCTCCACAGCTGGTTGATGTCTCCAGACTCCACGCTTCTTCCTCCCAGTATTCTCAATTTGACTTTCCCACCTAACTTTATCCTGTTCAGCATTTGGCCAGTCAGCTTCTTTCTTAAACCAATCACAGTGACAGATCTTCGCAGTGTGCAAAAGGATTATTCTACATCAGATAAAGACAGATAGAGGACAGTTTAGAAGGGGAAGGGAACAAGGGAAAGGGACAGGAATGTTTGTCCTGGAGAGGGACAAAGGACTGCCTCTGGACAGAGAGGCGACAGATGTGGCCCAGCCAAAAATGGCAGTTTATGAAGGTAAAAGAAGAAACCCTGTGTTAGGATGAAGTGTTTCATTAGACTGGAGCATGTTAGTTAGGTGAGCCAGAGGGGGCTTTTGATGGCTGGACTTTAATGCTTGGATGGCTGGAAGTTGGTAGTCAGCCTCAGGAGGAAGAAGTGGTCATATAAGTGAATGGACCTTGATGGCTAGCTTTATGAATGCAATCTAGTGGATTTTTAGCAAGGCAGAGTCATTGGGGGAGAAGGGAAAGGATGGCCAGAGCCATGTTTGCCATGCTCAGGCTTTTAGAAACCCTTCAGTAGCCCTCCCCACATTAGTACAAATTAAGATCTTAGACTCTTGTGGTTTTAGTCAGGGTCTGGCTGTATAGCACAGGCTGACCTTCAGTGAGCCTCCAAACCTGGCAGGTTGTTTGCTTTCTTGGTGGTTTTTTTTTTTTTTTTGCCTTGAAATTTTTTTCTATGCTACTTCTGTACCCCAAATAGAATCCATTAAGTACTTTTTACAAAAGTACTCGAGAAAGCCTTTTGCTGTCACAATTTGTTACCTAGCAATCCAATTTTCAATTTAAGGAATTAAATACTGCATACTTTTTTTTTTTCATATCAAATATCTTTTTTTTTTTAATTTATTTTAATTTATTTTGCAATACAATTCAGTTCTACATATCAGTCACGGATTCCCTTGTTCTCCCCCCTCCCGTCCCCCTCACCTTCCCCCCAATGCCCCCCCCCCCATTCCCATCTCCTCCAGGGCAAAGCCTTCCCCACAGACTGAGGTCAACCTGGTAGACTCAGTCCAGGTAGGTCTAGTCCCCTCCTCCCAGGCCAAGCCAAACAATCCTGCATAGGCCCCAGGTTTCAAACAGCCAACTCATGCAATGAGCACAAGATCTGGTCCCACTGCCTGGATGCCTCCCAAACAGATCAAGCCAATCAACTGTCTCACCCATTCGGAGGGCCTGATCCAGTGTGGACCCCTCAGCCATTGGTTCATAGTTCATGTGTTTCCATTCATTTGGCTATTTGTCCCTGTGCTTTATCCAACCTTGGTCTCAACAATTCTCACTCATATAAACCCTCCTCATTCTCGTTGATTGGACTCCCAGAGATCCACCCAGGGCCTAGTCATGGATCTCTGCATCCAGATCCCTCAGTAGTTGGATGAGGTTTCTAGCACAACAATTAGGGTGTTTGGCCATCCCATCACCAGAGTAGGTCAGTTCGGGCTGTCTCTCGACCATTGCCGGCAGTCTGTTGTGTGGGTATCTTTGTGGATTTCTGTGGGCCTCTCTAGCACTTTGCTTCTTCCTGTTCTCATGTGGTCTTCATTTACCATGGTCTCCTATTCCTTGTTCTCCCTCTCTGTTGTTGATCCAGCTGGGATCTCCCGCTCCCCCAAGCTCTCTTTCCCTCGACCCTCGCCTTTCATTACCCCCACTCATGTCCAGGCTGTTCATGTAGATCTCATTCCATTTCTCTGTCATTGGGCGATCCCTGTGTCTTTCTTGGGGTCCTGTTTTCCGGGTAGCCTCCCTGGTGATGTGAGTAGCAGACAATTCATCCTTGTTTCATGTCTAGTATCCTGCTATGAGTGAGTACGCCTGTCAGAATGGCTAAGATCAAAAACACTGAAGACACCTTATGCTGGAGAGGATGTGGAGCTAGGGGAACTCTCCTCCACTGCTGGTGGGAATGCAAGCTTGTACAACCACTTTGGAAATCAATATGGCGCTTTCTTAGAAAATTGGGAATCAATCTCCCCCAAGATCCAGCTATACCACTCTTGGGCATATACCCAAGAAATGCTCAACCACACCATAAGAGCACTTGTTCAGCTATGTTCATATCAGCATTGTTTGTAATAGCCAGAACATGGAAACAACCCAGATGCCCTTCAACTGAAGAATGGATAAACAAAATGTGGTACATATACACAATGGAATACTACTCAGCAGAAAAAAACAATGGCATCATGAGGTTTGCAGACAAATGGATGGATCTAGAAAAAATCATCCTGAGTGAGGTAACCCAGACTCAGAAAGACAAACATGGTAAATACTGCATACTTAACAGAATTTCATTTCCTTTTCTGATAACACACACTCTTATTCTCTCTCTCTCTCTCTCTCTCTCTCTCTCTCTCTCTCTCTCTCTCTCTCTCTCTCTCCCACTCTCTCCCCCCCCCCCCTCTCTCTCCCTCTCTCTCCCCCCCCTCTCTGTGTGTGTGTGTGTGTGTGTGTATACACATGACAAGTTTGTTGAGCTGTGATTAAATGTGGATGTACTCACACAGGGAGACCAGAAGTCAACACTGAAGATGAACAATGAGAGACAAGTCTCTCATTTGTCCTGGATGACCGATTAGACTAGGTTGGATGGCCAGTGAGTGAGTTCCAGGAATTCTCTGTCATCTGCCTCCTCATCTCTGAGACTACAAATATATACCACTGTGCTCAACATTTTATTTACATTCACTGTTTATTTTTTCATTTCTGTGGATTTGTGCAGTATGTGACCTCCTACACTGCACAGAGTGGATTAGAGGACACGTCACAGGAGTTGGTTCTCTCCATTCAAACCGGGTATCCAAATATCCAACTAAAGTGTTCAGGTGTGGCAACAAGTGTATTTATCCACTGAGCCATATCACTGGCCGTCAAATGTGGGATTTTTAGAGGAAACTGGCTATTCAATTTGAGAACTAAAGGTTGCATTTCAAGCATTTACCAACTGAGGTATCTCATCTGCCCTTCTAACAATGTATATGAATCATAAACTTTCTCCAGTCTAACTAGGAAGATATGGGCATACAGCAATTTTGGAAATCACTTTTAGGAAGAACTAGAGAAATATCATAATATTATGTTCATAATTTCAGGTAATCCATTTGAAATCTTTTAGTCTAATGGCATGTTTATAATTAGTAAGCTTGGCTACCCTATCATTTTCATATAATTCAATTTAAAGATTGTTGCATTTATTTTTTTTCTGTTGTTTGAGACAAGGTCTCACTATGTATCTGAGGCTGTCTTAACACATTATGTGACCAGACTGTCCTGAAACTCGGTATGTAGCTAGCCTCCAAAGTCCCTCTTCTGTTTCGACCTAAAAACTGCTGAGGTTATAAGTGACATTCATCATGCCACACTCATCCATGCATTTTTTTCATTTGTTCCATTTGGTTTTAAAGAAATGGTTTCTTCATGTAGCATTAAATGGATGTGGGCTAATAATGAGCTCTGAACACAGTGCATGCTTCTCCAGCCTGAGGCAATGAGTTTAAACCACAGGATAACACATTTAAAACCATAATATACAGTTAGACATGGTGACACATGAATATAATGAGGCTGGTATAGGAAGATTAGGAGTAACAGGGCCTCCTCAGCTATACAGTGAGTTCAAGGAGAGCCTGGAATAATACAATAAAAAAACACTTCAGATATTAATTTTTCTCCCCCCTTGTGGTGATACACTGTCGCCCAATAAATTGTGCACCTTAATAAACTTATCTGTCGTCAAAGAACAGAACAGCCACTAGATAAACATACAGGACAGAAAATGGTGGCATATATACCATTAATCTTAGCATTTCTGAGGTAGAGATCTATCTGGATCTCTATGAGTTCAGAGCCACATTGGAAACAGCCAGGCATGGTGACACACGCCTTAACCCCAGGAAGTGATGGCTGGAAGCAGAAAGGTATATAACACATGAGGACCAGGAAATAGAGGCCTTTTTAAGTATATAGGCTTTGAGTAGCAGTTCAGCTGATATCCATTCCAATGAGGACTCAGAGGCTTCCAGTTTGAGGAAACAAGATCAGCTGAGGAATTGTCAAGGTGAGGACAGCTGTGGCTGGTTCTGTTTCTCTTATCATTCAGTGTTCACCCCAATACCTGGCTCTGGGTTTGTTTTAATTAATATTACCTTTTAAAGATTCATTTTACACCCCCTTCTCTTCCCTTCCCTTTTGAATCTGAAGTACATTTAAGATTAAAATTTCCTACTCACCTAATTTTCATTCATGTTTGCATTTTAAATTCTGAAATCTGGGCCCTTTGTTATTGAGAGAAGCACCAGGTCATATGAAGTTTTCTCGGGGTGATGCCATATCTGTGTCCCAAGTAGAAAGCAAAACAGAATAAGGGCCAGGTGAGATGACTCAGTGGTCAATGTACCTGGAGACAAGCCTGACAGTCTAGACCCCACATAGTAAAAAGAGAATGAGTGGGCACCACAACAATCTACACACACACAAACACACAACTAAAATAACTGTAAAATCAAAATGATATGTATTGGGTAATTAGCATCCCTAGAGGTATATTATACAAAGCTTGCCACGTAGCTGAAAACCACACAGAAGCAGACATGGAAAGTGGAGCCAGTATTTATTTGGACCACCAGCTCCCAAATAGTAACATAGAGACTTCTTGTTAATTATGAAACCTTGGCCTTAGCTTAGGCTTGTTCCCAACTGTCTCTTAAAATTGAAATTAACCTGTTTATATTAATCTTTGTTCTGCCATGTGGCTCCTTACCTCTCTTCAATATGGCACATCTGACTTTCTCGGCATGTGGCTAGTGAATCTCCCATGCCTCTGATTCTTTCCCAGAGCTTTTGTCTGTGCCAAGAATTCTGCCTTTCCTCTCCTGCCTAGCTATTGGACATTCAGCTCCGTATTAAACCAATCAGAAGGTGCCTTAAGCAGGTGAGGAAAGACAGAGATACATCTTTCCACAGTGTATAAATAGATTATCCCAACAGGAAAGTAACATGCTTGTGTTTGAAGATTGAGTGTGATTGAGTGTGGTATCACATTCCTGTAATCCTTGCTTCTCTGGAGGCTCTGGAAAGAACTATTTCAAGACCCCCTTAGGCTGCATAATAAGGTCTTTTTTCAAAATCAGGAAAAAGCAAAAGGGTGGGGCTGAGCTTATAGTTTTCCTCATGAAGTAGGTACCTAGCATTTATAAAACCCCCAAGTTCAATCCCCAGGGCAGCATTAACCAGACATGGTCTCATACATTTGTGATGACTCAGCAGACAGAGTCAAGTGGATCAGATCTACTAAGCTGTCTTCATCTGTAGAGCAAGGTGGAGGCAAGCTTGGGCTAAATAACACCCTGTGTCCGAAGAATTAAAATTTGCACAGGCCTAGGTATGTAGCTCAGTCTTAGACCTACATAACTTCATGAACATATTAAAAGCCCTGGATTTAGTCCCCAGCACTACAAAAAATAACCGCTGAATGTTATATTAAATTATCCACTATTCCTGTTTTATTTCACCTCTTTCAGTAGACAAGGGAGGGTTACTGCTTTCACCTAAACAAGTCGTCTTTCAAATATTGATCTAGACCTGAACACATCAGACGAATCAGGACTTCAATGTCAACCTCAACTGCTCAATGAGTTCAGGGACACACTAGACTACATGAAAAATGAAATAAAATAACTTAATGAACTAAGTTCATATTTTAACTAAGAGCCAAACAAAACTTGTTAGTAATGTGGCTGGGACAATTGCTCAGTTGCTAAAGAGCTTGTTGTATAAGCTTGAGGGTCTGAGTTTGATTCCCCAGGGTGCTGGCATGATAATAGCACTCTTGAGGTGGTGGAGACAGTAGGATTCCCAGGACTTGCTGGATAGCCAGTGTGGTGAAGGAGTGATGTACAGGTTCAGGGAGAGAACTAGTCTCAAACACTAAAGTGGAAAGTGACTGAGAAAGACACCCAAGTTCACCTCTAGCCACCACCTCTACACACACACACACACACACAGAGAGAGGCACACACGCACTCATGAATGCACGCACACACATGCACACACACAGGCACGCACTCACACACACTTTAGTATGGGTAGAATGTCATAGTAGCTTGTTATCCCAGGACTTGGAGATACTGAATCAGGGAAATTTCTACAAATATGAGGCCAGCCTGTGCTACAGTATAAGAAGTGGTCTTAAATAAATCTTTTGAGAGTTGAAAGTACAGTTAAATTGTTAGACTGCTTCCCTAGTATGCACAAAGCCTTGACTTTGATTGCCAGCCTTGCATAAACCAAAGAATGGTAATGCATGTTTTTTTCCACCACACGTGCTCACAAGAGGCAGAGAAATCACAGATTCTAGATCATATTCAGCTGTGTAGAAAGTTAGCCTGCTTTATGAGACCCTGTCACAAAAAAGTCACTCTCAAATTTTTATTTATGTACATCACCACCAACATCACCTTAGTTTCAACTTTTTAGAAACATACCAAATATTTGTGTCATATGATATTTTGAAATTCACCTAAAGAGATGCAAGACTTATGTTGAAAGTAGTTATTTTCCTTGTTTTCTCTTACATGCACAGGCAATTTTTAAAACTACTTCTTCCATATTTGACATTATGATATAATTAACTTATTCCTAAACTTTTCATTTCCTAATATAAAGGCTCACATATGACTAGGCTTGCTCTCTTTAAAATTCATAGCATATTAGTAATTTTTATTACGTGTATATGTGTATGTGTGTATACATATATGAAGATGGACCTTCTCACACTTTTTAAAATGTTCTTAGAGATATTTCTTGGCCTGTTGATGCAAGGACTCACCTTATATCCCAGGCAGGCTTCAAATTTCTGATATCCGTACCTGGGATTACAGGCTTGGGGCATGGTATATAGGCAAGTTCTGTTTTAGTAAGTCTCTCAGGTGATTCTTACATACTGTATATAGTATGAATTTTGACCCACACTCTATAATCTGTGATCTCTTCTATACTCTGTATGTTACCATATGGAATTGTGAGGACATTCCAGAATGGGTGGAAATGTTATTTTCTTAGCTGAGAAGTAGTCTCACTAGTCACTCAGGCTGGCTTGGAACTCATGGCCCCTCCTTCAGACCTCCACTCTGGCTCTCAGGATTTGTGTAAGGATATATTTAAAGCCAGTGAATATACTTTCATATAACAAAATTCAAACATCGATTACTATCTCCTACAAAAAAATAGTGAAACATAAATTTGCACAGATTTGAAAACAAAAATTCTTGTGGGCAAAAAGGTGGCTCAGAAGTAACGTTTGGATCAGCACTGTTCTTGCATATACCCAGATTTTTGTCCCAGGACCACAGTCAGGTGGCACAAAATTTTCTGAAACCCCAGATTGGTAGGGGTTCCTGTCATCTTCTGAACTGACAGGCACTAGGCAAAAACTTCATTCACACACATTCATACAGGCCCAGATGTTTAAACTAAAAATTATAAATTAACCATAAGTAAAAGAAAGGATAAAGAGAATATTATTTAAGACCAAATGGAAATGATCGCAATTTTCCTCATATATACTGGGGATAAAATTTAAGAAACTGATTAAAAAAATTTTGAGTTAGTATTAAACCTTGGATGGGTCCTAATACCAATATTTGTGATAACTGGCTAGGAATAGGGACACATGACTTTTATCCTAGCATTCCAGAGGCAGAGGCAGTCACATAACTGTGTTTGAGGCAAGCCTGTTATAATGGTGAGTTGCTGAAGAGCCAGTAATATGAGAGCTCTGCCTGGAAAAAAAATTCCTAGCTTTCCTGGAACTCGTTTTTGTAAACCAGGCTGAACTCGAACTCTCAGAGATCAGCCTGCCTCTGCCTCTCAAGTCCTGGGTTTAAAGTCCCGCACCACTACTGCCTGGTTAAAAAAAAATTAGTATAATTAAAATAAAAAATAAAATTTGTGGCCCTGCTGCGGTGGCACATGCCTTTAATGCAGGCACTCAGGAGGCAGAGAAAGGCAGACATCTGAGTTCAAGGCCAGCCTGCTGTGTTCCCAGACAGCCAGACTACTCAGAGAAACCCTGTCTCGAAAATCCCCTCCCCTCACTCCTGATTGGAGGCCTGGTGCTGACTGGCACACACTAAACTCTGCCCTTTGAGCCTTAGCAACAGTGCAGGCAAGGGCAGTGATTGCCAGGTGTCACTAGCCAAGTGTTGAGAGCAGCAGGATAGTCCAGGAAGAGAGTCTGCATGGGGCGCCCTCCTCTTTGACATGGCTTGGAATCCAGCTCCTGGTGGCCATAGGATGACAAACCATGAGGGTAACAGTTCTTTGTAGTCATGTCTCTATGCATGTAGCAGCTGGGTCCCTCTCCGTCCTCAGGGTCCCCTCTACTCGGGAAGGATCTTGATGGAGAAATCTTAGCATCACACAGGCTTAGTAAAATGGTGCCTGGTGGTGTGGACCGTTGCGGAGAGGCTTGATGGAGAAGCCTCAGTATCACACAGGCTTCATAAAGTGGCGCCTGGCGGTGTGGACCGTTGCGGAAAGGCTTGATGGAGAAGCCTCAGTATCACACAGGCTTCATAAAATGGTGCCTGGCTGTGTGGACCATTGCAGAGAGGCTTTGAGCTCTGTTTCTCCTATCTTCTTCCCCACTGAACATCCTTCCATCCTGTCTGTCCCTGGGCCCGTTGTGCGTCATCCACTCCTGTTTTCCAGAAGGGAAGCTTAAAAATGACGAGTGAATTAATGACTTTTGAATGGGGCAGGGACTAAATCGGAGTTTGTTTTTTCTTTTTTTTTTTAATTTTTTTTTGTTTTGTTTTACTTTTTTGTGTTTTTGAGACAGAGTTTCTCTGTGAAACTGTCCTAGCTGTCCTGGAACTCACTCTGTAAGCTGGACTGACCTAGAACTCGGAGATCCTCCTGGCTCTGCCTCCTGAATGATTGGCTTAAAGGCGTGTGCCACCACCTCCTGATTCTGTTGTTATTTTAAAATTATACCCAGCGTCTTGCTGAGTTCGACCCAAGTGACCTTTCAGATATCTGTCCAAAGAAAGCTTTCTGGGGATCTGGGAATTGAAAGCTGGAAAATGGGCATATGTTTGGTGGATTTCTGTGGATTTTTGTAGTGATAGTGACAAACTGCTGACGATGTCATTGCTTCATCTTGCTCCCTCGTCATGGCTCCCCACCATTGCCCCCTCTTATCCTTTTGTCCACATCCCCCTTAGAATTCAACATACCATCCTCGTTCTTTGAACCTTGAATCTTAAAAATGAAGTGGAGATTAAGGATTGTTGAAAGGGGCAGGCGACAAAACTGGTTATTTTCAAAACGTAAAGCCCTTTGCTGAATTCTCACCCACGTGGCTGCATAGCTGGAGCCCAGGGCTAACTTTCTAAGCATATATTTAAGGATGTGCCAGAAAGACACAGATAAAGAAAATTTGATAGGTGGGTGTGTTTGGTTGGTTGTGGTAATTATGAGAAGCTCCTGAACCTGACATTTCTTTTTCTACCACTCCCCACCCCCACCATGGCAACCACAGTTTCATGCTACCTGGCCATTTTCCAAGCCCCCCTTCCTTGCCCTAACCCAGCCAGCCTTTGCCCTGCCACCGGTCATTTCTGATCCTCTAACCCTATCCTGCAGGACTTTCTGTATGTTAGCCAGGGCTATTATAAGAGACAGGAAAGGGACAGAGGTATGAGTACCAAATTATGATAAGACACAGGAGCAAGAAGGGCAGGGTATAAGATGGGAGGATCCACATGGAGGTATGAATGGGGTGGCCAGCCAAGCAGGAGCACAGGACTAGAAACGGGGTTGTACTTAGGAGACTGACCAATAAAAAAGAGAAGAAGGATAGAGGGGACAAATCATAGAGAGGTGAGCTGAGAAAGGGAGGTAAATTTAGCAGGGATACAGAAGGTGCAGGGGAAGTAGTGTCAGCTACTCAAACGCTGAGGCAGGGCAGTGCTTCATGCTGGAAGTGTGAAGGAAGCTTGGGCAAGACAGCAAGGCCCTGACATAAGAATAAGGGTGGATGAGCATGGAGGCAGAGGGTGATCAATGTGGAGGAGTCATTTATAGCAGGGTGGGAGAGTAAGAGAAACCATCAGTGATGCAATGGACGAAAGAGCACCCATAACCCGAAAAGGGGAAGTAGAGCAGGGATAGAAGACTATAGAAATTCGGGAGGAAGTCATGTTGTGTGGCTCATTAGTAAAAGTGGATGCCTCTTTTGAATATGAAGATGAAAAGCACTGCAAAAAAGACAAAAAGAAAATGTGTCTTTATATTATGGGGAGAAGAAGGAGCAAGAAAAGTGTACTTTGTAAATGACAGCAAGTTAACAGGGAGAGAAATTCTGGAAATAGAATGTGTGGATTAAAGAGAACCATATAAAAAAATGAAAGCAAGACAAGTGGAACCTTCAGTGAGTGTGGGAATGCAGCAGACAGAAATGTCACATGTTAAATGATAAATATACTCTTTTTACCATTGAATTCTGTGAGATAATTGTATATTGTGGGTCTAGAGCTTTATGTTGAATTTATCAGCATTTTCTCCTGAGGGTTAGCTTTTTTTTTTTTTTTTTTTGAGGGTTAGCTTTTTTGTTTTTACTTTGTACATAGTATCCTTCCAGCATAAAATTGTTTAATGATAATAGATCAATTCACTTACTATTCTCTTTTGTGTTTGATGCTTTGCTTTCATATCTAAGAGATCCAAAATACTGCTTTAAAGAATGTTTTGTCATTTTCATATTTACCCTTTTGAATGTAAGTGGTGAACCACCCTGGAGCTCAGCTAGCCTCCAATGGAAGTCCATCTAAGTCCCCCTTCTTCTACATGCTGAGATTGTACATATAAGCCATCTTTCTCTTTCCTCGCTCCAGACTCCCCATATACCTCTGTTGTTGAATTTTATTTTACTGTAGCCCCACATAGGGTGCCAAAATGTTGTTATTTGCTTTTTTCTCTTTCTCTTTCTCTTTTGGGGGACCTGCCACCCAGGTCCCAAATAACTCACACACAGAGGCTTTTTCTTAACTATAAATGCCTGGCCTTGATTTGGCTTGTTTCCTAACAGCTTTTCTTAAGTTTAAATTACCCTACCTACCTTGTGCCTCTAGGCTTTTAGCTTTCTCTATTTCTGTGTTTTTCTTTCCTTCTTATTAAATGTCTTTCTGTGTTGCTGAGTGACTGGCCCCTAGCATCCTCCTCTCCTTTTTCTCTTGTTCTTTCTTCTTTTCCTCGCAGAGTTCTCCTTCTGTTTATTCTCTCTGCCTGCCAGCCCTGTCTATCCTTTCTCCTGCCTTGGTATTGGCGATTCAGCTCTTTATTAGATGATCAGGTGTTTTAGACAGGCACAGTAACACAGCTTCAAAGAGTTAAATAAATGCAACATAAAAGAGTGCAATACAGCTTTGTATTATTAAACAAATGTTTCACAGCTTAAACAAATGTAACACATCTTAAAATAATATTCCGTACCTCTGCTTGCTCTTTTCAAAGACATTGTTCTCTTCTTTCATGAATAATTATTACATACATCTCTTTATCTATCTATCTTTAGTGTGTCTGAATATAGAGAAGGAAAGAAAGTTTTCATGAGTACTCATAAATATAAATACAAACTGATCATTCTGATTAATATTACTTCCTGGTATTGGTTTTCAGGGCTATTTGTTTTGTTATAAACAATTGGTGTGTTCTTCCCTGGGGAAGACAATTTCTCCCCCTCAGCATTCTTCAGTTGCCTTCAGCTTTTGGGTTGGATTGAGCCCTCTTGGTGTTCACTGTGCACATTAGCCTGTATATTGGTGAATTCCTTGTTCAGACCTCATTTAGGCAGTCAGATTGATGAGACTTTGTGGATTTAGCTTCTGATTTTACAAAGAGATACAATGACAGCAATCTACCTGTTCCTCTGACCCTTAAAATCTTTCATCCCCCTCTTTCCCAATGTTCCTTGATATTTAGGTAAGGGGTTTGTTTGTTTTGTTGATGTATCCCTTAGATTGGGACCCACAAATACACATTTTGATCAGTTGTAGCTTCCTGTAATGGTCTCAGTGTGTAGCAAATGGAAGTTTTCTCAATGAGGACTTTGTTTGTCTTGAGTTTCTTGTAGAATATTATATTAAGTTTTTTCTTTTAGTTTCATAGTACATTTCCAATTTGTGAACAAAGATGCCATATCCTAATATATTTTTTCTTATATTTCAATTTAAACATAGCTGTATTTACTTATTTTTCTTTTATTTTTTGAAGCAAGGTCTCACTATGTAGCTCAGACTGTCCTGAATTGTACTGTGTGATTCAAACTGTCCTGAAAATCACTATGAATCCCAGACTGGCATCAAATTCAAGCTTCCTGTGTCAAGCCTTTTTTTCTATTTTTAAATTATTTTATTTTTATGTATATTTTGTTTGAATGCTCTGTCTGCATGTATGCCTGCATGCCAGAAGAGGGCATCAGATCCCATTATAAATGGATGTGAGTCACCCTGTGGTTGCTGGGAGTTGAATTCAGGACATCTGGATGAACCATCAGGACTCTTAACCACCCTGCCATCTCTCCAGTCCCTGCCTAAGCCTTCTAAGTGTTGAGAGTATAAATATGAGCCTTCATGCCAGGTTCATTTCATGGAGTAATTGTTTTCATTCATTAGGCGTGGTTTCTAAGAAAAGGTCTCATTTAGTCCACACTGGCCTCAGAGTCCCAGTATAGCTAGGATGAGTCTGAGTTCCAGATCCTTCTGCCTCGATCAAGTGCTGAGATTCCAGCTGTGTACCACCATACAGTGATCATCTGTTAATATGATTGGAAATATTTATGAAATCTCAAGTACTTAGCTTATATAATGTAAACTAATGTAGCATTAATGCACGTAGGCTAGGCAGAACTTTGGGACACAGTGAATTTTTATTTAGCATGAGACTCTCAGGTAAATCCCAAGATAACACAATTAAAAAGATAATATAAAGCCAAACACGGTGACACCTGAATGTTAGGAGCCTGGGACAGGAAAATTAGGAATTACCAGGCAATCCTAAGATACAGTGTCACTGATTGTGGTGTCGTATTCCTGTCATCCCTGCTTCTCTGGAGACTGTGGCAAGAGAATTGTGAGGTCACGTCTTCCCTGGACTACATAATAGGGTACTTTCTCACAGTTGAGAAGAGAAAAATCCCTGGCTGAGCTTATAGCTTTGCTCATAGAATACATGCCTAGCACTTTTAAATCCCTAGGTTCCATCCCCAGAACAGCATAAATCAGGTATGGTGGCATACACTTGTGTTCCTAGCATTTAGAAGGTAATGTTCAGAGTAATCAGGAGGACCATAACATCAACCTCTGACTCCAAAATACACATGTACACCAAATACACACATGCATGCACACACCATGCACACATACACCAAAAAAAAATAGCAGAAAGAATGGTGGGTTCCTTTCAAATAACTGAAGTGGTTATCTAAATTATTGTATAATTATTGTGGAGTATTCATCAGTTTCCACACATACTATCAGACTCAATACTTTCAGTAAGTGCTGTTTATTTGGTCCATTAATATGATCCTGTGATATGCATTATATGAGATGTTCCTTCCTGCAAACACATTCCTGTTCATAATACTGTTTGAGCCATGGTTTCTAGTCCTTCACTGACCCTCGGGGATTTGGGGGGATTTTATGTCTTCTTTACTTTTATAATGCCCTATCTACCTCTACTCTATTTTAACCAGGCTGATCTTCCTCCTGAAAACTCTGGAGTTGTTTGTCTTTCCTGGAGTGTCAGGATCTTTCCCCCTCATTGAAATTCTGTGCCTCCCACATGCCTCGGCCACAAAGCTTTTGCAACTGTTGCAGTGCAGAGCAGTCTGTCTTTTCTCCGCTGCTCTCCTCGAGCATTTATTTTCTATGTTACTCAGTGGGTGCTTAATCACATGCAGGCAATTTACAGCCGGGAAATGGGGTGTTATGTTCTAGTAGCTCATTTGTGTGCCAGCTGTTAGATACACAAAGCATCTCTTCCGTAGAAATAATTTTATAAAGGATGAATTACATTTCTAGGGTGATACTCAGAGGTCTGTTTGATGCACATAATAGCAAAGATGTAATGCTGCCATGCAGATCACAGGGTGTTAGGATGAAAAGCTGGAAGTTGAGGATGGCTCCGTCAGTAAACTCTTTGCCATGCAAGTGTGAAGGCCCGAGTTCAGATCCCTAGCAATTACATATGTGCCAGTGTACAGAGTCCAGACACTGATGCATGAACAGTTCCAGAAAAGTCCTCACAGCCACCAGTTTCCAGGTCCCTGTGCAGAATCAAGTTGGCTAGAGAGATTTTTCTTGGCCTGTCAGAAATGAGAACCCCCTTGGGCTGGAGAGTTCTTACAATAGAAATATCTCTCAACCTCCTATAAGTAATTTTCCCTAGGGAACAGGCATCCTGACAGTCACCTCTTTCCAGGCAAGTGTCTCTGCCTTATATTGTAAATCAGAAACCAAAAAAAATCTACTCCTTGATACATTTTTATTATCTACCTTCTCTACTAGTTACTAGAAACAAGATTTTCCTGTTAGAATAAAAAGAATCCAAAATCATTAAAGAACCCTCCAAATGACAGGAATACAAATCTTCCTGTCTACAGTGGCTTCCAAAGAACCACCTAATGATAAGAAAGCAAAATATACCAGGTTTCTCTCAGACATCTTTACAAGTAGATGCCAAAAACACAAAAGGCAACCACCTCTTCTAACAAATAGTTTCAAGAAACCTTGTAACTCTCACTAACTGGAAGAGCCAAATGACAAATGGAAATTAGGCAGGATCTTCAAGAAGAATTTTTTTTAATGAAAGTATGCAAACCTTATACTCTGCAGACATAAGCAGATGACTCCCACAAGCCAAAATCTTTTTCCTTTTACCACTGAGCCATGGTAACAGCCAACACCAGGAGTTGGGAGATACCCAGGACCTCAGATATGACCCTGCAGCCGCTGAAATGTGCCCAGCTTCTAACCGTGGGGCAGACTTGCCAAGAGAAGTCTCAAGATCTGGGCTCTTTGTCCTGGCTGAGGCTCTTCAATACTTTATCAGTCACATCAAATCCACTACTTGCCCCTGTATTTAAGAAACAAACAAACACGGTGCTAGGAGTTTGTAATAGTAAATGGTTTTATTTATCGTTTGAGCCAGAACTGGGTGGGCTCTCTTTTCTTTTATGTAATGTACATTTTCTCTAAATTGTAAACCAAACACAAGTACATATGCATATATAGATTTAACTGTGAGACACAATATCAGAATCTTTCCCTGGAAGAAAATTCCTTCCCCTGGAAGTTACATCTTCAGACATTTCCGAACACTAGCCAGGGATTACCTGAAGAAGTTGCAATCCTTTACCAGCCCTGCTACAGTGGTACATTAGCATGACTTTTGAATGTTCAAGGGATTTATGTTCTAATTTTAATTCTATCATTAGCCACCTTTGACATACCACTTCCCCTCTTGGATTTGGTTAGGTTTGGCTATTTCTTTGATTTTTGTTTGTTTGTTTTGTTTTCTTGAGACATGAGTTTTATGTAGTCCAGGGTAGTCTCAAACCCCCTATTTACCCAAGGTTGTCTCCTAATACCTGATTCTCCTTTCTCGGCTTCCCAAGTGCTGGTGTTGCACGCATGTGCTGATAAACCTGGTGGTGTGCACTCTCTGGAGTTTCTGATTTTTCATCTGCAAAATGGAAGATTTAGTTTTTCCCAACTGGTGTCTCTGTTGCAAATTCAGAGTGATTCTGACTACATTTTGGCTAACTGAATTTTAGTCTGATTTCAGGAAAGGTGACTTAGGAGATGGTGGAAATGAAACAAAATTTGGGAGTGATTATTTTCAAGCCTAAAATTCTCATGTCCTTTCTAGCTTTTCACCATTTTCATTTCCTTGTGTGATAGACTGTCCAGACATACTGCTGTTGTCTACTGTGGTGCTTGTCTTTCTATCCTCTATGGAGATGTTCCCTTCTGCACTGTATGTATGTCTTCCCTGGCACAAGTGACTTCTTTACCTGAAATTAAATAGTGAAATAAATATACCAAAATGGAAAAATACCAGAGGAAATTGAATTTCCTTTTAACATGTGATGTGCCATTAAAATGGAGCCCAGCAATTTGGGAGAAGGGTCGGTTAGTAAAGTGCTTACCACACACACATGAGGACCTGATTTTGGATCCTTGACACACATAAAAACCTGGATATGATGGTGTACTTGTAATCCTAGCACTGGTGAAGGGGAGGGCACAGACAGGAAGATCTTGGGCTTTCTGTATAATCAGGGAAGCCAAGTCAGTGAGTTCCAGTTTGAATGAGAGATGCTGTCTCAAAAACCAAGGTGGAAAATGATTGAAGATGACACCAGACATGGACCTCTGTTCCTTGACAAGCATACACACA
Organism: Peromyscus californicus insignis; assembly: GCF_007827085.1. NCBI lineage: Eukaryota > Metazoa > Chordata > Mammalia > Rodentia > Cricetidae > Peromyscus > Peromyscus californicus. The sequence goes on from NW_026294391.1 coordinate 96,610,434, forward strand.
CACACACACACACACACACACACACACACACACACACACACACACACACACCATAGAGAGAGAAAAAAATAATTTTTAAAAAGCTGATCCCATATTACATGATGATGGTACTTTATAGAAAAGCCAGTACTGTTGCTTATAGATCTAAATTAAGTGAAAACAGTAACCATTTTGAAGAAAACCTAAATACCATCACCTTTTATTTTTCCAGGTGGTATACAGCCTTAGATTAAGGATAAATAAGTAACAATATAAGGTGTTATCAAATCAAGAGGTTCTGTCTTTTATATATTTGGGTGGATTTCAGAGTATGTATCTGCCTTCTCTCTTCTAGACCAATTAGTATGAGTCCAAACATCTTGATGCTTTTAACCAGGTAGTGGATGTGAACCATCTAACCATTTGTTGAATACAGACTACAGCAGTCATCAGACTGCAGCAGTCATCCTGTTAGAAATGAATCTCCTAGATGCTCGTATTAAAAGCTCATACCAGTGGCAACACGGACCACTGTCATTGACCTGGCCACAATCAGTAGCACAGACCACAAACAGCAACGTGGCCTCAGGCAGCAGCACAGAGCATGAACATCAACATGACCTCCGGTGGCTGCACAGAGCACAGATTCCAACATGGCCTCTGGTGGTAACACAGACCACAGATATTAACATGGCCTCAGCAATGCTGGGCTGCTGCCTAAGACCGTGTTGATGTTCATGGTCCATGTTACCACAGAGGACATGTGGATGTCCATTGTCTGTGCTGCCATCGAGTGCCATGTTGGTGTCTGTGATCTGTGCTATCACCAGAAACCATGTGGAAGTCCATGATCCCTGCTGCCTTTGGCTGTTATGGGCAAGAAAGCTTCTTTTGCAGTGGTACCGATGACTGCAGACTCATAATTGAGAATGAGAGACATTGAAGGCTTTGGTGACAAACACTCCCCCCCCCCCAAAAAAAAATAGAAACAGTCTATACAGGAATACATTGAAAAGAGTCCTTTAAAAGTGTGGCAGAGCTGCTGAAGTGAAGATCTTTGCAGTTGATGGCTTCTATAGGGGTGGGGTGGGGAAGGACTCAGTTATCTTTAAGGGGCTGGCCACTGGGAGCTTGACCATACTCCAGTGAGTATATGGGCAACACAAATTGATCTTGGTGTATGTTTTTTCTTTTTGGGAGGAGGGCACAAGGGTGGGAGAATGGATCTTGGGAGAATGGGAATCAAGTGTGATCAGGGTGCATTGTATGAAATTCCCAAACAAATAATAAAAATATTCTGTTGGGGAAAATGATGCTCATCCCATCTGAAGTGTGGACGTTTTCCTTTCCATAGCACCACTATCGTTCTGTACTCTTGTTTTAATGTTTGTTCATTCATACTATTAGGGATTCATGTCTTACTTGAAATTAGGCCAAACTGATGGGAAAATAAAACCATATATTCTATTCAAAAAAAAGGATTTTTAAAGTTATAGGGCTACTTTGGTACTGACTGGGTGTCACGAAGACTGAACTTGTTTTTTTATGAAGTTATGGATGAGCTGAAAAGTAAACATTCAGTTACATGGTATTTGGGTAGCAATTTTATATATTTTACTTCTGATATAAAGGGAGTGATATGTGTTGGAGTGTGTTTCGATTGAAACGTCAGGTGTCTTAAGTTGTCTGGGGCAAGTGACACCATGGAGAGCCTTTAACTATGTAAGTGTTCTCTCCCTGAGTGCATAAGGGAGACTACTGATTACAAAGTATTATCTCCTGTCCAACTTGTGTTCAAGAAAATATATGTAATTAATTGTCTTACATTGGCATTTATTTACTCAGGAATGATGCTATTTCTCTGAAACTAAAATAACACTAGGTAAAAGCATTATTTAAATGGTCTCTATTGAGCTACTATGACCTGAAAGCCTTTTGTTTGTTTGTTTGTTTGTTTGTGTGCTTGTAAATGAAGTTATCATGAATCCGTTTGATGGAGAAGCTTCATGTTATTTATGGAAACTTACTAAGTATGTTGGCACATGCCTATAACCCCAGCACTAAAGAATCATGGATAAGTTAAGTGCTCCTTGAGACCAGCTTGGTCTACATAACAAAATCTTTTCTCAAACAAACAAGCTGGAAAAAAAAAAAAAAGGAAAACATTTGGGAAGATGTCTCCATGGATAAAACACTTGCCTGGCAAGCATCAGAACCTAGGTTTAAATATCCATAATCTGCATAAATCTCTGTATAATAGCACAAATCTATAATCACAGCAACATGAGAGGCAGAGATAGAGAAATCCCAAGAAGCTCGAAGGGCCAGCTAGGCTGACATGCACAACAAATAACAGACCCTGTCTCAAGGTGAAAGGTGGGGGCAGACACAATGACGTTGTACTCTGACTTCCACACATGTGCACCTACACACACACACACACACACACACACACACACACACACACACACACACACACTGCTTTGTGACTTAAATCCTAGGGAATCATGAACAAAACATAGTCACCACATACAGGGAACCAACAACAGGCTAAAATAAAGATAGCACTGAAGTTCAGTGCGATGAACCAATAAGTTCATTGGAGTTACTAATTAAAGTACTAATGAGAGATTACTCACAGCAGAAGGGATGGCTCAAAAGCAGCTGCATCACAGAAATTCCACCCTAACATCGATGACAGTTTAGGAATGCTGGAACCCTGAAAATTACTGCAAACTTGCAGTCAGCTCAACAACTCCACAGTAGCTTGGCTAACCCAGTCCAGGTCTCCTCAGCAGTCCCTACTGTTTATATAACACTGGGTGAGAGGGCCTTGTACATCTATCTGGTCAATTTCAAGGGTTTTCTGAGTGATTTACCGCCTGAGTCTCAATGAGCCTCCTTTTAGAACTTGCTAAGTCTCGTGGAGTTGGAGAAATGATTGTGACAGCATGCACAGTACCTCAGGCCAGACGAATTCCCAGCATGGTGGGGAGAGATGGGCAATTTCTATTGGCAGTTGATAGCTGCCTGGAGGGAGAGAGTCAGTTTTCTTTAAGGGTATGGCCCTAGCATGTCACTCACACTCAAGTGGATGGCTACATCCCCAAGAGTGTATGGGCAGCTCAGATTGGAGTTGAGGAAATTTGAAAATAGGAGGGCTCAAAGGTGAGTGGGTAAGAAATAGGAGATGGATCTGAGAGGAGTTGGGGGAGGAAGGTGAATATGGTCAAAATCGATTGTATGAAATTCTTAAAGACTTAATTTTTGAAAAAAGTTTAACTTTTTTTAAGAGTGCTTGCTCTTTCAAAGGACCAGAGGTTCATTTACCACATGGAAGCTGGATGCTTCACCACTGCCTATAATTCTGTTTGCTATTGCTGTGGTTTTCCAAATTTACTACTATTCTAGTGTTAGGAGTTTTTTTAAGGGGTAATGGTTGTTCTATATGTTCTGAAGTATGATGTAGATTTGTGGCTAAGAACAGATAAATTGTCATTTGACTTTTTCCATTTTCTTCATTTTTCCTGTAATTTCTGGTGCAGATGAAATTGGACTCCATAGACATCTAGAATCCTCTGACACTGAAGAAGAATACCATGAGGAGAATGACATACAGAGACCAAGCTCCAGAGAGCGAACCATTACCCCTATGCATCATTGGGGGAGAGGTAAAGTATATTTTTTAAAAAAAGCACACATGGTAAAAACTAACATGCAGCTTCTAGAACTTCCAGTGTTCTAATGTTGTGTTGTGTTACATGCTTCATTTCTCTCGGACATGGGCTTGTACAGGGTTGGGAAGAATTTATTCTGGGTCAAATGAGAGAAATGATTAATTGGTGAGTTACTTTTCTAATGGAGAGCAGGGTGAGAAAATAAGCGGATCAATAACCTAACCACTCTAACAACCACATGTTGTTATAAAGGAATGTCACTTGGTAAAGAGAATGAAGTAGAATGTGAAGAATGTCTCCTCTAGCCATAACATCATTGTTTAGAGTAGTGACCATATTTTAATATGAACACACTATACAGATTGTCATTGTAAAGAAGTATTTCCAACAATTAAGGGTCTCTGATCTACTCAACAGTTTAGCATCATCTTAACATGGTGCATATTACAAGCCTCTGCAAGCTTACCCAAATTTATTGCAGCCTTCATATGAATCTTTCAGTGGTTCAGCCTCTAATGAGAAACAGAGAGAGCAGTTATTGTAGGGGCTATACAGCTAAGACAGGTAAGAAAGTCTATTCTCGTGTATTTCCCAGTAAAACACAAAACTGATCTTTAAAGCTTTTCAGAGATTTTTATTTTTTTAATTAATTTATTTTTCTGAGATAGAGTCTTATGTACTACAGGCTAGTTTCTCATTCACTGTGAAACCAAGGATAACCTTAAACTTCTGATTTTTCTGCCTCTACCTGTCAAGTGCCAGGACTACAGATACGTGTCGGCACACTGAGTTTTATGTTGTATTGGAGATCAAACTCAGGGATTTTGTGTGTGCTAAGATGGCAATGTGCCCACTGAGCTACATTCCCAGATCATATTTTATAAGTATTTCCTAAGCTATCTCTATACCCAAAACAAAGTAGATAGTGAGGAAAATATTGATAGGATTAATTAAAAACATCATTTTTCCCATCTCTCCTTTTTTATGCTGGCATATTATTTTATTTGATTCCAGATATGTCTCAACCTTTGTACCATACACAACGAAACCTTAACTACTGTGTAAAATGAAGATTTCCCCTTCCAAGTAGTAAGTATAGATAGGATGGCAAAAGCTGTTATAGAATTCAGTTAGACAATTGGACACTGTCAGAATGATGAAAGAGGAGATGTTTTCCATACCAAGGCCAAGCTTCTAAAAACTGATTCTGAAAGTTACTGAATTCAGTGATGAAAATACAGAAAATAATTTTTGTCAAAATAATATACAGGATTCAGAGGTGGCCATAGGGGAAGAAACGGGAATTTTTTTGGACAAAGACTTTCAGAAAATCAGCCTTCACATCATCTGGTAAGTGAACACCAAATGTTAACAGAAATCAAGAGTCTGAAATGTAACATTGTTCCTTTTTAACTCTCTCTGTGTGTGTGTGTGTGTGTGTGTGTGTGTGTGTGTGTGTGTGTGTGTGTGTGTGTGTGTGTGTTTTGAGACAAGGTCTTGCTGTATAAGACAAACTACTGTATTATTTAATACTATGTAGCCTAAGATGGCAAAGAACTTTTGATGTTCCTCCTGCCTCAGTCTTCCAGAGTGCTGGGACTATGCTCATGTTGAGTGTCTTAGTTACTTTTCTCTTCCTGTGACAAAACACCATGATCAAAGCAACTTAGAAAAGAAAGAGTTTATTGGAGCTCATGGTTCCAGAGGGTTAGCATCCATAATCATCATGGTGGGAATGTGACAGCAGAGAGACAAGCATGACATTGGAGCAGTAGTTGAGAGTTTTCATCTGATCCACAAGCATGAGGTAGAGGGAGAGTTCTAACTGGAAATGGCATGGGCTTTTGTAATCTCAAAGACACCCCAAGTGACACATCTTCAACAAGGCAGTGCCTCCTAATTCTTCCTCTGGTGGTTTGAATGAAAGTGACCCCCATAAGCTCATGGAGAGTGGCACTATTAGTATGTGTGGCCTTGTTGGGGGAAGTTTGTCATGTGACAGGCTTTCAGGTTTCAGATACTCAAGCTAGGCCCGGCATCACTCTCTCTTCCTGCTGCCTGCCAAACTAGATAGAGAACTCCATGCTCCTTCTACCGGCACCATGTCTGCTTGTGTGCCCCCTTGTTCCCCACCATGATGACAGTGCTAAACCTCTGAACTTTAAGCCAACCCCCAATTAAATGCTTTCTTTTATGAGAATTGCTGTGATTATGGTGTCTCTTCACAGTAATAGAGACCCTGACAAGACACTTCCCAAGCAGTTCCAATAACTGGGGATGAAACATTCAAATATAGGAGCCTATGGGGGTCACTCTCATTCTAAACATCATGCTTAGCTAACATATTTTGTAATAATAAGAATAATTTTCAATTCTGTTGAAATCAGAGATTTCTTCTTAGGTTTTTCCATGCTAGTATGTATTTAATTTAAATTTGGTGTTTTTGGCTAACTTATTGTCCCTGAAACTATTATAATAAACATTTTATTTTTATTTTCAATCATTATCAGGAATTTTGAATTTATAAAATATAAAAAATAGATTGCTGGTGACTGTATCATTTATCCAACATAATTAGTCTCATTTTTGTCCTCATACAACCTTTGATCTTAAGTTATAGTGTAAAAATATTTTAATAGCCTTAAAAATTAATTACACAAACCAGAAATTAAGACTAGAGTGACGTTTTCATGGTTAAGAGCCCTTGCTGCTTTTCCAGAGAACCCAAGTTCAATCCTCAGCAGCAACATCACATAGCTGACAACATCCTATAACTCCAGATCCAGGGGCTGTGGTCCTTCTTCAAGCCTCTCTGGGAACGCACACATATGTGGCCTCAGCCTTTCAAGTGCTGGGATTATAGGCATGAGCTATTACACCTTGTCTATATAATTGTTTTCAATAGGTTTGTGCTTGCAAATAGGAATAGAAAATGGTATAGGTGCTTGCTACACAAGCCTAGCCAACCCAGTTGGATCTCTGGGACCCTTGTAGAAGTGGAAGAAAGAAGTAGCCTCATGCAAAGTTGGCTTCTGACTTCCACATGCGCACCATGGCATATATACACACACACACCATGGACATATACACACAACTCTCTCTATATATATAAGGTTAATATATATATATATTAAACCTTTAAAATTATTTATTTCTTAAGTATTTACTTTTTTCTTAATAGTATTTATTTCTTAAATTTAGGAATCTTATAGTACCTAACTTGATGTAAATAATTTCTTGGGATAAAACAGATGGGAACCACAGCCCTGCTCATACTTAGCATGTACTGTACCACTGAGCTACAACCCCAGCCCAGAAAATATTCCTTATATAAACATTTATGAAAATATTGGAAACTCTGTTAAAAGGGTCTTCAGGAGATGTGCCTCAATCCTGTCTTTCATGATGACTCACTGTTCTCCCAACACTAGTCACTTAAAATGAAAAAGTTAACATGGGTATTCTACCTAATATACTTACTCATGTTTTCAATAGAAATACTGGAGAACGGCTATGGATTTAGCCTATAGCAAGTCAGCTGATCTTTCATACTTTTATTTTAGTCAAGTTGTGTACACATAATATTCTTCGTGCTAGTACCTGCCTCAGATTTAGCAATTACTTCCAGCATTTATCAGTGTTGTCGCAGGACATGGTAATTCCAAATATAAGGGATGCTTTCCTTGCTAAACCACATATACTAGTTTACAGCTTGCTTTCTTAGCACAGTCCATATGACTATTTATTTACACTTACGGACATCATAGACATTTGTCAAAGTTTTCACTATTTCCTTTTTGATGATTCACTATACAGGACTTTTGGTTTAAAAACTGAAAGGATAGAATAGCTGAATTGTTACCTGATCCATTTATTTGAACTGCATCAAGCCAACACTTTGCTTCCTCTGTAGCATACTTCCCACTTGATTGTTTTTCTCCTTAGAATTAAGTATTTTTTTATTGAAAGATAGTTTTTTTTAATGACCACTGGGCAGGGAAATAATCAACAGAATAATTTGGAATGCTTTTCTTTGATCTAAAGAAGTTGTGTTACAAAACATTATTAAATATTCTATCACTCTTGGGGCTGTGGAAATAGTTCAATTGGTAGAGTACTCACCTTAGCATGCATAAAGATCTGGGTTCAGTCCTCATTACCACATAATACCAGTTGTTGTGGTATGTGTCTTTAATCATAGCACTTGAAGTGGAAGCAGGAGTTTCAGAAGTTCAAGGTTACACTTGGATACATAGTGAGTTTCTGGCCAGCATAAGATCCTGGACCACTCCGCCTGCCCCCCCAAAAAGAAAAAAAACACTCTCCTCAATTATGAAGTCGCATAGTTTGATTGTTTCATTATTTGTTTTTTTGTTTGTTTGTTTTCAAGACAGGGTTTCTATGTGTTGTTTCAGTGCCTGTCCTGGATCTCGCTCTGTAAACCAGGCTGACCTCGAACTCACAGAGGCCTGGCTCTGCCTCCAAAGTGCTGGGATTAAAGGCGTGCGCCACCACCACCCGGCTTGATTGTTTCATTATTAAAACTCATGGGACAGCTAATTTTTCATATTTTTATGTTACATTGTATTAACATCTTTGTGCAAGTGACATAGTACATCAGACTTAGGTCTTTAAGTTGCATCTGGAAACTAGTATATAAAAAAGGTAGTCATAGTATAATTCTAGGAGAAAGTCACTGATAGAAATGGTTTTGAGAACCTGGGTGTACTGGCACAAGCTTATTCAAGCATTCATGAGAATCTCAACTTCCAGGCTAACCTATATATAGTGAGATCCTATCTTAAAAGAGAGGAAGGGATGGAGGAATGGGAGAAGGAAGGAAGGAGGGAAGGAATGGTTTTAAAATATCCTTATGACTTAATCAAATCATGGACTATCTGTCTCATTTGTATTATGTAATTGGACTCCTTTGTAGATGAGGCATGATAACAGTGAAGATCGATCAGAGTGGAATGGAAACCAATCAGAAGAGAGACAGCTACAAATAGAAGGAAATCAAGTTTCCTTCAGGAGAGTTCATGGCCACTCCCAATCTCGTGGCCGCCATATTATCAGATCTCATGGCCCCCACTCCAGAAGATCTCATAGCCACTTTAGGAGAGCTCCTGTCTACTCAGATAGATCTCATCATGACCATGCAGATAGACCACATGATGACCACCGAGATAGACCACATTATGACCACCCATATAGACCACATCATGACCACCGAGATAGACCACATGATGACCACCCAGATAGACCACATTATGACCACCCATATAGACCACATCATGACCACCCAGATAGACCACATCATGACTACTTAAATAGACCACATCATGACCACCCAGATAGAGTACATCATGACCACCCAGATAGACTACATCATGACCACCCAGATAGACTACATCATGACCACCCAGATAGACTACATCATGGCCACCCAGATAGACCACATCATGACCACCCAGATAGACCACATTATGATCACTCAGATAGACCACATCATGTCTACTCAGATAGACCACATCATGACCATTCAGGTAGACTACATTATGACCACCCAGATAGACCAGATCTTGACCACCCAGATAGACCACATCATGACCACCCAGATAGACTGCATCATGACCATACAGATAGACCACATCGTGACTACTCAGGTAGACCACATCATGACTATTTAGGTAGATCATATCATGATCACCCAGACAGACCTCATCATGATTACCCAGACAGACCTCATCATGATCACCCGGAAAGACCTCATCATGATCACCCAGACAGACCACATTATGATCACCCAGGTAGACCACATTATGACCACCCAGGTAGACCACATCATGACCACCCAGGTAGACCACATCATGACCACCCAGGTAGACTACATCATGACCACCCAGGTAGACCACATCATGACCACCCAGGTAGACCACATCATGACCACCCAGGTAGACCACATCATGACCACCCAGGTAGACCACATCATGACCACCCTGGTAGACCACATCATGACCACCCTGGTAGACCACATCATGACCACCCAGGTAGACCACATCATGACCATCCAGATAGACCACATCATGACCATTCAGGTAGGTTTCATCATGACCATTCAGGTAGGTTTCATCTTGGCCACACAGAGAGAGCTCATCTTAACTATGAAGGGTTAGGTCACCATGACCACAGAGGGAGAGCTCGTCTTAACCACACAGGGATAGCTCATCATGACCATGCTAGGAGAGCTAATGATGGCCATGGAGGGAGAGCTCATAACAACCATACATGGAGATCTCGCAGTCATGAAGAGAGATATCGTGGTCAAGCAGAAAGATTTGGAAGAATCCAATCATCACCAGAATCTGAACCTGAAATTGACAGGTAAAAGCAAAATTAGTACTTTATCAATGTTAGTACAATGTTTTGAATGATAAGGAAATGTATAAGCATGTTTTCTATTTCTGTATCTTAATAGCAAAGTGTGTATTTTCTTAATTCAGAAATTGTTCCAATTCAAACTGTTCTAATTATGTGGTTCATGGTATCAACTGACATGCACATGCAGTTACCCAAGTTTGTTTCCCAGTTTCTGACCTTTCCGATGAGGCCTATCCAATAACCAAAGTATGTTCACTTAGTATCTAGTTCTTTTGCATCTTCCAAACTAGTAGGCAAGGTAATGTACTGACAAACTGTGCTAAATCGATAAGATATAACTAATGGTAATAAATTTGTTTCCTTCCTTTATATCCTTCCTAAGGAGTCCTACAAGTCTTTAGCAGACAAATAATCTCAATCAATCTCTCTCCCCCCCCCTCTTCTTTATGTGTATTTCTGTCTGTGTCTGTGTCTGTCTGTCTGTCCGTGTGTCTCTGTGCATCTGTCTCTGTCTCTCTGTCTCTCTCTCTCTCTCGCTCTCTCTCTCTCACTCTCTCGCTCTCTCGCTCTTTCTCTCTCGCTCTCTCGCTCTCTCGTTGCTGTTAGAAATTATGCCGAAGGCCTTTTGCATGTTAGACAAGTGATTTACTTCTGAACCACAACCTCAGCCCAGCAGATGTATCTTGGAGTAGCTCATTTCCTCCAAAACCACTGTCTAAAGTGTATGCTGTCTTCAGTAGTAGGGTTACCTTCAAGGTAAGCAAGGCAAACAAGGGCAACAGCACTAGCCTGTATTGTTTTGGGAGTCTCTTCTACTTCCAGGACCAACCATTGAAAGGGAGGTTTCCCATGCCTAGCACTGGGATTTTGTTAGGTTGTCTATGATCCTTGTGGGGAGCATTGGCACTTAGAATAGCATAACTTCATTCAAACTACATACATATGTTTAAACACATGTTTGTGTGTATTGTAAATACTTTAAGTAAACAAAAATTACTGTTTTCCTATGACTTTGTTAAACATTCTTAGTGTTAACTATTGTTCCATCCTTCTTCTCCCTCTGTATTTCCTGCCCAAATTCCAGTTAAATTCCTAACCTATTTTCTCATATTTCCTTTCACAGCACCAGTGTCCTACTCTACACCTCTCTAGAGCACCTAACTCCTCCCACTATGGTCCCTTTGTACTTTCCTAGTTCCCGAGGTTATTCCAGGTTATATATTCTCCTTGAAGGATTAAGAGGATCCACAAAAAAGAGAGAACATGCAGCATTTATCTTTCTGGGTCTGGGTTACTTCACTTGGTATATTTCCTAATTCCATCCATTTACTTGCAAGTTTCTTAGATGTAGCATACAGCTAATAACTGATTATTCTACGTTTCAGTAAAGAGAATTCATTTGTAATGTTCTCCTTAAAAATGTTAAATAGGGGGCCATAGAGATAGCTTAGCAGTTAGAGCACTTGATGTACCAATACCCACATGACAAACCAGGTGTCCTAACCAAACCTGTAGCCAGTTGCTGAAATGGGGAGAGACAAGACTGGTCACTGGGGCATGCTGGCTTCCAGACTAGTCAAGAGAATGTGAGCCCCAGTATCAGGTAAAGACCTGGCTGAAAACATAGGTGGAAAGTGATTGTGGAGAACACTTGGTGCCACCTTCTGGCATCTCCTTGTGTATACAGGAACATGTATCAACACATCCGCATACTCTGACAGAGATGCATACATACATAAAATTAAGTAAATCATTCACAAATGTTAAATAATCTGTCAATGATATGTTGTAGTGAAAATTATTTTTCTGAATTTTAACCCTTTATGATGAATGCCAGATTCTCTACAATAAGAGAAACGACTGAATACTTACTAGCTCAGGAACAGCAGAGAAATGAGCTAATTAATCTGAATGGAGAGGTAAGTGCAATGCTTTCTACTTTCTACCCCCCAAATTTTATGTATCATGTTCATTTAACTAGGCTTTCCTTTTGTGTCTTTTTTGCTTCTTTGAAAACTTGGCTTTTATTTGCATTAATGATTATTTTCATGAGTTTAAAAACAAGTTAGCAGAATGAATGTACAAAGAAGCCATATATCATGTTATATGTGCTTACAAAAATGGTTTCCAGTATAATTATTGCTTGAAAGTTTCCTCCTTGGGCTGGGCATGGTATCAGACACCTAAGATCCCAGTATTCGGGCAGTTCATTCAGAGAGAGCTTAAATTCAAGACAGTCCTGTGCTACATAGCAAGACCCTGTCTGAAACGAAGCATGAGGAGCATAGCTCAGTCAGAAGAGGGTTTTTACCTAGCATGGACCAGACACTACTTTCCATCACCTACTCTGCAGAAACTCAAACATGGCGCCACACACCTGTAATCTGAGCCTTTCATTCCCGTTCTTTTTACCTCCGCACACTAAATGCTGTGCTGTGGTTACAGGTGGGTGCCATCATGGCCACTCTCGGGTCCTCCTCCCCCACTGCCACCGCTACCACTGACTAGGACCTCTGTTAGACAGTCTATTTTGTGGTGGGTTGATCAGGGCCAGTTAACATTTCTATGAAGTGGTTATTTATGCTTTATTCTGTTCAACTGACTACACATAAATATAACATATCATCACTTACAAAGTAATTGTAAGAACAGGAGAGATAAGTTGGTGGTTTTAAAGCATCTAATTTTTATCAAAAATCTGAAAACTCCAAATTGGTATAGAAATGATACTTCATAAAATGAAATGACTGATGTAGCACAGTTTTCCACCTTAGTTAGTTGTTACAAAGACCATCAATGTCTCAAATTTGTCGAATATACAGATTTTGAGACAGTCCTATGTGGCTTTTTCTTGTAACTCTGATACTACCCAGGCTTCAGATAGATAATGTTTGAACCCAGGGCACATCAAGATCTAAGAGAATTTCTCTGGATCACTACTCTAAAGCCTTGGGGAAGTCACTTGATTCTTCTCAACTTCAGTTTTACAACATATAAAGAAGGCTTAGACTGATTTATCCCTAAGGGCACACTGCCTTTGACAGTATTGAATCTCTGTGCAATATCAGAAATTGGGTGTGACACTTGTAAGGTCAGCAAGAATGAAAGACAGACAAGGGACTGAGTGACTACATAACAGCACAGGCTATATTTGGGAAGACATGTAATAGGGAGATCTCTAGTTCAAGAAACGAAAGAGCCTGTGATGCTCTTAGTACTTCCAGAGTGGGAAAACTTTCCTTTTGGCCTGATGGTGATCATAGCTAAGAGTTAGCAGTCAGTGTTCAGTTAAACAATGTCAGAGGATCAATATCACTTGGCTAGCCATTACTGGGGGGGGGGGGGTGGAAAGCATAGGGTAGGCAAGAATCTAGGGAAGGAATTTACTTTAGTTCTAGGAGTTTAGTCACTTTAGTTTGGTGATTGTCATGGTTAACCAAGATGGGGAGACTTTACAAGATGGCCAAGGCCAGAGCTAAGCAAAGGGAATATTGTCATGTAAATGCTAAAAGTTGCAATTTAGACTAAAAAACAAAACACCTTGTGCTGAGTAAGGCTATCGTTTCAATAATTTGTTTCAACTTTGTCCATTTAGATGATAGAAGAAGGCTACAGCAGCTCTGAAGAAAGTGATGAAAGTTCTGACAGGTGAGACAAACTTTGGACAATCTTAAGAGGAAAATATGAAAACTGGCATTGACTATAGCATCCAGGCCAGAGCCTTACAACCTGACTTTGAAAACTAACACTTTGTGTAAATAATCCTAGTCAGAATCAGAAAAGCTTTAATTAAATCTTCCTGGCTTGGTTTTATTTTTACTTCTGAGACTTGTCTATATCATATTCTGTTGATATATGTTCAGTATCATAATTTTGCATCTAAACTAGCTGTCTCTCTCTACAGGAATTATCACTGGAGAAATCAGAATGATTAAGATTGTTTGATCATTTCAGTTTTAAAATTGGAAACTGGTGTGTAATAACAGGGTATGCTAGACAAGCTAGATGAATCTCAACATCCCATTTTTAGCAGCAATCGTAGCAAAACTTAGCCTGTGATGGGATCAGGGAGGCAAGAATTCTATGTTCCATTATGCCGTCTTAGATCTTTGTTGCTATGGACCTCTGTAACAAAAACAGGTTGAAATACAAACATAAGAAAAAGAAGTTTCTGGCCATGACTACTTGCTATACAGGTGGGAGGTAGTGAGGGTTCCTACCACAAGAGCAGACTTGAACATGGTCTATTAGATTTTTGTACTTAAATATCATCCTCCCTGAAACAAAGATCTGGGGGAAGGTCTGCTCAGGAAGATGGTCAGGAAAAGAGTGGAAAACAAGAGCTGCATTTGTTGCTTATCCTTCTCTTTGTAGGGTAAGAAAGGGAAACCCTTATAAATGGAGATTACCTTTGGAGATGTACGTTTCTCTCATAAAAGGGTGACTTTTACTTTTTCATTTGGTTTCCACAGCTGCCCATGTGTCTTGTGTTTCTCAAAAGGATTAGCTCAGCATTAGTGGTTACAGAAAAGAGGCTAATTATGGATAGTATATTTTGGCCTCTTTCAGTGGAGTTTAGGAGTTGGCCTCTTGAAGTGGTATTGGGGGTGGCTGTCTAAAACTCATTGAGTGATACTAGGAGAATTTATGCAAATGGAAGGAGAAAAATGTTGCCATACTACCTTTGAAATGGACATAACCTAGGTAACTTATGAAATAATTGAAAGCTGTAAGTAAGTACTTTTATATCCATAATTTAATTTAGCCCTAAAATTCCTTTCTGGTAAGGTATTAGCATTTCCATATTACAGAATGATAGATTCAAACTGAAGGAGGACTGATGGTTGATTTTTCTGGCACTACTGGGGATCAAACCTAAGATCATGTGCACACACAAACTAAAAAGATTTACCAGTGTGCCATGGAGCTCCACTCCAGCCAAAGAAGATGGTTTTTGTTTTGTTTTGTTTTTTAACTTCCCCAAATCATACAACTAATAAAAAGTGTGAAGGTACATTCAAATACAGTTTGTATTTCTACAAAACCTATGGGACTGGGCAGTGGTGGCATACACCTATAATTCCAAAACTAGGGAGGCAGAGGCAAGTGGATCTCTGTTAATTCAAGGCCAGCCTGGTCTACAGAGTGAGTTGCAGGACAGCCAGGATGATACAGATTGCCTTTCCACAACTACAAGTACAAAGGAGGTTTAATTCTTACAGTGCTAGAACATTCACCTTCTTTCATTGTTTAGACAATTACTATGGCTGTAGGCAGCGGATTCAATCTTGGTGAGTAGGAAAAGGATAACCACAACCAGGGAACAAGAGTGGAAAGAGGTTTATTACTTGAACAAGAAGGTGGTGTGGGAAGTAGTGGGCTGTCTTCAAGAGTGTGGAACCTTTCTCAGTTCTTGGTGAGCTTAGCTTTGGAGGGCTAGAGTCTTGGTAAACTCAAGAGCCACCAAAGCCAATGGCTTTCTAGTTCTTGTCTTATAAATTTGAAGAGTGAAGTTCATGGGCCACAGAGAGCAAGTTTTAGGAAGAAGTATTTTGTTAGAGCCAGCTTAAAAGAAAGAAGGCATAATTCCTGTAGAGGAAGAGCACATCTCCAGGGACAGGGACTGTCAAGGTGCTACTCTGGGAATATTTTTAAGAACGTAGAACAGAAACTGGTGTGAGGTATAAGGAAGGAAATAGGCTGATCAGTCCAGTGTATCATCCAATAGGAAATGTCTAGGCACCTCCTCTCTGTCTCAGTCACTCCCTCCTCCAGAGCTTCCATTCAAGACTAAGAGGAAATAAGAAACCAGGAAGCAGAACTCTCTTCTGATGTTCTTGGCCTCCAAAAAGGACATTCTCAGGACTGCTGCTTTGGAGCCTAACACATTATACAACATGCTCAATCAGAGATCATAATATCATATGGTACAAAACAAAACAAAACACTGCCAACTGCCCCTAGGTGGAGAATTTAGTACAATAATAAGTAAGGTCAACTGAACTGAATGAGTCAGATACTAAAAGTTTCTCTAAGAGTTTCGGCTAAAACGTTAGCTCCACAAACAGATTTGAAAGCTGAGGACATTTAAAAAGTCATTCAAAAGATCAGTAGCCTTTTCACCACCACCACTCCATATGCTTGGGAATTTGCCCCAAAATGTGCCTACCTGTACCACACACAGCAACTTAGAACAAAACCCGTCCATCACCTCCCAGTTTGGTAGGTCAGATGTCCAGCTTTGCTAGTCTGCTAGAGATTCCCATACCTGGAATCATGGTACTACCCTGGGTGCCCTCTTATTAGAAGGTTCTGGAGAGGTGCCTACTTCCAAGATCATTCCAGTGGTTGGCAGAATCGAGTTGCTTGCTGCTTGTAAGCCAGAGTCCTTTCTTCAAAAACAAAACCTGAACTACCTCACTCCCCTCTTGTAAGATACCAGTTCCATCTTCAACACAACCCACACACACGTTTCCACCCAAATCACATCCTTCTCACTGTTGATCATCCTGATTTCCACTTTTTACCTTGTTCTATGATTGCATTAGGTAAGCCAGGTACATGTTGTTAAAGGGAAAAAAAAGGGAAAAGCTAGAGAAAATGCAACAATAATTTTATGAGGAAACTTAACATTGAAGGACTCAGTAGAGTGCTTGCCTGGAATTATATAGCCATGAGTTTGATGCCTAACACTGTGAAAGGAAGGAAGGGAGGCAAAGAAGGAGGGAGAGAGAGATGTACAAAGGAAGGGAGGAAGGAAACTATTATATATCTAATTATTCATTGAACTCTAATTTTCCCCCCCAAAACAGTGTTTGGTCCACTTAAAGCCTAATAGGAACAATATAGCAAGACAAAAAGTTGTTATAGAAAGCACCTTGTTTATATAGAACTACTGACTATAAATTCTCAAGTAATAATATCAAGACAACTACACAGCCTTTGGACATTGGTTGTGTTATGGTAAAGTGCAAGTACATATGATTAACCTCTTCCCTGATACTACTTTAGCTGCCTATTAAAAATTTCTCCTTGGACTGGGGGTATAGTCCAGTTGGTAGACTACTTGTCTAACATGTATGATTCATTGTCTAACATGTCTTGATTCATTCTGCAGAAGGGCATAATGCAGGTTTATTGGCCGATGTCTGTAGTCCCAACACTCAGGAGGTAGAGGCAAGAGTTTCCAAAGTTCAAGGTCAACTTAAACTAATGAAATTGAAGTCAGCCTAGGATACATGAGATGCTGTCTCAAAAAAATTTCTTTTTTTCTGTGATGTTTACTGACACAAAGAGCTACTGTAAGGGAAAACATAAACCTGATCCACTAGCAGCCATCCATGAGGCACTTTATGGAATATACCTTTGCAACATGGTACAACAAATGTCACAGGAATCCAAGGTGGCTTTCATATTAACTTCTATATAACCAGGCTGCCCTTAAACTCAAGATCTCTTGCCTCAAACTCTTGATTTGGGGGATTCTAGGTATGTGCTACCACATTGTTTTCCATTATTTTTCTTTCTTGGGTGGGAGACACCAAAGGCTTAATGCCATGGGGTGGCTTCCATTTTTTTTTTATATAAACAGGCTGCCCTTAAACTTGAGATCCTCCTGTTTCAATCTCCTGGTTTGGGGGATTCTAGATTTGTGCAACCACTTTGACTTTTCATTCACTTTTTCATTTGGGGTTTTTATGGTGCAGAGAATGGAACTCGGGGCTTCACACAGGCTAATGAAGTGTTCTGCAACACTGTTCTGCAACCTTAGCCCTCCAGCTAATATTTTTGTAACTTTTTTATTTTTGTTTAAATGTAAGGACCATTTTATGAGTTAGAAAAAAGACCCAGTGACAGGGCAGACAAGTTGTAAATCTCGCCAGCTGTGAGGAGGAGGGAGATGGAGATGAAGAAAAGAGGAAGCTGTATCTTGGGACATAAGGTCCAAGAAAGCACATATATTCATTAGCTTCTTGGGAAAGAGTAGGATTCAGACTGTCTGAACAGGCTTAGGATTTTAGCCACTATCTGAAAGTGATAGAAACAGGGAAAGGGAATGTTACACTTTTAAAGTTGGGACTCACAGGTAGGTAGGCTTAGTGGTACAGATAGCAAGCAGCTGCTTTCTTTGGATTTTTTGAGACACTCTCATACAGCCAAGGCTGGCCACAAATTCTCATGTTGCCAAGGATGTTCATGAACTCCTGATTATTTTGCCTCTACCTACTGAGTGCTAGGATTATAGGCACAGCTTCTAAAAATTTTACTGAGCTACAGGTTTTATATTATGTAGTTAAACTACACAGTTCTTTCCCTTTTAGTTGACTAAGAGATGTGCAGTCCTCGTCATAGTCTGATTTTAGAACATTTTAACCATCATTCCCCCAAATTTTATACTCTTTGAGTCATTCTTCATTCAGACCATTCCTTCCCCCATGTTCTCCCATCCTTGTCAGTCCAAGGCAATCACAAATCCATTTTCTTCCTATGGAATTTGTGGTTATTTTTGTTCCAAATATACTATAATTAAAGAAGAATAAAACTGGATTCTTATCTAGCAGGTGAAAACTCATCTAAAGATGTGAAGGAAATTAATAATACCTACAGTTAAGAGTATAGTTCAGTGATAAAACACATACATCCTTCTTTTAAACCTCTAGAAATGAGATCTACGGATACTAAGTTGAAGGCCCCAAACTTGCTCATCTGATTAGTGGCTACTATATCTACTTACTTATTATTATGCTTTAATTGACAGTTTATGGAGACCCGAAGTTGATGCAGAATTCCTGAATGGTAGATACACTACAATTAAGACTATTACACGTTTTCCAAAAGGAGTAAGACTGAACTTCAATGTCGCAGCACGGACTAATCGGGTACTTATGATGGACTTGCCCAATTGTTTGCTCACCAGATGTTAAGAAAGCCATGTTTATTTTAGGTCAACTTGAAATATATAAGATTATCTTTTACATATAGGAAAAATGTGAATCTCTTAATACACAAGAAATACTTTCCTGTCCCCTGCTTTTGGGAAAGACAGAAAAGTTGGGAAAATAGCTAAATAAGCCAACCTCAGTTATTTATTTTTATGTGTGTTTATGTCTTGTCTGTCTGCCTGCTCCCCACCCCCCACCGCACATGTGTGTGTGTGTGTGTGTGTGTGTGTGTGTGTGTGTGTGTGTGTGTGTGTGTGTGTGTGTAGGGCAGATAAGTGGTGCCTGATCTTCTGGAGCTGGAGCTACATGCACTAGTGAGTCACCTGATATGGATGCTGAGAAATAAGTTCAGGTCCTAACTGCTGAGCCATCTTTCCAGACTTTGAAACAAACCTCAGTCATATCATGGAATAGCCCACACTCCTATACACTTAGTCCTGTAGCTGCATTAAGGCTCATTACGATTCTCATAAAGGAAACATCCATGTTTACCAGACTATGTAGTAAAGAAAAAACTAATAGATGTCTAAAGACTTTTATAAGGGACTGAAACTAAAATAATTTTCTGCCATTCTTCACTTAGCAATGAGATGAAATAAAGTACATTATTCCATCTGTGTTCTGATTATATTATTCATAGAAGTATGTAACTCATAAATAAAGCATGGTAGTGTGGGAATCAAGAGATCAAGGACATCCTGAACTACATATCAAGACTATCTTAGAAAAACAAAAGAAAAAGGGTGTGTGTGTGTGTGTGTGTGTGTGTGTGTGTGTGTGTGTGTGTGTTTCATAAGTGCAAAACAGAAAACACACAAACTATATCTCAGAACAATAATAACCCTGTTTCTGAATTAGGTTTAGGGATAATATTGAAAGGAGTATGTCTGAAAAATGGGGAAAGAGACTTGGACTTTGTGGCCATGTATATAAGATGAAACTGGAATTACGTCTGACTTGGCAATATTTGAGGTACTGTAGTCAGCTGTAGACCAGTAAGAACAATAGGAAGTTGCTTGTACCTAGGACTGCTCTCACAGAATAGATTTCAAACCCTGGACTATAAGGCAGACATTTGAATTCTAGCATATAGAAATAAGCCTGCCCTTCATTTGGCTATGAAAACGTATTGCTACTTGGTCTGTGGTATGCTCTTCCATACTCTTCCATTAAAGCTC
The DNA here is from genome assembly GCF_007827085.1 of Peromyscus californicus insignis. Taxonomy (NCBI): domain Eukaryota; kingdom Metazoa; phylum Chordata; class Mammalia; order Rodentia; family Cricetidae; genus Peromyscus; species Peromyscus californicus. Next base: position 96,630,591 of record NW_026294391.1, read on the forward strand.
TTTGATTCTGCTGTTCAGCATGGATGGTCTGAATAGAAACCTCAGGTGTAGACCAAGCATCAGACAAACTACACATGATTCTAGTCTCAAGGAAAGCTCATGCACATTCTTCAAACACAGATAGATTTCATACCCCTCTCAGAGTCTTCTCAACCCCAGGCTGCTGCTTGTAGCTGGAATTTTCCTGTGTACACCCAGCTCCTGCAGCCACTCAGACCCAGGTAAACCCACACAGACTTATATTACTTATAAACTGTATGGCCATGGCATGCTTCTTGCTATCTAGTTCTTATATCTTAAATGAACCCATTTCTATTAATCTATAAGTTGCCATGTGGCTTGTGACTTACCAGTACTTTTACATCTTGCTTCCTCTGTGTCTGGCTGGCAACTCCTGACTCAGCCTTCCTGTTCCCAAAATTCTCCTCTCTCTGTCCTGCCTATACTTCCTGCCTGGCTACTGGCCAATCAGCACTTTATTTATTAACCAATCAGAGCAACACATACACAGCATATAGAGTGATACCCACAGCACTTCCCCTTTTTTTTTTCAAAAGGAAAGTTTTAACTTGAACATAGTAAAATTGCATAACAAAACAATTATCAAGAAAAAATTACAGTTACAATATCGACTCTATTTGTATTTGGCAAAATTAAAGAAGATATCTTGTCCTATATTTGTGAGTATAAAGTTTCATATCTAACTTATCTTTTACCATAACTAAGGAGATTATAACTATCTAGTCTTCAACTACATCAAAGGTCTCAGAAGGATATAATATCACCTGAGAAACGGTAGGACACAAGCAACTTTCAGGAGTCTCGTGAGAATAGACAGAGACAGCTGGCAGCCTGGACAGTCATCCAAAGTTTCTCTATAAAGTTGGGGCATCTGTCTTTAGCCCACAGGCCTTGAGTCTCTCAGTCACTTCTCTGTGTCCTGTAGAATGCCTGGTAGTTTTCTCTGCAAAGCAGGAACCTAATGGACCATTTTGCTAAGCAAAGTTCAGTGGTCACCTTCCTATGAGTCCTGCATGTCCAGTCGATCAAGCAGTCCAGGCAAGAACAGTTTCTTGCCCAAATGGCTATTTTTGCCAAGAAGAAGATAAACTCCATATAGAGTGTTTTCGATGTCCATCCTCCACTCTGAAGTAAATCAGTGCTGCCAGGAACAGACATGTCTCATTGTCCAGAAAGTCTAAATTTTTAAAACATTTTAAATGCCATATTCTGTAGGTCTTTGAAGTATTTGAAGATTACCTATCTATCTGAAATGTATCTATGTATACCTAGAAGACTTAACATGACTATAAGTTTGACTATCATAGAAGACTAATTATTAATCTGTATTTTTTAATTATCATTATAATCTAGATGAGGTACATAAACATAATAACTCAAATGAGAGTAGAAATATATATACAGTATAACAAAATTGTTTAAAATTGTATCAATAAACTAAAATCCATAGCAATGTAAAACATTTCCAAACAAGTTGTTGCTCTTTAAAAATAGGTTCATTAATCTACCCTTTTATCCTATCATATGTATGCTATCCCCTTTTCTTCTTTAGAAAGAGATTGCATTTATAATCAACCTGCTTTAATAAAAATAATTGGTTTTTCTCTGTCCCACACCAGAGGGCTCTTCTGATATAGGACAGAATAATATCTCAACCTTTTGTTTTTTTAGCAATATGCTTGGGTTTAGAGAAGGAGTGAGCCAATTCCATCTCCAAAGCCAACTTGGTGTATTTGGGAATTTTGGCGTAGCTTCTCATACTACTTCCTGCTGGATGGGGGTGCTGTATTCTTATGGGGACATAAAGAAAATTTTAGGATTATGGAGTAGTCCCTGAGGCTGTATTGTCTGAGCCAGTTGCCTTGAAACCATTCTGGATGTTGGATCATCTGGGCCATGGTGTCATCGGAGACCTTTCAGGGGGTCTTGGCTGGTCAAACCTGACGTATCTTAATCTGGAACAAATCCATAGCCTGTTGCTTTCTGTAGAAACAAAAGCAGAGCCTCCTTTCCAAAGCAACATATCCTTATATCCAAATTTTGAAGTTAAGGTACCTTTAAAATATACATATTGGTTTAACTGAGCAGCTTTTACAATCAAATGTCTTTCTGCAGTTAAAAATCCCAAAGACAACACAATCTAGATTCTCTGTGTGATATCTATCTTTACATGGCTTATTTTTTATATTACTTTTACTTTCTCTTTAAAGACTTTATTTTTAAAAACTATTTCTTTATATAACTACATATATTTCTTTGTCTTTCTTCCAAGCCTATGTACATTTTTACATACAATATAAACCATTTAGAGGTTTATCCCATCTGAATCTGTCTTGTTGTGAATCTATTGCTTTAAACTGCAGTATTTTCTGCCCACCCCAGCTTCCCAACATGGCGATGGTATGTTTACCACCAGCTCTGGGTCTGGAAGCCATGTGTACCATCAACTCTCAGAAGCACTTGGTCTATGCTTTTATCAAAGCAGTGTGTAGCCCAGAAACCTGTTTTTTTTCTTTTAGTAGCAAAAGCTATATCCACCGTGCACCATGTTGTGCAGCTTGTAGAAACCTCTGTGTAACTTGGCAAGAATGTGCCATGGTGTAGCTTTAGTCTGCATGCTGCAAACCCACCATAGAGTAGCTCAAGCACGCATGTTGCAGCATCTCGCCGACCACATGAGATATGAAGCAGGAACCTGTTTTTGGCTGCATTTAGAATTGGTTATTAAGTATTCCCAGGTTTAAGGTGGAAACTCGAGCCATTGGGCGCCATTTGTAGCTGGAGTTTTCCTGTGTCTACCTGGCTCCTGCAGCTGCTCAGACCCAGGTATATACACAGAGACTTATATTACTTATAAACTGTATGGCCGTGGCAGGCTTCTTGCTATCTAGTTCTTATATCTTAAATTAACCCATTTCTATTAATCTATGCTTTATCTTGTGGTTTGTGGCTTACTGGTACTTTTACATCTTGCTTCCTCTGTGTCTGGCTGGCAACTCCTGACTCAGCCTTCCTGTTCCCAGAATTCTCCTCTCTCTTTATCCCACTTATACTTCCTGCCTGGCTACTGGCCAATCAGCACTTCATTTATTAATCAAAGCAACACATACACAGCATACAGAGTGATATCCACAGCAGCTTCTTTGCCCTTTGACATTTTTCTGGTACAGAGAATTGAGGTACCAGGGCTTCACACATACGAGGAAAGAGCTCTATCATTGAACCATATACCGTGTCCTCTCACTACTCTAATGTCTCACTGCGTAGACCAGATTAGCCTGGAACTCACTATGTAGATTTGGCTGGCCTTGAATACATAGGAATCTGCTTGCTCTGACTTTCCTGAGTGCTAAGATCAAAATCATGTGTCACTATGCCTGGAAGCATTTTTTTTATTTCAAGGTAGGGTCTCACTAAATTGCCCAAGCTGACCTTGAACTCTCGATGTAGCCCAAACAGACTTCAAACTTCCAATCCTGCTGCATTCACCTTCCATGTTGCTGGAGCTGTTGGCATGTACCAACAGTCCTAGATGCCTACGTTTGTCTCTCTCTTTCTCTCTCTGTCGATCTGTCTCACAAGTAGCCTAGGCTGACTTCTAACTCAGTATTGTAGCTGAGGATGACCTTGAATTTCTGGCCTTCCTGCCTCCAAGGGCTGGAATTACAGGTGTGTGCCACCACAACTGGCTCCCTAGTCTAATAACCAAATTCAAGAGTATTTTATTAAACTGCTAAGCTCCCAAACTTAAAGCTTTTTGTCTCTTTCACAGACTAATCTGTCCCTCCACACTAGATTCACCATCCTGAGGACTTTGAGACGTGCCAGAATGAACAATGTGAACAATAGACCCAGAAGACAGGAAGACTGAACTGTCATTTACTATTAAGGGTTTGCTGATAATTGCACTGAACTATACTTAGGAGCATAAATATATTCTTAGAATGTTGAACTTTGGACTGGTTTTGTTAAAGTAGGTATTCGGTAGGTTTTGATGTCAAAATTCGGTTGATACTAAGCAATTGGAAGAAAAACTGTTTAGCGCTGTTTGCATAAATGAACAAGGAGATGAGCAAGAAGAAAGCTGGCTTAAATGGGGTTATTTTAGGAAAACAGCTATTTTTAGAAATATATGTTATGTTTTCAATGTTAGAGAAAACTGTAATTTACTGTAGTCCTTAAGCTCTGGAACCTGTACAACTGATAAAGTTCTGTCCACAAAAATCAATCCCTGAGTGACTTTAACAATTGTTAAAATAGTAAACTTTTATACTTTTACATTTTATAGAAATTTATAGTGTAACAAGATGAAACTTACTCTTTTACTTTTGTAAGAATTCTAAATGTAGTGTCTTTTTTTATTGGTTTTGTAAACACATGACGAATAATAAAGAGTTTGAGCATTGTTATTTATTTATTTATTTATTCACTCATTCATTCATTTATTTCAGTGCTAGGACTAGAGTCCAGGGCCTTGGGAGTGTGAGAAAGCTCAGCAGGTAAAGGCACTTGCCAACAAGGCTGATCCACCTGAGATCAACCCCTGGTCTTACATAGTAGAAAGAGAGAACTGACTCATAAAAGTTTTATCTAACCTCTTCTACATGTATGTACACACACACACACACACACACACACACACACACACACACACACACGTGCACACACATGTGCACGCACACACACAACTAAAAAATGTAATAAAATAAGAGCCCAGGGCCTTAAGCATAGTAGGCAGTGATCTACTACCATACTATCTCCCCAGCTCAAATAATATTTAAATATAAATGTGATACTTTTCTTGACCATTGATACTTAGAGTCCAAAATAATTATGATCCTAACATGGTGAATCATCAAAGTATGACTTGGACCTCAGCCCCTGTGTCCATCTAAGCTTACAGATATACATTCCGCAAAGTGATACTGTAATTATGTGGTATTTCTGTATAAGGCTGGTGTGATGTTTAATCTCATTTGTCAACTTGATGAGGTCTAGAATCAATTGGAAGAGAGCCTCTGAGTATGCCTGTGGGAAATATCATGGTTAGATTAATTGAGGTAGGGAGACCCACCCACTGTGGGTGGCACCATACCCTGGGCTTTGGTTTTACTGTGTGAAAAGTAGAAAGAGCCGAAAACGAGCATTCACAGCTGCCTCAAGCATTCATAGAAGCCCCACTGTTGCCCTCATGTACTCATAGCAGCTGTTGATGCCTGCGCAAGACCTAAAACCAGTCAGCATTTCATCGTGGAGGGGTTGAAGGGCTCCTGAGCTCTAAATCCTAGCTGAAGAGCTATTGTCAGTTGTGTTCTGGAGAAAGAAGAGTCAGATTTCTTTAAGGGCGTGGACCCTGGTAGATTGAACATGTTCTTGGCAAAGGTCCCACACCTTTGAGTATATTACCACAAACAGGAGTCCATTGATGGGCTTTTCCCCCCATGAGACAAGGTTTCTCTGTGTAGCCTTAGCTGTCCTGGAACTCACTCTGTAGACAAGGCATGCCTCTGCCTCCTGAGTGCTGGTGTTAAAGGTGTGTGCCACCTCCATATGGCAATGGGCTGTTTTTTTTAAAAAAGACATTAAGCTGGAAGAACGGAATGGGTCTAGGAGAAGTTGGAGGTAGAGCAAATGCAATCTGTGTGTGTGTTAAAGAGGTTAGTGGCAGAATGATAAACCTAAAGCAGGTTTCTTCATTCCAAGGGCATTTTTAAGCCACACTACTCTAATTAGCCATAGGTCTAAAACATACTCATCTCTGTAATTATTAATATCTGCTAACTCGTACTCCAGGTCATTTGTTCTGTTAGGGCTTGGGATTTACTAGTAGTAAAACAAATGAGTTTTCATAAATTGTTTGAAACAGCACTTCATTTAGCCCAGGCTGGCCTCAAAGTTTCTGTGTAGCTAGATTTGAACTCTAGCTCTTCTTTCCTCCACCTCTTAAATGTGCTGGGATTACAGGTGTATGCAAATGTGCCTGACTAAAGAAAACAGTTTATAAAAATCTGTCTCCATGCTGCTAACACTCAAGGATATCTGTCAATCAGGTTCCTGTTTGCCTCCCTGACTATATAAGTGGTATTTCTTAATTGTCAAACTGATGGAGGACCTAGTGAATATAGGCCAGAGAGGCTACTAAAATGTGCTAGAATGTACAGGAGAGTCTTTCATGGCAAAGAATTATCTGGGTCAAAATATTGATAGTGACTCACTGTTCAAGAGGAAAAACACGAAGAAGTAAAATACAGATTATGACATTTATGCATGTATCTTACATTTAGAGAGGCCCCTTTGTAAATAATACAAACTTTTCATATGCCTCCTAAATTATGAAACACAGAAATAACAAATGTTCTGTGTTGCTACTGATAAATGACTAATGCATGAAGACGCAAAGGGTTCAAATTGAAGTTTTTTTTTTGCTTCTCTGAGAATTTTTTAATGTAAACAAAAAATTTTTGAAGAAATCATTGGAAAAAGTAACAAGACAATCTGTAAATGTATTTTTAAACAGGCTATGAAGTCAGCATAGAAATATATCCTGAGGGCTGACTCACTCACCCACACACCCCTGCTTCACTAGAAAGCCAGATTCAGGCACCTGCTTGGTCAAGAGGCCACCTGAGCACATAGGAGCACATTGCGGGCCAAGGACTCAGGCTGGACTTGGAGCCCTGGCCATGAGTGGTGGGAACCTCGGTGGCATGCAGGTCACTGCAGCTAAGTCTGATGGCACTGGAGCAAAGAGGGAGGGAGCTGCACAAACACAGCCCCATGTGCAGAGCTCTCCACTGCAGACTAGCTCTGGACCAGGACACATAGCCCAGCCTCCTGCAGTTGCTCTGAGCACATGGGGTGTGAGGCTGGGAGGTGTGAGGAGGAGAGTGAGTGACTCACCGCTGTAAAGGTGGTGCTTTCTAAACAATTCGGTATCTCTCACGATTGGTGTTCCGAATCCGTGTGGCTCCATCAGATCCAACCAAGTGAGGCTGGGACAGAGTGTGCATCCATGCGCACGGTCAGCAGTCGGCGCAGTTCACTAGGCTTTGGTGTCCTTCGCATATTCAGTCAGCGTATCAGCAATCAGATACGCAGTCACTGGGCCACACAGCCCACATCTTCATACCATCCATCAGTTTCTTAGGAACTCTGGACATTGGTGGGGGTTCAGGCGAGCATCTGGTCCTTCGGATGCTGCCCAAGAATGGCTTTACAGCCGGGACTATTCCCTTGAGATTAGTGAGCACCAAGTCTTGGTTCTGTCATCGACTTGCCTTGAAACTCCACTAGCACCAGTGAAAAGGGAGGAGGGCCACGTGAGTAAAGCGCATCGCATGAAGTTGGTAGAAATGAGCTAACGACAAGACTTCTCCGACCCTTACACTTCCTAGGTCAGGGTCACCAGAAAGCACTGACAAAAGGCCCTGAGGGCTTCGAGACCATGTTCTCAGTGACAATAGCAACCTGTACATGGCTGCCTAGGGCCTGCCCATTGTCCTTCTCAAGGCAGTGTCTAGCTTAGAAAAGGGGGTTTGGAGGTTAATATATTAAGGAATTTAATTTATAGATATTTAAAATTACAGATACCTTACAAAACAGTTCTGTGATGATTCTGCAAGCAAGATATGAACAGAAGTCAGTCCGGGTGCGAAGGCTCCTCATTATCACTGTCAGTGAGAGCACAGAGCACACCCTAATTAAACTGCACACAAATCTGTAACACTGACATCTTTCTTTAGGATTTTTTCAATCATTCCTCTTTCAATATTTCAACGCTACTGAGACAAGGCCACCATTGTGAAATCTCTGCGGTGTCCTTCAGAGACCAAGTCTATCTGGGCTGACATGCTGCGTCCACTCATGGTGTTTTCATGGTATGAAACCTCTGTGGCGCTTTATTCTTCGTCACCAATAAAAACCTCAGCACTTGGCCCGAGCCAAGGACAGGACAGGACTCTGCTGCAGGTGTGGCTGGAGTCTCTGAGGACAAAGAGCTCCTGGGGTGCAGTAGCTACGACAATGCTGTTGCTAGGATAATTCCAAGGATCACAAGCAAAGTAACTACACAAATGAGGACAAACATCACCTTTGCCACCCCGAGGGAGAGGCAAGCACCCAGTGTCATCTAAGCAGTCATTTGCCAACCGATAAGCCAATGATTAGAGACAAAACAGTGATGACAGCCACCACCACAGCAGCAGTTATCCACTTTTTCTACCGGGCTTTACTCTGATATTTGATGGCTTTCTTGGTTTCTTCCTTGGGATGTTCAACTTAGTCTACAGCATTCATCACGTTTCTCTTGATGTAGTTGAGCATTTCACCCTGGGTCTCCACAAACATGGCCATATCCGTGAACATCTCGCACAGCTCTCGGATGCTGGTCTCCAGCTTTAGGATGTCTTTGTGACGTGACTCGATCTCGTTGAGAGCTTGCCTAGTGATTTGTGAATATGATATAATATCCAAGAGGAAGATGGACGGCTTCCTGCTCTCCAGCATCTCCACCAGCTCATCGTCAGTGGTGGTCCTTCCCGTGATCTCTAGCTGGCGCTGGATTTGGCCTTTGCTTCGCTCCCGAAACAGGATCTGAGCTTCATTGTACTCCTTCATGACCTCCACAAACTTGCCTGACTGTACCAAGTGCTGGATCTGTCATATCTGCAGGTCCACGGAAGTTCGGTTCCCACTCTAGTCCTAATCACAACTCTGCTCAATAGCCTTCAGCTTGCCTCAGATCCGGTTAGCGGTTTTCTTGATCTCTTTGTCAGGTATTCTAGCTCTTCTTTTATTTTTCCTTCTGGGTTTGGGGCAGAAAGGATGATGCTGTGGTTCTTCACGTCTTCCACGTACTGAGCAATCCTGACTATGCTGCCTCAAATCTCCTCCACCTGATGGAAGAAATCATCTATGAAATAGTCCTTTTCAGCAATGATGACAGTACTGTCTCCATCTTCGCATTTCCTCCATGCCTTGAGGTCGGGCAGCCAGTCCCAAAACCCCACCGGCCAGTAAGGCGGGGCGCCCGCCTCCCAGCTGCCCTCGCGCACACTCTCAGTGGCCGGGGCCACCACCCTCCCTTGGGCCAGCGCTACCATGGCAACGCTCTCTGCGCTTGCGCCTGCCCCACCCCCAAATTGAAGTTTTTTATACTTTTAAAAATGTTAAAATTTCAGTGTGTGTGTGTGTGTGTGTGTGTGTGTGTGTGTGTGTGTGTGTGTGTGTGTGTGTGTTCGCATGTTCTCAAGTGTGTGCATGCCATGTCTCTCATGTGGAGGTCAAAAGAGAGCTTGGCAGATCCAGTTCATCTCCTTTCACCTTGTCATCTGGAGATTGAATTCAAGTCACCAGGCTTGCGTGGCAAGTTCTTTAAGCCCTGAGCCATCTCACTCCCCCACTCCCCGGCCTTTAAAAAAATAATTGGGTCATGCTTTTGTGTGTTGTGTGTGACGAGTGTGAGTGTGGGTGCACGGGCATTCCTAGCTCAGTTCTCTCCTTTCACTCTAGGTTCTGGGGATAAAACACAGGTCCTCAGAACCTCAGGTTTGGATTGCCAACTACTTTTACCCACTGAGCCATCTTGCTGGTTCTAGCTCTCTCTGTCTCTCTCTCTCTCTCTCTCTCTCTCTCTCTCTCTCTCTCTCTCTCTCTCTCTCCCCCTCCCCCTCCCTCTTTCCCTCTCTCCCCTCCCCCTATTCTCCCTCTCTCTCCCTCTCATCGTGTTGTTGGCTAAGAGTTTGCTATATATCCACAGATAACCCTAAACTTCTGATCTTCTGCCCTACCTCCTAGTGTCATGCTGTGGTTGCAGGTACTACAGGTCTACAAGACCACAGCCAGCTTATGAAATTCTGGGGATCAAACCCAAGGGATCAAACCCAGGGCTCAACACCTGCTAAGAAAGCATTCCACTGACTGAGCAAAACCCCCAACCTCTCTTGTCTTGAAAATCACACCCAGAAAGCATCAATACATGACACTGGGATCCAAGATCTCTGAGATACAGGTTAAGAGTTCTTCTGTCTCACAAATGGAAGAGTTGTGACTGGATCCTGGTGGCCAGCAGCATGAGATCCAACAGCTTCATTGGAATCTGCAGTACACAAAACATATCCTAGGATTTTCCTTTCCTTTAGCATTCTGACTTCCAAATGTTTCTATCCTCTGTTCGAAAAAAAATTACAGTATTTGGTATTTAAACCATAATGCAAAGATAATAGGATTTAACACTTATGCAAATCTAGCGGTAACAGGGCCTTTTCATTAAATGTGTCATAGTTACCTCCATGATCCAGCAATATGGCAGCTGCCAGCCACATGTGCCTTTATCCTGATACTGACTCCACCATTGTGTTTAGTAAGTAAGGCCGTAGTTGGTACCTGCAAACTGTACAGCCCTTCCAGTTATCCATCATAATGTTTTCTGACATTTTGGTACCTGGAATACTTAGATTCACAATGTAGAGCATCTCTTTCCCACAAATAAAATCTGTTCCTGGGGGTGGGAGAATATCAAAGCCCAAATGACAGCACCAAGTAAGCAGTAGGGTACCACCAGTTTGCAATCTTTTTCCAATGCCACTTCTATGTATCATGTACAATTTGTGAACAACTGTGGCCTTGGGGGGCATGGGAGCAGTAAGGAAGGACAGGGACAATACCTACCACTTGCTGTCTTTACTCTCATATTTCTTTTCCTGTCACAGAGGTTTCTTCCACAACAAAGCTCTCCACTGCATGCATCCAATTTCCCGTTGGTGGACTGTTAAGCTGTTTCCAGTGTGGTTTTTGCTAAATTATGCTTATGGAGAAGTTCCATGTATTATACATTTACAACATATGTTTAATTCATTCCATATGGTAATTTTCTAGAAGACGGCTAGACCAAATAGTACATATGTAGAATGCTACTTATTTTAATAAATTGTCCCACAGAAAGACTGAACTGTTTAACAGACGGCTCTACTTCCAAAAAGGGGATATTTTCATAGATTGAGAATACAGGATGGAAACATCGAACATTGCTCTCAGTGTCTTGCTTCCAAGGAGTGATTAAACTTGTCATGTCACTCACAAGTCTCTTCTTTTCTGCCTTGAATAACATAGAAGCAAGGGAAGACAATCATAGTTGTGAACACTTTGAAGAGCCAAGCACTCTGCCATTTGGTAGTACGTGAACAACTCCATATACGTCTCCCTTGGCCCTAATTTTCCAAATGCATGGTCTTCAGGGCAGCATTGACAGCTCCCCCTGAGAACTTGCAAATTCTCAGGCTTCACATCACATCACTTGAACAAGAAACTCCAGGTACAGACCCCAGAAACCCACATTCTAACAAACCTTGCTGCAATTCCTGATACGTCCTAATATCTGAGATGATGCTCCATAATGATTCTGAGTAGCAACTGAGATTTCTGCCCAAGATGAGTGAAGATATAGTATCTGCATGGGGCTCTGTCTTCTCTCTCTGTCTCAATCTTTTTACTTCTTAAGAAAAAAACATTTTATTTTAAATTGTGTGTAGGCATGTATCTGCATGTAGATATATGAATGTGAGTACAGGTGCCCAGAGAGGCCAGGAAAGAGTGTTGAATTCCCTGGGGCTAGAGTTACAGGAGGTTGTAAACTAATGTCTCAAGAGCTCTTCCTCTCATTTCTACATTCATAGTGCTTTGGGTTTTTGTTTTGATACAGATTTTCCCTATATCTGACTAGCTGGCCTCAAATTTCCTATGCAGATCAAGAACTTATGGCAATCCTCCTGCCTCTATCTCCTGAGTGCTTACAGCTATGAGATACCATGATCAGCAAGCAGAGTTATGCTTTTGGCGTTAAAACCTAGACAAAGAGGCAGGCTTAACAGTGATGTGCAGAAAGCAATGGCCAGCTTCATGTCTGAAATCCCAGCACTCTTGAGATTTAAACAGAAGGGTCAGAAGTTCAAGACTAAGTAGAAAGTTCTAAGCCAGCCTTGGATACAGTAAAACCTGTCTCAATCCAATACATTAATAAACACATAAAGATTGGGGGCTGAGAATGGTGATGTCCTCCAGTTATCCTGGTACTCTGAAGCTGAGGCAGGGGAAGGGAGAGTTCAAGGCTAGTCTCAGCTATATAGCAAGTTCTAACACAAAATAAACAAATAAGCAAAAAAAAAAACCAAAAAAAAAAAAAGGAAAAAGAGAGGGGAAGGAGGAAAGAAAAAAATGCACCAAGGTGTTGAACTGAGGAGTGATGGGACATTTATTTTTTCCTATATTCACATTTTCCACATTTTACACACTTCTGAAAGAATCATATTTTACTTAAGTCATAAAAAAAGTAAGCGTTTTTGTGGGTAAAACTATGTTGATTCTGGCATGTACCTCTGAGGCCTTTGGCTGTGCAGGGATTTGTTTTTGTTGTGTCTGAAAGCCTGCCCTCCTCAAGGGCAGCCAGCAGAGGGCAGCACTCAACTTCGCAAAACTAGCCTGTCCCTATTATCGCGAACCGCTGTAACAGAAAAAACGAACCAGCACCAGCGTTTTGCGGTTAAATGCATTTGAATACTTCAGAAATGGACATTTGGGAGGAAGCTGGAAAGGAGTTTCTCCTTAGGGCTGTTTCCCAGTTTAATTCAGACAGATGATTTGGGGGCCGTTTAGCGACTTCCTTTTGAAAGTCAGCATCCAGCTAGAGGAATGGTGGCATTCACTAGCCTTTCTGGGAGCCACACTTGACAGTTATCCTCAAGAACAGCCTTCAGTGAACATATTTTGGCAACTGCTCAAAAAAAGGGGCTAACTCTGAAATTCTAAGTTTTAGTAATTCTAAAGAATACTTCTGTCCCCACAGTTCTAACTAGTGCTCTCTCAAGCTACTTTCCCTTACCAGGTAACTGGGGGATATTAAACATGTGTTCCCTTAAAATTCAGACAGCCCTAGAAGAAAAGGAATAGTCATAGAATTTTAATGTTGAAAAGTAATTCTCTGTTTTTTCTGTTGTTGTTTTGAAAAGAAGTCTGAAGCTAAGGAGTTTACAACATAGCCATAAGTATATAGCTAGTGAGTGGTGGAACTAAGTGAAGCCAGGCCTCCTCTCCTGCCCTCAGGACTGGGAGAGCTTCACATTCATTCGTATTTGCAATAACAAACTGTCCTTCCTTATGAACAGATAGCTAAAAATGGCACAGTGTGAGGTGCATTAAAATATCCCAGTAATCAATAATAAAGGACTTATCCACTAAAATACTATATACATAATCATAATTATATGTAACATTAAAGTAAATGTTATGGGTAAAATAAGCAAATTTTGAAAACTCTACTGTAAAGTTTATTAAGAATGTATCTTTTTTTAATTTGTGGGTTTTTTTTAAATTCTTCTTCTCATGAGGGTTCATGTAGCACAGATGGTCCTTCCTCTCTTATCAGGCCTAGATATCTTCATATCCTATTTTGTTTTTGTTTTCCAAGATAGGCTTTCTTTATATATCCCTGGCTGTCCCGGAACTCACTCTGTAGAGCAGGCTGGCCTCAAACTCAGAGATCCGCTGGCCTCTGCCTCTCAAGTACTGGGATTAAAGGCATGCGCCACTCCCCCCGCCCCAGCTTTTTAGTATTTTTTTTTACTTTTATTGATTCTTTGTAGATTTCACATCATGCATTCCAATCCCACTTATCTCTCCATCTCCTCGAATCTGCCCTCTGCCCTTATAATCTCACCCCCACAATCAAACCCAAATTTAAAAGAAAAAAAAACAAAACAAAGAAACAAAACAAAACAAAAAAGAACAATCTTGTCATGGAAGCTGTAGTGTGGCCTGTTGAGACACACAGCTGACACTTTAATCCCTTCATCTTTACTTGTAAGTGTTCATTGCCACGACTGATTGGTCTGGCTCGAAGCTTCAAGGCTTCCAATTTCTGCTACATCATCAAAAATGGGCCCTCACTGGGGCTCCTCTTGGATATCCTGTTGTTGTCCTGTGTCATGGAGATCCTTCTGTTTTGGATCTGTAGGTTTGTTCCCTTAACATGCTCCAACAGTTCATAGATTCGTTGGATGTTGGGGTGGGCCAACAGAGCCCTGGTTCTGGGCTTGCATGGTAGCGGAGTTGGTCAGCCCACCAGCTTTCCCTCATCTTTACCTGGGCAAGCTCTCCAGCACTGCCTCAGCTAGCTCATCCAATGCAGCCTGCAGCAAGGAGCAGGGCCAGTATTCCTGCTCTTGGGTCCTCAGATCTGGGTCCCCCACACTCACATCACCAAGGCCAGCTCTATTGTTTTGCCCAGGCAAGGCACAGGGTGCTCTCTCCTGATTGCTGTAGGGGCAATCAGTTCTCCTGCTCTCATACCCTAAGGGCTGGTTCAATTGCACCCAGGACAACAGGGTCAGATCTAGTGTGCTACCCAGGCAGGGTACAGGGCCCACTCTGCTGGTAACACCTGAAAATTCTGCTTTACTTAATTTCTATAATAAAACGTGATTCTTAGCTATATGATCAATTTCATGATAGAGAAATAGTTCCAGATGCAAGTGGAGAGGGAGAGAGAGAGAGAGAGAGAGAGAGAGAGAGAGAGAGAGAGAGAATTTAAAATAGGTAAGGTCAATAAATTTCAAATGCAACCAATGCAAATTAAAACATGTGTGATACAAGATGTTTGTTGGTGGGTTCCACTAAGAGATGCATACTTTGTGACCGCACTTTAAGATTTCCCCTTAGTGACAAGTGAGTTGGATGAGAAGTCAGCAGGCGTGTTTTCTTGTCCTACCTTAGTTGTCCTTGGTTACTTTTGCGTCTCTCTGCTGTTACGCACTTGAGGGAAGGATTTGTTTTAGATCAAGGTTTTAGGGAACTCAGTCCTTAGTCACATGGCCTCATGTGGACCAGACAAGGAGGTGGGGTTGTGTGGTTCAGGAGCTTCTTCAGTTCCTGGTAGCCAGATAGCAGAGAGACCGTCTATTCTCCTTAGCATTCTCCTCCTCAGACCCACTTTTTTGTGTCTAGGTACCAGGCCCATGGAAGATGGTGCTCTCACTCAGGGTGGGTTTTTTCCTCTTAGTTAATCCTCCCCGGAAATCATTGTGATGGATACTGGGCTTTACTATGTCCTAGATATCTCTCAAACCAAGCAAGATGAATACTCACAGTTGCTGGCTGAACATGAAATTATTTGATTGCTAACTTTCCCTATGAAGGCATTGGAAATAGGAATGATACATCTTGACAAACTACACACCCTGTCTTCTCACTCTGCTTTTCCATCATCCCCCACTTACACCCATGCTATGCAGAATGTGGCTTTCAGCCAAGCAGCAGCTTGTTAGAGGAGGAATCTTGGGCTTCATTCCAGACCTACTGAATCAGAATCTGCATTTTAACAAGATCTCTAGGTGATTCATCTGCACATTAAAATTTGAGAGTGACTTACCTAGACTAATTACAGCCTTTGAGTGGGTTCTGTCTCCATTCTGACTCCTTCCAATATGCCTTCTACATTACAACTAGGAAGTTCTCTCCAGTAGGCAATGACTATATATTTCACTGTTTGTAATCCCCCAGGAGCCCCCATTATAAAACTGCAACATGGAAAGGGCATAGGTTGTAAATTAAACATCAGGTCTTGCCTGAAACACTTAATGGTTTTGTGACTTGCAAAAACAAAAAATTAAAAAATGGGACCTCCTGTAGCCCAGGCTGGCCATGAAATCAGAAGGTAGCTAATGTTGGCTTTGACTTTCTGATTATCCTACTTCAACCTCCCAAATACCAAGATTATAGGTATGGGCTTCCATTTCTGTTCCCTCATTTGTAAAATGTTGATTAAAATGCCTGTCGTGTAAGTGTGGGGTAATGATTAAGTGAATCCCTATTTGTAGAAAGTTTTGCAGATGGAAAGGTAACATACATTATTCAGTTGTGAACAATCAATGGGGATGGGAAGAGTATAGAAGAGGCATACGTGAAATGTTAAAAGTCTAAGAATGGAGATCACTCACAATCAATGTAACAGAATGGGTGTTGTATGTCTTCTAAAACAAGGGCAGAATGGGTCATGGAACTCCTGCTGAATTCTCTTGGGACACTTGCTCAGGAAAGAGACTGGAAGAAGTCAGTGTAGAGACTATGGTGCCAAAGTCCTTCTTTCAGATATTCCCTTGCCATCAAGCCACCTTCATCCTGGAGGATGAAGCTCTTTGGGCCTACAGGTCATCTTCCTAGCAGCAGAACACTACAGAGCAGCCCTAGCTGGTGCTGTAGGAATCAGAGAAACCCAATTCTTAGCTCCTTGGATCATGGGCTATGATCAAAGTTTTGTTTTATTTCACTAAGTTTGGGAGGATAGCTTTCTATAGTGTAATACAGTCACAGGTGATTTGGAATGCAGTCCCCTTGGAAACATGTTGAGATTTAATGCCTACTGTTTGAGAGTGAGAGGTAGAACAAGGCAGTCCCTTCAAGAGGCTCTCAGGATTCTACCACTTGCATATATTAATTCACTCCTGGATTAGTGAGTCTACTATAATATCCAGCTGTGTTAGGTCTCATGTGAGCTTCTGCGCGCTAATTATATTGCCTTGGAAGTGTTCTAGCAAGAAGAAGGCCATCGCCTCCCAGGCTGTTGATGAAGACCTACAGTATCAACTACCTAGGGGGCTGAGGCAAGAGGATCACAAGTTCAAAGTATACCAGGACCACTTAGCAAGTCCAACTTAAAGCGAAACAAATTGTTTTTCTTTTTTGTTTTTGTTTTGTTTTTCAAGACAGGCTTTCTTCCTGTAGTCCTGACTGTCCTAGAATTCATTCCATAAACCAGGCTGGCCTCAAATTCAGAGAGCTCTGCCTGCCTCTGCCTCCTGATTGCTGGGATTAAAGGCATGTGCCACCACCACCCTGCTAAATTTTTTTTTTTAGTAGAGAAAGAAAGGAAGGAAAGAAGAAAAGAAGGACAGAAGGAGGGATGGATGGAAGGACATAAGGACGGACGAACAAATGAATATAGTTCAAGCCAGAGCACTTGCCTGTCATTTGCAAGGCCCTAACTTCAATCTCCAGCATAGCATGATTAATATTAATTAACAGAGGCAAAGAAGGAAGACTGTCACCAGCTATAAAATCTCAACCTTAGACCAGAACCAGGAGCCAAACTGAGCCTCTTGTGTTTTAACTTACCCAGTCCATGTTACTGTAACTACCAACAAGAGAAAATAGGGATGGTGGTAAAGCACAACAATATAGCATGTATTAGGCCTGAAGCCAGATGCCCTAGGCCAACAACAACAAAATTAGTAATGGAAAATAGAGACAAAACATGAGAATAACTGGCATGCATTGATAGTGGTCGAAGCTGAATAATGACTATACCTAAGCTAATGATAGCATTCTTCTTATTTTTTCATATACGGATGCTTCTATAATAAAAGCTTTGAAAAAAGAAAACCCATGCAAAATACTCAGCTCCAGTTATTAGTAGTAGTCAAGGACTGTTGTAATTGTAGTGACGATTATCCGTCATTGGTACCTATCAATCGTGAAAGGAGTGAGGTTTACATTGAAGAACACAACATTCCAAGTGCTCCTGGGAATCTCGTTCCCCTTTTCTATTTTTGTTTTTGTTCTTTCAAAGATAGGGTCTCACACTATAACCCAGGCTAGCCTGGAACTCACTCTTTTGCTCTGGCTGTCCTCAAACTCTCAGTGATCCTCCTGCCTCGGTTTCCCAAATACTGGAATTATGGGGGTGAACCACACTCCCAGACTAGATGCTTTCTTCAAATTCCTCTCTGACTAATTCACATGCTCTGATCTTACACATTCAAGAAATGACCAGAACACTTACTGTCCAGAACACAGCCTGCTGTTCCGTCCCTCTGTGCTTCTCTCTGTCGCTTTCTCTTTTCGAGAGCATTGCCCTCAGAGGAGCGTCATGAATCAGCTCAGATTAACCCCCACAGGGAGACTGTTTCTGACACATAGCAAGAGAATTTCTTCCTTGGGCTGTTAGGCCCCTGCTCTAAACAGACTTCTGCCAAGGCATCCGGACTAGTTTATTATGTTTCTGGGTGTGCCTGTCTGTTTCCCTTTACCAGACTGTGAAATCTTCAGTCTCTTGAAGCTTACAGTGAAACAGAAGAGCCAGACGACAAATAAATAAAGCTGCAATTGGACTGGATTGTGATAAAGTCCTACGAAGAATACAATCAGGGAGCTGGGGAGGCCCTTCAGTCAGTAAGGACCTGTTTTCAACCCCAGAACCCGTGTGGAAAGCTGGGTGTTTGTGGTACTGGGTGCACCTGTAACCCCAGGCCTGGGAGGTGGAGAACAGAAGGTCCTGGGTACTTGTTGACCAGCCAGTCAAGCTGAACTGGTGATCTCAAGATTCAGTGAGAGATTTCATCTCAAAATAATAAGGTGGTAAGGTATTGAGGGAGACGACTGATGCAGTTTCTGCCCTCCACACAGGCACGTGCATTCATTCACACATAAACACAGAGCACATACACAAAGATAGAATCAGAAAGGGGTGGGGCTACATTCTGAGGGAAAAAGACATTGGGGCTGAGCTGGGAGGATGAGGCATTCACCTCATTTAGATGCTTAATCCAGAGTAGAGCACACGGCCTGGCATAAAGTAGGCGGCATTATATACTAAGTGAACCTGCTCTGCCACCTACAGAAGTTTCTCAAAAGGATCACATGTGATAGCATCTGCAAAAGTCCTTTGGAGAGGATAAAGTTCAGTTCAAATGCAGCTTTGTTACGGGCTGTATCCTGAGAAGACAGGAGGCAGCATTCTCTCTTTCATCAGAGTGACTTTCTGCAGACAGGCAAATTGTGTCCCAGCCAAGTGGATCCAGGCATACAGTCTTCCTCCTAAACATCATTTTCCCATTCTGTTTGGATCATCAACATCGCCTTTAATGAGATACAGAAGGGAGTAGACACATGGCGTGTGTGGGTGTAGGTTTGGATGGAGTCCTGGGGCGGGAAGGTAGCCAGCTCTCTAGTACATTGACTTGAATATCCAACTGGATGATTTTCGGGGGGAGGGATGCTAAGAAGAGTGGAAATTGGGGAGGTAATTATGGGTAGGAATAGTAACTCCATGTTTGCCTCTCCATCTGTTCTAATTCTATAGCCAAGTGTTTAGTTTCCTCTTTCTGGTTCCTTTACTTCCCTGACTTAAAATATTTCTCATTTCCAGTAAGACCAGAAAATAATTGACACAACATCTCCTGTGTAAAAGGCACAGTGGCATGTGCTTTTACAACATGAAGGACACAATTTCAGAAGTCAGATGGTCTAGACTTGAACCCCTCACATCACAATACATGAATCCAAAATATCCAGACCCTTTATGATCAGCATAGTACTTCTCAACTGAAATTACTATTATACAGAAATGATAGATTATCACAATTATGTACATTGTGTGCTTTCCAATTCCAGTTCTCCCTGTATACGGAGGATGGAACAAGGCAAATTGGTATCATTCTCTGGGACTCAGGCCCATCTGTCTGTGAGGGTGTAGGGTACATAACATAGATGGTTTTCAAGCCATGTTTCCGTGGGAAGCTGAGTTTTGAGCAAGATCTTGAGGAGTTGCTATGAGAGTCAAAAATAGAATCTGCAGAAAAATAGACACACCTACTTTGCTTCAACAAAAGGAGTTAAATTTTATTTCTAAGTATGTACGTACCTTTTGTTCAAGATTGCCATTGAAATGGGATTTGAAATATGATCTATGTTTTCTAACCACTGAAGTATCAAAGACCTATTTCTGTGGCAATATTCTATAGTGACAAAGGAATTCATTTAGAGGAGCTGGGGATACGTAGCTCACAGTGCTTGGCTAGTCCTTGCAAGGTCCTGGATTTAAGGCCCTGCACCGGGAAAAATGAAACAAAATGGAACAGAAAACAGAGGTATTTGGGTACTATTATCTCATTAGATACACCCAACACTCCTAGATTTAAAGAATGAGAGCTGAACAGAAGGGAACTTGGGCCAGAGAGATGTCTCAGTGTGAAACCCCCAAGCCTTTGGAGCTGAGTGTAATCCCTGAGCCCCATATGTAGAAGGAGAACATCAGCTTCCACAAGTTGTAAGCTCATCTCCGTTATCTTGGAGGCTGGGAGGCTCAGCCTGAGCTGTACTGTGAGGCCAAGTCTAGCCTGAGCTATACAGAGAGGCCCTGCTCAAAAGATTCACTTAGCTTTATTAAGCTTCTCCTTGGAATGTTGACAAAAACAAGGACATTGCAGGCATAACACCTACTGTGTGTGCTTGATGTGCTTTGCGATGTTAAAAGGTTTTTATATTTATTCCTCTCATGTATTACATCCTGACTGCAGTTTCTCCTCCCTCTTCTCCTCGAAGCCCCTCCACACATGTCCCCTCTCCCCTAAACCCACTTCTCTGTTTCCCTTCAGAGAAGGCGTCCCAGGGATACTAACTGAACATGGTATAACCTAACACAATAAGACCTCAAAGGATGAGGCACAAATCCTCAATAATGCTGTTTTAAAACCTTGCTATTTCAATGCATTTTATACTCCAATGATTTGAAATTCACATTGTTGTGATATCAAGGCATTCATAATATCTATTCTGAAGAATTCTGAGAGAGTGAGTTCTCTGTGTTGAGAAGTTGCAGTAGTGTACAAGTGAATTCACAGGAATGGTTTTTGGAGAAACACTATACTGGGAAAAGAACTAGTGTGGAGACTGATTTAGAAAGCTATCCACAGAGTTAAGACAGTAGGAAAGATGCTATGCACCTTGGAGTCACCAATGGGTAATTGGAACAGTATTAATACTATAACATTACTAGAGCAATATTGCCAAAAAGTATCCAAGAAAGGAAGGGATAATGAAAAGGAAAGATATGGTGAGTGATATGTGCTTGGGACAGAAATGGCTTCGAGAAGAATTATTAGTCAACTGATTGACCAGAACATCAGACCTGTTGCATGACCTACCTCTTGATGGTCTAGACACTCCTAACTCCCTCCTACAAAGCTGTCGAGCTCTTGCAACTCCTAACTATTGCTTTCATCTTTGCTTAGGCCTCAAGATGCCACAGGCATTCAGTTCAAAAAGGAATCCTTTGCTTGGTGGGAACATGGATTTTCAGGCATTATGGAAGGATTAGTGACAGCTGGAAGGACTTCATAAAGGAAGTCAGCCCTCGTCCTCATTAGGGTACATCAAAAACAAGGGCATCTAACTTATAAAAGAGAATTATGAGCTGGGGTGTGTAGATCAGTGGTAGTTCACAAGCTTAGCATAGCGAGGGTCCTGGCTTCCAACCCCAGCAACCCCTGCTCTTCTGTATTTTTTCTGGGTTGGAAAACTCAGTGAATTACTGTGGGAAACTATCTGGACTTAGTTGTGGATGTGTTGACTAAAATCCACATCGCTGGCAAGGAAAGCAGAAGATCCAGTTATTGTAGGTTGTTCTATTAGGTGGCTCCAGCCCTTCCCAAGGAGGGGATGCTCTGACTTCAGGCCACTGGGCACAGGTCTGGCCAGAAATGATCATGCGGTAGAGGAGCTAGCTGAAAAGGCCTCTTACAGCTACCTGAGCCTGAATTCCTATCAGGCAAATATACATACCACCATAGAGGATGTAACTAGTTCTGTGTTTCTGTCAATGGGCATCCTGACCAAGGAGAGGTGGACAGAGAACAACAGACAGTGGAGTGTAATACAGGATTTTGGTGTAGTACAGGTTTGGAACGTATGCTATTCTGAGTAGCTTACATCCTGGAAGAAGTTGGCTTTCAGGATTTGGGGACCATAGAGCTGAAAGACACTTTACCTTTGAGATTCAATCTTCTTGTCTCCCCACCCCATGTGGCCTTGAGGAACCTCTGTCCAGATGCACACAGACATTGTCAACACAGTCTGCATATGCCATTTCCGCTGAAGTCCAGCAAGTTGACTCAGACATCTCTCTCCTAGAGTACTCTATTCCGTATTCTGCTGTGTACAATAAATCATAATTAAGAAATGCAGCCCAACAGGCTGCTGTTTACAGTGAGTATGCAAATATTGATGGGTGCTTTTTAACTATCCAAATGCTCCAGATGCTTTTTAATGCTCCAAATGTAACCTCCTTCACCACAAACGAAAAAGCTTAGAATCCATTTGATAGTATTTTGTCATTCAAAGTAGTAATAGAAAAAAAAGTGATTCTTGCACATATTCATGTTTTCTCCTTAAAAATGGATTTAAAAAAAGCAATTAGCTAATGGCTATCTGCAGGATATAAGGCAAGGCTACTAAAGGAATTTAACTGAACCTATGCTCTCAGAACTGGCAAAGATGCTAATCTGAAAGAAGTGAGAACACGTGGGTTAAAAGGGATGTGTACTAGGCAACCTTCTATGACTGCGCTATGTCCAGCATGAAGCCACTTAAAGACCATTTTAAAACTCAAAAACCAAAAAAAAAAAAAAAAAAAAAGGAGAGCATTAGTATGGACTTTACAGGTCTACTGCTGCAGGTAAAGGAGTTCCTTGGCAAATGTAGGACTAGAAATTCGAGGAAAAGGTCAGTGTGGTGGTTTGAATGAGAATGACCCCAGTAGGCTCACAAATCTGAATGCTTGGTCTAAATTTTGTGGACAGTTCAGGAAGGATTAAGGGGTGTGGCTTTGTCAGTGGATGTGTGTGTCCACTAGGGGTGGGCTTTGAGGTTCTTAAAGTCAGTGCCATTTTCCAGTTAGCTCTCTCTCCTCCCACCTCGTAGTTGTTGTCTCAACGTGTAAAGCCCGCAGCTACTTCTACAACACCATACTTGCCTGCCACTGCCATGCTCACAGCCATGATGGTCATGGCCTCTACTACCCTCTGGAACTGTGAGCTTCTAAATTAAATGCTTTCTTCTATAAGTTGCCTTGGTCATAGTGTCTCTTCATAGCAATAGAAACTAAGGCAGCAATGTTGATATATTACGGACAAGTTCTCCAGCAACATACTGAATCACTTCTGAAAATCTATAGACTAGGATCTAGCTTCTCCCGAGGCCCCAGGATGGAGGTAGAGCAGTGCTCCCCTCCTCAAACTTCATATCATGCAACAGTTAGAGAAGATGGAATAACATGGGCTCTTTTGCGTATTTGGGGCAAGTGCAAGGAAAGGCAGGAATGATGCTTATTTCTAAACCATGATGTTTCTCAGCAGACAAACTGGCTGGAGTGTGAGTGAAGTACAGATGCAGTGTAACTGTTTGCTGTGGTAACTCCCTGCAGGAGCCTAGAGATGAGCCAACCTGGAGTCTCCCCAGGGAGCCATTAGGACCCAGCAACAACTCCCCGTAATTTCTTCCTCCTTTTCTTCTTTCTCTCCCCCTCCTCTTCTTCCTCCTCCTCTTATAATTTGAGACAGGGACTCACTTGGTAGCACAGGCTGGGCAGAAATTTGTTACATAACCGTGACTAGCCTGCAGCTCCCACTCTTCCTGGAGGATTATAGGTGTGTCCGGGACTGGCTTCTCTTTTCAACAGGTTCGGAGTATCTTATCTGGAAAGACACGCCCACACTTGATACTGGGAAATGGGTAAGCATATTTGGTTTGGTTTGTGGGCTGTTGGAAGATTCGTGGGTCAAACGATTTTCCTTTCTCAGCCTTCTGAGACTGCTACAGGCGTTGCAGAGCACTGTGCCTTAAACAGGGGAGAGTGGCTGGGCACTCTTTTCCTTGCTGTTCCTTTCATCTTTTTTTTTTTTTTCAGAGCTGAGGACCGAACCCAGGGCCTTGTGCTTGCTAGGCAAGCGCTCTGCCACTGAGCTAAATCCCCAACACCCCCCCCCCCTTGCTGTTCCTTTCACTGAAAGCTTCATCACATTAGGAATAAAGAATAAATTGAGGTTGGGTGCAGCGTAATGAGCCTGTAATCCTAGCAACTCAGGAGGCAGAGGCAGGAGGATTGCAAACTCAAAACAAGCCTGAGTTACACGATGAGAAGTAGGCTCAAAACCCCCACAATAAGTATGGATAAATTACATTAAAATTAAAATGGGGAAATATTAAGGTGGGCCCAAGAGTGACAAATAACCAAATGTTTACATTGAAAAGAAGGCATCTGCTAATTGCCACTTTACTACGGTTTTGCTTACAGTGCGTTGACTTCCCAGCTGACTGCCCCAGATAATTGCTGAGATCATTTAAACGTCTAGGAGTTAAGCTGTGGGGAGCTCCATTTTTCTCTTTCTTGCCTTTTTCGGTAGATTTGTTTCCATCTTAATATGGTGTTAATGAGGACACTTTGTACGCTTCGGGGTTGCTCGGATGTAAAATCTTGGCTTTTCAGCCTGCACTTTTAATACTGGACCTCAAAACAGGATGAATATTTCAAATACAATAAGCCATTAAAATGGAGTCATTACCAGCAACAACAACACACCAAACAAGCAAACAACCACAGGTTTCTGGAGTCACTGGAGTCCTAAGCATGCTATATTATTAGTTAACATATATTTAACACGATCCAGAAACTAGTCACTGCACTAATCATGTTAACAATTTCCTACATTCTTGAGGCCAAGGGGATTGAACCCAAGCTGCATATGGCTAAGCAAGTGTCCTGTCAATGAGTTATATTGTCAAGCCCTTCTTAACATTTTAGCTCAAGACAGTAGTCTTACTAATTTTCCCAGACTGGCCTTAAATGCTCAGTCTTCCTGATTCAGTCCCCCGAGTGCTGGATTACAGGCATAGACACTGGCTACCACATAGGTTATTAATCTTTACGACAACCTTCCACAATGTGAAAAAATGATTTCCCCCTATTTTACAAATGGGGAAAACATGGCTTGCAGAAGGTAGGTAATTACTCGATAATAAATAGCGAGTGATAGACTGTAGCACAATTGTTAGAAGGTCTTATTAATAAAAACAAACCCAGAGCCAGGTATTGGGGTGAACGCTGAAAGATCAGAGAGACAAAATACAAACCACAGCTGATCTCACCTCGCCAACTTCTCAGCTGATCCTGTATTCTCGAACTGGAAGCCTCTGAGTCCTCACCTGAATGAATCTCAGTTGAACTGCTAAAAACCTAAAAGCTTAACCAGCTCTAGTTCTTGGTTTTCACACCTTATACACCTTTCTGCTTCCTGCCATGACTTCCTGGAATTAAAGGCGTGAGTCACCATGTCTGGCTGTTTCCAGTATGGCTTTAAACTCACAGAGATCCGGATGGATCTCTGCCTCCCAAGTGATAGGATTAAAGGTGTGTGTGCCACCATTTTCTGGCCTCTATGTCTATCTAGTGGCTGTTCTGTTCTCTGACCCCAGATAAGTTTATTAAAGTGCACAATATATTGGGGGACACAATACCACCACAATAGACTCCCAATCACTGCCATCGGGCATATGAGAGATGTAGGACATAATGCCTTTGAGAGGGAAACAATAATAGTAGTTGGTGTTATTTTTAATTTTTTATTACATTCATTTATCTAGTGTGTGTTTCTGTGTCTGGATGTGTGCCACAGTAGCATGTGGAAGTCAGAGGATAGCTTCCGAGAGTTGGCTCCCTCCTTCAACCATTTGGGTCTCCGCTATTGAGTTGAGGTTGTCAGGCACAGTGGCAAGCATCTGTACCCACTGAGCCATCTTACTGGCCCAGCAATTGATTATATTCTTAAAGGCTTATCATAGACATTGACACCATCTGAACCACTCCTCCATATCAACTCATTTGTCATCTCAATCTCACGACCCCTTAGAGAAGGTATCGCAAGTGACCCTGCATTACCACAAGGAAAGTGGGACACAGAGGAGTCACTGAGCCACCTAATTTTACAGAACGAAGTGGTGGTGTACTGAACTACAGACGCAGACAGTCTGACTCCAAAGAGCATCCTCTTAACTGCCATGCTCCAGCGAAAGTCCTGTATTCATTGCTGCAGGAGGAAGGCCACATTCAGGGTCAGTTTTCTTTCTTAAAAAGTTGGGCCTGAAGCTCCCAGAGACTTTTCAGAAGCCAGGGGTGGAGTTCCAGAGTCCAGCTAGCTTGCAGCTGAGGCTTTTGCTCAATGTCTTCCCCAATGCCTGTCTCCATTACCCTTTAACCTGCATCTTTGAACATGCTGGTCTACGGGGAGTT
Organism: Peromyscus californicus insignis; assembly: GCF_007827085.1. Classification (NCBI taxonomy): domain Eukaryota; kingdom Metazoa; phylum Chordata; class Mammalia; order Rodentia; family Cricetidae; genus Peromyscus; species Peromyscus californicus. Next base: position 96,656,719 of record NW_026294391.1, read on the forward strand.
CAGCAACGGCAGGCCTCAGCTGTGCCTTTAATGTCTGAGGAGTCTGCTAGCACACCATGTTTCTCATTTGATCTGAAGGAGATCTAATGAGAGATCGTTAACTGATAGCAGTCTGCTTTCAACATCACTAGAAAGGCCATTTGCCGCAAACAATCCCTATTTCGCTTTAATTGCCTTTGAAAGGGGGGAGCAGAAGAGTCAGAAAGAAGGAACTCCTTGGACTTTGGGTCTGATTTCCTGAGGTGTTCCGTTTCAGAAGAGGCCCCTGACAACAGGCAGAGAATAAAAACAAGTGTGGTCTGGGGCAGACAGTGTTTCTCAAACAGTTGGCCAAATCTCTGCTGGCAGCCGGGAAGCAGCTGAATCATCAGACACTAGGCCTCTGACGAGATGGAGGCTAGGCTGCGTGGATAGAGACTTCAGACCAACTGTAAACCCCAGAGAATCTGTCGCCCCTCTAACACTGGCTTCAGGAGGGTGGCTGGCTGAACTGCTGCCCGTAGCTTGGTTTGTCTGCTCCCTTTTCACCCTCCTCTTTCCAGCGGCTTGCACAGCATTTCCTTGTCTTGGGTGGAGTACCTGTGTGAATTGTGGGTCACTTCAATGATTATGTCTGCTCAAGCTGTTGAAATGAGTCCTCCAGTTAGAAAGTGGGAATGGTGGAGAAGAGAGCCATTGAGACAGAACACGCAGGAATAGGCAAGAATGGACAGCCCCTCCCCCCTTTTTTTCAAGAGGCAGGGATTACCTAGAAATTCAGAAACTGAAAGCCAGATGTTTGGACAAAACTCTAGAGTCAATTTGAGTCACAAACTGGTTGATATTTTATAAAAATCCCTTGATCGAAACTTTAGAGAAGAGTGGAGAGATGGCCCAGTGGTTTCAAGCACTGTCTGTTCTTCCAGAAGACCTGCTTTTGATTCACAGCACTGACACAGAGACTAACAACTGTCTGCAACTCCAGTTCCAGAGGATCTGATACCCTCATCTGGCTTCCAAGAGCTCTAGGCATATGCATGGTGCCCAGACATGCATTCGGGCAAAAGACTTGTTTGTCCACATAAAATAAATTTAAAATTAGTACACACACACACACACACACACACACACACACACACACACACACACACACAGATGAACCCAGGCAATGAAAATTGATTTATATCAGAGACAAATGTTTGGACTCTGCTGCTGTGGTTTCAATGTCAATGTCCTCCTTCCCCAATTTCATGCCGTGATCTAATCCTTAACATGGTGGCACCAAGAGGTGGGGCCTTGAGGGAGATTAGACTCCCCTCCCTGACTCACGAGTGGGATTGGTGACCTTTCCAAAGCGGTTTGAGGCAACCTGTGTAGCCTTTCCACCTGTGAGATTACAGCAGCAAGGCTGTAGCTCCGAAGCTGAGGGCAACTGTCACCAATGGAATCTCCTAATGCTGCAGTCTTAGACTGCTCAGTCTGTAGAACTGTGAGAAATACATGTCTGTTATGTATCAGTTACCCAGAGGCTGTGGGTGCACATCAGTGGTAAGGCAATTGCCCTGCTCTACGTAAGGCACTAAGTTCAATGCAGAGAACTGGATGAAAAAAAGTCTGTCAATCAATTACCCATCCTAAATAACTTTGGTTGTCACATGTCTGTCTGTAGCATGTACAATTCCTGTGTTTAACTACGAATGAGCACAAGAAATATGTGCTGTTTACTCTTCAATACTAGTATGTATATGACTACCATCTAATTACATTTGCTCTTGATAAAGAAAGGGAAAGACCCAATGTCTGACAGTACCATGTTGGGCAGTAATCTGAAAAGGAGCTGCCCTGGGCTCTCTCAGAGCTGCTCTTCCCTCAAGTAACACCTCGGCAGACAGGGGCCTTCTTCACATTTACCAGTGAACAGCGAGCTCACAGAGGTGGAGAGAAGGGGATTGGAACTGTAAATAACTTGGCAATTCCATAATATAACCCACTGTATGGAGTCCAGGAAAGAAAGGAAGAGAACTTTCTCTTTAGCCCTTAGCAACAGTATTCATTTCCCAATATTTTCTCCTGCTTACACCTGTGACGATGGTAATAATGTGTGTTTGTAAAACTACAAGTAACTTTTGGATGCATTCTTGAGTGGATGGAGGGAAGACACTTCTCCCTTTTTACAGATGAGAACACTTAACTGATTCATCCAAAGGTACATGGGAAATAGATAGAGCAGGTGATAGAGCAGGTCTACTAGGTAGTTAGTTCTTCCTCCTATATGCCAAACCATGCGGTGCTCGTTACCATATGTTCATGTGCGTGATAATCACTGGAGGAAGTTTTCACAAATGAGGGCTTTGGGACTCAATGCAGAAGGTCTGACCCAATTGTCTGGAATCTGTACTTCTAACATCGGCATCCAGGCACTTCTGAGGCAGGTAGTCTTTAGGCTCTATTTCAAATGGAAATGAAGACAAATCTATAATCTTGAACTCTTCAGAGATCTCGCTTCAATATCTAGAGACTTTCTGTTTTTTAGTTCATGTAAGAAAAGAAGAAAAATGACAATATTGTTATCAAGAGGATCATAAGAAGGTTGGAGATGTATAGCTCAGTTGGTAGCTTAATTGGTAGCGATCAACCTTCAGCTCTGAGCAAACCTAGTGTGATAGTACACTAATAGAGATGTTTTATCTGTTGTGGCTGGAAGAGCTGTCCCTGCAGTTAAGAGCACTTGTTGCTCCTGAAGAGGCTTGGGTTCGGTTTCCAGAACACACACAGCCCCTGACAACCATCTCTAACTCCAGGTCCAAGGGATCCAATGCCTTCTTCCGACCTCTGAGGGCACCACTTATACATAGGGTGGATGAACATACATATTTGCAGACTAAACAATGATACATATAAAATACAACCAATCTTTCATTTAAACATTTTTAATAAGGACACTATGAGCTCAGAGGGTCGGGGAGAGTGGATATTCCTCGATAAAGCACAGTTGTTTCCCAACTCCCTCTCTCTTGTACCCCTTTTCCAGGTATCATTAAATGTAAATGATCACCCAAGGGATCCTTGACATGGGCTTTGGATATGGTTCAGTGATGATAGAGTGCTTGCCTAGCATGCACAGGGCCTTTGTTTTGGTCTCTGTTACTGAAAGAAGAGAGAGAGAGAGAGAGAGAGAGAGAGAGAGAGAGAGAGAGAGAAGAAAGGAAGAGGGGAAGGGGGAACCTTGAAGATGTAGAATAGCACAAGAACTGGCCTAAGAAAGAATTTGCAATCATGCCACAGGGGGCACTAGGTAAATGGGATGTATGAATCTGAGACTTGGATCATTATTTAGCAAGGTTACTATGGGTTTTGGCTTTGTTTTTGTATTTTACTCTGAAGCTAAACTGCTTTAGGATTGAATCTTCCCATTGTCAAATCCCACAAATCCATTGTCGCTTTGGGCAAGGCACTTTGCTTTTCCATGCTTCCCCAGTCCTCAGTTAAGTGTGCACAACACTGAATGGTAGCTGGTTACAGAAGTTACGTACAAGGACTAGTTTCTCACAATTTTCTGAAAGGTAATATGTGGGGACTTTGGAATTGTTTCCAAGTTGATAGATTTTGGGGAAATGTATTAGGTGCTTGGAGACTCAAGTGATTAGTGTAGGGGACAGTGTGTATGAGAAACAGGAGGGGAGGAGAGTGGGAGAGAAAGAGAGAAGGCAACAGAGACACAGACAGTGATGACATAAGTAAATGTTGGTTAGGAGTGAGGGTAGAAGATGGAAAATGAGATAAGTGAATCTTTCAGTAGGGCAGATGAGAGACAAGAAGAGGCATAGCACTGTATCTAGAATCTTCTGGAAGCTTCTGGAGTCTATCATGTCTTGTGGGGATAATTGAGTTTTGGTCCAGCTTGTGTCGGCCCATCTACCAGCAGCTTCGCTCTCTGCTGCATGTTTTCTCACTCCTGCCCACAGGCACATCTGCTTCAGTGCCCCAAACCATGGCATGGAATATTCATCTGTACATTTGCCGCTCATATGATTGGAAGCCAGTCAGCGCCAGCAAGCAGCCTGGGTTGAAGGGCAGAGTAAACACGGACAAATGCAAAATACTTATAGCCATCAGTTCCTGGTGCCAATTACAGCAGCCAGCACTGCAAACACATGAGAGGCTCAGATCAGTGGTGTCAGTATTGGAAAGCAAAGGCTTGTGTCTTTGATTATGTGCATATGTGCGTCTAAAGAACACACTTGTACATAGAAATCTTTCAGTAGCGGGCAATCTTCCGGAAAGTGATGTAAGAAGGATATGTTCATTGCTGCTTTTTCTGTTGTTCTTTCAACAGGTTCAGTTACATAGTTCAGACTGTTCACAGATCAGATCATTTATTCCCTAACAAGTGTATGTTTGGCAGGGGCCCAAGGCCTGTGAGGCTGAGGGGGATGAGGTTGTAGGCGAGGCTACTGTGTTTCCCAAGCATATGCAGCTCCCACATTTTACCCTTGGAATTGGATAGTCCCTTGCAGAGTACACTGAACTTGGAAGATTTCCCCCCATACACTCTGCACCCGCCAAAACAATTCCAAGGCTTTTTTTTTTATGATCCCAGTCCATTTAAACTTTGATTAGCTTCTATATAGACATAGTTCACTTTAAGCACTTAAACAGAAGACTATCATGAAATGTGTTTTCCTCTTATACATAACTAGGAGACAAGCTCCAAATACAAAAAGCTTTCAGTATTCTTTATTACTGCTAGACATAAACCTCTAATTCCCAGACAGATGTACAGTTTAATGAACTAACGCTAGGGTTGATGGAAGGGCTGGTTAGAAAGCTAGAATTAACAGAAATTAATGGTTTTGCTGTTTTGGAGACAAATTGAATAGCAAAGAACTATTTATCCAAAGCCAAAGTTTTCAAAATACCCAGTGAACCAGAGGCTATTCCCTTCAGAATTAAAGCTTTGGAGCTGGGACTGTAGCTCTAATAGTAGTGTATTTGTGCTGCACGAACACAGCCCTGGGTTTGATACCCAGCACCACATAAACCAAGCATGGCGGTGCACACTTGTATTCCACACTTGTGTTCCCAACACTCAGAATGCAGAGGCAGAGGATCAAAAGTTCAAGGTCATTCTTAGCTAAACAGCCAGTTGCAGGCCAGCATGGGCTACATAAGACTCTATCTCTAAATAAATAAAGTGATTGGCTTTGGAGATGTCGCTATTAAGATAATCAGTGGAAATTTACATGCCCTGGTATGGATTAGAAAAGTAAGTCAGTCAGCCTGATGTTCAGGATGTACATTTCAGATATTCTGATCAGCATTGGGCCTGTTATGAAGCTATTCACTGACGTTGTCTACACACCTTTAAATAAATTGTAACAGAGCTTGATCATGAGAAAGACTTTCCTAAAAGTTTTCCACCCAAATTGGATAGCCAATGTATTTAGGTGGCAATGCACGTCTGATTATGCATTTTTAAGTACTTATACATTAGATGACTCTTGTTCATAATACACTGCAAGATCACTGAAGATAAAGTCTGCATTATACTTGTATTTAAAATATCACTACTGAGGCTGAGAGTGTAGAGTGTTTGGCTGGCATGCTGATCCCTAGCACAACACAAAATAAAACAAGACAAATAAACAGAAAATAAAGCACCGTAACCAAAGATTCTGTATGACATTGAGCAGGTACAAAATGTATATTTGTTATTGTTGACATAGTTCAGGCAGTAAAACGAGTGAAAATTGAGCGGGAGGTGGTATAAAGGGAACATTAAAAATATGGTCCTACAGCTAGAGATGTGGCTCAGTTGGGAGAGTGTGTCCTTGATATGCACATACCTCTGGATATGATTCCCAGCATGACATAAACCAGGCACAGTGGTTAATGTGTGCAAGCCTAGCATTTGGGAGGTAGAGGCAGGAGGATCAAAAATTAAAAGCTGGCTGGAGAGATGGCTCAGCCATTAAAGGCTAGGCTCACAACCAAAAATATAAAAGTTAAAAGCCATCCCAGTACCAGGTACGCAGTATCTCAGTATGAATTTTTGCTCAGGGAAGTTGCAGAAGACCCCAAAACAATACAAGCTCTTGCCATTCCTCTTGGTTTCCACCAGAACTAGGTGATAAGACCCTATTGCTGATGATACCACACACCTATGGTTCAATATACAGAGATGTAAAGCTGGAATTGAACTGGAAATGTCCTATCTGCTGTGGGATAATCATTCTGAATGCTGTGAATATTTATTACTCTCATTGGTTAATAATAAAGCTGTTTGGCCTATAGCAAGGCAGGATAAAGTTATTCAGTTCAATCAAACTGAGGACTGGGATGAAGAAGTACAGAGTCAGGAGAGACTCGAGCCAGCAGTCCAAGAAGCAAGATGCCAGAAGACTGGCAAAGCCATGGGCCACATGGCAATACAAAGATTAATGGAAATGGATTAATTTAAAAATAAGAGCTAGTTAATAATAAGCCTGAGCTATTGGCTGAGCATTCTGTACTTAATATAAGCTTCTGTGTCTTCATTTGAGACTGGGTGGTCAAGATGGGAAAACTCTGACTCTTTTTACTCCTATGTGATAGAAAGTTTCTAGAAGTTTCTATGCAGGCTGCTGGAAGAGAAAAGATACCAATTGTCTAAACAAACTATGAACTCTATAAACTTCAATACCTATATACCAGAGAAGATGTGCCCACTTGTATAATACTGACACGACTATTATGGAAATAATCAGTCACTCTTTGCTTGTGTTTTCACAGGAACCCATGCCCAGAACTGTAAAAACTTGATTTAAAAAATAAAAAAAGGAAAAGAAAAAAGTGGCTGGGAAAGTCATAAGCCCTAGGGGGAACTTACTATTTTTGTTAAGTTAAATTGACATCACATCAAACTGTCTTCTAAATATTTATGCTTATACTCTGTGATGGATAGTTTCATGTCAACTTGAAATAAGCTAAAGTCATCTGAGAGGAGGGAACCTTAATTTAAAATATGCCTCCATAAGATCTGACTGCAAGTAAGTCAATGGGGCATTTTCTTGATTAATGATTGATATGGGTCCAGCCTACTGTGGGTGGTTCCATCCCGGGGCTGGTGGCCTTGGGTTCTATGAGAAAGCCGGCTGAGCATAGTGAGGAAGCCAGTAAGTACCACTCCTCCATGACTTCCATAACAGTTCCTGCCTCCAGGTTCCTGCCCTGTTGAATTCCTGTCCTGACTTCGTTTGATGATGAACAGTGATGTGGAAGTGTAAGCCAAGTAAACCCTTCCCTCCCCAACTTGCTTTTGGTCATGGTGTTTCACTGCAGCAATAGAAACCCTAAGACATACTCATAAGCAAATATTACTCTCAGCTTTAATTAGAGAAGCCTCTCTTCTCACAGTGAACAGGGCTGAGTGTAGAGATTCAAGGCTGCTCAAGATGCTGAGAATGAGTAACAGTTGAATATCCCACACTAAATAAGACATTTATATTACTGACTCTAAGGTTCAGTGAACATCATAGAAGAAGGAACAGAAAGAATGCTAGAAAATAGGGAGAAGGGCTGGAAAATTCCATCTTTGGGACATGACTCACCTATTGCCCTAATGAACTTACAGCAGCTGTGCATGACTGCACTAAGCCTACACAAGATTAGCCCTGTCAATAATCAGTCTTAGATGGGGGAAGAGCTCATGGACCCTACTCCTCCCTGCTAAAATACTGGCTACTAAGAGACTCTGAGTCATTGTCTTCAGTTGTACCCACAGTAAGTCCACCAAGTTCCTATGGATAATGCCAAACCCCTGGTTACACGGATTGTCTTTGATAAACTCGGTGGGTCACAAAACAAAACAAAAAGACATGATTGTGAGAAAGGGATTTGTAGGGGTGAAGGGGGCATTATTGGGTCAGAAGGGAAATTAAAGAGAATAGGAATGAGAGTAACTAAAATGTGTATGTATGAAACAGTACATGAACCAATTTAATTAATTAAAAGAATAATCAAAGAAAGCATATGTTTTAAATGTTCAAAGTTATTTTTTTTTACTTCACAGCAAGTTCAAGGCAAGCTTCACACGGCATTCTAACTCACAAAAGAAAAAATTGGAAGAGTCAATTTCTAAAACTGCATTGACTTGTTTGCTTTACTGATTGTCTGTTCATTTCTTTTTGAGACAGAGGCTCACGTGCATAGATGAGAATGACCTAGAACTCTTTGTCTTTCTTCCTCAGTCTGCTGAGTGCAGGGTGTATAAGCACATGTGACCATACCTGGATTCTTGAATGAAAAATCTACACTAATCAGTCTATTTGTATGACATGACCAGGTTTATATCAAAAAATCTGTATTGCTAAATCACTCTCTTCTGAACTTCATTACTTTTGTTTTTTATTTTGGGTGAAATCTCAGAACAATTCGATTGCCTTGAGAAAGAAGGAGAAGTCTTGAAGACATTTCAGCTAATTCATCTCTAGTGTCATGATAGGAGATTGTTGGACCATGTTTCTCTGCTTTTAACATCTAGCTGATATTATCATTGAGAATCTCAATGGCCCTTGAAGTTTCTCACGAAGAAAGTGATGGTCACTTTCTTAAAATATTTTCATTCAATATAACCTAATCAATTCCACAGAAGATAGTTCTGCATTTGCTAAATGTCTTCGTTACTACTTACTTGATTTAATCTTTGTAACTATTAATTTTCACAACTATATTATCTATAATTTTAACCCTATATATACATTCACACAGACTTAGTCAAGGTTTGAAAGTTTTGACTTAATTCCTTGATAGATTTTTCAAGTCACATAAATTGTTATAACTTAACTTGCTTCTGAATGTTTAAACTCCAATCTGTTTTTATCATTACTATGTATATAACCCATTCTCACCCAGAATATTAAGGGATAAATGTAGCTTGAGTTTTCCTGACTGGCCCACAGTCAGGACAAATCTCTGCCACCCGCCAGTCCCACAGCCACTCAAACCCGACCAAGTAAACACAGAGACTTATATTGGTTACAAACTGTATGGCCGTGGCAGGCTTCTTGCTAACTGTTCTTACAGCTTAAATTAATCCATTTCCATTAATCTATACCTTGCCACGTGGCTCGTGGCTTACCGTCATCTTCACATGCTGTTTGTCATCATGGCAGCTGGCAGTGTCTCTCTGACTCAGCCCTCCACTTCCCAGCTTTATTCTCCTCCTTGTCCCGCCTATACTTCCTGCCTGGCCACGGGCCAATCAGTGATTTATTTATTGACCAATCAGCAACACATTTGACATACAGACCATCCCACAGCAGATAAATGAGTTTCCATTTTCAGTATATTTTATGTTTTTTTACTTTGTACTGGTTCCCACAACTGGTGTATTCCCAATGGATCCATTGAAATTCAACAGAAGTTTTACATGAAGTAAAATGACGAGATTTTGCTTACTCCAAACTTCATATCCTTTTTAATGACTTGAAAAAGATTGAGAAGTCATTTAGGATGTCACAATTAGTATGACATAGTTCTAGCCTTCATATCATGAAGACCTAAAGTTTTGATTTTAGAGTGATATAAATTCTCCTTGTGAATTCATTTCCCTGTCTACTGAACATTGGAGTGGTGGGTTTGATTGATTCACTTCACAACTCTTTGTGTCGAGCATGGTACAAGACATTGTGTGAATAGAGAAATGTATTTAGTTGAACCCAGATATAAGATTCTGTTCTTAAGGAGCTTCCAAATCCAGAAGAAGCAGACTTAGAGACAAAAGATCCAATATAGTGAGTGACCCATGTCTATCATCCCTGTACATGGGAGGTAGAGGCAGGAGGATCAGGAATTCAAGGTCATCTTTTGCTCTGGAGCAAATTGAAGACCAGTCTGAGCATCTATCTTAAACAAACAAACAATAAACAAAGATTTATATCTAAAGGACTGAAATACTAAGTCCATACATAGATGTAGACAACAGATAAAAGTGAACACAGCAGTCGCACCGCTTGAGCATTAGAAGATTTGCAGTTTGCTTTTCATGGAGCCTTTCCTTCCCCAAATAAAGATGCTGTAATTGTTTATTGAAGTGCTTCCTTTACTTCACTGTGGCATATGAAAGAGAAACTTGTGAGTGATTTGGGCAATCAACCCAAGGAAACAGAGATGGAATATTGTACAGAATGGTTCAATGTGAAGAAATCAAGAAAAGAACTTTTAAAATCAGCCGTGGGGCTGGAGGGATGCTTCAGTGAATGAAGTCCTTGCTGCACAAGCATGAGGACTAGAGTTTGGATCCCTAGTGCCACACAAATGCCAGTTCAGCCTGGCAACTCCCCTGCAATTATAGCCCTTGGGAAGTAAAGACAGGAGATCCCTGGAACAAGATTGCTAGCTAGACTAGCTGAGTTCTAAGTGAGAAACCTATTTCAATATATAAAGTTGAGATTGATCAAGAAATACACTCAGTGTCAACCTATGGCCTCCACATACACAAACATACAACAGCACATACAAGTACAGCCCATAGATACACACACACACACACACACACACACACACACACACACACACACACACACACACACATACCCCATAAAATCAGTTATACTGTTTGGAAAATTCCTGGTTTAAAAATAATTTTAAAGACAAAAAATGAATCACATTTTATTCTGTCTATACATCTAGCCTTCCTCAAGAGATCTCGGGAATTAGAAAGCAAGCTAAATATGTGGTTCCTCTTCTCACCCCGATATGCATGTTGGCAGGGAATGTGGTAAGACTTAACTATACAGATTATATTATAAAAGAGTCTGGTATAAAAGTGCATGGTGAAAATTATAGCATTGTAGGCACTAAGAGAAGAGAAACACTCTGCTGGTGAAGAATTCTGTTTGTGAATCAACAGACCACTACTGGCCATGTGACCTGGGACATATTGCTTAACTTCGCTGTAATTCGGTTTTCTTGATTGTAAAGTGGGGGTGATTGTAGAGCAGGCAGTGCAAGGCTATTGGGAAAATAAAATGAATTTGTACATATAAAAACAGGACCAAAGAACTGTCCCATGTTAATTTTAGTAATCAGGATGAGTTGGAATTCTAAGAAAGAAATCCAGACCCAAATATTTATAGGTGGCAAAAAAAGAGGGAAGCACATACATCATATAATGATTATTTTAACCTCTGAGAAAAAATTAATGACTACACTTATACACTCATATATATAATAAAATAATGTTAGCTGGGCATGGTGACACATGTCTGTGATCTCAGCCACTTGGGAGATGGCTGCAGGAGGATTAGAAGTTCAAGAGCAGCCTCAGCTACATAGCAAGTTCTAGGTCAGACCTAGCCTCACAACATGAGACCCTGCCTGGAAAAACAAAGCAATAAAAGAAATAAAGTAATAAAACAATGTCAGCAACCAACAGCTAACAGCCAGTGATGTAAGTATCTAGAACATGCCTGGTTGTAAATTTTCCACTTTGCTATTAAAAATTCTTGCCCAGGAATCTTTGACTATCACAGGGCTGTTGAGCTTTGGTGCATACATTATGAAAAAACCTTTTTTCAGCTTTATTTTTATTTGCTACGATCAACAACTTTTTACATGCTATCCATCTCTGATGAATACAACAGTGAGAACTATTTCAATGCAGCACAATACCACCCTTTCCAACGTTGTTGAAAGTAGACAAAGTATTTGACTAGCTTTGTACATTTTTTCTCATTATAGTTATATTATGATGGCTGGCAAGGCAAGTTCTGCTGATATTTAGGGATAAAATACATTTAAAATAGGAGATCCATTTCATCAAAAGATGAAATTGAAAGAAGCATGCTCATCTACCAGATTTGGTTTCAAGGAAGGACACTATGCATGTTATTACATGTTGTTTTCTGTGTATATATGAACTATAGACATACTATTTCTCTGAACCATTGTGGGAGCCCACAGAGGTTTCCTCGTGAGATCTGAGCTTACTTTACCCAGCAGTGCATCATAAGGGGATAGACTGACCACGTGCGTGGTTACCAGGTGTTTGGAAGGGTCTGCACTTGGATATGCAGTATGCTTTGATCTAGCAAGGGGAAGTCTTTTGTCCAGCCCCTTGGCATTCCTATAAAAAGCCCTTTTGAAGAGATAGCAGGGGCCGGTAAATTTTGATCCAGGTCCTCCCAAAGCTATCCAGTGTTTCTCTCTTATCTTCACTATCTTTTGATCTACTAATTCCTTATGCTTCTCTCTTCCTCATAGAAACCTTGTAAAAGGTGGGGGCGGGCCCCCCACAGACCATGAGCAAACAACAGCCTCATGAAGCAACTAACAGTCCTACCCAGCTCTGCTGCTTATGAACCACAATGACCAGCATGGCATGATAACCTTAAGGGTACAGTAGTGGCATGAATAGCTTGGCAGTAACCAACAACTCTAATTGACAAAAGACCCACTCAACAAGAGGGAGCCCATGCCAGATACTGGAAACCTAACTAACTACTCTGTGCTGGTAAAGTCATGTTTATTGGAGGAGAATCTACAACCAACAATAGTAAGCCAGCATAATGCCTAATTACAACCTATAAACATTTGACCTTATACCAGAAGATAAGTGTAGTCTTTCACCATCATCAAGGAAACTTTTCTTTGCAACAGATGGAAATCATTACAGGAAATCATAACCAATCAAAGTGGTGGAGCTCAATTCCAACTGATGCATCTACAATTCAACTCCCACATCTAAGGTTCAGAGAACATTGAGGGAAAGGGTGCTGAAAGACTGTAAGAGCCAGAGAATCAAAAGTTTGTTATTAGATTGTATCTTCTAGGAAACTCATATGCTACATCATAAAGTTTCAACAACATGACTGACTAAAAAGGAGCCGAACAATGACAACAACAGATTGCTAAATTGGACAGAAGAAAGACCACAAGGCTTCAAGCACACATAAAAAAACTACAGGCAACTGAGGAATGCTAGGAAAAGGAGAAATAGTCTTTCCTAGGGAAGAACACATCAATCGGTTAGCCAATACTAAATGATCAGCCCTAAAAATGTTCATACAAGTAATATTATACAGACCGAGCAGGTTGTATTTATGTATTTAGGAGTGTGTGTGTGTGTGTGTGTGTGTGTGTGTGTGTGTGTGTGTGTGTGTGTGTGTATGTGTGTACAAATATGTATGTAACAAAAACTGATGAAGAAGAGGCAATGAATTTGAAAGAGAACAAGGCAAGGGGGTATATGGAACGGTTTGGAGGGAAGAAACAGAAGAAGGAAATGATGTAGTTATATTACAATCTCAAAAAAAAAAAAGAATTAAAAAGACAGCAGTCTCATGTTCCACAACACACAGGAGCTGTGGGAGCATCACTTCCACTTAGGTTTGTGTACCCCAGTTTGTGGTAAATTAATATGGAAAAACCCCAAATGAAGCTCTTTCTATTTGACTTTCCAAAGAAACGATACTGGTTTTGGGTCAGGGTTCCTTCCCATTGGATGGAGGTAGCCATGGTCTCTTCCTGGGGCTCCAAAGGATTAGAAAAACTCACAGTAGCATTTGGCATTGGGGTTGTCTTAACCTGCCCCAGGCAATTACCCCTGGGGTCCTCGGAAGACATGTTTTTCAGAAGTTAGAAGAAAGTATTTCCGAGGAATTCGTGGCATTTGTGAGAGGGAGAAAAAACTTGTAAGGCACTTCAAAGACTGCACACTTCAGAATTGAATTCTACTCAGAGAAGTTGCCTTTCTGATTATACCTAGCACCTATCAGAAGTGAAACTCACTCCACCACTGCCCTGTAATCAAAGACTTCAGTCGTTAGTGGGGATTAACTTCAGGGGTGCATTTACCCAAGAGGAAGCACAAGTCTAATCATTGTAATCAATAATTGAAACTTTCCAAGTTGATCAAGAGTCATGTTGGGATTTTCTGGGCTTTGAAGGCAAGTTTCCTTAAATAGACCTGAGGCCTGAAACACGACCAAAGACATGTTAAGATTGTGGAGCAGAAAAAAATTACTTCCTCCAAAAGACTTTAAAGGGAATGTTAAAAATAGTCAGCTCTATCTTATGATAAAAATAATGAGATGCATTTTGAACAAACAGGTAGTAAAATACAAGCATATGAAAGATGTCATGAAAAAGTAATGTCCCCCTGATGTCTAACACTGATACATGCTTTCCACAATTAAAGATTTTAAGATCTTGTCTTTCCATCTGGAGGTAGTTTTAAATGTGAAAATATGGAAGATAAAACAGATAATTCAGGTTGTAGGCCATGGATTCAGTATTCCTTCCCAACTGCGTGATATTTCCCTCCTAAGATACTGTCCCAGAGGTTTGCCAATTACAACAGTGTGACTATTTTAAAAGAATGCTCACTTGAGTTCCCAACAAAAATAATTTCAAGGAGTTGTGGCCATTCAAAACATTCACAAATGAACTCCATACTTCATTACCTCAGTTTTGGGCACAAATATTAAGACAACATGATTTTCTCATTCAAAATATGCCTTTGCCTGAAATCAACAATGAAAGTCATGCTCTCAGTAGGAGAAGAAAAATGCCTGAAGATGGACAGTAGTAGACTAAGTAGGTCTGCTGCTAAAGTGAACTTCTTAGGTTGGTTACTGACAATGTCGTGTACATTGATTTTGCCCCCTGCCCCATCAAGCCCTCTTTAATGCCTCTGGCCATTTGGTGGTTTCATGGGTTTGTAGGCTGCCTAATATCTGTGCTCATAGCAAACCACTGTACCTAAGATGTACAGAAGAAAGACACTGTGGTTTATTGGAAGCTAAATGAAACTGAACTCAGCGGGAATTTGGTTCTATTTCTGGCTTCCCTTTAAACACCTCATATGTACCTTGACCTTGAGCAAGTATTGTGTCATCACTCTACCCCAAATGGTGCAATTATGTCTCATTAAAGTAAGACTCCAATGCCACATTTTCCATAGTATAATGTATAAAGTAGGTAATAAATGTAAAATGCATTAACAGAAACATTGCTCATTTAAAATTCAAGCCTCACTGTCTAATGGTGGCATCAAAAGGACAACTAAAAACCTAAGAAATACATGGTTCTTTATATACGTAGCTGAGATCTGAGGACTCCAAACAAAAGTTCTTCTCCTTCCCTTATTTTCTCGTGTTTCTTCCTTCTTTGTTTGTATTGGAAAGGGAGTAAGAATTGATGAACGTCACTTGCATCGAGGATGCCCAGATCTACATGAGAAAGTCAGGAAAACAATAAGGGCAGTCTTTATGTATAATAGGAAGGGGAATGAATGGTTGTCATTGGTACCTTTGCATATTATCAAAGTTTCACAAGGGGAAACTGCTGTGGGATGGTCTGTATGTCAAATGTGTTGCTGATTGGTCAATAAATAAATCACTGATTGGTCCGTGGCCAGGCAGGAAGTATAGGCGGGAGAAGGAGGAGAATAGGTAGGGAGTGGAAGGCTGGGTCAGGGAGACACTGCGAGCCGCCATCAGGACAAGGAAGATGTAAAGTACCGGTAAGCCACAAGCCACGTGGCAAGTTATAGATTAATAGAAATGGATTAATTTAAGCTATAAGAACAGTTAGCAAGAAGCCTGCCACGGCCATACAGTTTGTAACCAATATAAGTCTCTGTGTTTACTTGATCGGGTTTGAGCGGCTTGGGACTGGCGGGTGAGAGAGATTTGCCCTGACTGTGGGCCAGGCAGGAAAACTCTAGCAACAGGAAACTGGTATACTTTCCTGCATTTCTGGGATTTCTAGGTAACCCGGCTGTAATGCAAGCTGCTTCTTGAAGTTATATCTGGGAATGCAGTGCTTGAAAAAGCCAAATCTCAGAAACACTGCTTCAGATGTTGGGTATAAGATAGCCGCAAAGCCAAATCTCCTTTACGATAGCTGTAACAGACAGAAATCAATGCTAGGGATGCAACTATTTTATATAGCGATAGATTATTAGGTCAGATCAAACTCTGATCTGCTTTATGGCATCAAGTCAATTTAGTAATAAATGTATCCCAAGAAGTGCAGAGATGGAAAGAACGATAAAAATAAGTGCATCAGGTTATAGGCAAGTAAACTGAGGCCCAGATAAAAGTAGTTTACCCTCAATACTTGAACTGGAAATCAAATCTTCTGAATATCATTAGAGCGGTAGTAATTATACAATTGTTTTGATGTGACATCATTCAATCTGAAAAATTTCTAGAGGAAGTGACACTTAGATTTCCCTTCTTCCTGTTAGAGTCCCAAGGACTAAATACAGAACCAGTTACTGAGACCATATTCAGTCCTACCTGGAGGTTTCTCAGTTTTGATTTTGCCTTCAATTTCTCTACCAGTAAGACAAAAGTTGTTCCTTATTATGAATTGTTACTGTTCTCAAAAAATGAAAACCAAATATATTGAGCGTCAAATCCATTGTCCAACGAAGCTACAGGATCTTCTACAGAAAAAATAATAATAATAAATACAATTACTGGTGGTTTTTCATGCTGAAAGATAACAGGCAAGAGGAATGTTCATCAGAACTATATTCTGCAAACCTGTAGCCATGCTGGACCCTCTCCCATGCCTTTGGAAAATTGCAAAGTGGCACTTATTGCAGGCAGACAAGTTGGGAAAAAAGGTCTCAACTTAGTGGATGAATTACCAAAGGGCACAGTCACTGCCTGTGCCAGTGGGACTTCCTTACTTCCTGCCCATGTACCTGTGTGAAGGGGGATTCGACACAATTTTAAGCAGAGACCCTTAAAGTTTCAATCTTTATACCACATTCTGTCACATCTATCTGGATATTCGTTACTAGTAATAAGTTAATATGCAGCTGTGGAAGATATTCGGCTTGAGTTTGCCTGGCTTGACTTCAATATCAACAAAGACAACATGCTGCTGTGGGATGTTCTGTATGGCAAATGTGTTGCTAATTAGTCAATAAATAAAACACTGATTGGCCATTGGCTAGGCAGGAAGTGTAGGCGGGGCAAAGAGGAGAATAAAGCTGGGAAGTAGAAGGCTGACTGAGAGAGACACTGCCAGCTGCCACGATGAGAAACAGCATGTGAAGATACCGGTAAGCCACGAGCCACGTGGCAAGGTATAGATTAATAGAAATGGGTTAATTTAAGCTGTAAGAACAGTTAGCAAGAAGCCTGCCACGGCCATACAGTTTGTAAGCAAAATAAGCCTCTGTGTTTACTTGGTTGGGTTTGAAAGGCTGTGGGACTGGCAGGTGAGAGAGATTTGTCCTGACTGTGGGCCAGGCAGGAAAACTCCAGCTACAACATGCCCAGATCTCTGTGGTATGTATTGTTACATCACCAAACACATTGACCAATTCCTACTGATTTTCAGAATGCTCTGTTCTCCTATTCTGTCCAGTCAAATCCTTGGGATGTCGCAAAGCTTTGTCCAAGCTGTGTTGGCTGACACATTCCAATCTTCGTTAATGGATTCTTCCTTGCATCCCCTAAGACTCATTGTCTGCAGAGAATTTGGCATCAACTCGGCCCTCAATGGCACTTGGCCAGGGGCCTCAGCAACACTTCAATTGCTAGGAGACATCAGACATATGCTTTCCTGCAGGAACAATTTCAGGGCAAGGCAGTCTGGCAACTCCCCACCAGAAACTGCCATGTGAGGTAAGGTGAACTGAGAAATCAGATCGTTATTGCATAGTTGCTCAATGAACCCAGAGTGGGCAGATATGACCCAGAAATTGAGGTTTCTGTAGTTCAGATACCCAAACATTCAGTGTCCCTTACACCAACAGATCCTTCCTTCCAACTCACTACTGTGAATGCCTAAAGACTGACAGCATCTGTTTTCCAGGTGATGGAAATAGACCTTTTACCAACTCCATTACATTAAATAGGAAAAACTGTAGGCTGCTTTAAAATTGGACAAAAGGGGCTGGAGGCACAGCCCAGTCGTAGAGTAACTTGCCTACCATGTGAACACTGTGGATACTCAGAACCCATAAATAAGTCACTCAACTTATAAGGTAACATATAACATAACAAAGGTCAGAAAATGCATGCTCGTGCTCCAGTGTATAGATAGGTGTGTCTATGTGTTCAGTCTGTGTATATGACAAGGAGAGGTGAGTTGAGGTACAATGAGCTACATGCAAGTAAACAGCACTGATAAACAAATGGATGTCTCAGCTTGCTCAGACCAGTCCTGGCACATGATGCATTTAGTGAATGTACTTATAATTTTTCCTCTATTCCTCAGAGGGAGCAGCCCTGGATGCCATCATTCTTCTGGGAACACCTGCTTAAGTCAATGTGGAGCATACACTGGAAGTTCAGGTGCACTCTGAGTCTTTCATGGACATTTGCCTTGATCTCCAGAAAAATTAAAAATCAACATGAAGCCATGCTGCTTTTATTTGTAAAAGAACTTGACTAAGACCCAGAGTAAATATTCAGTCAACATTTATATGATAGAATGTAAAACCAAATCCCTAATTTTGAATCTCAATAAAATATGCTTTTACTATTATAAGGATAATTAATTAGCATATTATGTTTGAAGTATATGGGAAACGATTTAACAGTTGGTGATATAGTTCACACAAGTGTCGTTCCATTGGATGAAACCAGGCAAACCTTATAATCACAGGCTAGGCTCTGTGAGATAATGACCCTTCTTTATAAGACATGAGATTTTTTTTCTGCCTGGAAGCAACACACATTCAGGAATTGAGACAAACATCAATAGAACAAAAGCTGTAGCTCAGCTGTTTGGAGGAAATTGATTCCAACAACTCATAATTTTCAGGCTTCCACATTATGAAGCATTAAGCAAAGTGGGGGCACCTGGCTTCACAAGCGTCCTCTCTAAGACAACTACTAATTTGTATGTGCTAAAATGGAAAGTGGCCCCTCCCACTCTCTACATGTGATGCTTGAAAACCAAAATGAGAATGACAGCAAAGGGACGTGTGTGTGTGTGTGTGTGTGTGTGTGTGTGTGTGTGTGTGTGTGTGTGTGTGTGTGTCGTGAAACTTCCACAAATAAAGCAAACAATGGGCTCCACTAAGGAAATGCTGTGACATCTGCAAACTGTGAGTGGCATATATAAGGTTCACAGTGAAAGGAAGACGTGAAGAATGATGTAACATCAAAACAATCGAAGTGAAGATCACAATTTAACTAGGCTGTCCACAAAGACATTTCCATCCACTTAGTAACTGAGGCGAGTGAATAGGAAGCACAAGTACCTCTGTGCCTTATAGTCACCAGCTATCCATGTCTCAGAGAGACCAATGAAAGTAGAGTGTGCAAAGGAAAAGATGGGTGAGGGAGGCTAACCTGGGATTGACTGAGAGATGATCAATAGGGATTGATGGATGGTAATAAAACAAGGTGCTATGTTTCATGGAGTAGCTTTATCAAGTATTCATTGTATCATGACCATAAGTACTCACTGAAAGAAATCAAATTGGCGCTGGCTAAAATAAAGTATATATAAGAAGATACGTAATCACTTCCTGCAAAGAACATATCATCTAATGAAGATAAAACTGATAATGAGTACTGAAATGAACTGTATACCAAAAAGAGCTTTATGTACAGCATATGGTAACTTACAACAAGATCTGCACAACATCCCGTAGAACTAGAAATTAATATTCTCCCATCCATTGTAAAGATGAGGAGACTGAGATAAAACAGGACATGCATCTTGTTCAGAAGTCATTCATCCAGTAAATGGTAGAGCCATGATGTGAACTGTAGTCTGACTCCAGACTGTGCAGTTAATCATTAATGCAGAGCCTGCTCTAAATGAGGATCCACATGGTGTGGAGCATAGAGTTGATATGAGGATAAATGAGGTACCATGAAAGCTCCAAGTCTGGCATGCATCCAATGATCAAAAAAAAAAGGGCAAGTATCATCATCCTTAAGGTCAACAGTGGGTCACCACATCCCGAAAGAAAGTAAGAATTGTCTTTACAATATCCTTGACAGGTAGCTCCTAGCTCCTGATTATGCACCTCCCCAGGGGCCGGAAGCTCAGTCCTCTAGCAAGCAGCTTCTTTGTGCAACAGCTCAAGCTATTTAGAGGAATTTCCTTTGATCGGTTAAAATTGACCTCCCTAGAACTCTGCCTACTGGCTCCACATCTGCCATGGAGAATCACGCAGAATAAGCTGACGCCCTCCTCCACTTGACAAGACGAATTAAAAATGACAAGAAATAGACAATCACTGAAGACTTTTGAGCTGATGAGCAACACAGAAAAAGAGAAAACAAAAGCTGCTGAGTTTGCTGAAAGGAAGAGCTGCCCTGAAAAGCAGTGAGACTACAGACTGGGAGGCCAGGGAGGTGAATGTAGCAACCATCCAGGCGAAATGGACCAGGGCAAAAGCAGTGGCAGGAAGGATGGAGAAACAGCAGAGATAAAGGAAAGTTTTCCTGGGGAAAAGTGGCCAGGCTGAAGACTGGATAAAATTAAGGATTTAGGAAATAAAAGAAATCTCATCAAGGGCCCTAAGTTTTCAAAACAAGCTACTGAAAGCAGCCGTGTTTCTGTTTGTTCTCTGTTTCTTGTTAAAGGGTGGTGTGTGAAATTGGGACTAGGATGATTTGGGACATGAGTAGACAAACAACAAAATAAACACATAGTAGAGGTAGCTGGGCTAAGAAATCCAAGTCCTAAAGTAATCAGCCAAAAGAGTTGGGTAGGAGCGGTCAGTGAACGACTTCCCACAGTGAGGTGAGAAGCTGAACAGGGTCCCTCCCACATGTAAGACTGGCTTTTTTTTTTTTGACAGAGTTAAAGGATTATTGGGGAGCCTTTGACTACACCTCCTTCCTCTGCTGTTCTTTCTTTTTCCTTTGGTGGTGCCTGATTCCCTACTCTTTATATCTGCAACATTCTTGTCTCTGACTTGCTCTCTTAGTCCCTTGGTGTGGCTAAAACAAAATGCTACAGACTTGATATTTATTTAAAATAATATCAACAAGAACAAAAGAGCGTTTCAAAGCCAGCTTGGGTTATCTGAGATCCTGCCTCAAAACAAACAAAACTGTATAAAATCATTGATCATAATTCTGAGACTGAGAAGTCTAAGATTGGGCTGCAGGCAAGTTTGTTGTTCCAAGAGCCTAGGATATATTTTCAAGATGACGTGTTGCTGCTGTGTTCAGGAGAGGGTAAATTAGTAGTTGCACCAGATGGAATACATAGAAAGGGCACCAGACTCCCTCTATCATTCTCTTTTACGTAGGGAACGTATGCATAATGAAGGCATTAACTATTCACTAGATCAGAATACTGTGACTTAGACGTCTCTGAGGAGGCATCCCTTCCAACATTGGAGACTAAGGCATTGGAAACTAAGGTTCCAATATATGAATAAGGGGCAGGCATGTTTACACCATCACAACTTCCTCTTAATTTCAATGGATCAGTGTAATAATACAGTACAAATATATCTAAGAAGCAGGAAACTTGGTTTCTAGCCTCAGCTTGATCATTTTCCTTCTGAATCTGAGGGGTGCTTTAAAGCCCCTTACAAATCAAAACCTTCGTGTGTAGGCCTTATCTAGCCTAAACACAGTCCTAGTAATTAGTCAGTGCCACATCTGTAGTAGAATATTATTTTAAGGTGTGTTGCTTTTGCTTGTGTTGCATTTGTTTAACTCTGTGAAGCTGTGTTACTGTGCCTGTGTAAAACACCTGATGGTCTAATAAACAATAGGCTAGTAGCAAGGCAGGAGAAAGGACAGGCGGGGCTGGCAGGCAGAGAGGATAAATAGAAGGATAAATCTGGGAAGGAAAGATTGAGGAGTCAGAGAAGGAGGACTCCAGGGCCCAGCCACCCAGATACACAGCAAGCCATGGAGTAAGCGTAAGAGAAGAGAAAAGCCCGGAGGCAAAAGATAGACGGGATAATTTAAGTTAAGGAAAGCTGGAAAGAAACTAAGCCAAGCTAAGGCCAGGCATTCGTAATTAAGAATAAGACTCCGTTGTGTGATTTATTTGGGTGCTAAGTGGCGCCCCCTCCAAAAGAGTAAAAACAAACAGCTCACATCCCTGTTTCCAGAGTCTCCATTCACTCTCAAGTACAAAACCAAAGAGCACTTTAGTGTGTACTGCTGGGGAGTGGGTGGGGGGAGATAGTACGGATAATGAAGAATCTATAAATAATAGTTTTTGACCATGGAACACAGAAGCTTGACATAAATGTCCAAACACATTCCTACTGTTTGAAATACTCATTTGCCCTCTGCTGAATGCGGCATAATACAGCATGGGAGTGCACTGCTGGAAGCAGGTGAGCTATCATGGAGGGAACTACTGTTCCACTAAAAAGACTTCCAGTGGGGACACCCAAAAATCAGATTTGTTGTATATAGTCCACATGCAAAGATATAGGAAAAGTAGGCCTAGAGGAAAAACAGAGCGAGGCAGATGGCAAGTTCTGGCCTAACCTGGGCTGCACAGTGAGACCCTGTCTCCAAAATAATCTAAGCAAGAAATACATGTTCAGAAGTAAATTTTAAAAAGAGTGAGAGGGTTATATATGGAAGAGTTTATAGAAATTCTTTCCTAGGAGGAAACTAAGATTGGGGTACAGGGAGAGACATGAAGAGAGATGTTCATAGCGTTGTAGATATCTGTTTAAGGTGTGAAGCTTCAAAATGAAAATGTACTCCTACATCATTTGTGCAGTGAACCAAACTATAAAAAGCATCTCATTTTTAAAAGAGAACTGTTGGTCTAAGTCTGACAAGATGTAAAGCTGACAGTGGCAGTTTGCTATCACAATGATGAGCTATGTTTTCGGATGCTAAGGTTTTAGGTTTTTGCTTGCTTTGTTGTAGAGCAGGAGTTACAAGTAAAAGGCTTGTTAGGCAAGCGCTTTTGTACTGAGTTTTGTCATCAACCCTGCTTGCAATTTTTGAAGGATGGACCACTGTCCCACCCTCCCAAGATGACTAGCCTCTGCAGACACAGAACAGAGCTCAGGTGTAAAGAATGCATGAAGCCCTGGGTTTAATCCCCAGCATTGGACTAGCCCAGTGTGGCTGTGCATATCTGAAATCTCAGCACTCAAGAGGTAGAGACAGGAGGATTAGAAGTTCAAGGTTATCTTGACTACATTGCAAGTTTGAGGCCAGTCTAAGTGTCATGAGACCTTGTCAAAAAGGGGTGGGAGAGGAAGGAAGGAAACGAGTACTTTCAAAAGAGTGCAAAGGAGAAATGGAGTGTTTGGGACGCATCAGAAAGGCTAGCTACTGGGCTCCACAGCTTCAAAAGTTAGCCAAGCCCTGTGCCAGGCAGTAAAGCAGAAAGCCTCCTTGAACCTCCGCCCACCATCTGACAAGAAAACAAGAGAAAAGGCAGCTGCTGTGATTCACTCCAGAGATGGGAGGGTCTCCCTCACAGTGGTGACAGTACCCTGTCTCCCCAGATCTGGCACATCTCAGAGGCTGCTGACATGTTGATGCTAAAACATGATGTGGGAAGAAGAATGAATGTGGGCAAGCTTAGCTTGCCACTCAGAGGGAAATGATCTCATTTCTCCTGCTGGGCAACCCCCGGTTGATGGTAAATGGAATAAGACAGAGTAACATTTAAATTCCATCATGATTTTTTCCCTCAGATTAAAAAAAAATAAACCAAAAGATGATAGCTTCAATCATCTGGTAAGCTGTTTATCGTAGATATTGCCAGAAAAGGGAGTAAGATTCACAAGCATTGTCTAACTAAAATTCTATACTTGTTTCTCTTTGAGAATACCCGCCCCCCAAAATTAACAGGGGTGGCCTATGGTACTAATGACGGTCTGATGTGCTGGTTGGTTTCAAGTCACGAATATGTGAGTCTTTAATCCATAGCGTCTCTCCCAGCAAAATTTGTCTATGAGATTCCTTTCCTGTCCTGCCAGAGGGTAGTAGAGCTGTAGTTCATGATCCTGTGATCTTCAACATGGGTTCTGGCACACTCAGTGAGTTCTTTGTTCTTTTCAGACAGAACTGTCACTCATCACTGAGAGGCCCTTCCCCCCTTGCCCCCAATACTGACTCAGAGTTATAGATTCTCCTCCAGGAAAGGAAGCCAGAAGGTCATTTAATCCAACCCTTTGCTTGTTGACTTCCAGCAGTGCCCAGGCATAAGGAATTACTTAATGTCACATAAGTTTCATGATAAAAAAAAAATGATTCAAGCCAGTCCAAGATGGAATACTTCCAGAAGAGCCTAAAGCGGTTTGTGAACTGAAAGATACAAGGAAGACAAAAGGTGTATTTAGTGACATTTTGGTTCTGAGAAAATTTGTGGTGTACAAACCAAAATTCGGCACGGAGAAACTCCAAACTGTATGATGGCAGTGATCACTATAATAATAATACATAAGACCAATGACTTAAGAGAGTCTGAACACTTGCTATGTGTGGAGAGCAAAGGAAAGTTATCCATGTGAATTATGTAACTGTCAAAGCATCTCATTGGGACTGATACTGTTCTCCATTTTACTGATGAGGGAACTAGTTAGGATTACTGTTGCTGTAATGAAACACCATGGTCAAAGCAAGTTGGGGAGGAAAGAGTTTATTTGGCTTACACTTCAGTATCATTGCTCATCGATGTCGCTGTTCATTACTGAAGGCAATGAGGACAGGAACTCAAAAAGGTCAGGAACCTGGAGGCAGGAGCTGATGCAGAGGCCATGAAGGGTGATGCTTACTGGCTGGCTCCTCATGGCTTTCTGGGCCTGCTTTCTTATACAACCCAGGACCACCAGCTCAGAGGTGGCCCTATCCAAAATGAGCTGGGCTCTCCTACATCAATTTCTTTCTTTTTTTAATTTACATGTTTTATTTTATTTTATTTTTCTTTATGAAGAAATTTTCTACTCACGCCTCATGCTATCCACAGACCCCCTCCTCCCTCCTCCCACCCCCCAGCCCTCTTTCCCAAGCAACCCGCATCCCCACATCCCCCAAATCGAGGTCTCCCATGGGGAGTCAGCAGAGCCCAGCACACTGAACCTAGGCAGGTCCAAGCCCCTTCCCACTGCACCAAGGCTGCACAAGGCATCACATCACAGGTAGCAGATTCCCAGGAGCCTGCCCATGCACCAGGGACAGATCCCGATCCCCCTGCCTGGGTGCCTCCCAAATAGTTCGGGCCAAACAACGTATCCAGAGGGCCTGTTCCAGTCCCATGGGGGCTCCACAGCTACCAGTCCACAGTTCATGGGTTTCCACTAGTGTGGTCCGTCATCTCTGCACATCCTCCCATCATGATCTCGATGTCCCTCACCTGCAGTATCTCTCCTCTCTCTCATCAATTGGATTCCCAGAACTCAGCCTGGTGCCTGGCCATGGATCTCTGTATCTGCCTCCATCTGTCACTGAACAAAGGCTCTATGATGACAGCTAGGTTATTTGCTAGGCTGGTTCAAAAACCTACACTCCACATCAATTTCTAATTAAGAAAATGCCCTATTGACTTGCCTACAGCCCAATCTTATGAAGGCATTTTCTCAATTGGGGTTCCCTCCTCTCAGATGACTTTAGCCCCTATAAGTTAACTTGAAATTAGCCAACAAAGTTGCATAACTTGTAAGTGGTAGAAATAATACAAGAATCCAGGACTGTTTGAGTCTTTGCCAACTGCGCCATGTTATCTTATTCCCCTCAAATGAAGACAGGTACTTTACAAAATACCTAATTCCTGCTTTGATCTCCAGCTGCCCAGAAAGTAGGGGGACATATTTCATAATCTTCCCCAATACCCACTGAGGTGCGTCTCAACATAAACTCTCACTTGAACTGAGGCAGAAATAGTCCTTTCTTCACACCAAAGATGTTTGAGACGTAGTCATGAGCAACATTGATGCTTTCCTAGATTTAGAAACCTAGTAGTGATCTTTATTGGTGCATTTGGAACTGGTAATAGGTTTAAAGGAAAAATAATCAATGATCCTAGACAGTTGGTTTAAGAACATTTAAAACCCAACTGTTTCTGTGAGCATTGGTGGCACTTGCCTGTAAGCCCAGAATATGGGAACAGAGGGCAAAAGGGTCAGTATTTGAAGTCCAGCCTTGGTTTTATGGAAAATTAGAGGCTAGTGTGCTGTGTAAGACCCTGTCTCAAAACAAAAAAAACAAACAAACAAAAAACCATGATACAAAAGAAAAGAATCTTTCTTACCAAGTCTTTGCCAAGGTACTCAAAACATACCATTCCATCAACTAAAGCAAAGATTTTTATTGTAATACATCAAAGATAAGTTTCATACACAGTGTCTTCCATTGAATATTACAGTTTTTAAAACTGAGTTGTGGTGCTATGGTGAACAAAATTAAAACATGAGTGTTATACACACATAAACACACAAACTAACCAGACCTCCTTGTAAGTAATAAATGACAAGCACCGTTCCTCTCCAACATGCCCTTATCATCGTTCTCCCCTTTTTAAATGTTTTGGCTTACCTGTGAGGTAAGCTAGATGACTTCCAGATTTAGTGAGAAAGAAAATGCACAGAACTGAAAAGAATCACCTAAAGTTTGGTGGCAAATTGGTGAAAAGGGCGAGACTAGAGCATAGGAATCTTTTTGTTTTGTTTTGTGGTAATAAAGATCCAACCTAAGGTTCCTTCACTCCTTTTTTTCTTTCTTGGTTTATTTCTTTTTGACAGTGGCTTTTTTTTTGTTTTGTTTCTAGCTTTATTTCTTAATTTTTAAAATTAAAGTATCATTACAAAAATTTTCCTTCTCTTTCCTCCCTCCAACCTCCCCTGCTCAGTGTGTATGTTACTAGCTTGTATATCTTGGTATTATATAATTTAGAGGGCTCATATTAGGGAAGATTATTTCTCCCATCCATAACAGTCATTGGTTTCTAGGCTTACTTTTTCTGTTTCTTCCTTTCCTTTTCTTCCTTCTTTTCTTTTTATTGCTTTTTTTTTAGATATTATTTCACTAAGTTCCCTATGCAAGCTTTGAACATGTGATCCTCCTGTCTCAGCCTCCCCAACATGTAGGACAACAGGTATGTACTACTAGATGCAGCTGAACCTAGGAAGATTTTTTAAAAAATCTTCCCTTAACCATATTGGATATTTTCCATGGTTGAATAGCATGATCATGATTTTGTAATCACCATAAATTACCTGTAACTACTTTATCATTTCCTCTGGTTGCAAATACTTTGATATTAACAATATACTTATTCTCTTATCCTCAAGGGAAATTAATTGAATATGTTAAAGAACGAGCAGTTTAATTATTCTTAGAATTTCTTGAATCTTAGGTATTTTTCCTTTTATTAGTATTTTTGGTTAGTAAAAGAAAGGAATGTTTTTGGCGGTAATGGATTTCACTGTGGCATTTTCATACATACTTTCTCTGAATCATATTTCAAAAAAATCAGTAGACTTATATGTCATTAGTGACCACTAACACAACAATAATATTTAATGAACTAGAAAATGTGACTGACTGCAAGTTTGAATAGAAGAGATGAAAATCAAATCTTCACACTTCCTTCCAATATCTGAAGGAAAGTGAACAGTAGCAGTTCATTTCGTGTTCATCTTGCAGCTCTTTTGCTAATGATCTGGGCTTTCTTGTTATCACTATTATCAAAACTGAAGAAATTGCTTTTCCAACTGAAGTAGCGGAGGTGAAAACTGTTGAGTAATTTAATTCACACGATTAGGAAAGGCAAGAAGCATCCTTGCTTTCCATGTACCATTTAGGGAATCCAGCTGTCGGGCCTGGAAAAGAAGGGAAGAATCGCATATGCAAGTTCACAGGTCAGAAATTTTATGAGGGGGGTGGTTGGCAGAGAAAGCACTTGCTGTGCAAGGAAGATTGGAGTTCAGATTCCTAGAATCCACAAAAATGCCAAGTGAGACTGGCAGCGCTTTGTAACTCCAGCTTCAGGAGGCAGAGAGGTAGCTCAGGAAAGTAGCCATATTTATGATCTCTGGGTTTGATTAAGAGATCTTGACTCAAGAGAGTAAGGTAGAAGAGCAAATGAGGAGGATTCCCAAGATCAACCTAGGTGCTTCATATGACCATGCACTCATGTGCACAAGGACCTGAACACATGCACACACTTTCACATACAAACATTCATATACATCATACACTCATACTGTATACACAAACACATGAAAAGAAAAAATACTTATCTTCCTCCAGATGAGAGAAGGGGAGAGAGAACAAGAAAAACATTCCTCTTTTCCTTCTTTCTTCTTCTTTCCTTTCTTTCTTTCCTTCTCTCTCTCTCTCTCTCTCTCTCTCTCTCTCTCTCTCTCTCTCTCTCTCTCTCTCTCTCTCTCGTTCTTTCTTTCTTTTTTTGAAACAGGGTCATTCTCTTTATGTCGCTCTGGCTGGGCTCATGCTATGTAGACCAGGCTGGCATAGAACTCAGAGATCTTCCTACCTCTTAGAGTGTTGGAACTAAAGGCATGTATCCACCATGACTGGTCGTCTTCTTTTATTCTTGTGGTTACTAACTGGATGGTAGAATGAGATCACTGTTGATATGTGAAGAAGCCCTTAGTGAATACAGAAGTCATTAAATCAGCAAGATAAGAAAATAGAATTTGTCATTCGGAGTACAATATCCTTAACTGTCTATATATATCATAAGAGTGAGCTCTCTCTCTCACTCTCTCTCTAGTGGATTAAACTCAGGGCTATACTACTGAATTAAAACTTCATCTCCATATATAATTTTGTGTCTTGTAACTTTTGTAAAGTTTATAAGAGCAAAAGTTAAAATAATGATGTGGCAAGTTGTTATGTATTGACACATGCACTATGTTATCAAAACATTTGGAAAATGGGCAGGGTTTAGGGAGAAGGCTCAGTCACTAAAGTTCTTGCTCTATGAGTCTGAAGACCCAATGCAGTGAAAGACTGTCTCAAACCAAAAAATAGGTAGAGGGCCACATCAACCTCTGGCTTCCACATGCACATACACACATGTATGTGTACCCTCCAACACATGATCACACAAAAGATTTTTAATAAGAACATTTAGAAGGTGGAGTATAGACAGGAAGACAGCTCTGACATGGATCAGAGTTCTGCTGCTTTCTAGCTCAATGCCAGCTACTTCCCCTCTACGTGCCTTACTTCACTAAGTATTAGCTATTCTTCATCTGTAAAATTATACTACCAGGGCTGTTGATGGCATCGAAGGACTCCCAACTCCATATGTAATACTTGCCCTTTGGCTTTCTCTGGAGATGCCTTGTTTAAACATAGTCTCCTTATAATAAAGAGTTTTAAAGTTAGAGACCCTAATCATTCTACATATTTATTATGATTAACAATTCCATATTATGTTGGGCAGTGGTGGCACATGCCTTTAATCTCAGCCTTCCGGAGGCAGAGGTATGCCGATCTCTGTGAGTTCCAGGAGAGCCAGGGCTGTTATACAGAAACCCTGTCTCAAAAACCAAAAAACAGAAAAGAACAACAACAAAAACCAATTCCGTGTTATTTTACCATTTCTAATTGCGTATGCCCCAGATCCTCTGCTTCATTCTAGTACAGTTTAAAGAAACTCATTCACAAATAGTAAAATCACTTTAAAGCTGATTTAATACAATTTACACAGAATCATAGCTGCACTTTAATTTGTCTATTCTTCTTTCCTTTTCTTGCTACTTAACAGACCTCATATGGAGAAAGGCAGCAAGATGTGGGACAGTAAGATCTCCAAGCTGACAGCCAGCATTGCTTGGTCTACTTTATCACAACTGGAAGATTAAGCTTCACACGCTCTGATAACACGGGAGAATTAAAGGAGCAACTGTGTGGGCCTCCACGCAGCTGTCTGGTCTGCTAGGGCATGTTCCTAAAATAAAAATTAAAAAAAATTCCTCTCTCTCTCTCTCTCTCTCTCTCTCTCTCTCTCTCTCTCTCTCTCTCTCTCTCTCTCTCTCTCACACACACACACACACACAATAACTGTCTCTTTCATTTCAACAATCCAGCTACTCAGTCCTTCTTGAAGTCATTTTCGTAAACACTGTGTGCACCAAGAAGTGTCTGGAGACATGAGGATGGAGAAAGCGCATATTGTTTATTGAATAATATCAGAGGACTCTTCCTTCAGGCGACCTAAGGCATGTGTGAGCGCTATCCTAAGAGCCACATTTTCCAGAGGTGAGGTCATTGCAAACGCTGCCTCAGAAGAGTGTGCTAATGCCAAAGTTAGCCTCAACAGCATTTCCAGATCTGTTCTTTAAAGGGGCCAGAGACGTGTTTTAAACATATAAATCAAGGGCGAGCAAGGCAAAGGTTCAGCAGTTCACTCCCAAGCATTGCCCCCCTTCTCAGAAGTCAATTTCTTTGTCAAGTTTCTTTGGGGAGCTAAAAGAAGGAAAAACAGAGATAGAAGCAGGGGCCAGTAATTCAGTAAAGAGCTACACTGTCCAAAGGTGTGATTGTCAGCCAACTTGGACAAATGAAAGCAGTGGGGAAGGAAAGTGTTTCAAACCAGAGAATGTAGAATGGAAGAAATGTTTCTGAAAATTCATTTTCATCAATCAATCAATAAATGTTGTAGTCTCCAGTCTATTGTTTGAATGGCCTTCAGTCTATAATTAGCATTCTATAAAGTCTAAACTAGGAGCCACAATTAATTCCCTGACGACCCAAATTATAACATGGTGTTCACAATTTGAATAGTTAGGAGCAAAGTGAAAAAGCAGTGGACATAAAAAGTGAAAGAAAACAAAAGCTTTTTCCGGGGTGAGCAAGGAAGCCTCCGGCAAAGGGAAAAGGAAAACCTTGTCAAGCCACTTGCCATCAACTTGAATATTCTGCTGATCATGACCTTTAGGGTTATATCAAGCATCAAATGCAGATGAGGAAAAAATGAAATCACCGAGCACTAGACTGGAATGAAAGGAAAGGTGTAATCAGGAAGGTTTCTCATTCGCAAAAGGTGCTCCAGTGAATAGGGGCTTGGTAACTGTTCAGACAAGAAATTGTGTGCTAAGAGGAGTCCATGCTTTCCAGGAGGCTGTGGGAACACTCTGTCTTTTGGTAGAAATCTCCATGTATTGAATGACATCAGTGGAAGCCTGATGCAAGGAGTCTGCTCCTGTCTGGACAACAGAACATGTCCCAGAGTGAAAACTCTGAAAGTCCACGGGCACACACAGCGGCATGGTGCACACTGTGGCATCACACCTAACAGACCACACACTATCACTCTTTCATAGGCCCTGCTTGGACATTCTTTGGCATTTCAAGTTCATCCTGGCCAAGTCTGTATTTCATAGTTTAGATTAATATCAGAGGCTCTTAGAACTGGAAGGTATTTTATAGATATTGTAACTCAGCCAGTCAGAATTTGGAACATTGACACAATTTAAATGGAAATTCAATTCCCCTTTGTTTCTTATTGTAAAGGTCTGTTGGCCCCTACAAAGTGCATATGTTTTAGCTGTAAACTTGACATTTATTTTGGCAATAATTTATGAAAATGTAACAGGCTAAGTAAGCTTAAGTGTTTAGAGGAAAGTTAAAAATACTTTTGTATTTATTTCTCCTCTCTTTCTTAAAAAAAAAATGAGACAGAGTCTTGCTATGTAGTCCAGGCTGGCCTTGAACTTCCAGTACTCTTGCCTTGGCCTCCAGAGCACAGAGATCACAGGCATGTGCCATCACACTTAAGTTCTCATCCATTACTAATTCCTGAGGAAATTACAAAATTAAGTGGGTATTAGGAGCACCTGAAGATAGCCAATTGCAGTTAACTGCAATGAGTGGGCATAAGAAGGATTCTCAGGGGAAAAAAACAGAATGGGTGTCACAGATTTGAAAATGGATAAACACTGAATGCCTCTGTGTTTATTCTAAGTCATCTCTAGATTGATTTGTATAGAGCATTAAAGATGTTCAGTTGTGATTTGGTTACAGTATATTTTCCTTCATGTCCAGTTTCCTTAGTGTCTGCATTTCCCTCAGATTAAGAATGGAAACCTCTGTGGTTGGTATATGAAATGAATAAAAAACTTTTTTTAAGCAAATGAATAAAAAAAAAGAGTGGAAACCAAGGGGCCTGAATAGATGATGACGCAGTGGTTAAGAGTGCTTGCTGCTTTTCCAGAGGAACCAAGTTTGGTTGCCAGCTTGCGTGTCAGGCGCTCCAAAACCACTTGTAACTCAAACTCCAGGAAATAGGAAACCCTCTTCAGGCCTCTGTTGGCAATTACACTCACAAATGCACCTATATATACAGATACACACACATACACATATAACAAAATACATCTTTTTTAAAAAAGTGAGAACTGAAAATAATCTAAAAAATAATGCAGAAGCGTAATAACTCAGCAAAGTTTGTTGGCTAATTTTTATGTCGAATTGACACAAGCTAGAGTCAGTTGAGAAGAGGGATGCTCAGCTGAGGAAATGACCCCCACTAGATTGGCCTGGGGCTAAGCATGTGTTAAAATTTCTGGATTAATGATTAGTGTGGAAGGGATCGGCTCACTGTGGGCAGTGCCACCACTGGGCTGGTTATCTTGGGTACTATAAAAAGGCAGGCTGAGCAAGCCAGTAAGTAACACTTCTCTGTGGCCTGTGTGCTAGTTCCCGCCTCCAAGTTACACAGAGTGTATGAACTGAAATATCTTCAATAAAGCCCACACATACTTTAAAGCAGTTTGCCATGACTGCCTTTGGAAACAGGTATAGTTCAGATGAAAAGCATTTACTTAGCATGCTGTAGCCCAGGGTTCATCCTCAGTACTGAAATAAACCAAACAAAAAATGAATTAGTCCTTCTATGTCCTCGTTATACCTTGGAGATTCATTCAAATCAGGTCTCAAAACAATAAGTAAATAGGTATTGTTTGTAGCTGTTTTATTGACCCATTCATCGGACTCATATTTACTGATAATTTCCTACAAATAATGTACTACACCAGGTTCTGGGATATAGTCTCGAATTCTACAGGCATGGGCCTTGTTCTGATGAAGCATCAGAGGAGACTGGAACTGACTGGAACTAATTGACTCAAATGCATTTGTTTACCAGCATTCCCCTTCATGAGACTGGAAACAAACAAGGCAGGAAGTCTTTCCGTCTTGCTTGAATCTTGACAAGTTCTTGGAGAGAACTGGTTTAGGAAGCTTTTGCATTCATTAAAGATATCTCTTAGGCTTCCAAGGCTGGTAACTGAGCCATTACTGGAAGTTCTCAAAAGATACACCCCAGGTTCCTTCCTAAGCAAAGAAAGAGGTCTGACTTGATTACCCCAAGTTCTACCTATTCAGTAGGTCAAGATTGCAAGTTAGATCAGCTAGTGAGGTCCAGACAAAGAAAATGGTTCTTGGAATATGGAATGTACTTGGCCCTAATGTGGTTGTACTGAAAATTTCCAAGATTGATACTGTGATGCAGAGAATTTAAGGAACATAATTTTTCAGGACTTCTGATCCTGGGGACTGAAATAAGATGGCTTCAACAGCTACACACGGAGAACTCAGGGACAATCAACATTGACTCCTGCTATGAACCTAATGACTGAGTGCTCTGAATTTATGTATTCACACGGAATTCTGAATACAATGGCACGCGAATATAAAACTTTGATGAGGGGATTAGCCTTCATAAAAGAGACCAACCCATTTTGTACACATGCAAGAAAAATAATACCTATGAAGAAAGAAACAAGACTTGTGTCCTCTACAACTGTCAAGAATAAATCTATGGTTTATAAACACCCAGTTTATTGTATTCTGTTACAACAGACCAAGAGGCCTAAGACAGCTTCCAAGAAAGGGGAAGGGAGTTTGGTATGCTCCTTGGGCATTTGAGGCTGTGGTTCTCAAATTGGTCACGAATGGCATTATTGTTCTGGAACTTTCGTCATTCTTTATCCAGCAGTAGGTCAAGTGGGAGGAGGACAATCCATAGGATCACCCTTCCTGAAAGCATTAATCTAGTCAATTTCTTGCTGTTGCTTTTGCTCATCCAAGAGTGAGACTTGGTTTTTAATGGAAGTATCCTCAAATTTGCAATAAGAATGTTGCAGGACACAGTAGAAAGTTCCAGGGCCTTGAACTATTTGTATCCTGAATACAGGTCATTTTGCTACATAGAGCATTTCTAAACTCAAGAATATTTTATTATGATAAAAGTATGTTCCTATGGAAAACCTACGAAATATTTTGTCTGTCTATGAGGATGTTTACAGGAAGGAATAACTATAAGAGGGAAGATTCACCTTGGACATGAGTGACACCATTCCATGGACTGCGATCCCAGACTGAGTGAAAAAGAAAATTAGGAAAGCACTGGCATTTCTCTCTCCTTTCTTACTTAAAGTTTTGTATTTTAAATTTCTCATACATGATTACTGTTTTTACATCATTTTTCCCACCCTGCCAGCTCCTCCTATGTCACCCCCCCACTCCCTTTCAAATTCCTGACCACACATATTCTATAAAGTATCATATTTTCAGGATTTCTAAGTACCAGTTGAGTAGTCTTCTAGTCTTTGTCATTTCTTCGCATATCTACTGAGGACTAGTAGGAAAATGAGTTCTCACTTTCACTCACTTTTTTCCACTATCAAGTCCTAAATACAGATCTAAGCTTCACAAACAGATTTAAATTACTCCAGGATTCTTTATCTGAATACTGTTTCTTCATACATCATACACACACACACACACACTCTCTCTCTCTCTCTCTCTCTCTCTCTCTCTCTCTCTCTCTCTCTCTCTCTCTCTCTCTCTCGTATATGTACTTGTGTTGTGTTTAGTGCTGACCACTTGGGATGGGATAATTCAACAGTGACCTCATCCCTGGAGAAAACTGACTCCCTTCCCCAGCAGCCATTGACTGCCTATAATTCTTAACAAAGAAGTGAGTGGGGCCTTGTGAACTTTCTCCCACCCTCTTTGGCATATCTTCTGATATAGGCATTATTTAGGCCTTGTTTAGGCAACGATATTGTTGAGACATCATGGACACTGCTTCTTTGTCATATCTACCGAGGGAGTCCCTGCAGCTGTCATACAGGGAAGCAAATTGCATGGAGAGATGAGACTTTGTCAACCTAGATCAGACTTTGGGGAGTGTAATGCCAGACAGTTCATTATCAGCATATTTGAAACAGTACAATTTGGAAAAGGTTTCCAGGCAATAATCAGTTCAATTCCTCACATATACACAATAAAGCTTAAGGTGTGACTACATAGAAAATCTTTTACTAAGTATATGTGACCATGAGGGTGGGTTCTATAGCTAAAAGGCCTAGAATCTAGTGTGGTCTCTGATCAATAGCACAGAGATCAGTAGGCCATAAAGTACTTGTGACATCTCCCCTAAAGATGGGTAATGGTAGAGGGATGGAAGAGTCTAGGATTAATCATTCTGGGGAATTAGGGTGAAGTCTGTCCCTATAGATCGCAAAAAAGGTCACTAGATCATTAACAACCTCCACTCTCAGCTTTCTGGATGGAACAGAGGTGTTTGAATTTATTTCCTTCATTGAGGAAACACCCCTGTGTGATTAACATTCCTGGTTCTCTTAGTGCTTCTCTGTGAGTACAAGACCCTCATGTCCTCTACAGCATGGAGCCATAGGCTATCAAACTCAAGTGGCAGGAAAAGGAAATGCCTTTTCGAGTTACAGGACAAGGGTGTGTGGCTAAGAGACTGCCCAAACAATAAAGGCTATTGCTATGGCCTTTTGTTGCCTCCTGGAACTTGAGAAACATGACTAATACAGATTGTTATACAAAAAATCTCATTTTCTATTTTTTAAGATACATTGTAGAGACCTGCTGTATAACAATGTGCTTTACTATAACAATACTATAATGTAAAATTAAAAGTCTCCTTACAATCCCTGTGTCAAAGTTTCTTACCACAGTAAAATTAAGAATACATAAGCAAAACAAAGAAAATAGGAAGAGCGCTAGAGACGACTCAGCAGTTAGGAACACTTTCCACTTTTGTAGAGGATCTGTGTTCAGTTCCCAGCAACCTCGTGGTAGTTTACATCTGTCTATAACTCCAGTACCAGGGGATCTGATGCCCTCTTTTTGCTTCCATGGGCACCAGGCATGCATGTGCTGCACACACACACACACACACACACACACACACACACACACACACACACACATGTATACAAAATACATATACACATAAAATAAAATAAACAATTTTTTAAAGAAAAATATGAAAAAGAAAAATGTAAATGTGAAAACAATGACATGAAAATAGTAGTCATATTCATTTCAGAAAGTTTGTATCAGTAAAGTTATTAGGCATTATGTAATGGAGTCAATTCATAGATGTGAAACTAATACAAAAATTTCAATATATGTGAGATAAACACTGAAAGAAGTACAGGGAGAAATAAATGAATCTGTCATTCTGTGTAGAAACTAACACTTGTGTATAGGAAATGAACAGCCCCAGCAGGCAGATCATTAAGGACTATGCTATGTATATTTGTGTTAACTAGACACAAGCTAGGGTCATCTGGGAAGAGGACTAGACCATCAGATGGCCTCCATGCAAGTCTGTGGAGCCTTTTCTTGATTGATGAATGACGCAGGAGGATCTAGTCAATTACGTGTGGTGCCAACCCTGAGGAGGTGCTCCAGGACTGTATTTTTTTTTTTAAATCAAGCTGAGTGAGCCATGCAGAAAAAGCCAGTCATTTGGCCTCTGCTTCAGTTCCTCCCTCCAGGTTCCTACGTTGAGTTCCTGGGCTCACTTCGCTTCATGCTGGGCTTTCATTGGGACATGTAAACCAAATAATAAACCCTTTCCTCCCAAGGTTTTTGTTTGTTTGTTTGTTTTTGATATGGTGTTTTTTTTTTTTTCACAGCCATAGAAAGAAACTTAAAACAGGAATTGGTACCAAGTAGTGGAGTTGTGCTGGCAAAACTTATGTCAACTTGACACACAAACTAGTTATTTTCTTAATTAAGGATTGGCGGCGGAGGGCCCAGGCCATTGTGGGTGGTGCCATCCCTGGACTGGTGGTCCTGGGTCCTATTAAGAAAGCATGCTGATACTCTGAACCTGCTAGAAGAGAAAGTAGGAAGTAGTCTTGAACTCATTGGCATAGGAGACTACTTCCTAAATAGAACACCAGTAGCACAGACTCTGAGAGAAACAATCAATCAATGGGACCTCTTGAAACTGAGAAGCTTTTGTAGAGCAAAGGATACGGTCAACAAGGCAAAGTGACAGCCTACAGAATGGGAAAAGATCTTCACCAACCCCACATCTGACAGAGGACTGATATCCAGAATATATAAGGAATTCAAGAAATTAGACATCAAAATGCCCAACAGTCCAATTAAGAAATGGGCTATAGAACTAAACAGAGAATTCTCAACAGAGGAAACTCAAATGGCCGAAAGACATTTAAGGAATTGCTCAACATCCCTAATCATCAGGGAAATGCAAATCAAAACAACTCTGAGATACCACCTTACGCCTGTCAGAATGGCTAAGATCAAAAACACTGAAGACACCTTATGCTGGAGAGGATGTGGAACTAGGGGAACTCTCCTTCACTGCTGGTGGAAATGCAAGCTTGTACAACCACTTTGGAAATCAATATGGCACTTTCTTAGAAAATTGGGAATCAATCTCCCCCAAGATCCAGCTATACCACTCTTGGGCATATACCCAAGAAATGCTCAACCACACCATAAGAGCACTTGTTCAGCTATGTTCATATCAGCATTGTTTGTAATAGCCAGAACATGGAAACAACCCAAATGCCCTTCAACTGAAGAATGGATAAACAAAATGTGGTACATATACACAATGGAATACTACTCAGCAGAGAAAAACAATGGCATCATGAGGTTTGCAGACAAATGGATGGATCTAGAAAAAAATCATCCTGAGTGAGGTAACCCAGACTCAGAAAGACAAATATGGTATGTACTCACTCATAACAGGATACTAGACATGAAACAAGGATGACTTGTCTGCTACTCACATCACCAGGGAGGCTACCTGGAAAACAGGACCCCAAGAAAGACACAGGGATCGCCCAATGACAGAGAAATGGAATGAGATCTACATGAACAGCCTTGACATGAGTGGGGGTAATGAAAGGCAAGGGTTGAGGGAAAGAGAGCTTGGGGGAGCGTGAGATCCCAGCTGGATCAACAACAGAGAGGAAGAACAAGGAATAGGAGACCATGGTAAATGAAGACCACATGAGAATAGGAAGAAGCAAAGTGCTAGAGAGGCCCACAGAAATCCACAAAGATACCCCCACAACAGACTGCTGGCAATGGTCGAGAGACAGCCCGAACTGACCTACTCTGGTGATGGGATGGCCAAACACCCTAATTGTTGTGCTAGAAACCTCATCCACCTACTGAGGGATCTGGATGCAGAGATCCATGACTAGGCCCCGGGTAGATCTCTGGGAGTCCAATTAGCGAGAATGAGGAGGGTTTATATGAGCGAGAATTGTTGAGACCAAGGTTGGATAAGGCACAGGGACAAATAGCCAAAGGAATGGGAACACATGAACTATGAACCAATGGCTGAGGGGTTCCCACTGGATCAGGCCCTCTGAATGGGTGAGACAGTTGATTGGCTTGATCTGTTTGGGAGGCATCCAGGCAGTGGGACCAGATCTTGTGCTCATTGCATGAGTTGGCTGTTTGAAACCTGGGGCCTATGCAGGATTGTTTGGCTCGGCCTGGGAGGAGGGGACTGGACCTACCTGGACTGAGTCTACCAGGTTGACCTCAGTCTGTGGGGAAGGCTTTGCCCTGGAGGAGATGGGAATGGGGGGGGTTGGGGGGAAGGTGAGGGGGACGGGAGGGGGGAGAACAAGGGAATCCGTGGCTGATATGTAGAACTGAATTGTATTGCAAAATAAATTAAAATAAATTTTAAAAAAAGAACATTAAAAAAAAAAAGAAAGCATGCTGAGCAAGCCAATAGGCATCACCCCTTCAGGGCCTCTGCATCAGCTCCTGACACCAGGTTCTTGCCCTAACAGCCTTGGATGATGAACAGTGATGTGGCAGTGTAAGCCAAATAAACCTTTTCCTCCCCGAGCTGCTTTTTGGTCATGGTGCTTTGTCGCAGCAATAGTAATCCTAACTAGGACAAGGGTATTGCTGTGGCAGACCAGATCATGTTGTTTGGGGGAGGATTGTGGGAGGACTTTGGAACTTTGTGCTGGAAAGGACATTGGGTGTTTACAGCTTAATGAACTGTTCTAAGGGAGCCTGGGAGATAAGAATGCTCAGAGAAATGCAGATAATGGAAGCCTAACTTGGGAAGTTTCAGAGGGAAGCAAGACGGTCAGAGCTGTTCCGAGGATATTTTTGGATTAAGAATCGATGGTTTCCGTTCAGCTGGGACTGGAGAATCAGCTGTGATAAAAGGGAACCAGCCTGGACTACCAAGTGAGTTCCAGGAAAGGCGCAAAGCTACACAGAGAAACCCTGTCTCGAAAAACCAAAAAAAAAAAAAAAAAAAAAAAAAAAAAAGGGAACCAGCATCACTCAAGTTCTTCAGACTCTATTAACAAAAGTATCTCTAAAATGCTTTTTCCATGCATTTTGTACTGTTCCCCAAGAAACATCCTAAACACTGAGAGTGGAAGAGAGAATAGGCTATGTGTAAGGACACTAACTGTGCGCGTGTGTTTATGTAGACCATGAGCCAAGCAATATGCTAAGTTATTTCCGTGCATTGTTTCATTCAGCTCAATTATCACCTGATGAAGTAAGTCCTACTCTTATCCCTATTTTGTAGATGCGGGCACTGAGGCCTGAAAGTTAGGTCACTTACCCAAAGTTACACTGCTGTGAGTGTCTAAGTATGGATTCATATCTTGAAATGTGAAGCACAAAGGCGAGGCACTCAGCAGTGAGACCGGAAAAGCACAGTTCTAATGACTGAGATTAAATCCCTTTAAAAAAAAAAAAAAAGCGCCTTGTCACAGCAAGGAGGGGGGCATTTATTTAAAAGTGTTCCATCTACCAGGCAATGAACCTTCTAGTAGCTTTGTTAGGATTCTGTACATACGGGGCCTGGCGTCTTGCGTCTTACATCATCAGCGAATGCTGCGTGGTCACACAATCCCCGCCTTCCCATCCTCTTCTTTCTGTTTCCTCTTTGCTCTCTGCTCTGCTTCCTGCTTCCTGCTTCCCTCCCCCGCCAGGCCTGGCTCCTCCCTCCTATCCCCTCTTCTTTCTAGTAAAGCTCTTTATAACTCTGGTAGTCGTGGCCAGGCTGTGACTTTTCCGCCAGTAACCAGTGCCCTATACTCATCAAGCTTGATCTTGGATTTGGAAGCTTCTAGAACTGTGAATTACTTCAGGTGCTTTGAAGCCATCCAGCTTTGGTACTTTGTAATGGCCCCCTGAACAGAATAAAGACAACCTATAAAACTGAAAAAGAAGAAACCTCACTACACTCACCAAAATAGAGTGCTGCAGATCCTTCATTTTCACTCGGAGAATGATGGCTTTCTAAGTAAAGACTGCTTCTTGGAGAAACGCAGAAATGTCTAATTTTGTTTCTTTTTTCCTTCTTGAATTTATAAATACAAACATCTGCATTTATGCAATTCATAAGAAAGATTATGAGTAAAAAAAATTCAGCACAAAATAAATCCAAAAAATGAAGACTCTACTTTATACTAAGCTTACAGATGAGTCGGGATAGACTCAGTAGATGAGAGGACCTGAGTTAAGTTGCCAATGCCCACGTTGGTTGCTTCACAACCACTTGTAACTCTAGCTCCAGGTTGTCTGACTCCCTTTTCTGGCTTCTACTGGCACCCAAACTCATGTGATATACACTCGCCCAAGTACACACATGCACATGAATAAAAGGAAAAACAAATCCTTATTTGAGACAGTTTCTCACTAAGCAGCTCTGTCTGACTTGAAACTCACTATGGAGATCAGGCTGGTCTCAGAATGACAAATCATTTAGGAGAGGAGACAAAGGAAAGAGAGAGAGAGAGAGAGAGAGAGAGGTTGAGATTGAGAGAAAACCCTATGGTTGTTCTGTTGTTTATTTTTGTTTTTGTTTTCTTTTGTTTTGAGATAGGATTTCTCTAAGAAGCCCTGACTGGCCTTGAACTCAGAGATCACTCTGCATCTGCCTTAAAGGTGTGCTCCACCAGGGCAGGCATTATTTGTTTTTTGTGTTTTTCTTTTTGTTTTGTTCTTTTAAGTAACAGGTTAAAAACTAAGTATCACATCTTTTCAGTAAATTTTTTTAAAAGTTGCAAATGTTGACTGATAAACTTACAGAATTTAATAAGGTCCAAACTTGGTAGCTCACACCTCAAAGTCTAAAAAATAAGGGTGGGTTAGGAATCCTGAGGCATCGATATTACCATGAGTTTGAGACCGGCCAATATAGTAACCACTTAAAAAGTCATGGTCATAGATTGGTGCCTGGCCCAGTTGTCATCAGAGAGACGTCATCCAGTAACTGATGGAGGCAGATGACAAGACCCACAGTCAAACATTAGGCCTAGCTTGAGGAATCCTGCTGAAGAGAGGGATGAAGGATTGTAGGAAACAGAAGGGTCAAGGACATCAAAAGAAAACTCACAGAACCAACTAACCTGGGCTCACAGGAACTCACAGAATCTGATCCAACAACCAGGGAGTCTGCATGGAACTGACCTAGGCATTCTGCATATATATTACAGCTGTGTAGCTTAGTTCTCTTGTGGGACTCCTAACAGTGAGAGCAGGGACTGTCCCTAAAGCTTTTACTGGATTTTAGAACCCTATTCTTCATACTGGTCACCTTGCCCAGCCTTAATATATGATGAGGTGCTTAGTCTTACTGCAACTTGATATGCCATGTTTGATTGATATTCATGGGAGACCTGCCATTCCCTAGATGGAGACTGAAGAAGAGGGGATTAGGGAGTGGGAGTAAGGGTAGGATGGGGGGGTACGGGGGAGGGATTGAGAGGGGAGGATGGGGAGGTGGAAGGCTGTGTGCTGGAT
Source organism: Peromyscus californicus insignis (assembly GCF_007827085.1). Taxonomy (NCBI): domain Eukaryota; kingdom Metazoa; phylum Chordata; class Mammalia; order Rodentia; family Cricetidae; genus Peromyscus; species Peromyscus californicus. The sequence goes on from NW_026294391.1 coordinate 96,698,691, forward strand.
ATAAAATAAATAGATGAATAAAAAAGGTATGGTCATAAAAGTAAAACTTTATATGTAGAGAATAAGTTTCATGATGTCTGTGAGGAAATATATTTTTATTAAATTAATTTTAGCCAGTTAAAAATGAAAATGGAAAAATTCTTGATGTTCTAACAGAAAAAACTTGATATCAGAAATAAATGGAGTATGTGCTCTCTGGAAAATGACTTCATGAAGAACAGTTAATCAATATTGTCATAATTAGATATCATAAAGCTCAAACAGCTGAAAAGGTGTGCTCTGGACCCAACCTAGCTGGGTTTGAACTGTGGCCCTACCATTTGCTTTATAGTCACCTCCATCTTTTAATTCAATCTCTCCACATTTGCAATAACCTCATCTATAAAATCGGAGTACAAATCATATTATATTTCCATGCGAATAAAGTCAGCTAATATATTCAAGGCACTCCAAAAAGTGCTTAGATGAGTATTAATGATATTCAAATCTTTTCTTTTCCCATAGTTCATTCAGTATTTCATCACTTACTATTGGCGAATATCAATGTACTACATTGAGTTATTATCATATGCTCTCCATTTAAAGAACTACTGTGTGTTATCCTTAGCTGAATGTCTTGTGTCTGATAAGCAAGTTTCAGATTGCTTCAATGGCCAGAACAGAATTGTTTCGCAATGATCATTGGAAAGTACACTGGTAGTTTTTCAAAAGAGTTCTGACACCGTTGTTCTAGGCATTGGTGTGTTTTGCTCAGCTTGAGCTCTTTGTTTCTAGGTGGAAGTGTGATATTCACATGGATGTACCTGGAAGATATTCTGCTAAGTGTAACCAGCCAGGGATAGAGGGACAAGTACTAGGATTATTCCCATGTAGAATTATGAAAACGTGAAAATTAAAGAATCAGAGATTATAAACCATGGTTACCTGATGCTGGAGGTGGTTGTGGAGACTGGAGACAAAAAAAGAAAAGAAAAGAAACAAAAAAAAACAAGCAAAAAATCTCTTCACTCCTCCATCTTTCCCACCTCTCTAACATCTTCATTTGTCCTGGTGGCGTTGGGAGCTGCAGGGTGTCACATAGTGTACCCCTTTGTCCTATCAGCTTTACTTGCAAACGTTCATTGCAATGAGTCTTTGGTCTGGTTCAAGGCCTCTGGATTCTGGTACACCATTGTCACTGAATCTTCACCAAAACTCCTCTGGGATATCTCACGTTTGTCCCGAGTCATGGAGATCCTGCTGGAATTGTTTAACAGGACTAGTCACTTCAGAAGCTCCAGCAGGTTTTAGATAGGGTAGATGCTAGGGTGGACCAACCCAAGGCCTGGCTGTGGGCCTGGGTGGTAGCTGAGATGGTCAGTCCAGGCCACTAGGGCCACCCTCCTCAGGTGAGGGGTAGAGCCAGCTCACGACGACCATGCTAGTAGAGTCAGTTCAACCTCAGCCATGGTGAGGGGTGGGGCCTTCTCTCCTGAGTTTGAGGAACCAGCTCTCCTGTTGCAGTGTCCAATGAGGGACAGAGGCAGCTATCCCAGGGCAAGTGAAGGGCAGAGCCATCTCAGCATGGCCCTCTGATTTCATCATGAATGGTTTCCATGGCCCCCTGAAGTGACACCGTCCAAAGATATCAACACAGACCCCAGATGCAGCAGGACCATGAACCTAGACATGGCCCTTGGCAGCAGCTTTGGCCTGGGGGACATCCTGGCTCTGGGTAGAAGCACAGGCCACTCTAATCAGGATGACTCTGGCAGTGGCACAACCCCCCCCCCCCCCCGCCCAGAAACCAACAAGACCACAGATTGCAGCCCTGACCCTAGGCTTCCATGTAAACTTTGGTGGCACCATGAGCTGACCAGTTTTCAAGGCCTACTTTCTTTTCCATTTCCTCCGTCTTCTACAAATAAAGCACTCTGTTTGTGCATTCATCTTACATCCTTCACCAGGGACCATGGAACTTCAGACTTCTTTATTCATATTGTTCATGGTGCCATGTGTTCATTGAGACCAATGCTCTCAGTCACAGTTGCCTACCAATGTTACTGGGGGGAACTTCAGAGATACAGATACTGGAGTCCTACCCTAGGGATTCTCAGTCTCTCATGTCATCTAGACTCACCTCAAACTTGCTATGTCATAACAGAAGATAAGACAATGACCTTGAACTTGGGAAACTCTTACTTCTAGCTTCTCCATGCTAGGATTATAGGCATATGGTACCATGCCCTATTAATGCTGTGCTGGAGACTAAAACCAGACGATCCTGCATGCCAGGCAAAGGACTCCACTAGTGAGCAGCATCTCACCCCCTAGAAATTCTTCAATTGGTCTTGAATTCAGCCTAGAGTTTGAAATTTTTTAATGTTCTCTAACCAATCTGTGTTAATTTGCACATTAAGCCTGGTAACCTCTATTTTCATCCACCATTAGCAACTCTTGGGCTTATTCAGATGCTGGCATACATGAAAGATAAGATGTACTTTGAAGAACACTGTAAAATATTGATGCATGCAATTGTTTCCTTTAAAAGAGAAAGGTTAGTAACAAAGAAGCCAGGTTGATTTGAGTATAAAATATAAAAGTGCAACCCTGAGCACCAGTATCCTGGTGACAGTAGGGTGGGATAAACATCAACTATTTGGCTTCTTTTAAATGTCCTGTAAAATAAGCTCACTCCATCCAAAAGCTGCAAGCTGCAGTGTGGATGGGTCATTTATAATTAAAAAGGGGGAGTTCATATGAAGAGCATAGAAATAATACATGGTGTAATGAAACAGGTGTTCCCTTGGGAAGAGTTATGGGGGCTGGGCTGGGGAGTAAAGTTTTGGAAAAAGCTTGGGTAATCTGAAAATGACTGATCCATTAAGGCTCAGTTTAACAGCTACTGTAGATGGTTAATAAAAATAAACAACTGTCCCGAAAGCACCAAATCGTATATTCTGTATCACTCTATGTTTTGCATAGCAAAAATAATATTCCAAAATTTTCAAATATAAAATTCTTTGAAAAAACACCACAACAATATGCACCCTCGAAACTAATTATCTGTCTTGTACTTCTTAGTCACAAATTACCTCTAAGCTTTGTCTTTGTGTTCATATCCATTTTGTAGTGTTTCTGTTCTTTTAACTATGAGCCCAAACACTAGAGTAAAATGTGTAACTACTAGAGAAGCAGTAAGAATTTAAAGTCATTTGCCACATATGCTGCCAATGTTTGGGTCACTTCAGCCCATTAAAGCTTATCAAAGCAAATTATGTACCCTCTCTAGGTCCACTAAAATAGACTTTCACCAGAGTGGTTTTAGAGGAGCAGAGTTACTGAATTAGATACTGCTGAATTGGTAGGTTTATACTCCCCCAAAGAGCATTTGGTAAGTCAGCACATCTGTAATTTCTAAATTACTGCTCTTGTAAACAAAGACAGAGGTAACTGGAGGCTACAAAGTTAATAGCTCTCTAGACAGCTATCTATTCCAGTTCATGACTGGGTGATATCTTTATGGGGATTCCTTACATCATGTTACTTAATACAGGCATAAAAAAGTGACAGCAGCAGAAGTTAGTAGCAAGGTCTCTGGTTGTACAGCTGAGAACCTGGGTCCTATCCCTTGAGTGGAGTCCTGAACCACACACTATCTTCAGAATATATTTCAGTATGGGCCATCAGAAATATTATTCAAACTGATGACCTTCGATGAGAGTAGGCTGGTATGACAGAGAGATTAAGAATCTTGAGCAACTGGAACAACATCAATCCCCATCTTATGGAGCAAGGAGAGACATTCAATGAATGAGTAAGAATCCTCAAAGTAGAATAGGTTTAATAGTTTGACCATTGTCATGAACATTAGGGTTCCATTGGAAGGGTCAAATGTTTTCCAGTAAGGTTGAAAGGGTTGTCACATAAATATCTATGATAACTGTTAGGCCAGATAGTAAATATTTGTGACTTTGTGCTTCAAGAGGCCAAAGACTTTATACTACAACTTTACCATTGCTTAGTATTGTGAAATATTAGTTGAAGATGTGTTACATTTGTTTATGCTGTGGAACATTTGTTTAATGATGCAACGGTGTGTTGCATACTTTTATGTTGTGTTTATTTAACTCTGTGAAGCTGTGTTATTGTGCCTGCCTAAACCAGCTGATTGGTCTAATAAACAGCAGAATGTCCAATACCTACGCAGGAGAGAAATAGGAAGGGCTGGCAGGCAGAGAGAATAAATAGGAGGAGAGTGTAGGGAAGAACGAGAAGAGAAAGGAGTGAGAAAAGGAAAAGGAGAGGAGGACACCAGGAGCCAGTCACCCAGCCACATAGCCAGCCACAGTGTAAGAAGGAAAAGAAAGATATATAGAACAAAGAAAGGTAAAAAGCCCAAAGGCAGAATGTAGTTAAAAAGAAACAGGATAATTTAAGTTAGGAAAAATGGCTAGAAACAAGCCAAACTAAGGACAGGAACTCATAAGTAAGAATAAGTGTTTGTGTCGAGGCAGGTCCAGTCCCCTCCTCCCTTCACCCAGGCTGAGCAAAGTGTCCCTGCATAGGCCCCAGGCTCCAAACAGCCAGCTCATGCACTAAGGACAGGTCCCGGTCCCACTGCCTGGGGGCCTCCCAAACAGTTCAAGCTAATCGACTGTCTCACTTATCCAGAGGGTCTGATCAAGTTGGGTATTTATTTGGGAGCTAGGTGGTGGGCCCCCAAAGAATAAAAAAACTAACCACAGTTTAGATATCAAAATTCAGGGTCAACAGGCATGTTAGATGTTTAGTACCTCCTTTTTTTTTTTAGCTGAAGGTCACAAAGCCATTAATGAATAAGTCTATATGAGCACATGAAGCTTGCCACTGACTCTAGTGGTTCAAAAACATATGATGTTAATACTACGGGGAAAGTACCTGCTGGTGGGTGAGTCAGTAGAATATGCACACACTTGAAACATCCTACATTTCTACAAGTCTTGTTGAATATATGTGTCTCATTCCACACGTATTTTTACCATAATCTGTAACACATTCTATGGCTGCCAGTCCAGGTTTAGATTAGTTAGCTTTCCTGTTGTTATGACAGATATCTAACAGAAACAACTTGAGAGGGGAAGGGTTTTTCCTGCCGTATCGTTCAGGGGATGTAGACCTTCATGGCAAGGGAGGAAGCTATGGCAATGGGAGCAGCTTGGCCTGTGCCACTGGGGTATGGTCTAGTTACACACTGTCATCAACAATCAGGAAGCAGGAAGCTCTTTGCAACAGTACATCCGGCCTGTAGCCTGCAAGCCACATCAGTTCTGCTATATAGCTGTGCTCATATCCAAAGGTTTCTACAAGCCCCCCAAATAGCGCTACCAAATGGGAATTCACTATTTAACCACATGAGCCTGTAGGGTACATTTCACATCCAAACCTTAACAAGATTGTGCTGTATTTGATGATGCTGGCTTCTGTAGCCAGCTCTTCCTAGCAGCCTAATCAGATTCACAATTACTTCAAACTTGATATCACCTCCAACAGCAAGTAGACAGTATTGACAATATCTGTCATTTGACATTGACATTGACAATAATCAAAGAAAATTAATCAAAATTTTTAACTTGTTGTTTTGTCTTTCCATAATGGCAGAATTTATTGAATAACAATAAATTTACAAAGATTACAGTTTTTTTGTTTTTTTTTGTTGTTGTTGGGTTTTTTTGGTGTGTGTGTGTGTGTGTGTGTGTGTGTGTGTGTGTGTGTGTGTGTGTGTACTCACTGGAGCATGGTCAGACTCTCAAGTCCCCTGCCCCTTAAATAGAACTGAGTTGTTCCATTCCTGCATCCCACCAAAAGCTATCAATTGTGGAGAGCTAACTTCAACATCCTTATCACACTTTTAAAGAGTTCTCTTGGGAAACTAGGTAACAAGGAGGACCCTAAGAGGGATGCAGATGCAGAGATCTACAGCCAAGCACTGGGCTGAGCTCTAGGTGTCCAGTCCAAGAGAGGGAAGAGGGATTATATCAGCAAGAAAAACAAGTTCTCTTTGATGGCTCTCTGCTTAGGCTTCTACTTTTTTGTGGGGTTGGGTGGGTGGGGTAGGGGTTGTCACAGAAGCCTTCCATGTCCCTCTTTCTCAACTGCACATCTGCGATCATTGATATCACTGCAAAAGTACTTTCTTTGCTCTTTACAGTCAGCAGGAGCATAGATTCTGGGCTTCCACTTGTTTTCTCACAGTAGGACCACTGACCAAGACAAGACCCTCAGAGGCAGCAGAAGTCTGGACATCACCATGGCCTCAGATGGCAGCACAGGCCACTAATATCTTTTTTTTGTTTTGTTTTTGTTTTTTTTGAGACAGGGTTTCTCTGTAGTTTTGGTACCTGTTCTCGATCTTGCTCTGCAGACCAGGCTGGCCTCGAACTCACAGAGATCCACCTGCCTCTGCCTCCCTTGGAGTTCTGAGATTAAAGGCATGTGCCACACCCAGGCCACTAATATCAATATGGCCCCTGGCAGTAGCATGACCCTCAGACATCAACATGGCTTCAGGCGGCAGCCCATACAATGGACCTGTGCATTAGCTTTCAGTGGTAACACAGGTCACAGACATCAACACAGATCCCAGCTGCAGCAGGACCTTTGTCCCAACCATGTCCCTCCACAGCAGCCCAGGTCTGGATATCACCATGGGCTCAGGTGGGAGCAGGAGCGTAGGCCACTCATGTCAGCCTGGTCCTCATTGCCTTGCATCTCCAGTTCTGCCTCTCTCCACAGTACACATGGCTCCACTTCTCTACCTCTCCCTTCTCACCACCATGTACTTGCCTTCCCTCTGTGAGGGTTGAGCCCTGGGTATCTTCCACCCACCTGCACCTCAAGGAGTCAAGCAGACCCTTGATTACTTGTTTTTAATTGATACGTGGTGTTGTTCCCATTGTCCTCAGTTCAATTTTTTGTACCATTGTTCTCACCCCTAGACTTATTATTTTAAGCAAGTTTATGTACTCTAGATACATTTCTTTAACTGTTACAATCAAGCATGATTCAATTAATCTGCCATCAGTATACAGCCACCCTTACATTGCTCATAAGGGAGCTATTGGAAACCCATCTTAGTGATAGCCTCTTTTTCATTCATTCATGAGGAAATTTAACTGTGATGAAATATTCCATGTTAAATATTCTGATTTTTCTGATCATTGTTTTCCTGTGAGTTAATAACAATTGTAAAGGGTTTCTAGTTTGATAAGTCTTAGTTAGGGTTTTTATTGCCGTAAAGAGACACCAGGACCACAGCAACTCTCATAAGGAAAACATTTAATTAAGGGGCTCATTTACAGTTTCAGAGGTTCAATCCAGTATCATCATGACAGGGAGCATGGCAGCAGGCAGGGAGATGTGGTGCTGGAGGAGTAGCTGAGATTCCTACATCTTGCAGGCAACAGGAAGTTGACTGAGACACTGGGCAGTATCCTGAGCATAGGAAACCTTAAAGCCTGTCCCCACTGCTGTGGGATGTTCTGTATGGCAAATGTGTTGCTGATTAGTCATTAAATAAAACACTGATTGGCCATTGGCTAGGCAGGAAGTGTAGGCGGGACAAGGAGGAGAATAAAGCTGGGAAGTGGAAGGCTGAGTCAGAGAGACACTGCCAGCCGCCACGATGACAAACAGCATGTGAAGATGCCGGTAAGCCACAAGCCATGTGGCAAGGTATAGATTGATGGAAATGGATTGATTTAAGCTGTAAGAACAGTTAGCAAGAAGCCTGCCACGGCCATACAGTTTGTAACCAATATAAGTCTCTGTGTTTACTTGGTCGGGTTTGAGCGGCTGTGGGACTGGCAGGTGAGAGAGATTTGTCCTGACTGTGGGCCAGGCAGGAAAACTCTACCTACACCCCACAGGGTCACACTTCCTCCAACAAGGCTATACTCACTTGAACAAAGGAACACCTCCTAAACCTGCCACTACCTATGAGATTACGGGGGCCAACTACATTCAAACTACCACAATAACATTGACATATATTTATTGCAGCACCATATAGCTATAGTGTCATTGCATAATAAATATGATAAGACATTGGCTATAGTTTATGACATGTTCCCCACAAGTGCATTTGTGGAAGGCTTGGTCCATAGCTGGTCATACTATTTGGGTAACTAGTGAAAACTTTGGGAGATGGGGACCTAGCAGAACATAGGTCACTGGAATGATGATTTTGAAGGTTATGCCCCATTCATTCTTTCTCTCTGTGTCTCTTCTGTCTTCCTCCCTCTACCTCTCCCTGCTATTTCCTCAAGAAACTCCTCTGCAAAATGTCCCTGCTGCCATGATGTTCTGACCAAGCACATGGGGCCAAGCAGCCATGAACTGAACCTACTGAAATCATGATCTGAAAAAAACCTTTCTCCCTTGAATCTGTCCTTCCTTGGATTTGGTGACATGGCTGTGCAACATTGAATAATGCAATGCCTATTTACATAACCAAATAATCTATACTCGAGTTTGTCTTAGACATGACAATGGAGTTCAACTTTAGTTGTAAGATACAATGTGTATGCACAGGTAGTTATTTGAAAAGGGAGTTGAAGCATGGAACTAAGTATGATTCTTGAACTGCTGTAGATTTATAAATGTATTGCTGTAATTTATTGCTCACTGTGCAGCAGCACGAGGGGTAAAAGACCAATATGTAGTCTCTGTTGCAACTGCTACTTTACTTCACTGTTGGAGTGAAAATAATCACAGATGGTATATAATGGTATATAAATGGATCTACATAGCTGTATGCCAATAAAACTTTATCTGGGGGCGGCATGACATTTGAATTTCACATTATTTTTACAGGTCCAGAACTATTTCTCATTAAGGGTGTGGTAGCACACTCTTGTAATCCTAACATTTCGGAGACAGGTGGAGGCAGAAGGTTCTGAAGCACAATGGATGCAACAACAAAGGGAAAAAGCAGCCTAGGAGGCTGATGAGTTGTGTCTGAGTGGTTAAGAGTGCTTGCTGCCCTTGGAGAGCAACAGAGTTTGAAGTCTAGCATACTCAGAAGGTGGTTCTCAACCAACTGGAACTACAACTGGAGGAGATCTGACACTCTCTGCTGGGGTTTATAATCCCTCACATACATAAATATATGCAAACACAGACACAAATAAACAAAATGAATTTCTGTGTGATCTATGATAATCATGTTTAATAGGTTTTCTCATGCTTCAGATTATTTCATAAGATGGATATCCAGAAAAGGGATTACTGAATCAGGCTCTAAAGCTATTTTGAGGCCCTTGATGGATGGTGGCAAATTGCTTTCCTGAAGAATGTGCCAGTTGATGCAGATGGGAACAGCAAGGCCTGAGTCTCTTCTGGGCCTGTAAATGTGTACAATGAAAATATTTTTTAACTTGTTGATAGTTTATTTCTTTGTGAAAGTATTCTCTTCTTTCATAGAGAGATAGCATTATATTCTCAGATAGACATGGTGCTTCTGTGTTTTGGGTCTAGCCTTTCCATTCACTATAGACTGAAGATTGTCCTCACACAGTTGGTCATAAACCTCTGCAAAAACAAGGAAGCACTTACTGTGGCGAGGCCTAGAGAAGGCTGCCTGTCTTCTTATCCAAACTCCATTTCTTTCTTTTAATGTTTTTTCTTTTATTGAAAACAGACTTTTTTTTCTCACATAACATATCCTGACAGTGGTTTCCCCTCCCTCTACTCCTTCCTGTTCCCTATCTGGATCCATTCCCTTTCTGTCTCTCATTGGAAAATAAACAGGCTTCTAAGGGTTAATGCTGTGGGATGTTCTGTATGGCAAATGTGATGCTCTGATTGGTCAATAAATAAATCACTGATTGGCCAGTGGCTAGGCAGGAAGTATAGGCGGGACAAGTAGGAGAATAAAGCTGGGAAGTGGAAGGCTGAGTCAGAGACACTGCCAGCCGCCAGGATGACAAACAGCATGTGAAGATGCCACGTGGCAAGGTATAGATTAATAGAAATGGATTAATTTAAGCTGTAAGATCAGTTAGCAACAAGCCTGCCACGGCCATACAGTTTGTAACCAATATAAGTCTCTGTGTTTACTTGGTTGGGTCTGACGGCTGTGGGACTGGCAGGTGAGAGAGATTTGTCCTGACTGTGGACCAGGCAGGAAAACTCTAGCTACAGGTTAATAATAAAATAAAACTATAATAAGATAGAACAAAAATTAACACACCAGAGTAGAACAAAACAAATGGAAAAGATCCCGAAAAAGGGCACAAGAAACAAATATAGATGCAGAGACACACTTGTTTGCACTTTCGGAAACCCCATAGAAACACTAAGCTGGAAGCCATATTATATACACAAAGGACTTATAGGGTAAAAATAGAAAAAATAAATTAATTAAATAAGTAAATAAATAAGAAAATCAAGTCTAGTTATATTCCCCCAAAGAACTGAAATCAGATGCTCTAACATATTTGCATAATCACCTTCATAAAATCACTATGTACAATAGCCAACTGGTAGGAAAAAATATCAAATATCCAAATATCATTGGACAAATCAATAAAAAATACTGTGCATACATACAATGAAATATTATTCTGAATTTTAGAAAAAAATATTCTGTCACATAGTACAACAGACTGAATCCTGAAGACACCATGATAAGTGAAATAAGACAGTCCCAAAAAGCCAAGTACTGTATGATTCTACTTACATGAGGAATCTACAGTAGAAAACTTAATAGAAACAGTAAAAAAAAAAAAAAAAAGGCTCTTCCTGAGTGGTAGTGATATGAAAAAGGGAGGAAAGGGGGAATGATTTGGAAGCTAGTACTTTCAATTTTCCAAGATAAAGGAGTATTAGAGACATGTCAGAATATAATGAGACTATACTTAATACTATTGAACTGTATACTTAAAATTGGCGAAGTTGATAATTTCTTCCAGAGTTAAAAATTTAAAAACAAACTAGTCTCTTGCAGCCAGGCATGATGTTGCACATCTGCAATGCCAGCACTTGGAGTTAAATGGCATTTGGGGGTATCTGGTAAATGTAAGGCTAGCCTGGACTATGAGTCCTTGTCTCAAAAATAAAATAAAGGAAAGAGAAAGGAAAAACAAAATAGCAACCACTCTTAGGTTGCATTCAAAACAAACAAACAAAACCCACAAGCTTATAGAGCTGGGGCTAAGGACAGGACTAAGGAAGTGTTTGCAGTGCAAGCGTGAGGACCTTAGTTTGAAGCCCAGAACTCATGAAAAAGCCTGTAATCTCAGACTCAAAGAGGCACAAGATCCCTAGAACTCAGTAACAATGGTCCTGCTGAATTGATGGGTTCCAAGTTATGCAAAAGATCCCGTTCCAAAACAATAAGTGGAGATAGGTTGAGGAAGACACCCAGCATTGACTTGTGGCCTACACATGTGCACATGCAACGACACACACACACACACACACACACACACACACACACACACACACACACACACAACCCCATAAAATAATACTTAACTTTTACAAGAGAAGACTGCACTTGGCCTACATATAACTTATCAGCACTTCCTTGACAGACAAGCATCAGGAAACTTCTGGAGGATTCCACACTAAATTATAAGCAGTGCTAGGCATGGTGGTGCATACCTTTAATCCCAGTGCTCAGGAGGGCTAAAGGCAGATGGATCTATGTGAGTTTGAGGACAGCCTGGTCTCCAGAGCAAGTCCCAGGGCAGCTAGAGCTATATACAGAAATCCTATATCCAGTTGGCAGGCTGACCAACCCTGCAACTACCCAGGCCCAGAACCAAGGTTATGGTTTGGCCCACCCCAACATCCACCCCATCTATGATCTGCTGGAGCACGTGAAGGGACTAGTCCTGCAGACCCAAAGCTGCAGGATCTCCACAGCACAGTGTAACAGCAGGATAACCAAGAAGAGTCCCAGTGAGGGCCCAGTATTGATAGTGTAACAGAAACCAGAGTCCTCAAACCAGAAAGGGGTTTACTGTGTCACACTACAGCTTCCATGATGAGATTCCCCACCCCCCTTTTTTTCTTTTTTCTCTTAAATTTTATTGGGGGTGTGGCGCTGCAAGGGCCGAGGGCAGATACACAAGAATAGGAAATGATGTGAAAGATACAAAGAATAAATAAAGAGAAAGTTTAAAAAATAATAAAATAAGTAAATAGGCATCATGCCAAGCTTTAAAGAGACTAATGCAATTGTTGCAATGCAAGCGGCATGAAGACTTACTTTTTTCTTAAACCCAATGTGGGTACAATGTGGGAAAGGTCAGCAAAGTTGCCATAAGAGCTATTAGGGAGGCTGGATCACGGATGAAAGAATGGTGTGGGTAAACACAAGAGAGCACAATGTAGGAATGACAGCAAATCCAGAGCCTATTTGAGGAAGAAGGGGGAAAATAGACAGGGATATTTTTTTGTCTACCTTCCTCCCGCCCCCCCTCCTTCCAGGAATAGTGTAGTTGGCAGTACTAAATTTATTCATCCAGTGATTTAAAAGTCAATGCCTCTTATTTGTTAGTCAAAAGAAAGTTGAGAAAAGATACCCAGTGCTCCTCTGGGTGCTCAAATCTAACTCATAAAGTTTATTTTGTTTCCTCACAGGAACAACTGTAAAGATAGGACACTTTCTTTGTCGCCCATTGAGTCTTTCTTTTGTTTACTAAGTAGGCATGAAACACCCAAATTTTAGTCTGTAGGGTCCCAACTAAGTTGCTTTCAACACTCCTTTCTCATGGGAATTTGAGGAAATAATGCAGAGGGGGAGGAATTGGGAGCCATGGTTGATGCCAAGTGCTCAGTCCCACCAAAGCAGTGCTCTCCTATTAAATGCTCTAAAGTCCACTCCAGATCCTTCACACAATGACTGGATGATGGGTGTTGTTAAATTAAGAGTGTAAATGTCAATGGCATTTTGAAAAATCATTGCTATATGTGATAGTTTTATTTTAAACATCACCAATGTTCTTTTAGCATTACAAAACCATCCTTGCCTTTATCAATGAGCACTCAGGGAAAAAGTTCAGACAGACCTTCTTCCTTCCAGATGTTAACCTGGTTAAATAGGCTTCTTCCTGTTGTTAACGGGCTCACTTCCTTCCTTCCGAAAGGAAGAGGCGGCCTTCTTACTCTTGGTTTCTGGGGTAAGATGAGAGAGCCTTTATTAATAAGACCACTCCAGTAGCCACCATCTGATTTCCACTTTGCCACTGTCACGTTATATATTTATTTGAACTGACTTGCTTTCATTTCCTGTCCAAGGCAGCACTATGTTGATAGGGTGAGAAAGCTGATCCACACTGTTTTAAGTTTAGCACCTTGCAGGGATAAACCATGAATTTCAAGATTGCTGTGCCCAGTTGAAAATTTCCAATGTGAAAGATGCATATTGATTTCCAAAATGGGAAGCATATCTGGGAAAGAGAGGCTGTGATAGCCAGAGAAGTGAAAATAACAGCAAAAAATTAGAAAAGCATTACTGAGAAGGAAGAATGTGTTGCTTTGCAGCTCTAAGTCTTTTTCCCCCCAAGACACGGTTTCTCTGTGTAGCCTTGGCTGTTGTGGGACTTGCTCTGTAGACAAGACTGCCTCTGCCTCCTGAGTACTGAGATTAAAGGCATTCACCACCAATGGCTGGCAGCTCTGAGTCTTTTAAAGCACCTTTGAGGACCAGTAGTGCATCTGCTATTTCCTTCACATTGGCTTCTCCCTTTTCCATCTGCTTGTGTCTTACATAGGTCTAGAGAACTCTGTAATAGTTTGACCCAGTTTGAAGGTGACCCAGGTTGCTTTAAGGACTTGGCCACTGGAGACCCACCATGCTCCAGTGAAAGGTCACAATACCAAGAGTATATATGAGCAGCACAAATTGGAGTTAACGATTTTTTTTAATAAAGGAAGATGCCACAAAGTTGGGTAAGAAGACAACAAAAAGTGTATCTGGTAGGAGTTTGCAGAATGGCATGAACATGATCAAATAACAGTGTATGTAACTCTCAAAAAACTTATTAAAAAGTATATTGGTGACATTATTATGGCCACTCCACGTAGTTAAAAAAGGAGGTTTATTTTGTGGGGTAACTTACAAGTGAAGGGATAGTTTACAGGGTCTGGGAAAGTGTGGCGCAGTCCAGCGGTGTTCTCTGGAGAACTCTGTTCGGTCTACCTCCAGCATCCATGGTCCAGGAACCAAGAGAGCCAATGCATCTGGATCTCGAGTCTTCAGGGTCCTCCCTTGGCCCTGCCTTGTCAGCATGACAGTTACCGAAGCCTCAGTGGGGGTTGGAACTTCCAGATCAAAGCTGGAATGGCTACTCACTACAAAAGTACACCAAAATATATATATTTAAAACCTTACTTTAATTTTTTAACAAACATTTGACAGATGCATATACGTCCCAGTAATCTACTAGACACTTAGCATATGTTCTGTCGATAATGACTGAAGCTCCATTTTAGGAAGACTCAAGTTTAAAGAGGTGAATTTGTTTGCCTGAAGTTACACTGCTAATAGGTAGCCAAGCTGTTATTCTGCTCCAAGATATCCCACACAGAAACCATGTTGGAACTTATAAGGTGTTTGCAGCAATTTGGAGCAACTCACAGAGTGGGAAGGACCATCAAAGGAGTCCTATATAACATTTTTTCTTTCTGTACCTCCCTAGTGTCTCAAAGGGTTATTCTCAGAATTATATATTCATCTTTCTTCAAGAGTGCTGCGTTACATACAGACACAGCCTTGAAAATGCCGACTGTTCCATTGCCTTCCGTGCTGTTTGCAGTATCTTGAGAGATACATAGAAGCAAAATGGTTTTGTTGTCAGGCCATCCATGCTCTGAAGCCGACATGGCCCGTGCAGAGGAGAAAGTCACAGAACAAAGAAGCTCTTCATGCTTAGGTCCATTATCAAGCACACACATCACAGGAGGGTCCAGTGTAAGGAAACAACATGAAGCACAATTAGAAGTGAGAAGGGGCTGTGAGACAGGACCTTGGCGCCTTCCGAGCCATTACAGGCTTCCTGAGCCCTGCCAAATTACCTGCTTCTCAATAAGATCTTTATCTGCCCTTCTATTCTGGTCCAAAGTGTTGTCATTTCCTTTCTGGTGACACCAGGGGCTGCCTCCAGGCAGCATGACAGCACTGGCCCCTAGTGTAACCCCCACCTCTCCCAGATGAACTGGATCTTAGAATTCCCATTGTTTGACTTTTTTTTTCTCTTTATAGAACACAAAACTACTCTTCACTTCCCAGCCGCGGTCCACATCCCTCTACCACACAGCTCAGTGTGCAGCTGTTTGTCCTCTGTGCTCCCACAGCACCTTCTACCCTGGTCATGGCTTCCGTTGCCAGGCAGTACATGGGAATCTCTAGACCAGTCAAAATGATGCCAGGCACAAGAAGTATGTGTTCTTGCTTTCTGGATTGGTTAATATTTAAGACATTGTATTCCGTTCTTTTAAAATATGTTTATTCTACAACTTGCTACATGTATGTAGTGCAATTTGATCTGCACAAGGAAATGAGCTTCACTGCAAGGCTGCTGCCCATCCAATGTCTGTTCTCCCAGGCCTCTTGATGTGCCAAGCTAAAACTATGCTGCCTCGTCTTTTCCTGTAGAGAGGTGGACAATGACATACAAGCAGACATCATGACCTGAGGTTTCTGGGAAAACCCTACTCGGCCTTTGACTCTCACTCTCTACTGTCCACTGCATGGTATTTGAATGTGATGCTTAACGTTCCAGCAGACGTCCTGGGACCATGAGAGAAAGGTCAAGAGAATTACAAACAGCCCTGGCATTCTTGAACTGCTAAACCAACAGAAGCAACCACCTACAGTTGGACTCCTCATTACAAATAAACACTCATGTGTTTCAGCCACTGTAATCAAATTTCTTTCCCTCACAGACTAAAGCAATTCTGAATAGATCCATTCCAACAACTTGTGTCCTGCCCTCCTTAGCTCTTTATTCATGCTTAGAATGTTCCCCTACCTCCCCACCACCCTTTCCTCTACATCTGTGCCTACGGAAGCACATCCGGCATGGAAGACCTAATTAAAATGACAAGCACTGTATCAAATAGTATTTTATTTTAGTAGCTCCCAATCCAGATAAGATATTTGTTTTTGTTCATTTGGTTTGGTTTAGTTTGGTTTCTGTTTTGTTTTGTTTGAGACAGGGTCAGCCTGGACTGACCTAAACTCACTATGTAGATAAGACTGGCCCTGACCTCATAGAGATCTACCTGCCCCTGCATCTGGAGAGCTGAGATTAAAGGTATCCACCACCATGCCCATACAGATAGGCTATTTTACTCTTATGACTATCTAATATACTTTCATGTCTGTTGTTGTATGTGTGTGTCTGTCTGCCTTGTGTGATAAGTATCATTACTCTTATTTATGATCCATATTTCTTTGTATTTTCTGTAGTAAACAGCAGAGACATATGTAACAAACATTTAACAAATCATTGATTAATTAGATAAAAATATAAAGCTGCAATGTGAGTATGTTCTCTTTATACACACAAATATAGGCACACTAATAATGTTACCCACTAAATATTAGTTTCTAAAATGAAAATGTGTGCAATGTAAGCAAAAAAAAGGAAAATGTGCTTTCAAATGATATCTTACAGAGCTGACTTAGAAAGTAATATTACGCATTTGACAATGGAAGATTCACTTCTTTCCCATTTTAACATTGAGCATTCATTACAACATTTACTTATGAATGTCCCCATTATGAAGCACATACTTCTGGAAACAGGGTGGAATCAAGAGGAATGAGGATTTGAGTTGGGAATGCTAGGATCAGAGCTAAAATATAGAGGCTATGAAAAAGTCTGGTGAACAAGATGAGATACGAAACTAAATTGAGCATAAGGAAAATGGAAAGGAGAAAAAACTCCTGTCATATTTAGCTCAGACTCTCAGAATAGTTATATAGATAGATAGATAGATAGATAGATAGATAGATAGATAGATAGATAAATTTAAGAGTCTGTCATTCACACTCATGCTGAGATTTTATTTACTGCATCTCCCTGAAAAACTGCAATCAGTAAGAAATAGCTGTCAGTCTGTATATAAAGAGAGAACTATGAATGAGTACTAATCCTAAACCAGCAATAGCAATGGACTAGACAGCAGAGGACAGATCACTAGAAAGGAAACCCCATTCTCTGTGATCACAGAGCATTTGGCTCATATCTATTGCAGCTTTAATCAACTGGATTAGAACCCTTCATTTACATCTCCATCATAATTTTGAGTACAAGTTTTGAATATCATTCATCATTCCATCTACCTAATACTCTGCCTGGCACATAGCAGACTCTCTGTGAATGGTTCTTGATTCATTGTCTACAAAACTAGTGAGCATGGCCACAAGGACGTAGTTCCATGATGGAACCCCTGCCTAGAATGCATGGAAACCTGGGGGCCTTCCTTAAAGTGGTAAAAGTAATTTAAAATTTTATATTTTCATGGACAATGACCTCCTGAGAACACACTCTCTCTTTGCTTTCATGCCATTAGATTTACTTACATCTCATTTTCCTTCCTAATAAGTGATTTTCAGTTGTTGTGTTTGTCCCAAGGGTCCTTCCCTGCAATTACCTTTCATATTTGAATTCTTTAAAGTATTGTTCTTAGTTTCTCCTGACATTTATTTTAAATCCTGAGAAATTCTTTATCTCTTCGAACATCTCTTTTTTAATTTAATTTAATTTAATTTTACAATACAATTCAGTTCTACCTATCAGCCACGGATTCCTTTGTTCTCCCCCCCTCCCACCCCCCCTCTCCTTCCCCCCAGCCTACCCCTTATTCCCACCTCCTCCAGGGCAAAGCCTCCCCCGAGGACTGAGATCAACCTGGTAGACTCAGTCCAGGCAGGTCCAGTCCCCTCCTCCCAGGCCGAGCCAAGCAACCCTGTATAAGCCCCAGGTTTCAAACAGCCAACTCATGCACTGAGCACAGGACCCAGTCCCATTGCCTGGGTGCCTCCCAAACAGATCAAGCCAATCGACTATCTCACCCATTCAGAGGGCCTGATCCAGTTGGGGGCCCCTCAGCCGTTGGTTCATAGTTCATGTGTTTCCATTCGTTTGGCTATTTGTCCCTGTGCTTTATTCAACCTTGATCTCAACAATTCTTGCTCATATAAACCCTCCTCTTTCTCACTAATTGGACTCCCGGAGCTCCACCCAGGGCCTAGCCGTGGATCTCTGCATCCAGTTCCCTCAGTCATTGGATGGGGTTTCTAGCACGACAATTAGGGTGTTTGGCCATCCCATCACCAAAGTAGGTCAGTTCGGGCTGTCTCTCAACCATTGCCAGCAGTCTATTGTGGGGGTATCTTTGTGGATTTCTGTGGGCCTCTCTAGCACTTTGCTTCTTCCTATTCTCATGTGGTCTTCATTTACCGTGGTCTCCTATTCCTTGTTCTCCCTCTCCGTTCTTGATCCAGCTGGGATCTCCTGCTCCCCCAAGCTCTCTTTCCCTCGACCCTCGCCCTTCATTACCCCCACTCATGTCCAGATTGTTCACGTAGATCTCATCCATTTCTCCATCATTGGGTGATCCCTGTGTCTTTCTTGGGGTCCTGTTTTCCAGGTAGCCTCCCTGGTGATGTGAGTAGCAGTCCAGTCATCCTTGTTCCACATCGTGTCTGACTACGAACATCTCTTAATTTGAAGATTATTTCCAATCTTGCTTTCTTTTTGGTTTTTTTGTTGTTGGTTTTTGTTGTTGTTGTTGTTGTTGTTTTTCCGAGACAGGGTTTCTCTGTGTAGTTTTGGTGCCTTTCCTGGATCTTGCTCTGTAGACCAGGCTGGCCTTGAACTCACAGAGATCTGCCTGGCTCTGCCTCCCAAGTATGGGATTAAAGGCATGTGCCACCACCGCCCGGCTCACTCTTGCTTTCAAAAATCCCAATTTGATGTTTTCTAGATCATTTTATTTCATACTCAGTGTCCTTAAACTTCTATTTTTCCATAACATTTCTTTATGATTCTTATTGAGTGAGATTATCTGGCTGTTATTCTTATTCACAAATTCTCTTCATATCATAGCTAAACCTATCCAAGGAGGTTTTGTTTTTCCATTCAATTATTTTTTTTCCAATTCTCAAAATTCCATTTTGGTTCTTTTTGTTTTGTTTTTCAATCTACCTGTTCAATTTTCTGTTTCTTATTTCTTTTATCCCAGACTGAACTCATAGTTCATCTAGCTGGGGATGGCATGGAAATTCTAAGCACTCTGACTCATGTTCCAAGTTCTATCATTACAGGTATAGGCTATCACATGGAGGTTTTGTGGTGATGGGAAGCAAAAGTACATCAGACTCTCCATGAATGGTGTGCAAACACTCTACCAACTTCCACATTCCATGCCCTCTCTTTTTCCACATTGATAAATTCCTTTTCCATTTGACTTCTTTAGCATATGAAGCATAATTATTTTCTGACTGCTATCTGATTATTCTTAACTGGGAATCCCTTTCTTCAGACATCCACTCATAAGGCTTACTGTATTGTACACTGAGGAATTTCCATTTTGTTGTGAGCTCATGCACTTTGGAAATTTATTGGTCAGAAATCATTGAGACCACTTAAGAATTTTTCCAAAGAAAAAGTTTTCTCATTAGTTCAATGTACCTGAAAGTGTTATTTTTGAGGGGCAGCAAGGTGTTATTCTTCTCATATACAATACATCCAAATCAAGGTTTCCCCTTCCTCCACTCTTCATAGTCCCCCTATTCCCTCTCCCCAGATCTACTCTTCCTCAATTTCCCTTCAGAAAAGAGCAGTCCTCCCAAGGATAGCAACCAAACATGACTTAACAAGTTATAGTAAGATTAGGCACAAACCCAAAGGGTTATTAATCAAGGACCAAACCATGTCTGAAATCTAAGACATAATGTTCTGCACCAAAAAGTGCTTGAGTGTAGACGTGTTGAGAACTCTCAGTGGAAACCATTCCCCCCCAACAATCTCCTTACTTATAGGGAAGTAATTCTTTCTACATAATAAATGAGGTATTTGGGGGGCTTCAGAGACGGCTCAGTTGGTCAAATTCTGCTGTAGGAGCATAAGTTCCTGTATTCGGTCCCTAGAAACTTAGTTTTCAGAAAGAGCTAAGCATGCTTGCAATCCCAGTGCCAGAGAGGCAGAGACAAGTCAGCTGGCCTAACTGAACTGGTGAGCTTCAGGTTCAATGAGAGACTGTCACCAAAAGGAAAAAAAAATGAGAGCAATTAGAGGAGACATCTAATATCTTCTGGCACATGTGCATATACTCTCGAAAAAAGATGAGGTATTTTCTAGACTACTCACTGAGGTAAGTCACCATTGGAGGATTTGGGCATTATAACAGGTCTCTAGGCACTGTGGCTGCTTTGCCTGAGAGCCAGGCTGATCTGTTTCAGTTGTACTAATCAGTACTTCAGCACTGAGCAGTCCATCAGGAAGCAAATACCTCCAAGACAAAGTCTGGCTTGATCACCTCCAGAAAACCAGGCATTTTGCCTAGATTACATTGTTTCCCTGACTTAAGTTCAGCTCAGCTCTGATTTTAAAGCATTTAGAACACGGTATCCAGCTTTGAGGGCATTCTGAATTGAAGAAAGTTCTTCCCCAACCTATCTTACTGTATGAAGTAGAAAATGTTCTCTTCCTCTCTACTCTACCCAGATAGTTTCATCCTGTTTAGATTCTATTCCCTCCCTGATTTCTTTCAACTTTGTACTCTTACCTTTTCCCTAAGCCTCAGTAATGACAAAGAACCACCTAGGGCTCCATATGAGTCACTTAGTTCATAGGCTACCCCTTCACATTTACTTTTTCTTATACCCATTGTCTCATTCAACTGCACAACAACCTATCTACTCAATGAGGCTAAAAATATAAACAGCTTTTTCAGCATCTCTTTTCTCTCTCTCTCTCTCTCTCTCTCTCTCTCTCTCTCTCTCTCTCTCTCTCTCTCTCTCTCTCTCTCTCTCACACACACACACACACACACACTTTCCAATTCTTGTCATTAACAATTATGAAATTAGCCGGGAGGTGGTGGTGTATGCCTTTAATCTCAGCACTCAAGAGGCAGAGCCAGGCAGATCTCTGTGAGTTCAAGGCCAGCATGGTCTACAGAGCGAGATCCAGGACAGGCTCCAAAGTTACACAAAGAAACCCTGTCTCGAACTTCCCCCCACAAAAAATTTATGAAATTATATTTGGTAAGTGGCTGCTACAACCCCCATGGTGACACTCCAGTTTCATTTCTGATCCATCTTCATCTCGAGCCAGTGGTTCTCAACCTTCCTAATGCTGCAAACCTTTAGCACAGTTCTTCACATTGTGGTGACCCCTGAACCATAAAATTATTTCATTGCTATTTCATAACTGTAATTTTGCTACTCTTATGAACTGTAATGTAAATATCTGATATGCAGAATATCTGATAAATGACCCCAAAGAGGTTGAGAATCGCTGTCTAGATTCTAAGCAATATCCCCAGTCATATATATGGCTTATGGCCTTTAATCTACTTGGTGTGTGTTTCATTATCAAAACTGCAACCAAAATTCTCTTCCCAAATTATCAATGTGATCATATTGCTTGCCTGCACAAAAAATATTATGTGCTTTCCATCACTTATTGAATAAAAAAAGGAAAATCCAGACATCTTGACAGTGCTCAAGACACGTGGTGTTGCTAAAGTTTTCCTGCCTGGCCCACAGTCAGGACAAATCTCTCTCACCTGCCAGGCCCACAGCCACTCAGACCCGACCAAGTAAACACAGAGACTTATATTGCTTACAAACTGTATGGCCATGGCAGGCTTCTTGCTAACTGTTCTTACAGCTTAAATTAATCCATTTCTATAAATCTATACCTTGCCACATGGCTCGTGGCTTACCGGCATCTTCACGTGCTGTTTGTCATCATGGTGGCTGGCAGTGTCTCTCTGACTCAGCCTTCCACTTCCCAGCTTTATTCTCCTCCTTATCCCGCCTACTCTTCCTGCCTAGCCAATGGCCAATCAGTGTTTTATTTATTGACTAATTAGCAACACATTTGCCATACAGAACATCCCACAGCAACGTGGCAATTGGATATCAGTAGTCACAGTCTTTTCATTGTGTGCCAATATTTTATGATGTGTAACACTCTAGTTACACACACTTGCCATGCTGTAATTTAAATCATTTACTTGAAATATGCTTTTCCTCCTCTCTAGCTACCAAAACCTTCATTATCACTTACAACCCAGTTCAAATTTTACTAACTTCATAAAGCATCTCTAAAATAAATCACGCTCTAATCTGTACTTCCATCAGTTTCTTTTTTATCCTCTGTAGAATTTATTATGCTGCTCCTTTTGTCAGAGGTTATCAAATATTTTTCCCCTGTCCCACTCTAAGCCATTAGGCTATAGACAGCACATTTTCTGTGCTTGGAGTAAAATAAACCATGTTTGAATCACAACCCCATCACTAGAGGTGTGACTCTGAGTTTCGCTTCCCTGAGTCTGTTTCTTCATTTACAATTCTGAAACTCAACCAGCCACTAGCACCATGCCTGGCACAGAGTAACTGCTCAATAACTATTTGCTGCTACTTTTAAAGGTATGTGGTTCTTCATCTTCTATCTCTTCAATATGTCCTCCAGCTTCCTCTGATGCTGCAAGGACACTCCTCCACCCCTGCTTCCCATCCCAGAGCTTAGCCCAATGCCTTTTGCGGAGTACGAAGTCACAAAATTCTTCTTGAATGAATGCTCAAACATCACACAGTTTTTCATATGAAACATTTAATTCAGCCAGGGTAAAAACAGTTCTCGTTTTGTATGAAACACCAACAGATGAATGCTTGGGGGCTGTCCCAACAAGATGTATCAATGGAGCACCCTGTCTGAGCACCGAAGAGCAAGCCTTTTCAGTATTGTCTGGACAAGCTGGCCTTACTAGAAATAATGAAAGAGAAAGGGGAGGGTTCATATCCTAAGGAAGTGTTTGGTGCTCAATGAGAAGTGTAGGCTGAGAAAATGACCCTTCTCTTTGAAAACCGAAGGCTGCGAGTGAAATGTGAGGCTTATACACAGCAAGGGCCATGTGTGCAATGGGCCAGGGCTTTGCAAAATCTTTTTCCTGGACTGTGGTGAATATTAAATCAACCCCACACAGCACACAGCACATTTTTTCTCTAAATCCTTACTCTCAGCATGCTCACCAACCTACATTCCTGATAAAAACCAATAAAACCAAGTGAATTATTCGGGGGTTAGATAGAAAGTTGTTCAGCCTCACATTTCATGGTGTAGCACAAAACATGTTTATTTTCACTCTGTACTTACTAATTTATATATTTCTTAAAACTGCCTATATTCCAAAGTTATCGCTGTTACTCAAAGAATATAAATTGTTTGGTGCCGTTTTAAAGAGAAACACCATACTTTGTAGCATACCTGTTCTAATGTTATTAGCAAGGTTTCCATTAGAGTGAAAGGTCTCCATGTTGAACAATCTTCTTGAGTTATGCAAATCTGTGGCAGTGCTCAAGCAATTCTGAATGTCTTCCTGAGTTATTGTTTCTGTGAATTTGAAGAAGATGTAGAGTTTTACTCCCTTGGGATTGTTGGTCTTTACCACTAAGTGATGCTAAAGTGGAATAGTTCTTTAGTCTCACACTACAAGCAACTCAATGCTATTCCTGAGATCCAATTATGTCTGAGTTGAGATACAGAACCACTCTATCACATGATACATGTCACATGATCTTCTAGCTCTCACCACTTGCACAAGAAACTCAATGAAAAGCCTTGGTTCATGAAACCAAAGGTGATACATGGTTGCCTGGCTCATCTTTATTTTCATGTGTAGCTCAGGATTCTTCGCCTTTCCCTTCTATTAGACAAATCAATAGACCAAGATAGAGTCAACATTATTCAATTCTATTCTTGGACAAATTTTCTTTCGTGGTATCTGTTCCCATTCTCCAAAATCTATCTTGTTCTCAGCTAGCTGTCAAGTAAAAGAAAGATTCCAGAAAATAATAGAGTATGACAAAAATAAACATCAAAAAGTAAAAACAGGCTTTCTATAACATAGTTTTCTGTAGGTAAGAATTCCTGGATTGATGTGTTGTCCATCTCCATTAAATAAAAATCAAAACAAAACAAAAACCCCAAACCAAGAAACAAAAAAACACTTCAGTAAAAACTACTATTCAGTACTCGAAGAAATGCTTGTGTGTGTGTGTGTGTGTGTGTGTGTGTGTGTGTGTGTGTGTGTGTGTGTGTGTGTTTTATGGCAGAACTTCAGGAAAATAGTTTATGGATGGCTTTGTGAGTTGGAAGCATCATTTGAGTGATGTCATGTACAGGGGACAAACAGAATCTCTGGCAGGCAAAGAGTGGGAGACTTTGTTTCTTGACTGGAGGAGACTGTTTCCTACTGTGTTCTTGTTCACGAACAGTGGTGCAGGCAGACATCAAGGCAAGTCCAAATGAAAAGTGTTTGTTGTGGAATAATATTTTTGTACACTGTGAAGCTGTGTCTTTCTCAAGGTGCCTTCTTATTGGTTTAATAAAAAGAAAGCTAAACAGCCATTAGCTAGGCAGGGGGTATTGGCAGGACAGCCTGACATAGAAGACCCTGGGAAGAAGAAAGACAGAGAAGCAAGACAGACGTGGAATGAGTGGAACACACAAAGTGGGATAGAGGTAAAACGCCATGTGGTAGAACATAGACCAATGAAAATATAGGTTAGTTTAAGGTATAAGACCTAGTTAAGAACAAGCCTAAGCTATCGGCCAAACTTTTGTAATTAATAAGAAGTCTCTGTGTTGTGATTTGGGAGCTGGCAGGAGGGACAGAACAATCTGCCTGAAAGTGTTTGATTACTAGGCTGGGATTAGCAACCTGAAATGTGTTACATGACTTTAAAGGGGTAGTTTTGAAACGATTAGTAGCAGCCAAATGCTAGACAAGTAGGCCAATGAATAGAAGCAACAGAAGTGGCAGGTCTTCCGTCTTTAGCAGGTCTGGAAGGCTGAAAGCAGCTCAAGTAACAAATTCCCATCTGTACCTGTGGGTAAAATTTTGGAGACTGAGGCAGGAATGAGTGTCCCTGCTTGCTACCATTCATGGCGTCCTGGAGGCTGGCTAGAGGAAACTCCCTAGCCTGGGGCAGAAAGCTCTGTAAATAGGACTGAAGTCATAGGGAGCTTTCCTAGAATTCCACCTCCAGCAGTCTTCCTTCTCCTTTGGCCATGGAGCTCTCTCTGTGGTTCACTGAAGTCCAGGAGCATCTGGAATTATGGAGTGTCACCTGGGACCTGGTTGCTGAATATGGTTATGCAAATAAAGCAATGATTAAGACCAATCAGGGAAGAGCTGTCAAAAGTTAATTGTAATCATTATGGCAGTCTTATGGTCCTAGCTTCTTGTTTTCTCAGCTTGATCCTGCTCAGAGCTGTAGCCAGCAAAAGCCAAGCTTTTCAGTGAACCAGGAGTTAATGTTCCTTTTGTAGCTCCTTTGCCCTCAGGACTTGAGTTTTGTGCCCAACAGAAAGTCCCATGAGGAGAGAAAGCTCTGTAGAGAGAGCCAGGGCTTCTACCTCTGTCATTATGACCTGAACAAAGCAATATGTTCTCTTTTTTTTTAAAGGACAGGGTTTTGGAGCCTTACTTTTCTTGGGCCAGTTCTACTGGACTATTACTGAAGAGGTGGAATGTGAGGCCTGTACAAACCTAACCTCATACTCGCAAGTACTCTACTCGGGAATAACAAACCATACAAAACTAGTCTTTAAAAAGGCTGCAACTTTTATGCTGCTAAATGGCAGACCTAATTTCTAATTTAACCTGCATCCCTCTATTGAAGTTGGTCAGACTTTGCTGTGCACATGCACACACACACACACACACACACACACACACACACACACACACACACTCATGCACGCACGCACGCACGCACGCACGTACGCACGCATGCACGTACATGCACACGCACACGCACACGCACACACCTTATCATGCAGGATGCATCCTCTTCTTGGTACTCCCAAACCCAACTACATAATTTGTTTGAAACCTTGGTATGAAGCTACTATCCCTAAAAACACCTTTACTCTAGACATTAGGCTTGCCCATAGTAATGATCTGGTATGAAAATGTTCTTACTGGCAGGTGTGGTGTTGCAAGCCTGTAATCTTAGCACTCAAAGACAAGAAGATCAAAAGCTTGAGGGCAGCCTGTGCTACATTCTGAAGCCTGTCTCAGAAAAAAATTTGCAGACAAGATAATGCTCCCTCGTATGCAGCCTTTCATTTTGTGGAACAGACACAAATATAAGGAGAGGGGAGTATTTCCAAACAGCTGAATTAGGACAGCTAGGCAGCAGAAAACCCTTCAAAGACATAACAGTTGCTCTTTTCTGCTCCTTCTTCTTTTACTGTTTCTCTTAAGTAATATTGTCAGTCTTCAGTGATGCCTTTTGGATAGTATAACATGATTGGGTGACACAGAAAAACTTTGCAGAGAGTGGAGAAATTCCTGAGTGTGTGATGTTCTGAGTGAATTTGTGTTGTTGACATGGACCCTAGACTGATCCAGAGGACAAGAGCAAAGCCTTCCCTTCTGGTCCATGTGAGATGTAGATACTGTGTGCAAAAAATGTCCACCATAGCTTTCTCTCCCATCCCCCAGGTATTTATAGCCTAAAGACTGCTCCCCTACAGAGACTGCTCCTACTGAGATCAGCTAAACTTGTCTCCTTGATCTAGCTATATTACATAAGTACTGCCTCCTTGGTGATCCTTATTATAATAACCCCACCTCTTTATTCAGTTATATGCAGAAACCCCACCTCTCTGCTCAATACTATATAATAAATACTCCGAGCTTCAATGGTACTGAAGTTTCTCCAGCAGAGAATTCAGACTGCCTCATCCCATCTGTTTTTCATTTTTCACTTCCTGGCCATCCAAGGCAGGCAGGTCTATCCTTGGATCCATTCAGGACATGGGAAGACCCACTTAGGATCTTCAGTCATAGAACATAGACTCCTTAGTAACTAACTCCATTTCCTTAGAAGTCCACCTGCATTTGCAAGGAAGAAAAGGGAAGCATCGAATTGATCTTAGTACATAATGCTACTATTAAACAAAATGCCCTTACCTGTGTGGCTTATTTCTCATGGTTCTAGAGACAAGGAAGTCTAATACAAGGTGCTGGGTGACGGGATGGATCGGGTTCATACATAGAAATTCTTACGATGTTCTCAAATGGGAGTAGTAGTGAAGTAATCTTCTAGTGTCTCTTTTATAATGACACTGATCTCATTCATGAGTCCTCTGTCCTCAGAACATAATCGTCTCCCTGCTCTCCTAACACAACAACAAGCAATAATTTGTCTGTTCGCCCCAGAAGGGACACCAATGACAGATCAAAGATCTGATGCCACTTAAGCCTAGCTTGTTTATTGGGGTTACTTCCAGGAGCATGAGCAGCTCAAAGGCAGCTGTATCACCAAAAGGCCCATTCCAGCCTGGGTGACAACTCAGGAAAGCCATATATTCCTGGTGCAGGCATTGCTGAAAAGGGACAGTCTCCCCTTGTTATCAATTGGTCAATATTTTTCCAACCTTAGAGAGAGGCCTTGTGAATCCTGTAACTTTCAGAATTTGAAAGTTTTCTTACCTTCTCAAGCCTTCTAAGATTCATTAACTCCCTAAGTCTTACGTGCCTCCTCCCTGTTCCAGGAGGGAATGTTTCAATTAGGAGGAAACAGCTATACAAAAGCATGTCTGATACATTACAAGAATTCTCTACTTTATCAGTGTTGACATTTGCAAGCTTACTATTTTCTGTGGGGACCTGTTCTATGCTTGGCTGATGATGATGATGATGATGATGATGATGATGATGATGATGATGAAGCAGATTGTAACTATATCAGTTTCTTCAAGATGTGAAAATGAGGTTCAGTCTTACATGCAGCTAAAATGCAGGAGGCCCTGGGTTCAATTTACACCAAAAAAAGGGAGGCTGGAAGTGTGGTGGAAAGACGGCTTAGTGGGTAGTTTGCTTGCTTTGCAAGCATGGAAACCTGATGTCGTTTCAGTACCACTCTTGTAAAACAGCTGAGCTCAGCGACACTAATCCACAAGCCTATTGCTAGAGAACAGAGAAAAATCCCAGGTTCTTAATGGCCAGCTCCTCTAGCCAAAATAACAAGCTCCATACACAGGGAAAGACCCTGACTCAAAAAATGGGATGAAGAGCAATAGACAAAGATATGCGAAATCAGCCTCTGACCTCCACATGTTCAAGAACAGGATACTACACACACACACACACACACACACACACACACACACACACACACACACACACACACACACACACACACGCACGCATACAAATACATATAAATAAGTGAACATCATTTGGGACACGCCAAAATCCCTTGAAGTTGGGGAGAATTGATCATGTTGAGAAGGACTAAATATGAAGTGACTGGTGTGGTAACTTCAAAGCAATAGATATCCACTAAGAACTCGCTAGTATAATAATAAATATAGTGACAAACCTGGAACTCCTTTACTGGTGCTGAATATTAAGATGCATGTTTAATTTTAATTATAATTTAACTTTGCATTTTAGGAATATCCTCTCAGACTTCTTTTTCAAGTTTGTTATGCTGAGAAAAATACCAGAAATTAACATTTTCCTGACTGCCTACTACATTTGGGTGTCTCGCCTTAAAATTAACATACACTGACTGAACTTGTCGTCTAGATTCTCAAAATGAGTTCTTAGTTGAGCATGGTGACTTGTACCTATAATCTCAGAATTCAGGATTGTCAGGCAGGAAGGTTGCCATGAGTCTGGGACCAGCCTGGACTACACAGTGAAGCTCAGCCTCACCTCCACTCCCCAAAGGCCAGAATGTTCATTTCTTCCACAAGGGTTCTTAGATTTGCATCTATTCAGTTATCCAAGCCAAAATACCTCCCACTTCAACTAATTAGCAAGAACTGTTCATTCTCCCTCCTACACATTTACAAAGTCCACCCGAGTCCCTCTTCAGACACCACTGTCTCGTTCCTAAACAACTACAAAGGACTCCTAATTCATCAACTTGACCCTTGCTTTGATCCTGTCCACATGCAGACAGAGAGAGCTTTCTAAAGCACAGACCTAATTAGATCACGCTCCTTAATAAAGGTCGATGTAGCTTCTCAATGCTGTGGGCTGAATTCAAAGTGCTTAATGCAGCTACGTTGAGTTCTTGATTAGCTAACCCCTACTATCCATCCTCTTTACAATAGCTCTACCAAGTGCTTCAGTGAAATGGCTGTCTGTGTTAATCCCTCTTCGGGGAGAGTTCCTGAGCAGGAGGTTGTAGGGGATGTATTTTAGATGTATGTACTGGAGATGGGCACTCCAAGGTTAGTTGTTTTCTGTATTCTGACTTTGACTAGTGTGGCTTTCTGTAATTGTCTCTGTGGCAAAAGAAGTTTTATTATCTGAGGGCATAAGTAAAGTATTTAGGATACAGTTAGAATTTATACTGATTTAGGAAAGTGGCAGCAGTACATAACTTTCTAGGTCCATGACATCATCAGCCATGAAAAATACCAACAAAATATTTTGAATAATAGACTTAAATGTCACTTACTCTTTTACAAAAATGCCACATCTTTTCTTTCTATATACTTTGTAGTTTAAAAACTTATTTTTTAGTTGGTATCCTAGTAATCTATACATCCAGCTCCATGAGATCAGAGACTCCCGCTTGCTCATCCTTATGATCCAGTGCCTTCCATGCACATGCTAGACACTTGGCAATTATTCCTGAAATGACGGGACAACATCTGAGGTTCCTTATCCACCTCCTTGACTTTATTTCCACTTGTGGTCTGTACAACTTTATTAGTCAGGCAGGCATCTGCCTTTGAACAAAATCCAGCTAAGCACACCCAGCTCTGGTGAGACACTCCCAGTTTCAACAGAAACAGCTTCTGGATGTCTGCCTAACTTCCTAAAGCCACCAGAGCTTTCTGTGTTCAACATACACAGTCTTCCTTGTCATTTGTTTCAAAGCATGTATCGTTCACAACACATTATGTAAAAATTTTCAGCTCAGAATTTGTTTTCACTGTTGTCCATGCCAAATATATTCTTGCTTTATTCTGATTAAATCCACTCCCTTCCAATTCAGATCCAGATTAAGTATTACTTTATCCATGATGTCATCTTTATTTGACCCTATGCTTATCTCTTCTATGTCTGAGTTCTTTTGCCAGAGATAATATAATATATTATGGCATTTCAAATTCTTCTAAGCATATGTCTTCCTTTCCTTAGCAAGATCATTGGCTCTTTTGGTCGAGGGTTATTTTTTAATGTTCTTTGGTATAGGGCTGCTTATTATTAGATTGGGAAATCAACAGAGCTGCTTTATGCCTTACAAGTAGTTTCTTCAAGTTAGAGAAAGATCCCCATAGCTTACTCTTGCCCGTAGGAGAACTCTATTAGGGTGAGCAGACAAGCTTAGAATTGGCCAATATTATGCAAAATGAGATTTTTTTTTAAAATCAAGCTTTTATAATTAAAGCAGTTTGGTTACAATTAATCTAGCTAGATAACTTTCAGTTGGTTAAAAAAGATGAAAGAAAATCAATTAAAGGGGTTGATTTTGTCACTAGTTATAAAACATGACTGAACAACATTGGAATAAATCAAATTCATTATCATAATCATTTTGCCTTCTGTTTCAGACAGAATTATGTATCCTAGGTTAACCTTGAACTTTTTATGTTGCTAGTGATGAACTTGAATTTCTGGTCCTGCTTCTAGCTTCCTAGTACTGGGATTAGAGACAATGCACCATGACATTTGGTTTATGTGGTATTAAGACTCCAACCTCAGGCTTCATGAATTCTAGGCAAGCACATTACCAACTGAGCTACAGCCTCAGGTACTATCCCAGTATATTTTTTAATTGGCGAATAGTAAAGACATTTATATTCCTGGTGATAAAATCATTCTGGGACCAAAATCAATTCGGAAAATATTTGGTTTCACATATCATACATTAAATCCATCCGTGATTTACAGAATTATCCAGTCACTAGGTGTGGTTTGACCCCGAGAAGTGTGCTTCAGTTCTGCAAGGAGGAGCTGAAAGGAAAAGTTGAAGAAAGGGCACAGTGAACGCCATGCACTTTGTGAATTGCATACTGTATTTTCAAGATTTCAAGGAGGGGGAAAATCATTCAACTTTTTTTTTGTTCTAAATGATCAGTTTCCTGTAAAGTATTTTGACAATTTGATGGTACAATGAAACTCATTTAAATTTTCCAACCATTGCTTAAGCTCCCTATAACAAAGCACACTATTAGTCAAGTTAGAAGGCAGATGAGACACAAAATTGTAAGAGGGCCTAGTTTTACTTTTCTGTAGCAACTCATTTCTATATTTGATGTTAATGAGTAGTTGTGTTAATTCTTTGTTCTTGGTTCTTGTCTTTTCCCATTATCTGCTCCCAAGAATGCTATGTTTCCATGATCAAAGTTGTCCTGAAAGCCTTGAACCCTGACTGGTCACTAGCCAGACCAATGGATCATTCTAGGCATCATACAAACACAGTCCAGCAATAGTGGGTTATACAAGTATTTGACTAGAAACATCCTTGTGACTCAAAAAAATGTCTAGTTTAAAAAAAATAGAATACTCAGAAACAATGCCCACACAGATACTTGAGCACACATGTTCATAACAACATCATTCATAATAATAAAAAAGTCCAGACTGAGGGAGATGAATCAGTGAGTACAGTTATTTTCTGGAGTTCGAAACCCCAGATCCCATGTTTAAAAGCAGGATAGCCAAGTCTGTAGCCCCTTGCTAGGGTGTGGAAACAGGAGGATAGATCACAAGGACTGGATACTTGCCGGTCTAGATCAAATTTCAGTAAGAGAACCTGTTTTAAGTGAATAAGGTATAAAGTGACATCAGAGCAGGACACCCAATGTTCTTGTTTGGTTCTCTGGTATGTGCACATACACATATGCATGTAGCACACACTCACACATGTACACACATCCGCAAAAAAAGAAAAACAAAAAAGTAGAAACAGCCCAAACGTCCATCAAATGATGAATGAATAACTACATTATGGTAAATCCATATGATGGAATATAATTTCTCATAGAAAGGAATTGTTAATTCAATGACATGAATGATAATTGAAAGAACTGGGAAGTGAAAGAAGTTCCCAAAAACTGAGATGTCAATTGGCCAGAATAGGTAAGGTGAAGAAAGCAGAATAGTGTCTTAGTGTCTTAGAGTGTGTGTGTGTGTGTGTGTGTGTGTGTGTGTGTGTGTGTCTATATGAATGTTTATATGTTTGTATGTGTATGTGTGTGTCTATGTGAATGTGTCTGTGTGTGTCTATGTGAATGTGTCTGTGTGTCTGTATGTGTGTGTCTATGTGAGTGTGTTTGTGTTTGCATGTGTGTATGTGAATATGTGTGTAAGTGTGTGTATATGTGTATGTGTGTATACATGTGTGTCTATGTATGTGTGTATGTGGGTGGGTACCTGTGTGTATGTGTGTGCTTATATGTGTATGAGTCTGTGTATGTAGTTGAAAAGTGATTGCAAAAGGTGTGAATACTTTTCAAAAGTGTTGATGAAAATATACATAGACAGATTGTGACAAAATTTTTACAATTCTGCAAATATATAGTAAATGTTGAGAATATTTATTTATTTATGCATTTCAGAGATGGGGAGTATGGTCTTGAGGAGGTTAGACAAGTGCTTTACTACTGAGCTTCAACCCCAGCCCCAAATTACACAGTTTAAATGTGTGAATTTGAATAGCATGTGAATTATATTGTAATAAATAGACCTTTTAGAAAACACCTTTTGTGGAAAGACCAGGTTCACAACTTAAAATAGTATTTCTGCATCAGAATCTCAAAGGGTGGGGACCAGGAATCTCCATTCTAGCAAATCCCTGAGTGCTTATTACCCATGACTAAAGTTTAAGAATCACTGAATTAAAGGATACAGAGTCTGCACTGTTTCCGTGAGGTCTAACTGCAAATGGCTCCACTTAGGGAGAAGTAGTAATCATTCTAAAATGAATAATATTCAAGCTCCTTGTTGCTGTAGCTTAGGTATTTAAGTGAACCACTCTCTGTATATCTACTCTCAATTTGAGATCAAGTTTCTTTTCTTCTTCAGTGACAAATGCTAAACATTTGAACCTCCTAATACTCTGTTCCTCAAAAATTTATCAGAGAATTGTTGTCACTCTCTCTTCTGAAGGCATTAACAGAAAACAAGGTCAGGGTTTTCTTTCTTTTAAACTTAAGGAAGGAAAGATCCAGCATCCTCTAGTACGTATGGAACATGAGTGAAGTTAGAATTTAGGATTGTAGTGCTAGTCTATCTCTTGGCTACCATTGCGATTTCAAATTGTGCATCAGATTCTGGGGCTCATTCCCCAAAAGACAAGGAATTGCACATATATAGTGCATTCCAGATCTATAAATAAAAACTCTTCACTGTATAAAATTTTATGAACGAATGCTCTGCATTTCTGTATCCAAATACCACAAGAATGAAAAGAAAATTCTCTGCAATATTCAAACTAGTAGGTCAAAGAGTAGTACTAGGGATTGTTAGGCTGGGGGCGGGGTGCACGCCTTTAATTCCAGCAGTCAGGAAGTAGAGGCAGGCAGCTCTCTGTGAGTTCAAGTCCAACCTGGTCTACAAAGTGAGTTCCAGGACAGCCAGGGCTGTTACACAAAGAAACCCTGTCTCCAAAAACCACAAAAAAGAGAAAAAAAGGGATTAAACGCCATTATGGAAATTAATTTTTACACAAAGCATTTCCAATTACTCTTGGTGATCTTATAATAAAAATAACATTTATTAAATGTTTGCCTACCATCCTTGAAGCTCTGGGTTCAATCACCAGCACTGGATAAACCAAGCAAAGACACATGGTTGTAACCTCAGTACATGGAGGTGGAGGCAGGGGATTATCCTCAAGGTTATCATCAGTTACATAGGAGTAAAAAATAGAATTTAATTTAGTGTAATTACCTGAAAGTCGGAGGTATCATGTGGATGCTTAGAACCAGCTAATGTTACTATAGTCAATCAACGGTAAGGTCAAATATTCATTTACTCATCTGATGCCAGGAGGTACACTTGACATTGTGGTATTGGATGACTCTTGTGATACTGACAGCTCTTGGCCATGAGGAGTTTGTCACAGAAACTATGCAGCTTTCTTTACACAAAAACTACAACTGTGATAATAGGCTATGATTCTAACCACAAAAAAAATGTCTGCAAAGGCAATAATAGGCTAAATATTTGAATTTCACAAAACAAAACGGTAAAATGTTTTTAGTATGTATCATTAAAGTCTGAATGGTATTTAAAAACTAACAATAGCATTAAATTCTGAATTCAGTGTGGTAAAGATAGTTGATCCTTGGATAAGCTCTTTAGTGGGTTAAACATACAGCTTGGGCCATGTCTTGTCATTCTTAGTCCATATATGTTTTGCATATTCATGAGTTTAAATTTTAAATCTTGGCACTTTGTTGGTACACATCTTGATGTTTATTTATTGAAGGCCAAATAAAATAAATACTTTCAAATGTAAAAAGTCTTTAATAATGTTCATATTTAAGGAATTTAGGAATGTCTTCAGAAAATTAGATTACTTAAGATATTCCATATTATAGAGGATATTATTGGGAAAAACATTAATAGATCATACTATGCTATGTTTTATGAATGGAATTTTGGTGGGTGCAGCCACCAAAGCCTATTCCTCCTGGTAAATCCAGAGGCTGCAGACTGAAGGATCCTACTATAGCCCTGCTCTTCCCTTCCCATGTCACAGAAACATTTTAAATCTAATAGTGTATTTGAGTTTACAAACACACTTCGGAGCATCATAAAAGACAGTCTACTCAAGCTTCCTGTCCTCGCTCCCTTGCTGGTAGTGAAAGAGGAAAATTACAAGAAAAGCTTTGTAAATGTGCTGAGAAGCTCCTCACTAACAAGCACCTGTCGTGAGATTGGCCATATTAGGGCGATCATGCATTTGAGAGTACCACGGTGCCATTTGATATTGCTTTTAATTAAAGGAGGTAATGGAAATTGTCCTTTTTAACAGTCCATGGGGAAATATTTAACGAAAGAAAATATGTCACTTGACAATGTTTCCCAATTTGAAGCACAACGTAAATTTTACAATGTTGTCTTTATTACTTTCTATTTATTTATTTATTTATTTATTTGTTTGTTTGTTTATTTATTTATTTATTTATTTATTTATTTATTTATTTATTTATTTATTTATTTATTTTTGGTTTTTCGAGACAGGGTTTCTCTGTGTAGCTTTGTGCCTTTCCTGGAAATCACTTTGGAGACCAGGCTGGCCTTGAACTCACAGAGATCCAGCTGGCTCTGCCTCCCGAGTGCTGGGATTAAAGGCGTGCGCCACCACCGCCCGGCTTATTCTTGGTTTTTTGAGACAGCGTTTCTCTGTGTAGTTTTGGTGCCTGTCCTGGATCTTGCTCTGTAGACCAGGCTGACCTTGAACTTACTGAGATCCTCCTGGCTCTGCCTCCCAAGTGCTGGGATTAAAGGCATGTGCCACTGTCCCCTGGACTTAATTACTTTTCTATTGCTGTGACAAAACAGCATTACTCAGGCAAATTCTTTTAAAAGTGTTTAGTTGGGCTTATGGTTTCAGAGCTTTAGATTCCATGATGGTAGGACAAAGTCATGATAGCAGAAGCAGCTGAGAGCTCATATCTTGATCCAAATATATGATGCAAAAACACTGGAAATGGCACTTTTTGGAAACACAAAGCCTGCCTACATACAATGACACACCTCCTCCAACAAGGTCACACTCCTAATCCCTCTCAAACAATTCCACCAACTGGGGACCAAGTATTTAAACATACAAGCCTGTAAGGGCCATTCTCATTCCAACCACCACCTTTCAGTCCATGGTCCTCACAGCCTCATGGACATATCATAATGCAAAATGCATTTGGTCCAACTTCAAATACCTTTTGTATTCTTAACACTGTTTAAAAGTCCACAGTCCAAAAGCTCTTCTGAGACTCAAAGCAAGCTCTACCTGTAAAACTCTGTAAAATCAAAAAGCAAATTATACACATCCAACATACAATGGTACAGACTGTGCATTACCATTCCAAATGGGAGGAATTGGAGCATAGTGAAAGAATATTGGAGAAAGGCAAACCCAAAACCCAGCAGGGCAAATTCCAAATTCTGTAGCTCTCTGTCTGATGTCAAATGTCAAAGGGCTTAGATAGCTCTGTCCTTCCAGCTTTGCTCTCTACAGCACATTTCTCTCTTTAGCTGGTTCTCCTCTGTGTATGAAGCTCTCACTAGCAGATATCCCATGACTCTGGCACCTGAAGCATCTTCAGGTCTGCAACATGATCCAGCCTTCACTTTCACATCTTTAAACAATGGCTTGTCAGGGCCTCCATGCAGGGATCTCATTTCATATTTCTGTCCTTAACAGTAAGGAACATTCCACAGCCCATTTAGGCCCTCATCTTTCATGTCTCTAAAGCCAGAAGCACATGGTCAATGCTATCAGGTTTAGCTGTCTGCTTGGAATGGAGTTTGAATCTCTTGAATTACATTTACTACAGCATTCATTTATTGTTATTTTTTAGGAACAGAAAATTCCTTATGCCTTTTCTTTTAACAGGTTGGAAGCTTAGCTGGTTGGGGTCTTGCCATTAGGGCAGTGACTTTCAACTTTCCTAATATAGTTCATCATGTTGTGGTGACCCCAAGCACAAGAAAATATTTTGTTACTATGTCATAACTGTAATGTTGCTACTGTTATGAATCATAATGTAAATATCTGATATGCAGTGTATCTGATATGTGATTCTCCAAAACAGTCTCAACCTACAGGTTGAGAACTACTGCCTTAGGGCATCCCTCTGTTTATTCCTCCATATGTCTTTCAGCATAAGCCTTGGCTCTAACATTACATTTCTTGGTGCTCTTTTCTCTAAAAACTGTATATTCTGTATTTGTTTCCCCAAATTGCTCTTTTTCATTATAGACTTGCATAAGAATGATTACTAATAACCATGTGACAGAGTCATTATTAGGCTGCCTTCAAAGCTCTTCTGTCAAATTAGTCCATTATTTTTTAATTTAGATGAGGCAAAATCCTAGGACAAAAGCAGAAAGCAGCCACATTCTTCTGCCAAGATATCACAGAATGGTCTCTACCTCGGTTGCAAATATTCTTCAGCTCTGAAAACTCTTGTGCCAGTACTAGCTCTCAGTACTACTGCTTTCCAGTTCTAACCAATTGAGATCAGAATCACCATAACATTCCGGGTACCACAATACCACAATCTGTATTTCTATTAGTCAGGACCCCCCTCTCTCTCTCTCTGGAGGGGATATATGTGCACTTGTATGTACAGGCACACATGTCTGTATGCAAATGAAGAGCCTAGAGGAGGACATCAGCATTCTTGTTATATCACTGTCCACTTTATTCCCTTGAGATAGAATTTATCACAGAATCTGGACCTAGATTGGTACCCAACAAGTCCCCAAAGAGCCTGTCCTTATTTTCCCCAAAGCATAGGGGTTATAGGCATGCTGAAATTATACCCAGATTTTTACATGGGTTCTGCATATTTGAACTCATATCCTCATGTTTGAGTATCAAGTGCTCTTACACATTAAGTCATCTCTCAGTTGGAATGTTAAAGTTTCAGGCATTAAAACACTGACAGAGTCTATTAGATATTTGACAGAAATGGAAAACTGGAATGGCAGGCCATGGGACATGATACCAAAACTAATCCTGCTTGTATACAGCCTGAAATTATTGGATTTAATCTATTTTTTTCTGTTTCCTTTTTGAGCACACATATTTTCTCTCACTTCGTCTTATTTGTTTTTTAATCATGGGTCAAATTAAATAAACACATAATTGAGTCATTCATGAGACAGTTTACTACATTTAATTTTTATTTCCAAGGAATCTTTTAAAGATTTGTGGAGCTGTTTATTTTTTTAGCAGATACAATGAATAAATATGTCTCTATCCCCCTTTGTGGACGTTTGAAATGATCTTATCTGCAATGTGGGTGCAAGATTCTCTCAACCTGTAATGGTCTATGATCGATTGACTATGGTGATTAATGTGTACTGGGCCACAAGTGCATTTGTGAACCTGAACAGAAGGAAGAAGGGGAAATAGATTGGAGTGAATCATGGAAAAGGTGTGACTGAAATTTTGTAGACTAACTTAGCTGTAGGAGTGTACCACCAAGATAATGTTTGGGATATCAAATCAGAGTCGAAAGATGAGGGAAAAAAATGGCTTGATTGAATGAGATCCTGGGGCTGAGTAGGGAAAGCAGTGGGACTACACATTTCAGCACACGACATTGTCTTGAATGGTCTGTTTATGTTAGAGCAAAGACAAAGTTGAAATAGGCAAGTAGGCAAAGCAAGGTCCAGATTCCAGAGGCAATCAAAAGAGAAAGAGCTTCTTAGAGGATCAAGGTCCTAGGCATTCAGGCTGGAACCCACAGGAAGACCCATTCTCATGGTGTGAATTATAACCCTAATCAGATAGCCAGAGGAAAAGGCCAATAACAAAGCAAAGCTCCACAGTTAGAGAAGTAGTTTACTGAGCACAAATCAGACATAGAAAACTACAGGCAGCAATCCTTTGGTGTCAGAGGGAAATGAGCACTATTATCTTGGTTTTATACAGTTTAGTACCCTAGATGTATTGCCAATGCTTAAGCACAAAAATACCAGGGTCATTGATTGCAGATTGCTTTCTGTTGTAGTGTTGACTTCTATCACAGTTACAAGTAATCCTGAAAAGTATTACATGTGATCAAGCCCTGAATACAGTGTTATAACATTAACATATAGCAACAGATTTTATACTCTAAACCAGGGCTGGCTAATGTCTGCCAAAGGTCCTTGCAGCAAATATTTTACATTTTAAAGGCCATATGGTATATGTCACAAGTACCACTGAAGCATGAAGCAGCCATAATCAATATGTAAATAAGTAAACTTGGATCTGCTCCAATAAGTCTTTATTTTATGAATGGTGAAATGTGTTTCATACATTTTTCCATGCATAATGAAATGTCCTTATTCATCTGTATTTTTCCAATGATTTCAACACATAGAAAGCATTTCTGTAGCCCAAGGGCCATAAAAACACAGGCAGCAGGCAATATTGCAAAACCTATACTAAAACAAATGATGATATGGTCAGTATTCAATGATCTGACTAATTCTGTTTACTACACCTCCACGAGCACAATAAGGACTACAAAACACTACTAGGAGGATTACACCTACTCTAAACTCTGGCAATTCAGACCACAGGCAGTGAGAATGTGAAAAACACTACATGTTATCTATTCTCTATGAGATCTCATCCAGCGGATGCCCCTGCCTGTTTCTGTACTTTGTTCTGGTACATAAAACTGCATGGCTGTTATCCGTAAATACCACGGGGGTTGCACTCCAGCTCTTATAAACATGCTTTGTTGTATGCTCTAGGTTATGGTGACATGCATTTCCTACAGAACTAGCCTTGCCAGGACTCCCAGTTCAAAATGCTCCTGGAAGCAGGAGTGCAGTATATGAAACTCATGCTGACAGCTGGAACCCAGGGATTTCCTGCCTAATCTTGATGACGTGATTTTGCCTTCCTAGATTAACTCACCTTCCTAAGCAATCTGATTGTGATACCTTGACTTCTAGCTCTTGCTTAACTCAGGAAGTTAGTATCATTTGAGCAGAATAGCATTTGGGAAAAGAAGCTAAGAAAAAATGAACACTGAAAGACCACCTGAATGGCATTTTCTATCTATCTATCTATCTATCTATCTATCTAGCTAGCTAGCTAGCTAGCTCTCTATCTTGGTACTTGGGACCAAACCTAAGATATCATACATGATAGGAAAATGCTTTAAGTCTGAACTCCCCCATCCACAGTTCATGACTAGCTTTTATCTTAACTAGACAATACTACAATTTCTTTGTCTCATTCTATCTTTAAAGAAATGTAAATGTTGGAATTGAATTTCTTCCTGCTTGACACTGAAGTGAAAATTATTTAGCAAAACCTTTCGTACCTGCATCATGACATAATCCTAATTATTTAGTATTTTTTCTTGGCAGATCTTAATTTTCAAGTCGTGCAGTTCACACTTACAGCTATCCTACATTCTTGGTTAATTAGTAAGGATAGGAGAGCTGGCTCCACTATTTATCTGTCATGTGGTGGCACAGGCAAGGAGAGACCTTCCCCCCTTTCCTCTCACTCCTCACCATCTGCAGAGGATAAGGGAGATGCTGCAGCACTCAGGAAAGTGGCCCCTGCACCTCATCTAGGTAGCTCATAGAGCTGACCCTGTTGACTGGGGTACGGGTGAACCAGTTTGGGAGATCTGGCCCCGCCCCTCATCTGCCATATGGTGGTGTGGGCAAGGGAGAGACACATACATACACATATCCCTACCCCTCGCTGCCTGTGGCATTTGAGAGAGCTGGCCCTAGGGTCATGAGAGCTGTCCCTGCCCTTCACCAACTGAAGCACTCAGGAGGGTGGCTCCTGCACCTCGCCTGGGCAACATGGCCCTGCTTGTGTAGGTGTGGGAGAGCCAACACTGTGGGCATGAAAGCAGGAGAACTCGCCCTGCCCCTTGTTCATTATAGCAAGGGCTGAACTAGCCAGGGCAAGGCTGGACAGCTCACCATGTTGGTGAACACGAGGGAGAGCTGGTGGGCTGACCAACCCTGAAACTACTCAGGCCCAGAACCAGGATTATGTGTTAGCCCACTCCAACATCCACCCCATTTTGATCTGCTGGAACATGTGAAGGGGCATATCTTGCAGATCCAAAGCTGCAGGATCTCCACAACGTAGGGCAACAACAGAGTAGAGTCCCAGTGAGAGTCCCGTAATTACGGTGTAGCAGAACCCAGAGGGCCTGAACCAGACCACTGACTCTTTGCAATGAACATTTGCAAGTAAACATATATGGATAAAAGAATATACTGTGTGACTCACTATGTCACATTACAACTTCCATGATGAGATTTTTTTCTTTTTAAATTTTCTCTCAAATTTTATTTTATTTTATTTGGGGTGGGAGTGTGCTGCAAGACGAATGAGATCGATATGCATGATGTGAAAGAGTCAAAGAATAAATAAAAAGAAAGTTAAAAAAAAGTTCAGCTTTCCATTATCATATCATATAACCATTGCAAAGATAATTAGAACAATGTACAAATGCCATAGGGGACATGGAATGGGAAGCCACTCATTCTGAATTTATGAATTTCCTCAAATACAATCTGAGAACGTGTGTGCATGTTTGGATTCTTTTGTTTTGTTGTTGGGTGGTTGGTTGGTTTGGTTTGGTTTTTGTATCTCTGGGACTGCAAATTAAACTCATGGAGTCACAAACACTTGTACTCTGGTAGTAGCCAACATACTAAGGCTCAGTTATCTCAAACCTGTGTTATATCTGATAAAGAAGAAAATAGATTACCTACTCTGTGCCAAATGGTTCAAGTGCGGTTAATTATGAAAAATATTCACTGTCTGCAAATTAGTGACACTTGAGATAGAGATAAGAAGAATGAAGGAAATTCATTAATAAAGACCTAACTGGGATATAATGCTAAGCCAAGTGTGCTGATAAATACCTGTAATACCATCACTCATGAGGGTGAGGCATGAGGTTCATAAGTTCAAGGTTGGCTTGGGCTACATATTAAGGCCTTTTCTCAACAAAGCAAGAAGAGGACGAAAAGAGAAGGCAAAAGAGGGGACGAATGAAGGAAGGAAGAAAAGGCAGGAAGAATATAGTTCTAAAACTCAAATATCAAATATATCAAAGATATATTTTGGAGAATCTGAACATAATAATCTAAACATATATATCTACACATAGATTAATGAAATATACACATACTTTTGACTTCAAAGTTGGAATAATGGACTTACAATCAGTAATAATCGCAGTGGATAACATTACAGCTGTTACTCTTCACATTCTTCTTATATGTTCTATTCTATTGGATTTGAATTAATTGGATTATATTTATTCAACTACCTAGTATATTGACACTTTTAAAAAACACATCAGGTTTTGGGTTGAACAAATATTACATCAGAACAAAACATATAAACTCTCAGTGAAGGTATATAGGGAAACAGGTCTGGTGTGGTACAGAGAAAAACCAATATTTTTATTTAAAGCAGGAGCTGGGTTGACACAGGAAAACTTCAACAACAAATAGTGCCCAACAGCAAGAGTTTCCACCTAAAACCTTAAAAAAAATTCTAAAACAGAGCTAAAAACAGCTTCTGAGTTGTCTCTCTCAAGTTAGCCGAAGCCTGCGGGCTTGAGCTACTCTATGGCAGGTTTGAGGCATGAAGGCTTGACCTATAGCGGGGTGGGAATGAAGCATCTGCAAGCCACATATTACGCTGTGTTGTACATTTAGCCTTTGCTAGTACAGACAAAACAAAAAGGTTTCTGGGCTACACATGGCTTTGATAGAAGCACAGACCAACAGCTTCTGAGAGTTGAGCTACACACGCCTCCCAGATCTAGAGCTGGTGGCAAATGTACCACTGCCATGTTGGGAAGCTGAGCTGGGCAGAGAATGCTGCAGTTTAAAGCAACAGATTCACAATAAGACAGATTCAGATGGGATAAACCTCTATACAGTTTACAAAATATTGTTTATGAATGTTTATTTTTTAAAGTGGGATGATTATGAATGCAATCTCTTTCTAAAGAAGAAAAGGGGATAGTATAGATATGAAGGTATGAATGGGTAGATTAATGAACCTGCTTTTAAAGAGCAACAACTTGTTTAGAAATGTTTTACATTGCTAAGGATTTTAGTTTATTGATACAAGTTTAAACTTAATTTTGTTATACTGTATATATATTTCTACTCTCATTTGAGGTATTATGTTTATATAACTCATTTAGATTGTAATGGATAATTAAAAATAAAGATTAATAATTAGTCTTCTATGATAGGTCAAACTGGTAGTCATATTAAGTTTTCTAGGTATACATAGATATAATTCAATTAGGTAGGTAATCCTCAAACACTTCTAAGACCCACAGAATATGGCATTTAAAATGTTTTAAAAATTTAGACTTTGTGGACAGTAAGACATGTCTGCTCCTGGCAGCATCGATTTATTTCAGAGAGGAGGATGGGCATCAAAGACACTCTATATGGAGTTTATCTTCTTCTTGGCAAAAATAGTCATTTGGGCAAGAAACTCTTCTTGCCTGGACTGCTTGATCGACTAGACATGCAGGACCCAGAGAAAGGTGACCATGGAACTTTGCTTGGCAAAATGTTCTACAAAGATACCTCCACTATAGACTACTGGCAATGGTGGAGAGAATGCCCGTGTTGACCAAGGCT
Source organism: Peromyscus californicus insignis (assembly GCF_007827085.1). Classification (NCBI taxonomy): domain Eukaryota; kingdom Metazoa; phylum Chordata; class Mammalia; order Rodentia; family Cricetidae; genus Peromyscus; species Peromyscus californicus. The sequence goes on from NW_026294391.1 coordinate 96,742,284, forward strand.
GGTGATAAGATGGCCGAACACCCTAACTGTCATGACAAAACTCTCATCCAGTGACTGATGGAGGCAGATGCAGAGATCCATGGCCAAGCCCCAGGTGGAGCTCCAGGAGTCCAATCGGTGAGAGAGAGGAGGGATTGTATGAGCGAGAGATATTGAGACCATGATTGGAAGAAGCACAGGGACAAATAGCCAAAGTAATGGAAACACATGAACTGTGAACCAATGGCTGAAGAACCCCCATGGAACTAGATGAGGCCCTCTGGATAAGTGAGATAGTTGATTAGCTTGAACTGTCTGGGAGGCCACCAGGCAGTGGGACCGGGACCTGTCCTTGGTGCATGAGCTGGCTTTTTGGAACCTTGGGCCTATGCTGGGACACTTTGCTCAGTCTTGGTGTAGGGAGGAGGGGACTGGACCTGCCTCAACTGAATCTACCAGGCTGGGCTGACTCCCCAGGGGAAACCTTGCCTTGGAGGAGGTGGGAATCGGGGGCAGATTGGGGGGAAGGCTGGGGGTGGAAGGAGGAAAGACCGGGGACTCGGTGGCTGATATTTAAAATTGAATTAATTATAAAATAAAAATATTTTTTAAAAAAGATTTAGGATTGCAAGGGTTTTGCCTAACCCCCTTTAACATAATTTTGCTTATACACCTTCTTTCTCCCATGCTCAAAACACCAGTGACAAGGAGAAGATACATGGGAAATAGGAAGGTGTTATTAAGGTAGAAGAAATTGAGGCTGAGGAAGGAGTTTAGTACCAAGCATGTACAAGGCTCTTGGTGCCATCTGTAGTACAAGAAAGAGAGAAGGGGGAAGGGGATGTAAAGGAAGGGAACAAAGAAGAGAGAGATTAGTCTGTTTAAACAACGATGTGAATTAGCCAGCAGACCAGTGGGAAATGGTGATAAAGGGTCAAAAGACTTGGGGAATCATTCAGTGACAGAGCATTTACATAGCCGTGCAAGACCCTGAGTGTGATCATTATACAACAAAAATAAATGGAAGGCATCCAAGGAAAAATCAATAGCAGAAGACACCTAGTGTCATATTTAATTTTCACTGACATCTTGACACAATTCTAGAGATTCCTGGAAAGAGGGAACCTCAACAGAAGAACCACATACATCAGACTGATCTGTCACCCCATCTGTGAGGCATTTTCTGAATTTTTTATTGCTATTGGGGTGCCCTATCTACCATGGTTGGTAAAACACCATGGGAAAGTGATGCTGAGTTGTATAAGAAAGCTGGCCGAGCAAGAGACAGGGAGACCAAGCCAGTAAGCTGAAATCCTTGAGTTCCTGCTTTGGCTTCCCTTATATAATGTATAAGACCTAGTGAGCCCCTTCCTCCCTGGATTGCTTTTGGTCATGGTGTTTATCACAACAAAGGAAACCAAACTGGGACACCTACTAAAGTTGAAACAGAGATACTTTATCCATCTTACAAGACAGACAAGGATATGGGGTTGAAAATGGGATAAAGATTATCATTTGAGTGGTACTCATCTTGGATTTGTTGAAATGTAGATTTTCCTCCATTCCTATCTTTTGGCTTTTATACACAAGAGAGATCGTATGTGGTTCTCTGCTGTTCATGGCAGCAGCAAACTTTAAAAATGGAATTGGCTTGCCTCTCCAGGCCAATGTTCTTTCTCAGCACAATGCAGCTGGTATTGAACACAATGTTGGTTCTAAAAATTACTTCCATTATTTCTTGATTGCTGATTAACCATTTTCTCTGTACTTCAGGACATTTTGTCCAACTAATTTGGAGCTGGTCTACGCATATGAAATTCATTCATGGGATGGGATATTTTGTACCTAGATTTTTAACGGAATAAGATCTCCTGCACCTACAGCTTCCTAATGTTCCTTTCAGCACCACTACTTCACAGAAAACATCACAAAATAAACCACGAATTAGGCTCATATCAACAACATCCTCCCAACATTGACACTTATTTAGTCGAGATCTGCGGTATAATGATATTTTTATGATAGCCTGAGGATGTAGCTCAGCGGACAGACACTTCCCTACCATGCAGAAGAGCCCACAGTTCAACACCTAGCATCATGCAAAGCAGGATGTTGGGACAGAAGCCTTTGATCCCACCACTCAGAATGGGACAATGATACAGAATGTCATCCTCCTCTACACACTGAGTATAAGGCCATCGTGGATTTAAGGTCATGTTAAGATCATGAGTTTAAGATCATATCTTGAAAACCAAACCACTTTTGTGGTTTCTAGTTCACTGTTGAAACCTATGAGTTCCTAATAGAGAAATTTTTTGTTTGTTTATTTATTTTGTACTGGTGAAGAATAAACTCACGGTTTCGTGAATGCTAAGTATGCTGTCTACAATTGTTGACCACTCCCAGCCATACGATGCAGATTCACATTTAGAAATCTGCCAGAGATGACAGACCACACTAGTGGAAGCCCATGAACTGTGGAATGGTGGCTGTGGAGCCCCCACAGGACTGGACTAGGCCCTCTGGACATGGAAGATGGTTGTTTGGCTTGAACTGTTGGGGGGGCACCCAGGCAGGGGGATCAGGATCTGTCCCTGGTGCATGGGCAGGCTTCTGAGAACCCAGTGCCTCTGGTGTGGCACCTTGCACAGCCTTGGTGCAGTGGGAAGGGGCTTGGACCTGCCTAGGCTCAGTGTGCTGGACTCTGCTGACTCCCCATGGGAGACCTCGATTTGAGGGATGTGGGGATGCGGGGAGGCTTGGGAGGGAGGGCTGGGGGGTAGGAGAAGGGAGGAGGTGGATCTGTGGATAGCATGAGGAGTGAGTAGAAAATTTCTTCATAAAGAAAAATAAAATTAAAAAAAACAAGAAATCTGCCAGAGGCAAACTCAATCTAGGTCTATAGGCTATGTGTATAAACATCATATTAAATCAAGAGGCAGGTGAGAGTAGTGAGACTCCTCCAGAAGATAACCAGCAGACTTCGAGCTGAGATATTTCAATCATGATCATGGAGAGTGGTAGAAAGAATATCTACTCTATGTGAATAAATAAAAGGGAATTAGTGTCCAGTAAATGGTAACATTCTCTATGAGCAACGGTGAGGCATATGTAAAAGGTACTCTGCATGCTGTGTTGCACACTTGGCACTTTTCGATGTCCTACAAGTCCCTCCCGTCATTTCTCCACATCCATACTAACTTTCTTGCTGTTTCTCAAACATCTGAAGCCTAGGCACATCTCTGGGTTTGTTTGCCTCCCATCCTTTCCACCTGGCATTCCTTTCAAGGATAACCCATTATTTGTAATCTCACTTCTTTAATATATTTCTTCTTGTGTCAAAATCTTAGTGATGTTTTCCTTGACCATCATATTTAAAAGAGCCACTAGTGCTCCTTACATCTTTTTCTTGTTTGTATTATTTCCCCTATATTACTTACCTCCAACTAGCATATTGTCTAAGGTCTTCTGTGCAAAGGCAAGTTTTTTCCCTTCATTTTATTGAAAATAGTGTATCCTGATTATGGTGATACTTCATTTGTGCTGAAATGGTGATTTTATTTGTATGTTAATAAATAACAGTGCCTGGGGGTCAGAGCTAATATCAAGCCATTTAGCAGAAGTCTGCAGTGGTAGCACACGCCCTTAATCCTGATCACATGACAGGCAGATCTCTGTGTGTTCAAGGATACCACCAGAATGGAGTCACACGCCTTTAACCTCAATACCAACCATAGAGACCTGGAGGTCTGTATAGACAGGCAGGGATGAGGAGGTCATATGGTTGGGTTTACAACCAATGACAAGGCAGAACAGAAAGTCAATAAACAGACAAACACACAGGAAGTAGGTCTTTTTCTCAGGGGAAGGACAGCAGTGGGTGGTAAGAAGGCAGTCTTGGTCTCAGCTCTTAGCTACTTCTCTCTGACTTCTGGGTCTTTTAACACTGCATTTGGTTCTGTGTTTCTTATTTAATAAAACAGTTCAGAATTACATCTACAGTTTCCTCTCCCTCTAATCCTCCCAGTTCCTCTCTACTTCCCCTTCTATCCAGACCTACTCCTTTTCTGTTTCTCGTTAGAAAACATACAGGCTGCTAAGGGATAATAGTAAAATAAAACATACTGTAATAAGATAAAACAAAAACTAATAGATCAGAGTTGGACAAGACAAACTAACAGAAGGAAAGGATCCCAGGAGGAAGCACAAGAATCAGAGTTCTACTAATTCACTCAGGAATCCCAGAAAAATACTAAACTAGAACCATCATACACACACTGAGGATCTGGTGCAGACCTATGCAGTCCCTATGCATGCTGTTTCAGTTTCCATGAATTCATATGAGTTTTGATCATGTTGATTTAGAGGGCCTTGATTTCTTGGTGTCCTCCATCCCTTCTGGCACTTACATTCTTTCCACCTCCAATTCTGTAGGGGTCCCTTATCACTGAGGGGAGAGATTTGATGGAGTCTTCCCATTTCGGGTGAGTATTTGAAGGTCTCTTACCCTCTACATAATGTCTTGCTGTGGGTCTCTTCTGTATTTGTTCCCATCTGCTACAGGAGGAATATTCTCCGATGATAGCTAAGCAACGTACTGATCTATGAGTACAGCAAAATGTCAATAGCAGTCATTTTATTGCTGTTATTTAAAAAAAATAACAACAACAGTAGCATTTGGTTTCACCCTAGGTCCCTAGACTATCTACTCTCAGATTCTTAGTCACCCAAGCAGTGTCAGACATGGATTCCATTTTGTGGAGTGGGCCTTAAGTCAAATAAGATACTGGTTACTCCCACGAGCTTTGTGCTACCATTGCCCTAGCATATCTTGCAGGCAGAACACCATTGTAGATGAAGAGGTTTGTGGCTGGCTTAGTGTTTCCATTTCTATTGTGGTAGTCTGCAGAGTACCTTCCTATACCAATGATGCTAGCATGTAGGGGTAAGTCTTTATGTAGGCACCAGTTTGACTTCTCTGTGATTAATAGGTAGTGTAGGTGTTGTCTTCAGCAAAGGGATCTTGCCATCAGTTTTTGGAGAGTACTCTATTGTTACAATTTAGACAATATCCTGAGTTGTTTAGGGATTCTTATAGGACTGGATTAGCCAACAACTCAATTAGATGTAACCCAATCCTGGTACATGAAGCTTTATTTAGTGATAAAAGATGGCCGCCTGGGGCTCTGTCTCCCCCATTATTTGGTAATGTCATTTAGATTGCCTTCATATATGTATATATTTTAGGAGGATTCCACTGTATTAGATTTCCATACTACTCCTAAAATGACCCTTAATTTTAGCTGTTTCTCCCAGTATTCTGTCCTTTGTTCACCTCTTGCTCCTCTTCTCTCTTGACCTTGCCATTCCAACACCCTAAATCCATCCATAACTATCTGTTCTATTTCCCTTTCCTAAGGAGATCTATCCTCCCTCCCCTACCTGAGTCCCTAACTCTTTACTAACTTCTATAGTTCTACAGATTGTAGCTAATATAAATATAAATGAATACATACCATATTTGTCTTTCTGGGTCTGAGATATCCCACTCAGGATTATTTTTCTAGTTCAATCAGCTTACCTGTGAATTTCATGATGTCATTTAATAGCTGAGTTAATTTAATTTAATAGCTGAGTAATTACTCCATTGTGTAAATGTACCACATTTTCTTTATCCATGAATCTGCTAAAAGACTATTGTAGAATATTATTTTAAGATGTGTTACATTTGTTTATGCTGAGGAATATTTGTTTAATGATGTAAAGATGAGTTGCATTCTTTTATGTTGCATTTGTTTAACTCTGCAAGGCTGTGTTACTTTGTTTGTCTAAAACACCTGATGGTCTAATAAAGAACTGAATGGCCAATAGCAATGCAGGAGAAAGGATAGGCGGGCCTTACAGGCAGAGAGAATAAACAGAAGGAGAAAAGGAGGGATTGGGAAGCAAGAAAGAAGAAAGATCAAAGAATGAGAGAGGAAGGAGGATGCTAGGGGCCAGCCACACAGCCACACAGCCAGCCACGGAATAAGAGTGAAAGTAAGATATATAGAAGTAAGAGAAAAGAAAAAGCCTAGAAGTAAAAGGTAGGTGGGATCATTTAAGTTAAGAAAAGCTGGCAAGAAACAAGCTAAGGTAAGGCTGGGCATTTATAATTAAGAATAAGCCTCTGTGTATGATTTATTTGGGAGCTGGGTGGCAGGCCCCCAAAGAGAGCCAAAGAGCAAAGAGTAAAAGAGTAAACCCCCCCAAAAAAAGAAACAGTCTATGTTGTTTCTACTTTCTGACTATTATGAATAGAGCATCAATGAACATGGTTGAGCAGTGTCCTTGAGGTAGGATGAGAGGTCTTTGGGTATACGCCCAAGAGTGGTATAGCTGGATCTTGAAGTAGATTCATTCCCATCTTCCTGATTTTCATAGTGGCTGTACAAGTTTGCACTCCCACCAGCAATGGATGAGTGTTCCCTTATTCCACAACCTCGTCAGCACGAACTGTCATTTGTTTTATTATCTTAGACATTCTGACAGGAGTAAGATGGCATCTCAGAGTAGTTCTGATTTGCATTTCCCTGATGAGTAAGGATGTTGAACACTCCTTTAAGTGTTTCTCAGGCACTTGAACTTCCTTTTTTGAGAATTCTGTTTAATTCCTCCTGAAGCTTTTCACTTGAATGCAATCCCACTTGTCTACTTTTGCTTTTCTTTTCTTTGCTTTGGGGGACACTGACTTTGGACAAAAGAGCAAAGAATTAACAATGGAGAACTGATAGTCTTTTTTATGAGTCATGTGGAGAAACAGAACATATATATGCTGTATAGAAGACTAAACCTTTATCTCTTACCTCTTGCATACGCCAATTTGAAATATAAAAACATACGTCTGAACTGTGAAAATAATAGAATGAATACAGGGGAAATTTTCAGTCCATTGACCTCAGAAAATATTTGTTTCTTTGATTTATTGATTTACTGACTGACTGATTATTTTTGAAACAGGATCTCAAGTATCCTAGGATGGCTTCAAACTCGACATGTAGGCAAGGACAACCTTTAACTCTTGAACCTCCTGCTTCTATGTCCTAAAAGCAAGGATTATAAGCATTCACCACATAACCTGTTAATGTGGTGCTGGGGATTTAACCCAGGGCTCAGTGTGTGCAAAGCAAGCACTCTACCAACTGAGCTATGCCCCCCCCCAGCATAGAAAAAGGATTGTTTGGTATGACCACCCCTCCAAAAAAACACAGACAAATACATCTTTCAGGTCATTTGACAGCAGTGTTGACATCAGAGGTTTCCAAATTCCTTTTATAGTTCTTTTATGTCATACCTATCAGAATGTCTATAATCAAAAGTCACATGATAACACATGTTGAAAAGACTCTGCAAAAATTGGAATCATCACATTCTGGTAGTGGGAATATAAACTTGTGTAGCCATTATGGAAAGTAGTTTGGTGGTTCCTTGAAAAGTTAAACATATATTAGCCATATGACTCAGCAATTCCATTCTTAGCTATATAATAAAAATTATTCTCAATAGTGTTCAGATAAAAATTTGTACATGGGTGTGCAAAGCAGCACTATTTCCATAAGCAAAAGGGTAAAGCAATACAAATATCCATCAACATATGAAGGAATGAACAAACTGGGGTTTATTATGTGGCTCATCAATATATTGGGATATGATTCTGTCTTTAAAATTCAAGTGCTGACAGACTCTACAATGTGAATGATGGTTAAAACCATGCTAAACAAAAGCACTCAGACACAAAATAGTAGGTATGAATCTAGTGTTATGAAATGCCCAGAACAGGCAAATCCGTAGTGGTGTGAAGTGGCTACCTTGTGATGGAGGGCAGATAATGACATTATTCTAAACCTGCTTATGGGCTGACACTATACAAATCTGGAAATTTATTTAAAAGTCATTGAATTGTGTATTTAAAAATGAGTGAATTTTGTGGTACATAAATTAAACTATGGTGAAAGAAGGAGGGACAGAAGGGTGTAGAGGTTGGGACAGAGGGACAGAAGGAAGTGGAAGTTCAATGAAATGATTTTCCCAAAGTTTGTGTAGGTTGAAAGGACCGATGATATGACACTATCTATAAGCTGTCGTGGAACATTTGGAGAGATGGGAAAGAGAAAAGGCGGGTAGAAGACTAGGAAGAAAGTAGAAGAGTCTAGATTCTACTGTGTCCATCCTGAACCCATCCCACTATCATACTGATAGAACCCAGGGATGTTTTCACAAAGGTTTAGTGAGCAAAGTGAAGACAGGTTACAATTAAGTCTAATTTGCTATCTGGTCCTCTGGGGTACTATCTTTCTGAGCTTCCTCTCACTAACTAGTGATTCTAAGAGCTGGGTGTATCTGTTCATAAGGCAACACCTCATTAGCTCCTGCCTGGAATAGATGGCCCCAGATGTTTTCCCATCCACAGAGTGGAGACTAATAGAAGGCATGTGGATGTTACAAGTCAGATAGCCTACTATGGGTGTGCCACCATGAAAAATAAATAAAATAGCCCCAAAGCAGAAGCTAATAGTAGGCAACCTAATCAAGGGGATGAATGGAGAATGTGGCTGAAATTCAGTGGACAGGAAAGGCAGGCAGTGTATGATAGTAGGGTCAAGTCTGGCAGAGGATAGGGAAGCGGGGAAACAAACTTGAGACCTGATAGGCTGAGAGAATACATCGATTTTTCAAGCCATGGACTTTCATAATGGATGCCATCAGAGTACATAGTGATTGGGGATGGGAATGACTTCATGAGGATGTCACTGCAGAGATTAAGGGGGACCCATACAAAGGATACCCTTGTCAATTGGCTGCCCCACTTTGCTTCAATTTTAAGGAAATTCGTTGTAGGGATAAGGGGATGAAACTCTGAAGCACAGGAAATTATCCTCATGAAAGGATTGCATTAGCCCAAAAGATATTGGTTTAAGTTAAAAGAGAATGTTTCCTTCCTTATTTAGTGCCATAATAGAACCATTAACATGGTCCTAAATTGAGCACAGAGGAGAAAGGCCTTCACCTTGCTGCTTCTTCAGAGTGCCCTAAAAAACCATAAGAGACCCAGGGACAGCAGATTGCATTCTATAGACTTAGTAAACTACTGATCTTTTCAGTACTGGGGAATGTGATCAGTAGCTCCATAACAAAACCAGAAACCAAGAAAGTATGACACTGATTCCATAGCTCTTAAAAAAACTCAAACCTTGTTTCTGTTAAAATGAAACAAATTTAAGAATCAACGAAAGACCAACTATCTGAATCCACTTAATATATACAGATCCAAATCCCTCTAAGAGAGAAGTATCTTAACACACCTCCAAGGGTGGTATTCCAGTGTCAAGTGAGCACCTTAAAGGTCAGGAACAATGTTGAGAGGATATGCAAGTATGTGCCTTTTTCAAGGTAGATGTTTTGAAACCTTTATGAGTTTCCCAAAGGGGTAGATAAAAGTTTAGCTACTCACCAAGAGAGGAGTTGAAGCCCCAGGAACCAATAGACACACTCAGAGGGACTGAGAACTGCAACTGGGCATGCTGGAACATGCTTGTAATCCCAGCATTCACGAGGCTGAGACTGGAGGTTCACAAGTTCACAAAGAGCATGAGCTGAAGAGTGAGATCTCGTCTTGAAAAACTGCAAAAAGAAAAGAAAAACGGGAATCTAGCAACCATAAGATGTGAAACTTTTAATAAAATGAGTATCACTGGGGCTGGAAAGGTGGCTCAGTGGCTATGAACACAGGTTCCTCTTCCAGAGACCCAGCACTCATGTGACAGTTTACAACCCTCTTTAGCTCCAGTTCCAGGGGATCGAACACCATCCTCTGGCTCCCAAAGGCACCAGGCATGCACATATTGTAACAGACAAAATACTCATACACATAATATAAATTTAAATAAAACTTCTTAAAAATAAGAATGACTATCAAATCAGTGTAGCATGAATTGCAAATGGTGTTACTAAAGTTCGTGATGAGAGGTCTTCATTCTCTCTGCCCACCTTCCCAGTGGAAAATGCTCCTTGATATGATAGAGAGCTGAGAGCCCAATGGAGTGATTCAGAGGGGACAAACAACCCTTTTCAAATAGTATCATTATACTTTCTTGTTCTTTTATTGAAAATAAATTTAAAACAGTACATTCTGATTTTAGTCCTCCAACTTCCAACTCCTTCCAGATCCTCCCCCACTTCCCCATCCACCCACTGGTGCAATTTTGGAGACAGGATCTCATATAGCCTTAGCTGGCTTCCAACTATTGTGGCACACAGGCTGGCCTTGAACCCCTACTCCTGCTTCTACCTCTTGAGTGCTAGGATTACATTCAGGTGCTATTACAACCCAGTTTAGGTGGTTCTGGGGGTCAAAGCCAAGACCTCATGCATGTTGTGCATGCATTCTAGTGAGCCATATCCAGAGCCTCTGAATAATCACTTTGAAGTGCAGTCTAGCAGACCTGCACAAGGCTTTGGTCCTGAACTGGCATGCAGGAGGAAGATTACTCAAGCAGAGACCATGGACAGGTAGACTTGAGATTATCACTTTATAAGTATCTCATTCATGTGCGAGACAAAGTCCTTCTTCCTGCTCTGTTGTGTAAGACTCTGTAGTTGAGGAAAGCACTGACAGAAGACACGCTACCTAGGTTATTATTATAAAGCAGGCTAATGGACCCGGTGAGTAATCAGAATTCTAGGCAAGGGACTTCATTACATGCTAACTCACTGAACAAGATGTAGGCAGCATCTGGCCTCATTAGGAATAGAAACATTTCTTTGAAATGTTTTAAACTTCAATACAGAACAAAGTCGACTAAGTTTCTTCACTTATTGTCTGCAAGTGACAGGCTGCTACCGGGTTATGTAGAGGGCTGCCAATATTCATTGTTCTAAAAAACCATTCAGAAGTTATGTGTTATCACGTATGCCACTTTCTCCCTTACCAAGACTTTCATCTTTGGTGAAGACTTCTGTCCTTGATATGGGTGGGAAATTTCCAGAAACAGAAAGACATCCCAAAGACTGCCTCCAAATAATCCGATGTCTAAATGAGGCATACTTATCATTTGTTTCTTTTCACAAAGTGTCTGTAATGTAGGCATTATTATCTAGTACATATTATTATCTAGTGTCCTCCATTATGTATTTAGTTGTAAGGTTAAAAATGATAATTGGAGTCATAAAACCACAAAACTAGTAGAGTTCAGTAATGTGACTGAACTCATTTATGAACACAAAAACCTTTCAGAGGGGACATTTTGCCTGACTTTACTATACTATTTTTGTTTTGAAGTTTCTGAGACTTCCCTTCAAAAATGACTTCACAGTCTAGAAATCATTGTTTTAAAGTTTTTTTATGGTGATAAAGTGTTATTCTTTAAGAGATGATTGATATTTTGGAACCTGTCAAAAGTCATTCTATTGATTTAAATGTGATTACACTGGGTAATTTAACTAGAGCAGAAATAAATTCTAATTATATTGCAAGGCATTTCTTTTCTTATGAGAATCCTACCCTAGTTCAGTATCTAAAGATTTCATAAATTAATGAAAAGATGGGTATCTTAGTCCATCTTGACTTCTATAGCAGGAGTCTCTATAGCTTGGGTGGCTTCAAATGACAGAAATGTAGCTTTTACCATGCTGGAAGGTGGGAAGTTCAAGATCAAGGACTTGGTAGATTAATGTTTTAGTGGGGTTTCACTTTCTGGGTCATAGAGTGTATTATCTTCACATAGTACAAGATATCCTAGTGTTTTCATGACCAAACTATCTCCCAAAGGCACCACCTTTTAATGAAGGACTTCAGTAGGGTCTCAAACATTCATTCTTTGCAATGGGTAAACAAATCTCCTAAGGAAAAGAAAGCAAACATGAAAAAAATAAGAATTTCAGAAGTAGAGATGTAGTTCAGTGGTAGCAGACATGCCTATCATGCATCAAGTCCTGGGTTCAAACAATCACCAGCAAAACACACACACACACACACACACACACACACACACACACACACACACACACACACTTTGCATACTCAGATTTATCTACTTTGTTTGAATTGCAAAGTCACTTAGTCACACTATATATTCCATAGCAAGACTAACTAGATTGACTGAAAAAGAAACCAGGTGGTCCTCTCAAGAGGAAGTTTCATTTTTGAGCCTTATAACTCAGTCTCGGCCTGGCATCCTCCCCAGAGATAAAACTTTTTAGAAACATACAAAGCACTAACCAGAAAGATTTGTGACAAAAAAGTGCAGAGTGAATACATAAGAACAAATACAGTTTAGGAGTCACTCTTCATTTTATCACAAGAAGATAAGAACCTCTGAATATTTGCCCATTTTATAATCTAAATATCTTTTTGTAAAAGAACAATTTTCAAACACATGTTAGGCAATAAATTTATTTTATCACTTTTCAGCCAAATGCTTGGCCTATTCATGTATCTTAGATTAGTCTGATTTTAGAGACATGAAGAATCTAAAATAGAGCTATTAAATACTCACTACAAATACTTTTCATGCAACAATAAGTACAGGATGAGAAAGGAAACAGGCTGATATATAAAAGCAAGCATTTATGCAAGCTTCTATGGGAGATAATCAACCAACAGGTCTACCCAACAATGATACCTCTAAAACATAAAAATGCCAGCATAGCAGAATAACCCTAAGGGAGCAGTAATGGCACACATACCTTGGCAGTAACCAATAGCTCTCTACTTGGACTTAGGACCCGCTCAACAGGAAGGATACCATGCCCGATACTGGAAACCTAGCAACTCTATGCTAGTGAAATCATGCTTATAGGAAGAGAACCTACAATTCACACTTTGCTAAACCAGCATCATCCCTAACTTAATTCTAAATACTTGTTGTCATTCAATAAACTAGTTAGAGTTTCTATTGCTGCAATGAAACACCATGACCGAAAAGCAAGTTGGGGAGGAAAGGGTTTATTTGTCTTACATTTCCACATCAATGTTCATCATCAAAGGAAGTCAGGACAGGAACTCAAACAGGACAGGAACATGTAGGCAGGAGATAATGCAGAAGCTATGGAGAGGTGCTGCTTACTGAATTGCTCCCCAGGGCTTGCTCAGCCTGCTTTCCAGGATAACCAGCCCAGGGTGATCTAACCACAATGGGCCAGGCCGTCCCATATCAATCATTAAGCAAATGCTCTACAGACTGGTATACAGCCAGATCTTTTGGAGGCATTTTCTCAATTGAGGCTCCCTCTTTCCCAGTGACTCTAGTTTAAGTCAAATTGACATAAAACTAACCAGAACATACATGCATACATACATATGCATGTGTGTGTGTGTGTGTGTGTGTGTGTAGTCCTGCTCCCTCATCAAGAAAACTTCTCTTTGCAATAGACATAGACCACTACAAAAAAATCACAACTGATCAAAGTGCAAAATTGTGGAGCCCTGACACAACTGAACCATCTACAACACAACTCCTGCCCGTAAGGTTCAGGGACCATTGAGGGAATGGGGACTTGAAGATTTTAAGAGCCAGAGGAACAAGGAATTTACTATATGATTGTGTCTTCTAGAAATTTTGGAAGCTATGCCCATAAAGTCTCAACAACGGGGCTGCCTAGAACATGAGGCCTCAAACACACACAAGTAACTTGAGGCAACTAAACAATTCCGAGATTGAGAGGAATAAGCACGCCAATTGGTTATCCAGTACCAAAGGTCAGCCCTGAAAACATACATACAAGTAGCATTATGCAAGCTGAGTGGGTTCTATTTATGTATTTTGGAATATATATTATGCATTTATATATTTGCATTCTTATAAAATGTATTATATATATTTTTGTAAGACTTTTTTAAAAAATAGTCCATTAATTTGAGAGATAATAAGTGGAGTTATATTGGGGGTTAGAGGAAGGAAAGGGAAGGGGCAATATTGTAATTATAATCTCAAAATTTTTTTTTTGAAGAAAGAATTTATTATAGTCAAACACAAACATATTGAAAGAATCATACTTTTTGTTCTGAGACGTTACTATATTCTGGAAGCTGGTCTTAAAACCCTAAGTTCAAGCACTCTTTCTACCAAGGAGCAGAGAATGCAGACATGTGTCCCCACACCTGGCAGAATCAAACACTTGATACCAGCTAAGTATTTGATTCTCTTCACAGTATGTCCTCTTTTCTCAAAATACAATCCATATGCATTGTTCCCCTCTAAAAACAACTCCAAGTCAACACTTAGGCATCCACTTTCCCAAATGCTAGATTCATACACAACTGTCTTTTAGGCATTTCTATGGGGTGGTCCACAGTCAATTATTGTGTGCTGCTGCATGGACCATGTATCTACATAATTCCTGGTGTGTGAAATAGATATTTACATAGAAACAAGACCCTCTGCAGTTGTGCAAAGCAGTTGTCCTATACAAAAAACGCAAACACATCCAAAATTAACAAGACCGTCCACCAAAATCAGTTTCTCTGTTTGAGCTCTTTTCCATTTACATGATAACATTGGCTTTCCTCTGTCATTGAGTTCAGGAGGCTGAAGGTTCTTCTGACAACTCTGGTGTACTAAAATGATTGGTGGAGAAACAAGCAAAATAGCTACAAAACCCTTCTTTGAATTTATTTTCTGACTCGGCAAAACATCCCAACTATTATTCTTTTTTTATTAATTTTTTTCATTTATTTTACATACCAACTACAGTTTCCCCTCCCTCCTCTCCCAGTTCCTTCTACCCACCTCCCATCCATCCTCCCCTCGACTCCTCCTCTGTTCAGAAAGAGGCAGGCCTCCCATGGGAGTCAACAAAACATGACCTATCACTTTGAGGAAGGACTAAGCTCCTCCCCATGCATCAAGGCTGGGCGAGACATCCCTCCTTGGGGAATAGGTTCCAAAAAGCCAGCTCTTGTGCCAAGAACAGGTCCTGATCTCACTGCTAGGAGTCTTACAAACAAAACAAGCTATACAACTGTTATCCACATGCAGAGGGCCTTGTTTGGTCCCATGCAGGCTCCCTCATTGTCTATAGTCGGTGAGTTCCCACCAGCTCAGGTCAGCTGTCTCTGTAGATTTCCCCATCATTATCTTGACCCCACTTTGCTCATACAATCCCTCCTCCCTCTCTTCAACTGGACTACTGGAGCTTGGCCCAATGCTTGGCTGTGGAACTCCGCATCTGCTTCCATCTGAAACTGAATGAAGGCTCTCTGTTGACAATTAGGGTAGTCACCAATCTGATTACTGGGGTAGCCCAGTTCAGGCACCCTCTCCACTATTGCTAGTAGTCTAAGCTGAGGTCATCCTTGTGGATTCCTGGGAGTTTCTCTGGCACTTAACCCCAAAGTGGTTCCCTCTATCAAGATATGTCTTTCATTACTCTCCCCCTCTGTCCTGTCCCCAACCCAATTCCTCATGTTCCCATCCCCCCAACCATCCCCTCCACTACCACCGCTGAAAACATAAAATCTTGATTTCAAAGCAATAATGGACGTTGTAGATCCAAGCCAGATCACTCATTTTTATAAGAGAGGTAATTGAAGTCAAGAAAAGTTGAAGGGCTGGGCCAAGGTTGTGTATTTAAAGGACTTAGTGACAGACATTGGATTGGAATAAGGATCACCTAGTTCTCTTGGTCTGGAAGTATTTCACTACAAAATTACCCCTTTCTTCACCTTGCTTCAGCATCAGTATCTGATCTCTGCCTGCTTAAATCTGTCTTATTCCCTTAGCCAGATTAATCTATATAAAATATTTCTTTTCTCATAAAAGTTTAATGGTCCTATGTTGCTTTAAAGCAGAATGGATAGTGAATACTAAAGTCCTTTATTAAGAAACCTACCTACGTCAACATGCTTTTCCACATTAATAGAATAAAAGAGAAAACACATGGTTCTTTCTAGTAATTAAAATTTTTAGTTTATTATTGAAAGTGTCATATATTTATATAATGGATTTTATTCTCTTTAGACCCCATTCTACTCTCTCCTGCCCCTCTCTTTTACTGAAACTCAATATGCCCCCCTATTACTTTCAATTCTTGCTTTTTATTGGGACCTGGCATAGTGTGCCTGAGTTCTTGGGTTTAATCCTCAGCACCACCAAAAATATATTAATAGAGGTGCTATACCAATAATGTGGGGTAAAAGTAATAAAAGTGGATGACCTGTTGATCTTTCCAACAATCTATATTAACCTCAAGGAAATTATGATGAGTGAAAAAAAGTAAAAAAAAATATAGTGTCCTGATATATTTATGTGAAAATGTCAAAATAAAACCTATTTCTTGGTATGCTGACCAAAAATTAATGAAAAGAAATATTTTAAAATCCCCAAAGAACTCATATTGTATTATTCCATCTTAACAACCTGAGATAATAAAATTAGAAACAGAGAACAGATTAGAGATGGGCATTGTTTAGGAAAGAAGTAGACTGATAGATACAGATATAAAGGAGTATCATGAAGGGGACATGCAAATAGTTCTGAGTGTTCCCTAGTCTTTATCTTCAAAATCTACATGTGATAAAACTGCATAGGAAAACACACAGGCACACATAGACAAACAAATGAATGGAAACAATCTGTATCAATTATACTGATTCCACTTTCTTAGTTTGAACCTATAATCATTTGAGATCTGCCCAATGTGGAAAAGCTGGAACATAGGACTCCTCTCAAACTTTTTTCAACCTTTTGTCCATATATAATTATTTCAAAATTAAGTACTTTAAAAATACTGAAATGTGTGAATCTCTTTAACTTGTTGACTTCAACTAGGATTTAGATGTGATTTGAAGGTTGATAAATCACAGATTAGGTACTCGTTGTGGCGATGGTTATCTGACAAAGCCTATAAGAAGCAAGGCCTTTTGGGAGGTATTATTTGGTGGGAACACTGCCCTCAGAAGCTGTTAACATAGTTCTTATGGCCTTCAGCTTAGTGCCCATGAGAATGAATTATTGCCAAGCATGGGTAATCAAACTTAAAATCATAGCATGGGGGCTCAAACTGATAATCATAGCCCTAGAAGCAGTAAAGGCAAGAAGATTGTTAAAGACATATGGGCCAGCCTATTTGTTTTTTATTTGAAATTGATATTCTTATTTGCATTTTATTTTATTTTTATTATCATTTTTCTTCTTTTTATCCTTATCTTATTTTTATTATTTCATTGTTAGTTTTCCTTTGTGGGGGACACTACAAGGGTGAGGGTTGGATGAGGAGGAACTGGGAGTTGGGAATGATTGAGGTATATAATATGAAATTCCCAAAGAATCAATCAATAATTAAAAAGAAACTGAGAGAGTAGGAAAGGGAGAGGGAGTACGAGAGGGAGGAAAAGGAAAGATAGAAAGACAATAACAATAAATGAATATGAATGAGATTTTTAAACTGACATTACATCCCAACTCATTTTCTAGTCTTTATTATAAAATCTCTCCAAGTCATTTTCTAGCCTCTTATTCTGTAATCTATCCTCACTTCTGTTCTCATCATTGTGATTCCATCCACCATGAAACCCTCAACAGAGGTCAAAGACATGAGGCCAATGAATCTCCAAAACTGTGAGCAAAAGAAGCCTCCTTCCTTTGTAGGTACCCAGCTTCATGATTTGATTACAGCAACAGAGAGTGGACAAGCACAACTTTCTTTAGATTTAGCCATGCCAAGTTACATTCTGCCGAGTGTGAGGAATTTTAACTGAGAAAGAGATGTAATTCCTTTTCTCAAAGCAATGTGTGGGCAGTTAGAGATTCTTCTGTGACAAGAATAGTAGAGGCTGAGATATTTCAATCAACAGTTGAAAGTAATAGAAAGAAGCCATGAATAACCTAATAGAGAAACTACAAACATCAAAGCTTTGTACAAATCATATTCAAGAATGCTTTGACATTTGCGTTTCAATGAAATTCCATCTTGGAAGTCAAAGTAAGCAAGGTTTGAGTATCAATATTCCCTAAGTCTGAGAATAAGATATATTAGAGGTTGTTTCCTTATAGGGGAAATAGGGGTAATAGCATTCTTGGAGATGGCTGTGAGAATTAAAAGAAATCCATGCAAAAATATATAGCACAGATCCTGGAACTTAAGTATGTAATAATGATAAATACTAACTATTCTGTCTCTTCTTTAAGGAAAGCAAGAAATGAAGATAAAAGATACATCTGAGCCAACTAGGCATATGAAATTCTTAATATTATTTGAAGTGCTAAGAATGAACTGAAACCCAGGCCTTTCCTTGCACATGCTATCCAACTGCTAGATAATACCCCAGTCCATAATTTAATAAAGGTTATGTTTTTTAAAACTTTAGCAAATGCTATAAGTATTAGAGAAAAATTAGACCCATTCTCTACATCATCAGAAACACAACCACAATTTCCATCTACTATTGCCAGCCATGGTAAATGCTATAAAGTAACTGGTGAGGTTTGATAGAAAATGGCCCCCAAAGGGGGTGGTAAATTAGGAGGTGTGGTCTTGTTGGAGTAGGTGTGGTCTTGTTGAGGAAGTGTGTCACTGTGGAGGCAGGCTTTGAGGTCTCATATATGATCAAGCCACTCCCAGTGAGACAGACCACTTCCTGCTGCCTATGAGTCAAGATGTAAAAACTCTCAGCTCCTTCTCCAGCACCATGTCTGTTGGCATGCTGCCTTGCTTCCAACCATAACAATAATAGACTAAACCTCTGAACTGTAAGTGAGCCACTACAATTAAATGTTTTTCCTTTATAAGAGTTTCTGTGTTCATGGTGTCTCTTCACAGCAATAGAAACCCTAAATAATACATTAACAATTATGTAAAATATAAGAAACAGATATAAATGTAATTATTTGCAAAACAAAATCATAGTCTACCAAAAAACGACCACAAAAAATATCAATAGACAAAGTGAGAGCTCAGCCTGGTTTCCAGACAAAATATCAACCAATAGAAGTTATTTCCAAAATTTTATACTTAGGATAATACACTAGAATTACACTAGAAAAGATGATCAACTGTAAGACTAGTCCTAGTAAGAAAAAGAAATTATAAATAATACAAAGATAAAAGGAATAAGTGCCTTTATGAAGGAAAAACTTCAATTAAAAAAAAAGAAACAGGATGTTCTTTAAAGAGAGATTCATTCTATATTCTAATGAAGATGCCTGGTGTCCACAATTTGATATATTTAATGCAATGCTAATCAAAATTTTAGTCAAATTTTGAAGTAAACATTAACAAATAAATGTGTATGAATAATAAGCTAATATTACAAAGGAAATTATCAAGTGTCCTCAAGACCAATAAAATAGACTGTGAAGATGAGAAATCTAATCACTAACCCAAACTGATCAAGAAAAATAGAAAGTCAGAATAAATGAATAATCATTTATTCAAATGGAATACATGAACAGAATTCTTTTATAACAACACTCAAAACAGAGGTCACATAATATACTAAAGATTTATACACATGTGTTACTAAGACCACTGAGAAATGACAATTATTATTTACATAAACTATTATAGAAACTAGAGATAGGAAACTATCAGAGTCATGAAGCCCTTAGGACTTGACGTGCCTTGAAAACAAAACCAGACAGCTAGAGGAAGAAGGAATATAAACAATATGGAATGAGTTCTAACAAGAACATGAATGAAAAATATTCTACATAGGATGCAAGAATATGTGGTAGGGTGGCATATTAAAGAGGTCATATTACCATTTTCCCCAATAATGAATGGTTAAGAATTAAGAAATCTAATTATATAAATTAGTGTATCAACAAATTAAAGAAAAATACACAGTATTATTTATAGAAACCTAAAAGGTCATAGTTAAATTCAACATTGTAAAAACCGTTAGGGAATCAGCAATAGAAAAAAATTTAATCTATTAAAATACTACAGACATTTTTAAAAACACTGGTAAGTCAGATGACAGAAACAAGTAAAAGTCCAGCAAAATCTCTTTTCATTTCCTTGGGGCATATACCTACACTCGATTTTCTAACTCATCAGAAAACTGGCTGGGGCTATGTGACTGGGTAACAGCCAGTGGAGTGTGAGAGGATGTTTATTTGCTACATCTAAGTCTCTCGTACTGTGAAATTTTCCATGCTCTAGTCTCCAGCTGGAAATACATATCTTCAAAGAGACTTTGGAACACCCATGTAAAGAAACCATAAAAATGACATCATCCAGGTTTCTAGAGTAAATCCATAAAGCACAGCTCCTACTACTCCATGAACACAGAAATCTCATGGAATTATGAGGATATACTTTTACTGTTTTGAACTTTCTCATAGTTAGGCATATTTGTTATATTATTATTATAATCCCATGGTAATCAAAACACAATTTGTTATTATTTTCTCCCCAAATCAGGAAAACCACAAGACTCTGATGTACTTACAGTAAACTCACCAGAAATAAAGATAAGAATAAAATCATGGAGGGGACAGCAAAAGAGCTCATCAGGGGAAAACCGCTAACAGCCCCCAAGGCTGACAGTCTAAGTTTGTCCCCAGAAACAAACTCCACAGACTTGCTCTCTGAACTCCACACAAACACACATCATAGCACAGACACACACAAGAATGCACACTCACACACACACACACACACACACACACACACACACACACAAAAGTGTAAAAGTATTTTAAAACATTTTTATTAAGTTTTTGAAATTACGCTTGGATAATTTCCACTTTCCCTTCTCTCTTTCCAAACCCTCCCATACACCCTTCTGTGCTCCTTCAAACTCATGGCCTCTTTTTTCATTACTTGTTGTTAATTCATATATGCATATGTATATACATATTTATTCCTAAATATAACCAGCTTGATTTGCATAATGTTACATGTATATATGTTTCCCAGACTGATCTTGTGGTATTGGATAACCGATTGGTCTGCTCTTCCCTGGGAAAGACTATTTCTCCCATTCTTGGCATTCCTTAGTTAAAAATAGAACAAAATAATGGGAAAATCCACTATGCAAGTCTTAATTAAAAAGAAAGATATTTGGCAGGGTCGGTGGCTTGTGCTTTTAATCCCAGCGCTTGGGCAGGTGAGGCAAGAGAATCAAGAATCTAAAGACTATCTAAGTTTAATAATTGGGAGGCAAGCCTAAATTACATGACACTCTGTCCTAAAAAAAAAAAAAAAAAAAAAAAAAAAAAAAAAAAAAACTAAGACATGAGAGGTGACTTTAGAGTGCCATTATAAAGCATATCTTTTTTTTCTATTTTATATAATTAATGAAATAGTGCTTGTATAAAAATTCACACAAAGTTGCTAGAGAGCATACAATTTCCAAAAATGTCCTGAGTTTGTGTTACATTTACTTTTCTAAGGGTGCACTCAAATCAATGGTAACAGGCAGATAAGATGTGGTATTTCATTCTCTTTGGTAAAACTACCCTCATTATTTACTCCTCACAGTGCTAACTCTGATATCCACTTTGTGCAGGGCCTGCTTGTGCTGGGATGTCAGACATTTAGGCTGGATCTACAAGAGGCAAGGATGTCCCACAGCAGTACCAGCCCCCGGACCCTCACCCCCATTTCAGAATGACCCAGTGACCTCCAATCAGGAGTCTACATGTCCTTCTTGGTCAGGCAAGAAGCAATCTCTTGGGGAATGGTAGAAACTGAGACTGTCTCTACAAGGACCCAAGAGGCCACACTGTACTGTGATCAGGCCAAATACAGTCACCACCAAGTAGATCCCATTGGTTGCTTGATGATTGCTGCTGATATAAACCCGTCACCCCCTAACTTGAAAGGAAAGGAAGGTTTAGGGCTCAACACTGAAGGGAAAGAGCACTGAGTGCTAATGACATTAGACACTTTATTCCCTGACAAACTTTTGTCATCATACAGACATGGCCACATGAACTAAAGGCAGGACTCGAACACTGTACATTCATGTCTATCTTCATACATTCTTGAACAACTTCCTAACAGAGAAAAGCAAGACCTCTACCACCCACTATGACATACTACCTTACTCAGTGTCAGAATGTCTGTGCTAATCTTTAATCCTCTGTTTACAAGGCAAAAATAATCCAAAACACAAATGAAGAATTTAGACAGGGAACAAGGAAAGCAGTCGCCAACAGATTTCATAAAGCCCACTAAATTCTGAAAAAATAAGTATTTCATATTTGTATTGTTTCATGAAAAAAATGCCCATTGGAGCCACCTGTATGGATGGAAAAGTGAGGATTCCATACAGTCCAGGGGGCAGGAATCAGCTCCCAGAGTGTCCGCCTCTTTTCACTGAAAGGGTAAGTGAGATTGGGGTAGGGGGTGAAGCCCTACATAGTTAAAGTGGTAGGGAAAACAGAGTTTCCCAGAATTTAACATGCTCTGGGTTACAAAAAGTCACACTGAATTCCTAGAACCTGCTGCTTCTCTGATGTGAGTAGACAGGACTTCTAAAAACTTAGTAACTGATTGTGCTTCTGATGTTGCAGGGCCACACTCCACTCTCTAAAAAGCAAGACAGTTTTCACACAGCTTGGAATCTTCTTGGTTACATCCTCAAGACCAGAACAGATCCCTTGACATTCTCTCTGACTAGTGGAAGAGGTGAGAAAGCGCCACAGCCATCTTTGGGTTGGTGTGTGTGTGTGTGTGTGTGTGTGTGTGTGTGTGTGTGTGTGTGCGCGCATGCGTGCATGTTCATGTGTGAGACTAAGGCATTAGAGAGAGGCCCAAGTGAGAGGAAAGGGGAATCTTCTGGCTGTCCCCATTACCTTCTTTCTGGGCACAGAGAAGGTTACTTATAAAGCATAACATATTTGTTGGTTGCACAATTTTGTACATTGGTCAAAACTCAATAAGCACTATATCAAAAACTGAATTTTATAGTAAATATATTTTAAAGTCAATGATGTTTATTTACCTATTTGTTCCCCTTTCTTTCTTTCTTTCTTTCTTTCTTTCTTTCTTTCTTTCCTTCTTTGTTTCTTTCTCTTTTCTTTTGTTATTTATTTATTTACTTACTTATTATACATCCAACCATAGCTTCCACTTCTTCCGCTGCTCCCAGCCACTCTCCCCCACCTCTACTCTGCACCCCCTCATTCATTCCTTCTCCATTTCTATTCAGAAAAGGGTAGGATTCCCATGGATATTAGCAAAACATGCTATATTAAGTTGCAGTAAAATTAAGAACCTCCTCTCATATTAAGGCTGGAAAAGCCAACCCAGTATGAGTAAAGGGTTCCAAAAGCCAGTAAAAGAGTCAGAAACAACTGTGATCCCACTGTTAGGAGACCAAGCTACACAGCTGTCACATATGCTCCGAAGGCCTAGAACAGTCTTATGTAGGCTCCTTTGTTGTCAGTTCAGTCTCTGTGAGCCTCTATGAGTCCAGGTTAGTTGATTCTGTGGGTTTTCTTGTGGTGTCTTTGACCGCTCTGACTCCTACAATCCTTCCTCCCCCTCTTCCGCTGGATTCCCTGAGCTCTGCCTAATGTTTGGCTGTGCGTCTCTGCAAGTCAAGGATATTTTTAAAAGGAACAATAAGCAACTTAGAAAAAAAAAGAAATCCCATTAGTTCTTCAACCTTCCAACACTCAGGAAATGTAAACCAAAAATAACAGCAGGGAATGGAAATAGGAGGGGTACTATGAGAGAGGAGGAAGGGGTCTGAAAGATCAGAAAGAGAGTAATCAAACCAATATGACATAAAAGGAGAGGGAGTACTGCTGTGGGATGTCTTTCTGTATGCTGTGAATATGTGTTGCTCTGATTGGTTGATAAATAAAGCTGCATTGGCCCATGGCAAGACAGCTTAGAGGCAGGCAAGAAATCCAAAGAGATATACAGGGAGAAAAAAGGAAAGGAAGGGAGATGCCAGCTGCCACCGAAGGAACAGCAACATGCCAGCAGACCAGAAAAGCCACAGCCACGTGGCAACTCATCGATTGATAAAAATGGGTTAAGTTTATAAGAGCTAGCTGGCAAAAAAGTCTGCCGTAGGCCATACAATTGGTAATTGATATTGAGCCTCTGAATAAATATTTTATAAGCGGCTGTGGGACTGCAGGGCCGGGTGGGACTGGAGGAATGCAGGACCATGGGCCAGGCAGGACCTGAGAAAACTTATAGCTATAGAGTACTTAAAAGGAAAAAAGGTACCAGGAACAGAGAGTGAAGAGGGGATGGGACAGTGCGTGAGGTCCAATGATAAGGAATATACATATGAAAATGTGACAGTAGAGGTTGGAGAGTTGTCTCAGTGTTAAAAAGGAAATACTAAACCTTCCAAGGACCCAAGTTCAATTCTCAGCACCCACATAGTAGCTTATATCCATCTGTAACTCTAGATCCAGGGAATCTGATACCCTCTTTACCTCCACTGGCACCCGGACACACACACAGTACACATGTGTACAAGCAGGCAAAACATTCATGGATAAAATAATTTTTAAAAAAAAACTAAATATCACAATAAAAGTTATGACATTGTAAGCTAACAAAACCAAAATTTAATTAAAATAAAGCCAACTCTGATAACTCATTCCAGTAATCCCAGTGCTTGAGAGGTAGAGGAAAGAGGATCCTGAGTTCAAGGTAAGGTTTGTCTGGCTTCATGAGACCCTGGCCCAAAACAAAAACAATAGTAAAATAATGTTTTAAAAACATGAAAGATGCTCTCTGTGTTCCCCCAGATCCAATCCCCTAGTCTCATCCCGAGTGCTGCAACAGAACACCAGCAAATGCTTTCTTTCCCTGCTACCCACTCTTGTGGATCCCACAGAACACCCTTTCATAATCTCCCTCTCCCGATCCCCCAAATCCAGAATGTACCCCCTCCTAAACCAAAAGCCATGCCTTCCAGAAAACTATATAAGCTACCCTCAGACCTTCTCCTCTCTATGCTCCCACAGACCCAATCCCCCAATCCCAAGCTCTACAACAGATCACACATGACAACTTTCCCTGCCTTCTGTTCCCATCTACTGTGGATCCCACGGACCTTCTTTTTCTAACCTTCCTCCCCTGACTTGTTGTTTGCCCTAGACATCAACTCCAGCTGGCACTCCCACTAACCGAAGGGCTGCATCTCCCAGGGAAACAAATAGGCTGAAGACAGACCCACACCTCACCTACTGCTCCTAAGAACCAATCCCCCAGTCTCATTCCATATAAACAAACTGAAAGATAAATCCACACGATCATCTCATTAGATGCTGAAAAAGCCTTTGACAAAATCCTACACCCCTTCATGAAAAAGGTCCTAAAGATATCAGGAATACAGGGAACATACCAAAACATGATAAGGGCAATCTACAGCAAGTCGACAGCCAACATCAAATTAAATTCAGAGAAACTCAAAGTGATTCCACTAAAATCAGGAACAAGACAAGGCTGTCTACTCTCTGCATATTTATTAAATATAGTACTTGAAGTCCTAGCTAGAGCAATAAGACAACAAAAGAAGATCAAGGGGATACATATTGGAAAGTAAGAAGTCAAACTTTCACTATTTCCAGACCATATGATAGTGTACATAAGTGACCCCAAAATTTCTACCAGGGAACTCCTACAGCTGATAAACTCCTGCAGTGATGTGGATGGATACAAGATTAACTCAAAAAAATCAGTAGCCCTCCTATACACAAATGATAAATGGGCTGAGAAAGAAATCAAAAGAATATCAACCTTTATAATAGTCACAAATAATACAAAATGCCTTGGTGTAATGCTAACGAAGTAAGTGAAAGACCTGTATAGCAAGAACTTTAAGTCTCTGAAGAAAAAAAAATCGAAGAAGATATCAGAAAATGGAAAGATCTCCTATGCTCTTGGACAGGTAGGATTAATATAGTAAAAATGGCACTCTTACCAAAAGTAATCTACAGATTCAATGCAATCATCATCAAAATTCCAACACAATTCTTCACAGACCTGGAAAGAACAATACACAACTTCATTTGGAAAAACAAAAAAACCAAGGATAGCTAAAAGAATCCTGTACAATAAAGCAACCTCTGGAGGTATCAAGAACCCTGACCTCAAGCTCTACTATAGAGCTATAGTAATAAAAACAGCTTGGTACTGGCATAAAAACCAATATGTGAATCAATGCAATCGAATTGAAGTCCCTGCCATTAATCTGCATACCTATGAACACTTGAATTTGGACAAAGAAGCCAAAACTGTAAAATGGAGAAAAGAAAGCATCTTCAACAAATTGTGCTGGCATAAATGGATGTCAACATGTAGAAGATTGCAAATAGATCCATATCTGTCACCATGCACAAAACTCAAGTGCAAGTGGATCAAAGACCTCAACATAAATCCAGTTATACTGAACTTGATAGAAGAGAAAGTAGAAAGTAGTCCTGAACTCATTGACATAGAAGACCACTTCCTGAACAGAACACTGATAGTTCAGGAACTAAAATCAACAATTAATAAACGGGACCTCACAAAGCTGAAAGGATTCTGTAAGGCAAAGGACACTGTCAATAAAACAAAATGGCAACCTACAGAATGGGAAAACATTTTTACCAACTCCACATTTGATAGAGGAATAATATCCAAAATATATAAAGAACTTCAGAAATTAGACATTGAATAATCCAAATAACTGAATAATCCAATTTTAAAATGTGCTACAGATCTAAACAGAGAATACTCAATAGAGGAATCTCAAAAAATTGAGCAACACTTAAAGAAATGTTCAACATCCTCAGCCATCAGGGAAACACAAATCAAAACTACTCTCAAATTCCATCTTACAAGGGTCAGAACAGCTAAGATCAATAGCACAAGTGACAGCTCATGCTAGTGAGAATATGGAGCAAGGGGAATACTCCTCCATTGATGGTGGGAATGTAAACTTGTACATCCACTATGGAAATCAGTATGGTGGTTCCTCAGAAAGTTGAGAATCAGGCTATCTCAAGACCCAGATATGCCATTCTTGGGTGTATACCCAAAGAACACTCCATCCTACCACAAAGGCACTTGCTCAACCATGTTCATTGTGGCTTTATTCATAATAGCCAGAAACAGGAAACACCCCAAATGTCCCTCAACAGAAGAATGGATAAATAAAATGTGGTACCTTTACATAATGGAATATTACTCAATTGTAAAAAAAATAAATAAATAACATCATGAAATCTTCAGGCAAATGAATGGAACTAGAAAAAGTTATCATGAGTGAAGTAACCCAGAGCAGAAATATAAATATGGCATGTATTCACTTATAAGTCAACATTAGCTATTAAGTAAAGGATAATCATGTTACAATTCACAGACCCAGACAGGCTAGATAAAGAGAAGAGGTCTAGTGGTTGATGCATGGATCTCCCTGGGAATGGGAAGTAGAATATATTTTACAGGAAGACTGGGGCAGGTGGGGATGAAAGGGAGATCAGCTTGTGGGGAGACTATGTGGAAGAGAGAGTGTAGGGAGAGACGACTGGAATTGGGGAGCATTTGGGGTTGGTGTGGAAACCTAGTGCAGGGTAAACTACCTATAAACAATGAATGTTGTCCTAAAGAGGACTCCTTGTAATTGGATATATGGAGTCTCAACTAAAGATCTCTTGTAGCCAGCAAATGTTTCCAGTGGTAGGACTGGGTTGCCTTTAGTTGAGTTGTTAGCCAAA
The DNA here is from genome assembly GCF_007827085.1 of Peromyscus californicus insignis. Lineage (NCBI taxonomy): Eukaryota > Metazoa > Chordata > Mammalia > Rodentia > Cricetidae > Peromyscus > Peromyscus californicus. The sequence continues at coordinate 96,769,922 of NW_026294391.1, forward strand.
GGGATGCCTTGGAAATACCCCAAAAACCAAGGCTATTTTTAAGTCAAAGGGTTGTTCTCTGCAAGCTAATAGTGGGGCACCATTGTTGAAGACAACATCCACACAGCTTATTGAACATGAAGAAATAGAACTGGTACCTACATGGTGCCTTCATCCTTGTGTTATAATCTCTTTGGTTCAGGATGGTACTCTGCAGGCCACCAAAAGGGAAACACGGATGTTAACTCATCCACAAAACCTTTGACCTACAATCTGTCCTGCCTGTAAAATATGCTAGGACAATGGTGGCATAGAGCTTCTGGGAGTAACCAACCAATGTCTGATTTGATTTAAGCCCACTCCATGAGAAGGAACCCTTACCCAACACTGCTTGAATAACCAAGAACCAGAGACTGCATAGCCCAGAGACCTAGGGAAAAACCAAACACAACTGGTCTAAAAAAATCAATGAAATGATTCCTAATGCTATTCTGCTATCCTCATAGGTTGGTACCATGTCCAATCATCATCACTAGAAGAGGAAAGACTGTAAGAGCTAGAAGGGATGGAGGACACCAGGAGAACAAGGCTCACTGAATCAACTAAGCAAGGTACATATGAGCACACAGGCATTGAAATAGCAATCACAGGGCCTACATGGGTCCATACCAAGTCTTCTGCATATATAGGAAAGCTATTAGCTTAGTATTTTTATGGGATGTGAAAATGAGTGTCTCTGACTTGTGTGCCTGCTCTTGGGACTCTTTTCAACCTGTTGGATTGCCTTGTCCAATTTCAATATGATAGTTTTTGCTGTATCTTATATTTTATTTTATTATATCTAGTTATTTTCTCTTAAAAGCCTGTTCTTTTCTGATGAGAGACAGAAAGGGAGGGGAGTTGTGGAGCCACTGAGAGAAGTTAGAGTGAGGGAAAACTATAATTGGGACATATTGTATGAGAAAAGAAGCTATTTTCAAAAAAACAAAAACATGGAGGAACGTTTTCTACTCACAAAATGGTGAAAATGAAATAATCTTTAGAGGGATTTAAGAAAAATTAATTCTCTCAGGATAGGTGGCTCAGTGATTAAGAGTATGTACTGTTCTTCCAGGGGACCCAAGTTCATTTTCCAGCACCAATATGAGGTAGTTCACAATCACCTGTAACTTCAGCTCAAGAGAATCCATGGTGCTCTTCTGACTTCCTGAGGCAATGTATTCATATTCTCACACACACACACACACAGGTACATGTGTATACATATATGTATATATACATTTATTTTACATAATTTTATTTAAATATGTATACGCATTATTTAAATATGTATGCACATAATTTAAATAAAATTAATTCTTTAGTAAATCATGATAATAATTCTCATATGTTGTTGGTGAGGGGAAATTCATACAATTTGATACTGTATTGTAAAGTTAAAGATCTATATAATATACAACCTAGCAGTTCTGCTTCTTGATTTGTACCTGGAAAATAATTTGTAGCACATGTTTCCAAGGAGACACGCCCAATAATACTAGGTGAAGCACTGTTTATCATATCAATCATTGAAAGCATTTTACATGTCAGTGAAACAGACATTTATAAAATCAGCAAATAAATCTGTGACATAATGATATAATTGAGTGTACACAGAATTTAGTATACATGAACAAAGGCCAACTGATTCAAATACATAAATATCAATTTAAAAATCTTGACAGAATGAAACAAATAACAAAATAACATGTGATTTGACATTCATATAAAGAATGAAGGCAAGTAAAATAATACTATTGTATATTCCTAAATATGTACTTAGCTATATGGAAGTTTGAGATGTGACAGGCAAGATGTCTCAGTAGGCAAGGTGACTTTCTTGATCCCAAGCCTGATGTCCTGAGTTTGATATCCAAAACCCACATTGTGGAGGAAGGAATGGAGTTCGCTGCAAATTGCCCTGTGATCTCCATGGGGTGGGAGTGTGGGAGTGACATATATGCACAAACAAATGAATAATATATCAAATAAAAAATTTTGAAGAAGAATAGTAAACATTAAATTTAAGCTAATGTTTGGCACTGAGGAGGACTGCAGAAGAATGAGATCCAAGAGGACTACAAAATGATCTTCAATTATTTGTATATTTTAGTCCAGAAAAATAAAAAAAAACAAGACTAAGATTGTACATCGGTGTTAGAGTGATTGCCTAGCAAAAGTGAGGGCCTAGATTCAATTGCCAATACTGGTAAAACAAGGCAAAATTAAAAAGAAAAAAAAAACCCTAAAGTTTCTAAATGCTGCGAATAGATTTGTTTTCTTATTTTCTGTATATTTCACAAATGAATGAATAGGAAATGATAAATGTAAAATTACCCATGCATCACCAAAAATCATAAAGCAACAGAGAAGTTTCCTTTGATGATTATTTTTCAGTGCTGGGGACCAAACTTTGCACTTAGCTCAGTTACTGAGTTAAATTCTCAGCTCTACAGCAGAGGTTCATGTGCCACTTTTTGGGAAGCAGTACTTGAGAACACAGTCGCTAATCTTGCCAGTAACGCGTGATAGTTGTGCAGTCTTAAGAAAGCTATCTCATTTTTATAAGTTGCTGTTATCACTTCAGATTACTATTTGCCTCATAGTGTACCTGTGAAAATTAAGAAATAGTTTTTTGGGAGATGCAGAAAGGACAATGATTTCAAAACCCCTCATAGAAAATACTACAAAATGAGAATTGTTACTGAGTCATTTAATACATAAGGGAGAAAGATGGGGAAAAAAGATAAACCATTCTAGAAGAGATGACACTTGATCTGGATGTCTGGATGTCCAAGCACATGAAATAATTAAACATTTGTGTGAGGGTGTTTTAGGCAAAGTGGAGAAAATTACACAAGGCAGAAGCATACTTGCAGAGCGTCTCTAAGCAGGCAAGCACTTAATTTTGTAGTCCTTGACTCTGACATGCAGTACACTTCCAATCTCGAGTGTATCCTTCACAAAGCACAGCATAAATCAAAACACACTGGAGACAGTGATCGATGGTTTGGAGATGAGTGGAAAGAATGATGACCTGTGGGGAGCAATAATTTATCTACATATGCTTGAAGAGATTATGTAGCCAATGTTAAAAACAGAAGAGGAGGGAAATGTGGTGAACACATCGAAAGATCATCCCCCTTTTGCTTACTTTTATTTCTTTGTTTTCCATAGCATCGTCATTTTTCAGACACACTCTGGAAAACTGGTCCACTAAAAAGAAATTAATGACAACAAAAAAAAAAAAAACAGCTCAAATTATAAAGCTTTGGGCGAGACTGATGTAACTGATGAAATTACCTTTGGTTGGACTTGAGTGACTGAGAAGTGGGCTGGATCAATGCCTAGCCGGTTGGATTATGTTAGTAACCAGACCAGAAACTTGTAGACCTGGCAATAGGTTCTCTTAAGGGACAAAACAATTGCACATAATTCATATTCAGTAAAGTGTAGGTGTTATGACTGTCAAATTCTTAAACTGGATAGAAAATGATTAATGTGGTAGTGTTACGAATCTATAACCTGTGACATGGTTGTTGTTTTGTTTTTGTTTTTGTTTTTTTCATCACAAATAAAACAATAGACTTGAATGGAGAAAGTAATAAAATGGCCTGTGGAATGAATCAGAAGTCCGTGGGGATATTGTTATGACATCTCACTCTAGCTGATGGACTAATCATATGGAGTTAGCAACCATCTACCAGATATGGTAGGACCAGTTAGCTTGACCAATTTTCTTTTCAAACCCTGTGCCCTCAGGGAGAAAAGAATAAAGCCATTTCTATTTGCAATTGTATCTTCAGTGCTGTGAAAGGCCCTAATAGTGGAAACAATGGCAAGAGTTGTCCCCTTGACCCAAACATTTGAAAAATTATTATTTTTTTTTCCAAAAACTAGTCAAAATCATCATGGAGCAAGAAGGAAATATGGCCAGAGAACTGTGAGCAGTTTGGTTTAGCATCTAGTAACATCATTGCCCCAAGTGACATAGAGTGTCATTTCATGATTGTGCTTACTCTTTCCCAAAGATCTTATCAGCTGGCTCCCTAGGTAATATATTTCCTTAAGGAACCATGAGAATATTCATGGTTGTTCTTCCAGGAAGCATAAGGTGGAGATCAATGGTTTGATTTAATGAAGATTTATTTTGTTTGTTAATTATGTGTATGTTTGTATATGGACAAGTATCTGTGGATGCCTAAGGGTGTAGGAGAAGACGTCAGATGTCCTGGAGCTGGGTCTACAGCGGGTTGTGTCACCTAATGTGGGTACTGGGAACTGAACTTGGGTCCTTTTCAAAAGCACTACATGCTCTTAACAAATGAATCATCTTTCCAGCCACTGATAGTTTGTTTTTAAAAGGGGGGAAGTGACACAAAAAATACATTTTTGAAAGTTTGAAAAGTGGGGCTGGAGAAACAGTTCAACTGAGAAAGTGCATGCTGAATAAGCAAGAGGACCTGATTCGGATCCTGAGCACCCACAGGTAAAAGCTGAGCGTGGTGGAGCACACTTTTAATCCCAACACTGGGAAACAGAGACAAGCAGATCCCTTGGACTTATTGAACGTTCATCTTAACCTAGTCAGTGGGCCCTAAGTCCCTGTAAGACAGAACATCGCAAAACAAAACAAAATAAAAACACAAAACAGTAGATGGCTCCTGCTAAACAACAGCAAGTTGACTTCTGGCATCCACATCCAAGCACACGTAGGTGACTGTGCATCCAGACTCACTGCACAGACACACATGAACACAGGCACACATACACACACACACACACACACACACACACACACACACACACACACACGCGCGCGCGCGCGCGCGCGCGCGCGCATGCACACACAAAAAAACTTATTGAAAACATTTTAAAAGTTTGAAAAGCGCCAGGCAATGCTAGTGCACTCCTTTAATCCAAGCACTTGGGAAGCAGAGGCAGACAGATCTCTTTGAGTTCGAGGCCAGCCTGGTCTACAGAGTGAGTTCCAGGACTACACGGAGAAACCCTGTCTCGAAAAACAAACAACAACCAAAAAAAATGGTTGAAAACTAAGATTTATCCACTAAGAATTTCTTTAGTTGTCTAATTTTCTACATTAACTATTTCATTCATGACTGAACATTCCACCTTCCTGAAATAAGGATATGGTTTTCCATTTGAGATGAAAAAAAAAAAAAGACTAGCAGAATCCCTTTGACCGACATCACATTGTGAGAGGACCAGGCAGCCTTTGTGTGGTGTCAGTGTTTGTTTAGAGTTGAGCCCTTATCCATGTTGATGTGGCAGACTTATCTCCTGAGTTTCCACGTAGAACATTTCCATGTTTATCATTCAAGTCTAGGAAGCCACTGCATTTGCCTCAAAAGATGATTATTGTCACTGGCCTGGTGGTGTATGTCTGTGATCCCAGCTGGTAAAAAGGCTGAGTCCGGATCAAGAATTCAAGGTCCAAGTATGCTACAGGACAAGACTCTGTCTCAAAAAGTGAAAAAATAAAATAAAATTGAGCCGGGCGGTGGTGGCGCACGCCTTTAATCCCAGCACTCGGGAGGCAGAGCCAGGTGGATCTCTGTGAGTTCGAGGCCAGCCTGGTCTCCAAAGCGAGTACCAGGAAAGGCACAAAGCTACACAGAGAAACCCTGTCTCGAAAAACCAAATAAATAAATAAATAAATAAATAAATAAATAAATAAATAAATAAATAAATAAATAAATAAATAAATAAAATTGAAAAGGACTGGGTTGAAGGCCACAGGCCGAGCTCTTGCTTGGTCTGTGTAAGGACATTTCAAAAACAGACATGGATTTGAGGAGCAATGTGTCACATCTGAAGTTCCAACGTGTTCCTTGTGGAAGCTCTGCAGAAAAGAGTCTAGACTGACTGTTTCTGGTAGCACCTATTGCAGTCTCTCAGGCAACACGAAGGGAGTCCATTCCCTTCAGCAGATTCAGGGCTCATAGGTTGTGCTCAGTGCACCCACTACCAGATAAAATGGTGGCTTGTTGGCTCCAGAGTACAGAAGCCTACACACCTGTGTCTTTCTGAACAGTCCTATAGCCTCATCGATGTTGCAAAATGGTGAAACATACACATGTTGGTTTCCATTACTCCAACCTGTGGCCTAGCTTTCCAGCATTCCAAGTCATGGTGAATTCCCAGTGTGCCATGACCACAAAGTGAACGTGTTTGGTCTAGATGGTAGCTCCGAGAATGGAGTGCTTGGCCACATGCCAGTGGTAGCCATAGAAGAGCAGGCACTACTTCACTCTGAGATTCCATTGATGGTTGGAGGTACTCATAGACCAATTCTTTATTCAGCTCTACAGGACAAAAAAAAAAAAAAAGACTTTTCTGGTGGCTATTTTCTAGGTGGCTATTTTTTCGTTTCTGTTACTTATCTAAAGGCCACCATTTCAGTGCCATCTGGTGTAGTGGGTAGCCATTCCAGCTTTGGTCTGGAAGTTCCAACCCCCATTGAGGCTTTGGTAACTATCACGCCTACAAGGCAGGGCCAAGGGAGGGCCCTGAAGACCCGAGATTGGGACGCACCTTGCTCTCTTGTTTCCTGGACCTCGACAATAGAGGTAGATCAAGGGGAGTTCTCCAGAGAACACCGCTGGACTGCCCTGCGTCTTTTCCAGAACCCGCCACCTACCTATCCCTTCATTTGTAAGTTACCCACTAAATAAATCTTCCTTTTAACTACATGGAGTGGCCTTAATAATTTCACCAGTAGTCTGGAACCCCAGTATCTCCTAAACAATCTCAAAGGAAATATATGCAATTATGGGTTGAGCATGCCTAAATCCAAAGCACCAAATGCTCCAAATTCTAAAACTTGATGGGTGCCTGCCAGATGACTCAAGCGAAAAATTCCACACCTGACTTTGTGTGAAAGGTTGCAATTAAAATGAAGACCCACAACTGTCTCACTTATGCAGAGGGCCTAGTCCAGTCCCATGCAGGCTCCACAGCTGTTGGTCTAAAGTTCATGAATACCCACGATCTTGGTTCACTTGTCTCTAGATTTTCCCATCAGGATCTTGACCAGCCTTGCTCATAGAATCCCTCTTCTCTCTCATCTACTGGACTCCTGGAGCTGGGCCTGGCGCCCAGCCATGGATCCCTGCACCTGCTTCCATCAGTTACTGGATGAAGGCTCTCTGATGACAGTTAGGATATTCACCAGTCTGATTACTGGGATACACCAGTTCAGGCATCCTCTCCACTATTGCTAGTAGTCTAAGGTGGGGTTATCCTTGTGGATTCCTGGGAACTTCCCTAGCACCAGGTTTCTCCCTATCCCCATAATGTCTCCCTCTATCAAGATATCTCTTTCATTTCTCCTTCACTCCATCCCTGTTCCAGCTCGACCATCCAAATACCATATGTTCTTATTCCCTATTCCCTCCCCTCAATTGCCCCCCCCCAGCCTCCAGGTTACTCAGGAGGTCAGTTTAAGTGACCCCTGGCAGTGGGATCAGGATCTATCTCTGATGCATGAGCTGGATTTTTGGAGCTCATTGTCTATGGTGGGACACCTTGCACAGCCTTAATGTAGGGGGAAGGGGCTTGGACCTGCCTCAACTGAATGTACCAAACTTTACTGACTCCCCATGGGAGGCCTTACCTTTTCAGAGGAGGGGATTGGGGGGCGGGTTGGGGGAATACTGGGGGGGGAGCGGGAGGAGGGATTAGAGAGGGATCTGTGGTTGGTATGGAAAATGAATAAAGAAATTCTTAATAAAGAAAAAAGCTATTAACAAAAAATGAAAGTGCACTAAAAATATTATAGAAATTTAACTTGGGTCTAGTTGTATCAGGTACATATAAAGTTTCAATGAATTTTTGTTGAGATTAGGATGCTAACATAGCTCTTATGTATTTGCAAATATTCCCCCTCTGATCCAAAATATTTCTGGTTCCAAGCATTTCTGTAGGTTGCATAATATTCTAACAGTTTATATTTAATTCCAAATAACTTTAATGACTCCCCAAGAACTCCACAAATACTATCATTAATTTTAGTACAGAACTTTGCAGTGGCCAGTCAAAACAGACACTAAGACAGGTAATCGAGTTTCCCACTCTCACACAGTGGGTTAGCATGAGGGATAGGGCACAAGACGTTAGAAGTAGGTTGGAAAATCCATGTACCTTAAACAGCAGGAACAGGTGGGAGAAGAGATTTGAAGAAGACAATTCTTTAAACCATTAAACCACATAATTCAGAAGTGCAAATAGAAAAGAATGTGGATTGTTGCCTTACAAAAGACCAAAGTAATGCAAATCAGTAAAAAGTCGCAGATTTGACTGAAATGCTAAAAATTCAGGGTTTATAGTTGATTCTTTTTTTTTTTTTCTTCTTTTTTTTTTTATTAATTTATTTTGCAATACAATTCAGTTCTACATATCAGCCACGGATTCCCTTGTTCTCCCCCCTCCCGTCCCCCTCACCTTCCCCCCAACCCCCCCCCCATTCCCATCTCCTCCAGGGCAAAGCCTTCCCCACAGACTGAGGTCAACCTGGTAGACTCAGTCCAGGTAGGTCTAGTCCCCTCCTCCCAGGCCGAGCCAAACAATCCTGCATAGGCCCCAGGTTTCAAACAGCCAACTCATGCAATGAGCACAAGATCTGGTCCCACTGCCTGGATGCCTCCCAAACAGATCAAGCCAAACAACTGTCTCATCCATTCAGAGGGCCTGATCCAGTGGGGACCCCTCAGCCATTGGTTCATAGTTCATGTGTTTCCATTCATTTGGCTATTTGTCCCTGTGCTTTATCCAACCTTGGTCTCAACAATTCTCGCTCATATAAACCCTCCTCATTCTCGCTAATTGGACTCCCAGAGATCCACCCGGGGCCTAGTCATGGATCTCTGCATCCAGATCCCTCAGTAGTTGGATGAGGTTTCTAGCACAACAATTAGGGTGTTTGGCCATCCCATCACCAGAGTAGGTCAGTTCGGGCTGTCTCTCGACCACTGCCAGCAGTCTGTTGTGTGGGTATCTTTGTGGATTTCTGTGGGCCTCTCTAGCACTTTGCTTCTTCCTATTCTCATGTGGTCTTTATTTACCATGGTCTCCTATTCCTTGTTCTCCCTCTCTGTTGTTGATCCAGCTGGGATCTCCCGCTCCCCCAAGCTCTCTTTCCCTCAACCCTCGCCTTTCATTACCGCCACTCATGTCCAGGCTGTTCATGTAGATCTCATTCCATTTCTCTGTCATTGGGTGATCCCTGTGTCTTTCTTGGGGTCCTGTTTTCCAGGTAGCCTCCCTGGTGATGTGAGTAGCAGACAAGTCATCCTTGTTTCATGTCTAGTATCTTGCTATGAGTGAGTACATACCATGTTTGTCTTTCTGAGTCTGGGTTACCTCACTCAGGATGATTTTTTCTAGATCCATCCATTTGTCTGTAAACCTCATGATGCCATTGTTTTTCTCTGCTGAGTAGTATTCCATTGTGTATATGTACCACATTTTGTTTATCCATTCTTCAGTTGAAGGGCATCTGGGTTGTTTCCATGTTCTGGCTATTACAAACAATGCTGATATGAACATAGCTGAACAAGTGCTCTTGTGGTGTGGTTGAGCATTCCTTGGGTATATGCCCAAGAGTGGTATAGCTGGATCTTGGGGGAGATGGATTCCCAATTTTCTAAGAAAGTGCCATATTGATTTCCAAACTGGTTATACAAGCTTGCATTCCCACCAGCAGTGGAGGAGAGTTCCCCTAGCTCCACATCCTCTCCAGCATAAGGTGTCTTCAGTGTTTTTGATCTTAGCCATTCTGACAGGCGTAAGGTGGTATCTCAGAGTTGTTTTGATTTGCATTTCCCTGATGATTAGGGATGATGAGCAATTCCTTAAATGTCTTTCGGCCATTTGAGTTTCCTCTGTTGAGAATTCTCTGTTTAGTTCTATAGCCCATTTCTTAATTGAACTGTTGGGCATTTTGATGTCTAATTTCTTGAGTTCCTTATATATTCTGGATATCAGTCCTCTGTCAGATGTGGGGTTGGTGAAGATCTTTTCCCATTCTGTAGGCTGTCGCTTTGCCTTGTTGACCGTATCCTTTGCTCTACAAAAGAATGAGAGGAGCCACAAGAATCGAACCCCATTGCTGTGGTTGGTGAGCACAATGACTCTGGAGCTGTTCTAGGATGAGAAAGAAGTTGAAACTTTCAGGACAGAAGCCTCTTCTTCCTCAGCTCTGTGACCATCCACCTCAACCAGGAGATTTTAGGGACTTTGTTTTCACTGGATTACACTAGTGCTTCTGAATGTCATCATGCCATCTTATTTGCATACTCCAGAATAAAATGTATTAAGTACTGAGAAAGTTTCGCAGAACAGCAATTTACTTATCCTATTGGTCAAGATGAAAGGATAACATTTTGAAGTTTTAGCCGTTTTTTCTCTATGTATTCTACCTGTATCGTAGTGGATAGCTGGCGCTGTACTAATTGTGAGAAGAAATTGATCGGATGAATCAGTGAGCCAATAATCAATAACAGAAAAACCATAGCATTAACTGGTAAATTCAGGGGTGTAAGGAGTCTAAACCAACACACAAAGAAACTCATTAGAAACAGATGATATTTGCTTTAATTTTTTTGAAATTATAATATAATTACATCATTTTCCCTTTTCTCTTTCTTTCCTCTAACCACTCCCATGCACCCAAGTCTCTCTCTCTCTCTTTCTCTCTCTCTCAAATTTCTGCCTCTTTTTCTTTGTTGCTGCATATATACTATGTGTGTGTGCTCATGCACATGCCCATGCGTCCCTTTCTCTGTATACAGTCTTAACTGTAAAATACAACCAATCGACATGCCAACATGGAAGGAGGAAAGTTCACAGGACTTCAACCCTAACAAATAAATATAGACTGAGAGTGAGAGAAGTGATCTTTCCCAGGGAGGAGCCAATGCCTCCCCCCACAATTACATTTATTGTTTAAGACATTGTCACTTGATAGCCTGGGCTGGCCTCTAGATTTCAGTCATTCAGCTTACCTCATAAGTGCTGGGGTTACAGGCGTGGATTATCCAGGCTGTGGGGAAGAACACTAAAATTCATAAAGGGGAAAGGCTGGTTAAGAAGAGACTGGGTGGGGCTGAAGAGATGGCTCAACGGTAAAGAGCACTGGCTGTTCTTCCAGAGGTTCTGAGTTCAATCCTTAACACCCACATGGTGGCTCACAACTGCCTGTAACTCCAGTTCCAGAGGATCCAACACGCTCTCACAAACATACATGCAGGTCAAACATCAATGCACATAAAATAAAAGTAATAATATTTAACAGAAGAAGAGAATAGGTCTTTCGGTTTTGTTTTGTGTGGACAGTTTTGTGTGCCAGCTTATGGTTTCTTTGGTTTTGTTTGAAACAGGGTCTTGCTACATAGCTCTGGTAGGCCTGAAACTGACCACCATCCTCTCAGCCTCCTAAGTACTGGTATTCAATTCATAAGCATGCACAGGCAAACTGCCAAGAGACTCTTAAAGCGACTCAAAGCCCTGTACTTCCTTCCCTGCAGGGAAGGGTGAAGGGATGCACCAAGAGCCCAGAAAGCTATGGCTGTGAGGTGCTTCTTGCCCAGACAGAACTGTAGTAGTGGGGGCAGTTTCCTAAGTCACAGCAGTAGTGGGAAAGGAGCCATGGACTGCTGACCTGAAGGAAACATGCATCAAAAATGAGTATCTCAGCAGTAATCCATTTAGACCTGTGAATAACAACTCCAGGTCTGTCGCCTCCTAATTGTTACTCACATATTGTCCTCCAACATCCAACTACTAAGAGTCAAGAGATACGATATTGCCTAGGAGATCCAAGGACAAAGATTAGTGTGTGTTTTCCACAGTCCTCCCTCCCTGAATCGCAATATTCGGGCTCCAAAGCTTTAATATAGAGGTTAGAGGAAATAGCTACATTTTTGCTCATCAGTGAATAAAGTCTATGCTTCAGAGATGTTATATCATTTTTAAGTGAGAGCTTGCTTATCCTCACATTGTGTCTTGCCATGATTTTCTATGATATTCTCATTGCTTTCCTTAAAAAAAGACGAAATAATCAGGATCCCATACTTATGTAAAGACACATACTTGAAGAGTTCTATTTTAATATTTTTGAATTTCATGTTTTTTAATTAGAATTCAAGGTATTAGAGATACTCACAGCATTACATCTAGTATCCACTTATGAGTGAGTACATACCATGTTTGTCCTTCTGAGTCTGGGTTACCTCACTCAGGATGATTATTTTCTAGTTCCATCCATTTGCCTGCAAATGTCATTGTTTTTCTTTGCAGAGTAGTACTCCATTGTGTATATGTACCACATTTTCTTTATTCATTCTTCAGTTGAGGGGCATCTAGGTTGTTTCCAGTTTCTGGCTATTACAAATAATTCTGCTATGAACATCGTTGAGCATGTGTCCTTCTGGTACAATTGAGCATTCCTTGGGTATATGCCCAAGAGTGTTTGTTATAGCTGCCTCTACTGAATGTACCAGTCTCTGCTGGAAGCTAATGGGAGGCATTAGCTTCTTGTAGGAGGGAATGGGGGGTGGGTTGTCTGGGGGAGGCTGGAGGGGTGGGAGGAGGGAAGAGGGGAATCTGTGATTGGTATGTAAAACAAGTAAAAATATTCTCAATAAAAAAGAAAGTAAAAAAATGAATCACAACACTTTCAAACAAAATGTATTTTTAATAAATTCTGCTCCATCCTCTGCCCGCCTCCAGTCCCCTGTATCATAATATTTTGACATTAGAGTTTAACCTCAATTCATACACATGATCTGGACTATACAACACTGAACTCTAACACAAGTCAGCTTTGGAATTATGAACTTATCAGCCAGCTCCATCACAAGGTGACGTTATGCAGCCAGGAAGTCTGGTTATTTCAAATCTACAAAGAATATCCCTAAGCCACACCTTTCAAAAATATTTTAATACCATCTGAGTCCTTGCTGAACACGGAAGATGGGAAATGGAGTTGCATTCACAAAGAATGTGTGGAGACTGCCAAGACAGCAAATAATTTCTGGACATTCCCCTTATTTGGAAATACCCTAGTTCTAGAACTCTGGCTGTTTAAACAAAAGCACCATATCTCTTTTTGAAAACATGTATTTCCAAAATGTGAGAGAATCAAATACTCTGCTACTCAGTTCCCTTGTGATTTACTTGAAAAGAACTTGGGGGTGCGGGGCGGGGGGTGTAGAGGCAAAGTCTGCCAAGAACTGCAAGTAGCTTCCTGTAGACACTGTGCTATAATGGGGAAAGAGCAGCCGTTGAGAGCCAGCAGGCCTGTTGCTGAATCCATCTGCATTCAACTGGTTAGGTGACCTTGGGCAAGTAACTTCATCTTCTCTCTGGTTCATCTGTAAAAATAATTGAATTGTATCAAATGAAACAAACATATGTGAAAGTGCTTACTGAAGGACGTTTCACTGCTCCACCACAGTGGGAAAGCAGACTAGTTGTACATGGTTACTCTGATATACAGAAATAAACACGTACATGTCTTCTGGGGACATAAAATAAGTTTGATGAGTTGGAAAAGTCCTTAGACAAAGCAAAACTATATAAAGTGATACTTGACCAAGTGCAAATTAGAAAGTAGAGTGAGCAACATTCCAATAGACTCGATTTATTCTTCCTCAAATGGTTACCATAAACATCTTCTCAGCATCACAGTTGCATTCTGAAATTTGCTGTGTGTAACACATTAAGAAATTCTAATTAAGCTGGGCAGTGGTGGTGCACGCCTTTAATCCCAGCACTCGGGAGGCAGAGGCAGGCGGATCTCTGTGAGTTCGAGGCCAGTCTGGTCTACAGAGTGAGATCCAGGACAGGCACCAAAACTACACGGAGAAACCCTGTCTCAAAAAAAAGAAAAAAGAAAAAAGAAAAAGGAAAGAAAGAATTTCTAGCTAAATAAAATCCCAAGGCTTGTTATGTCAAAGAGAACTATAGAAATAGTATTTATAAAAAAATTAATATCTGAAGTCCGGATACTTCTGTCCAAACAAAAGAAAACTCAGTTCAAATCAAATGACAGTTGATGGAGTGACTCTTAGTACAATGAAGACACCAGGATGGATGGCAAAATCATCACATACCCACCGTATTTCAGGGCATCCTCTCAATTACCCAAGAATTTCACAGTGGCTTTTAGTTATGTTGAAATCATTTTATTAAGAAACTCCTCCTTGAGCTGGAGCGATGGCTCTGTGGTTAAGTGTGTGTGCTACTTTTCCAGGAGACCCAGGTTCAGTTCTTAGCATCCACATAGTGGCTCACAACCATCTGAAACTCCAGTTCCGGAAGATCCAATGCCCTCTTCTGACCTCTGCAGATACCAGGCATGCACAAAGTGCACATAGACACATACAGGTAATCACGCACACACATAAAATAAAAAGAAAAAAAACTCTTCTTGGGTCTGGAGAGAAGGTTCAGTGGTTAAGGGTGCATATTGATTTTGCAGAGAACCACAGTTGGATTCCTAGTACCCATATCAAGTGGCTCAAAACCACCCATTTCCCCATATCGAGGTGTGTGATGCTTCGGACACCCACAGGCACTGTCATTCATATGCTCATTCTGACACATAGACCCATATGCATACACATAATTAAAAGTAATAAAATATTTCATTAAAAAAATCTCTCCTGGGGCTGGGGAAATGTTTTAGTTGGTAAGGTAACTGTAGCACAAGCATGAGGACCTGAGGATGGCTTCCTAGCAACCATGTACAAATTGGGGGCTGGGCACATGGCTGTAACTCCAGTTTATGAGCTGGGGTAGAGGTGCTGTAGACACACTTAGATCCCTGGAGCTTGTTGGCCAGGCATCTTAGGAAATCGATAAGCTACATGTTTTAGTGACATACCCTACCTAAAATAATAATAATAATAATAATAACGTGGAGAATGATTGAGGAAGACAAGACACTTGAAGTTAGCCTCTATCCTACACACACACACACACACACACACACACACACACACACACACACACGCACATGCACATGCACACACATGCACACATGCACACATGCACACACGCACATGCACACTTGAACATAATGGAAGGGGGAAGTAAAAAGTCTATTGTAAGTATTATAATTGAGAGGTCAGAAATAACACATCAAACAATCAGGATAACAGTATTTTGATAAAGGTTAATTGGAACACATTCATGTCCACTCAGTTATATACTGCTAGGGCTGTTTTCAGACCACAGTAGCAGAATTAGAGAGACATGACAAAGACCATATGATTCACCAAGATTGAAATAGGTACCAACTGGACCTCTACAGAAAATGATGGCATGTTCTTACCTTAAAGACTAACAATCTGCAGCACGCAGATTGGGATCAGAGACCATGCATTTACCTGTCTATGGGATATTTTCATTCTAAAAGATGATCATATTAATGTCATCTGTACATTGCTTTGGTGAAATATTTTGAGAAGTCAGGGAGAGGGAACACTTGTTGGGTATTATTTTCCAAAATAATAGAAGTCATCTATGTGGCATCCTAAATTGGAAATTTTGCTGATATTTTAATGCCTAATGACTGTAAAGTTTGTATGATAACAAAGGCATGTGGAAGTTAATCTGCAGTTAGCTGCTTTCTTTCTTCATCTTCCTTAAACAAATGAAAATATAGGCAAAGTCAGCTTTGGGGGAGGTGTATCAATCCCATAGAAAATTTACTCTAAAATAACAGGGCTGAAACACATTAACTGTCCCACATTCTTTGTGAATTTTTGAAAATTTTGTGAACTCTACTAATGATATCCCCTGAGACACAGAGAAATAAGCCTCAGCACTGTTGGATTTCAAGAACCTTCCTCCCAAATCAGAATTGACAATCAGTCTAATGCAGCCTGAAGCTTATCCTCCCAAATAATGTGGTTTGAAAGATAAAGAATCTCGACAAAGTAAACGGGAAAAACAGACAGAGGACTGCAAAGCGAGAGAGGAATCTCTATTCAAAACAATGCAAAGGCATCAAGATGGATCCAGGCTATGACAAGTAATTCACAAGCTATAACTCACTGATGGCTAAGTGTCTTTGATATAAGCTGCATTTTTAAAAAAGTAAAAAAGATTAGTCTGGCTTCCTTTGTTCTTCATGGATATGTTCCAAGGTAAAGTTCAAACTAATGTTAGTCTTGGTTATTTAGTTTTATTATGCCTATGACAACAAAAATAAAACATTCTCCCTATTGTTCCCGATAAGTTGAAAGGTTTCAAATGTATTTTCCTGTAAAGCAGGCAGAGGAGGCAACTTCCCCTTGAAAACTGGAATCTAAGTAAACTCCGGCAGAGCTTACAGCCTAGGCGGTGAGGAAAACCAAATCCAAATGGTAAAGTGGGAGAGCTTTAGCAACAAAGCAACATCTGATGACATAGTTTCTTATTTCTTATAAGAAACACAAAGAACTCAGTTTTCAATCTGCTGCTGCCATTTGGTTACTAAAGAACTTCACTTTATAGTATTTTACTAAAAGACAAAAATCAGGAAAATAAAAGATATTCCTAGAATTATGTCCTGACTTGAGGACTTTGCATTTTAAATTCTATCACATGTAAACATACATTTTAGAAGGAGGAAAGAGCTTTTTGCCATAAACCCTGGGAATATTTACAGATATGCTTTGGATCTGAGATGTCAGAGTAAGGCAACAGAGTAAGTCCAGTGGTGTCAGGGGATGTACTATCTGGCCAGAAATTATTTTAGTATACCACCAAGTTAGAGCAGATTGGTGGGGGGATAAATAGAGGCACACAATGTGCATGTGTCCTTAAAACTGAATGGATTTAAAAGAGAGAGGGGGGCAGAAAGGGAGGGAAGAAAATAAGAAAGGAAGGGGGAAAGCCAGGACTCAGGAGACAGAGGCAAGCAGATCTCGGAGTCTGAGGCCAGCCTGGTCTACAGAGTGAGTTCCAGGACAGGAAAAGCTATATAGTGAGAACCTGTCTCAAAAAAAAATCTGAATAGATTACTTCAAGGCCACCACTAGTGACTGGCCTTGGAACATATCCACCCAAGAGTGGGAAATGAAAACTGAAATCCTGAACAAAAAAAATTAAGCTGAATGCTACAAAGCGCCCCAGAGTATAATTTTCAATTTCCCCTATGAAAAGATTTAGAGAGGTTTTCAGAAGGCTCTGTCAACACGTCATCAGGACTCAGGGATATGGATATTCTGATGGATACACAGAAGCAAGAGTACTCAGAGTATTTTACAATTGTCTTTGGTCAGACCATATTTCTCTCCTGTTCAATCCTCCCCGAGGACTCGAACAACTTTTGAAAATCTAATCCAAGCTATCATCACAATTAACATGGCAATACACAGGTTTGGTTTGGTTTTTTTCTATCCACATCTCTGAACTGCTTAGTATCCTTAATCCAACATTCCTCCTGCCAATTTTACAGTATGCCAAATTCATTGTCACCTTAGGTTGTCTGCCACTCAGTCTTTTGGCAAGTTCTTCCCTGAAACTTACACACACTTTACTCCCTTGCTAAAGTGATGCCTTCTTCTTCTTTTTAAAGATAATTTATTTATTTTTATTTCATGTGCTCTCATGTTTTTCCTGCGTGTATGTCTATGTGAATTACCTGAACCTGAGTTACAGGCAGTTATGATCTGCCATGTGGGTGCTGGGAATTGAACCAAGGTCTTCTGGAAGAGCAGTCAATGCTCCTAACCACTGATCCATCTCTCCAGGCCCAAATTTGATGTCTTTATTCAGATATCACCACCACCAGTGAGTGGCTATCTCTTATCTCTGAATACTTTGTACAAAATTATTACCCATTCATTCATTATATCATTAAGCTGCCTTAATTGTAATAAGAATAATTATCAGACTACAATAGAGTGCAGAGATACTGATAAATTTGCTTAAGTCTTTCATACGACTGCAAGCTCCATGAAGATGTTGACTTAGTCTGTTAATCTTCTGTGTGTGAGAGTTAGAATAGGCCTTGACACATAGAAGGTATTCAACTAATACTTGTTAAATAAGTAAATTAACTAAAACAGATATTCTGGAGGAGTGGCCATGAGAACAGGCGGGATCAGGTTGGGGGAGGGTGGATGGATAGAGTACTAGGAAGACAACTGGAATGGAGGGGCATCTCTGGGATGAGCTAGAAATCTACAACAATGGAAACTCCCAGGAATCTATGGGGCTGACTGTAGATATGACTCCTAGCAATGGAAAATACAGAACCTGAAGTGGTCATCTCCTATAATCAGGCAAGACCTCCAGTGGAAGAATTGGTACCTTAACCCAGCCACATAATCTCTGACCTATAATTTGCCATGCCTACAAGATATGCTGGGACAAAAGTGGCACGGAAATTACGGGAGGGGCCAAACAATGACTGGTCCATCTTGAGACCCATACTATGAAAGGGATCCCACCCTGACAATGCCTGAAGGGACGGGACCCAGAGGCTGGACAGCCCAAAGACCTAGGATAGAACCAAGCATGATTGGCAAAAAAAAAAGAAAAAAGTCAATGAAATGACTCCTAATAATATTCTGCTAGACTCATAGATTGATGCCTAGCCCAATTGTCATCAGAGAGGCTTCACCCAGAAACAGATGGAAACAGATGCAGAGACCCACAGCCAAACATTAGGCAGACCTTGGGAAATCTTGTGGAAGAGGGAGAGGAAGGACTATAGGAGCCAAAAGGACCAAGCACACCATGGGAAAACTAAGAGTCAACTGACTTGGGTTCATAGGGACTCACAGAGACTGAACTGCCAACCAGAGAATGTGTATGGGATTGAACTGGGCACTCTGCACATTTGTTGCAGTTGGGTGGCTTGGTCTTTTTGTGGAACTCCTGGCAGAGGGAGCAGAGGCTGTCTCTGACTCTGTAACCTGCTCTTGGGGGCCCTTCCTCCCGCTGGGTTGCCTCATCCAGCCTTAATAGGAGAGGAGGTACCTAGTCTTGCTGCAACTTGATATGCCATGGCTGGCTGATATACATGGGAGGCCTGTACTCTTCTGAAGGGAAGGGAGAGGGAGTGGAAAGGGGAAGGTTGCTGGAAGGGGCTGGGAGGAGAGGAAAGGAGGGAGGGAGAGGAAACTGTGACTAGGCTGAGGAAAATTAATAAACTGATTAATTTTAAAAAATCACATTTTGTAGAACTTTTCCCTTTTAAACTGCGAGGCTTAAACATTCTAAAGCTGTGAGATAAATAAAAATCAATTTTTAAAGACTTCCAGAAAATTTAACTCTCTAAGTGACCATAGCAGTTGAAATCACATTTGAGCTATGCTTGATTCCTTATGTGAATTTGTGAGTATCTGTGTCAGTGTGTGTGTGTGTGTGTATGTGTGTGTGTGTGTGTGTGTGTGTGTGTGTGTGTGTGATATGTATGTGTGCTGTGTGTGCATGTGTACATCTTCTGTGTGTGTATAAATATGTGTGTGTGTGTGTGTGTGTGTGTGTGTGTGTGTGTGTGTGTGTGTGTATGCACGTGTGTATGTGGAGGTGCAAAACCCATGGTGTCTTCCTCTATTGCTGTCTTTCTTAATTTTTTATTCTATTTTATTTTTATTTATGTATATGAGTGTTGTAGATATGTAAGTGCACTGCGTGCATGCCAGAGGTCCACAGATGTCAGAGTAGTGTTCTGGAGCCCCTGGAACTGGAATTACCAGTGTCTATAAGCCACCAGGTATGTTCTGGGAGCTAAACTCCAGGTCCTCTGCAAGAGCAAGAACTGTTCTTAACCACTGAGCCTTCTCTCCAGCCCCACGGTTTTGAAACCGTCTTGAAAATGTGGCAATTAGTTCATTTTCAGTTAATCATGGAACAGGCTGGCTACCTTAAGTTGCCATATGACATGAGAAAGAAAAAGAAGGCTCACAGTTCAGTGCTGTCTATTGTTCTATTTGTATACGTGTCTTTGACCTCTAAATTCCTGAGTTACAGGTCTGGATGAAACTCTTAAACTAAATCATGAAAAGATTGCAATGCCTCTATTTTGGATATGATTTTAAATTAAAAGTACAATTCACTACAAACTGTTGTTTTACCTCTGACATTTTCCCATAATGACTATCTCAGTCTCTTACATAAAATAATAGATGTAAACTTATCTCAGGTACTGAAAGTGCTCCAAGTTAGCAAGCGTGGTCTCAATATATCTTTAGGGTAAATCAGAAAGCAGAATGAAATAGCTACATTGCTTCCTCTAGCGCTGCAACTTAAGGGAAAAATTTCTTTAGAGTAATTCAGGACTGAGGAATGACCCAAAATAACTTTGCTTTGAGGACAATGACAAGGATACATCTGCAATCACCATCAGTGAAGGCCCTCTGAAAACTAGAGCAGTTAGCTGCTGCACGATGTGACCCAAGAGGCACCTTGGGGGGCATCTGATCCCACTAACCTGTATTGCACACCTTGTAGACAACTTGCATGACCCTTCTTAAGGAGAAATGAATAGTTTAACTAAATTGAGGAACTTTTGTTATGTCAGAAGAATACAGCATCACAAAGAATTGGCTTATATAACTAAAATAGTCTTTTTAAATATCTGCATGTGTTTGTGTGATGTGTCTGTGTGAATATTCATGTCTGCAAAATAGTACACACATTCAGTGACACACATGTGGAGTTCAAAAGACAATCTTTGATGTTGGTCCTTGCTTTCCACCTTGAGAAAAACACAAGGCTAGCTGGCCCACAAGCATCCAGGGATTCTCTTGTCTCTACCTCCAATTTTACTATAAGAAGGCTGACGTTACAGACACTTGCTACTATGTGACTTCTGGGGATTGGAACTCAGGTCTGCACATTTGTATAGCAAGCATTTTAGCCATCTCTCCAACCTAAAACACATCCTTTTGCTACCAAGCCAAAACTGGACATACTATAACAGACCCCCAGACCATAACACAACTGAGGCCATGATGGAAGTACCATTCAGGCCTTGAAAGCCAGCACGTAGGCAGTAACACTTTCTAAAATGAGAACAAAGACCTAATCTGTTAAAGTCCATAGTTCTGGGAAAATTCCTAAATGTACTAACCTTGTTTTTTGGCTTCTAGAGTTCTGCTTCTGGATAACTGTTCTTGCTAACTGAGGTGTGGGAACCCAGGATGTAGCTTTTGTGCATAAAAGCCCACCCTGAGCTGGCCCATGATGGTGCACACCTTTAATCCCTGCACTCTGGAAGTAGAGGCAGGCAGATCTCTGAGTTCAAGGACAGTCTTGCTACAGAGCAAGTTCCAGGATGGCCAGGCCTACATAGAGAAATGCTGTCTTGGAAAATCAAAAATAAACAAATAAGTTTTAAAAAAAAGGTCGATGTTGAGAAAGGTTCATCACCACACTAGGGTCCCAGACACCCAATGTAGTGCTGGTTGGCTAATAATGACTTTCTGTTGACTTGAATCCACGTCTGATTAGTCTCCTCAGGTCAATATCTACAACAACTGAGCTGGATTTCTGGTTCTGTTTTAAAATATGTTCTTAGCATGTGTGAGGAACTGGGTCCAGTCTTCAATGCATGCAAAAGGGTTTTGTTAGTTAGTTAGCTAGTTAGTTAGTTAGTTAGTTAGTTAGTTAGTTAGTTAGTTAGTTAGAGACTGGATCTCTTGTAGCCTAAAGGATGACCCTGATTTCCCAGTCCTTTTATCTCCATATCCCAAATACTGGAATTATAGGCATGAACAGCTAGGTATAGTTTAGGTCTAGTTTTATACAGCACTGGACATACAACATACAGCTTTGTGCATTTGGGGCAAACATTCTAACAATGGAGCTATAACCAAAACTCAAAAAGTTGTGTTTTTTATTCTATTTTTGCTTATGTTATCTGAATTTCATAATAATAAACTATTTTCATAGGATATCCTATACTAGGGAAAAAAACTACTTTTGTGTGTACCAGATCCCTCACAGAGGACCAGGTACACAAATGGCATATGCTAGACGGAAAAGGGGAAGAAAGCAAGAGACTGGAGAGATGGCTCAGCAGTTAAGAGCACCAGCTGCTCTTCCAATGGACCCAGGTTCAATTGCCAGCACCCTTGAGGTTGCTCACAACTCCAGTTCCAGGGGATATGATACTCTCTTCTGGCCTCCATAGGCACCAGGTAAACAAGTGGTACACAGGCATACAAGAAAACAAAACATTCATACACATAAAGTAAAAAAAAAAATGAAAAGAGAGAAAGCAAAAGCAGAGATTAAGAGACACTCTACTTAGCAAATGACTAAGTAACAGGGAGGAAGGAGAGTCAACAAAGTAGTTCATGCAGTTAAGCCTGATGAACTTTTCTGTTGTGAAGGCTCAGTCTGTAAGGGAGATTCAATTCTCTGGTAAACTTTCAAATAGCAAAATACAAAGCAGTTCAAGAGTAGCAACAGAGCCAAGTTGTAGCAAGCTTTCTTTTGGCACTATCTTTGGGTCTCCAGCCCCCAAATAATGACACAGAGACTTCTTATTAATTATGAAAGCTTGCTCTTAGCTTGGGCTTTTTCCCAACTAATTCTTATCATTTCAATTAACCCATCTCTATTAATCTGTGTTCTTCCACATGGCATTCATTACCTTTCTTCCATCTTACACCTCTTGTTTCCTCTCCATGTCTGGCTGGCAAATCTGCCTTTCTTCTTCCCAGAGTTCTCTCTGCCCAGAAGTCCCACCCATACCTCCTGCCTAGCTTTTGGCCATTCAGCTTTTTAATTACACCAATCACAGCAATACGTCTTCACGCAGTGTACAAAATATCTCACAACACCAAGTGCCACATGATACATGAAGCAATAGAGCCTTCTTGGTAGTTTATAGTGTGGGAGGTAGTTGAAGATATAAGAGTTTTGTGTATTAACTGGATGCTTAGAGGTCTAACTTAATAACAAAATGGTATAAATAGCCCAAATATGCATTAACAGACAACTAAAAAAAACAAATTAAGGTATATAAAAGCAATTGAATATAATGAATGCAATCATTTAGAAGGAATAATTTTTGGTAGGCATCAGTGGTAGCTGTAGAGAGTCATAACTGGTCAAAGAGCCGAGATGTTCAATGTTTAACCATGAATGGAACATCTCCAACATCCCCATCCAAGGCTTAAGGAACATCTCAGAAGAAGGGTGGAACAAACTATTAAGAGCTAAAGGAAGCAGGGGAGAGGTGTGGAACATTGATTCTGGGCATGAGATTGGGCCCATTAACTTCCTGTCAAGGAATGTGAAGGGACTTAACTTCCTGTCATGGAATGTGGAGGGACTCATGGGGCCCTCCCCTCCCTGAAGAATTATAGGCAGTTAACTATTGATGGGAGGACATTTTCTTCAATGGTCTACCCACTGGTCAAGATGCCCATACTCCTATAGACAAACTCTTACTCACGGTCCTATAAACAGCCCTAGTTAAACTAACTGGGTCACAAAAAGAAAAGATGTATAAGTAGAAGAGTGGCAAGTTGGAAAGAGGAAGCAGGTTAGTGGGAATGGAAGTGGACAAGAAGAGGTAATGCAGGGTGAATATGATCCAAATACATTATGTATGTGTATGAAAATGTCACAGTTAAGCTCATTATTATGTGCTGTGGGATGGTCTGTATGTCAAATGTGTTGCTGATTGGTCAATGAATAAATCACTGATTGTCAGTGGCCAGGCAGGAAATGTAGGCGGGACAAGGAGGAGAATAGAGCTGGGAAGTGGAAGGCTGAGAAGAGACACTGCCAGCCGCCATCAGGACAAGGAAGATGTAAAGTACCGGTAAGCCACAAGCCACGTGGCAAGGTATAGATTAACAGAAATGGATTAATTTAAGCTGTAAGAACAGTTAACAAGAAGCCTGCCACGGCCATACAGTTTGTAACCAATATAAGTCTCTGTGTTTACTTGATCGGGTTTGAGCGGCTTGGGACTGGCGGGTGAGAGAGATTTGTCCTGACTGTGGGACAGGCAGAAAAACTCTAGCTACAATTATGTGTAACAAATATATGCTAATACAAATATTTTCTAAAAGGGAATAAGTACTAGTATATACAACAAACAGTATGGCTGAACTTGCAAAAATAAATGCCAACTGAGTGTGATGATGTGTGCCTAGAATCAGAGTCCTTGGGAGACAAAGGCAGGAAGATCAGGAGTTCAAGGTCATCTTCAGCTCCATAAGGAGTTCAAGACCAGCCTGGAACACATGAGACCCTGTCTCAAAGAAAAAGAGGAAAAGACGGAGAGGAGAGGAAAGAGGGGAAGGACCGGGAAGAAGGAAGGGACTCCACACACAAAATGTTATCTGTTATAAGGATATATTTAGATTTCACAGAGAAATCAGGGATCTTAGGGTTTCTTTTGCTGTGATAAAACACCATGACTTAAGACAATTTGGGGAGGAAAGGGTTTATTTGGTTTACACTTCCTCATTACAATCCACCAGGAAAGGAAGTCAGTGCAGGAACCTGGAGTCAGGAACTGATGCAGAGGCTCCGGGAAACTCTGCTTACTAACTTGCTCCTTGTGGCGTACTCAGCCAGCTTTCTTATACTATCCAGGACCACATCTCCAGGGGTAGCATCAACCATAGTATGCTGGCTCTCCCACATCAGACTTTAGTCAAGACAATAGCCCACAGGGATGCGTGCCTATAGGCCAATCTGATGGAGGCATTTTCTCTCAGTTAAGGTTCCCTCTTCCCAGATATGTCTAAGTTTTGTCAAGTTGACAAAAACAAAACAAAACAAAAAAACCGCACAGCCACGATAGAGGGTTTCTTTTTATTGTTACACTCAAACAGATATATTGAAATTTTTATTTTACCTTGAGGAAGCTTACTTGGATCTCTCTAATATATTACTGGATATTTCTCTACTTGGCTTAAAGGCTTAAATGACCTAGTATTTTTCCATGCAGCCTCTGTGACAGGGAAAACTATTAGGCTGCATGTCTAGCCACATTCTGTGATGAAATTCCATCAACAAATGCTGGGGAAGTATATCCACAGTTGTGTGTCTGAGGTCACTACAGAAGAACATTCCAGAGAGGGCTGAAATCATAAATCAGGATTTCATCTTTTCACCTTTTCTTCAATTTGTGTGTTTGCTTCAGATAAAGATTTTTATGGCATGATGGCTATGGTGAAGACATGTGCCAAGGTGAACATAATTTAAATGAGGGAATAATTTCATTCCATCTGTATAGTTTGAAATATGTTAACACAGAGAGAGAGACAGAGACAGAGACAGAGACAGAGAGAGACACAGAGAGAGAGAGGGAGGGAGGGAGGGAGGGAGAGAGAGAGAGAGAGAGAGAGAGAGAGAGAGAGAGAGAAAGACAAAGAAAGAAAGAAAGAAAGAAAGAAAGAAAGAAAGAAAGAAAGAAAGAAAGAAAGAAAGAAAGAAAGAAAGAAAGAAAGAAAGAAAAAGTACCAATGTGGGCTCACACTGTAGCTCAGTTGTATAAAGTACTTGCCTACCATGTGTGAGGCCCTGGGTTTAATTTTCAGAACTACATATACATGAAACATTGTTAGATATTTTCAAAATAATGAAATCTTTGTTTTCCTTTAACATTATTTCTGATTATGTGAGGGAGGTGTGGACACAGACTCTCATGTAACCCAGGTTTATCTGAAACTCAAAAGACCTGAGGATGGTCTAGAACACTTCCAAGCTTCTTGCTCTGCTTTCCAGGCACCAGGATTGCAGGCCTGTGCTACAGTGACCTGTGATGCACGATATTTGTTCTGTCTCCTCCTTTTACCACCCAGTTACCCTCCAGTAAGCAAGAACACGTTTTAGCCAAAATCTGTACAAGGCAGTCCTGCTCTACTTAAAACAATGTTATTTCTGCAGAGACTTTTAACATTAGTTTTCATCTAAGATGGCGTCAGAGACTATTTTCTAGTAATGTTTCAGTTAGCATTCATTTTACATTATTTACACAACTTAATATAGCAGCAGCTACATAGAAATGCCTAAAAGTCACTCAACCCAAAGGAGCAGCAGCAAATGTTGTGTTAATGACTATGGAGAAGACCACATACAAAATTAAATTAATGAATCCAATTAAACTAAATGAATGTGGGAGCTGGAAATGTAGCTCAGTTGTACAGAGATTGCCTAGCAAGTGTGAGGCCCTAGACTCAAACCCGGCAATGCAATTAGTCGATAACTAATTCAATAAATGAATGCTGATGCAGGATAGCATATCAAAAGAATTCTAAAAGAGCCAGGCTCGTAGTGTATAGACTGCATTCCCAGTACTCAAGAGGCTGAGGTAAGTGGATGGCCACAACTTCAAGGTCAGTGTGCTATACATAGTAAGTCCTGGGCCAGCCAGGAATATATAGTGAGATCCTATTTCAAAAGGGACAGGGACAGGGACAGAATGCTAAAATCTTTGTGGCTTCTGATGCTCAACTCATTGCACTGATTCTAAGCAACATTTCTATATGCCCTTGGATTTCTCATAAACTTTTAATTGTGTGGTTAGTTAGCATGTTATCTTCATGGATACAATTGCAGGCAAATGGCTTGATTTTAGAACTGTGAGTTATAAAAATAAAAAAAAATGAAAGGTGTTCAAATTACAGCTTGCTAAAAGGATACCTCCCTAGGCAGCATCTCATTTTGACTGGGAGATGGTTTGAGCCATGAAAGAGGCAATGGCTTTGGACTCAAGAAGAGAAAGGCTCAGGGAAGTGACTTATTGCTCTATTCCTCTGTAAATTAGAGACTCTCACAGAGCTGCCATTTTAAGCAGTAGAGAATACAATGTGGATGAATATACATAAAATATATACATAAAATATACATACTTTTGCTTTTGTAAGCAATAAATCAATATTCTCTTCAAATGTGTCAATTACAGGGAAATCCGGGCTCATTCCTTCAGAAACATCCTAGATGCCAGTAACTTTACATGCTTTAATCACATTATACTTTATATTTTTTGTGCTTCACCCTGTGCCGCCTTGATTACTCCTCTTGGTTATTTTCTTGGCGCCTTTTAAAGCACTCTTTCTAGACAAGTTTTACTTCCCGGGTGTTTTCACTGCCAAGGTCTGCTGTGTCCTCTCTCTTCCACCTTTCTCTTCAGCTCATTTCTTACTATCTCTAGTCATTCATCTGCTTTTCCTCAAACGTCAAGGTGTCGGTGGCTCTGAGGTATGTTTCGATAGATTGTTTTTCAGCAACTAAATCCCTTCATCAGAGAAATAATGTATAAATGAGGTGAGACGAGGTACTGAGCTCACTGGAGTTTTTAAGCACACATACCAGAACTTACGTTTGATTTTTTTTTTTTAATAAGTGGCACCAAGTAGTCACTGGGGGTGTTCATCAACTTGACTGCAATGATAAAACTTTTATTAAGAACATAGTTCTCAAGCACTAAGTGTTTTATGCTTATGCAAGTTCACTGCATACCTCAATTCAGAGGTAGACTTTCTAGCTCCACTCTCCCTCAACTGTCTAATGGCCTCTTTTTCCAAAAGATCCCTTGCAGGGTTCAGTCCCTGTAATAATACCCTCCCTAGCTTCTTCTTGCATCATTTGAAACAACTGGGAGAAGTTCATCAGCTAAAACCCAACTCTCTGCCTAGTCCTTATCTGCACCTTGGTTGTTGAATGCAGATGAAGAGAGGAAAAACAATGCTCCTAATTTATTATTTCACCAGCTCCTGTATCCAAATGTCCAAAACGAGTTCTTTCCATCAACACCGTCTCTTTTCAGAAAAACGTTCTATAAAAGAATTTCCACTGTGACCCGACCACATCTACTGCACTACCAGCTTCTGAACCTATGTATGGAAATGCCAGCATGTCTCTTTGTGCCCATGTGCCAACGCTTCTACTGGCTTAGTAGATCGGAAAGCCACTTACTCCAATTGTAAAAGTTTCCTTTGAAATTTTATCTTACTTTATTGGCAGGCAAATAACAAAAGTACTAGGTATGTAAGAAATACAAGGAAGCCTTTCAAACACACTATGATTAAAATATGTTTAGGGGCTGGAGAGACAGCTCAGCAGTTAAGGCAACAGATGCCCTTCCAGAGGATCTGGATTTGATTCCCAGCAACTACATGGTGGCTCACAACCAGCTCTAAGTCCAGTTCCAGGATGTCTGATGTGCTCTTCTGACCTGTACAGACGCTAGACACAAAAGTGGTACATGCAAACAAACCACCCATACATATAAATAAATTTAATTACAATTAAATATATAAATTTGAGCAAACACTGAAAAGTTGTGGGTTTTGACATACTAAATACAATAAAGATGTGACAAAATGCTTGATCATGGCTTTGTAAATAGTTTTATGAAGATATATTTTCTTTTAATATAAATTTTAATTCTCAAAATATGCTAGACTAATGTTGGGTATACTCTATATGTTTATTATGAACAAATAAAGCATATGCAAATATCCTTGATTAAACAGAGTTTAACCTGGCTGGCCTTGAACTCACAGAGAGATCTGCCTTCCTCTGAGTCCTGAATGATGGGATTCAAGGACCTTTCTTATACAGCCCAGACCTAACTGCCCAGGGGCAGGGCTGTTAGAGTGAGCTGGGAACCCCTACATCAATTATCCATTAAGAAAATAATTCACAGATATGCCCACAGGCCAATTCAAAGAACACAATTCCTGAATTGAGGTTTCCACTTCCCAGCTGTGTCAAGATGACAACAGAAGCTATGACAGTCACTATCTATTACAAAAAGAAGTTTCTCTGATAAGGAATGAAAGATTCACTAAACTATGTTTATAAAGATAACTTAGGAAGGAAGGGGCAGGCAGAACTAAGTTCAAGGCCAGCCTGGACTACATAGCAAGTTCCTGGCACTCAAGGCTACATAATGAGACTTTGTCTAAAATAAAGATAAAAAAAGAAAATGAAAGGAAAAGAGATTTTTAAAAAAACTTAGGCAACAGTTTATTTAGCAGAAAAAGAGATACAGGCAGTTACATGCTTTGGGCTAGTTAACAGTATCATCATGAGTTCCATCATATTGAGCAAGCTTTAAAATCCAATAGGAAAGTGGCTGGTTACTTCCATAACATGGCATTTTCAAACATACATATCTAAAGATTCGAAGCTAATATGCACATGAGAAAAAACATGCAGCATTTGTCTTTCTGGGTCTGGGTTACCTAAACTTTTAATATCCTATCTTCATTTTGGGCTTTTACAATTTTAACTATAATATGTTATGCAGAGTCTCTTCTATGGTCCTGTCTATTTGGAGGTTTTAGGCCTCTTATAGTTGGTGGACACCTCTTTCTTTAGCTTCGGAAGTATTTCTTCTATGATTATTTTTAATTTCTTAAAATTAATTTAAGTAAAATTACATCGCTTCCCCTTTTCGCTTTCCTCCCTGAAACCAATCTCATGTACCCCTCAATTCTACCTCAATTAATGTCGGGATTTTCTTTGTTATCTGTGTAAGGATTCTGTCCTTAATTATGTCATCAGCCTGGGACAGCGTCCCAGCCTAAAAAGCAGGTGGGCCCTCTGTGCGTCTCTCTTTCCTTTCTGCTCCTTCCTTCTGTCTGTCCTCTCTCTCCGTCTCTTTCTTTTCTGCTCCTTCCTTCCGTCTGGACCTCCTTCTTCTCTTTCTGCTCTCTCTCTCCCTCTCTTTCTCCCTCTCTCCTTCTCTCCCCCCTCTCTCCCAATAAAGCTCTAAAAAGGCAACTATGGCTTGTGACTCTCCTCCAGCACTCTCCTCCATTGGCATGGCTGCTGCAGCCACGAACAGCGTGCCATTTAACCAACATTGGTGCCGAAACCTGCGATAGACCACCGAGGACCTGCTGATTGCTGCTGCTTGCCGCCTCCTCCCCCATCCAGTGAGACTGCAAGACCCCAAGCGCGCGTGCGTCCCTCGCCTCCCCTGGACCCCTACACAGCTACCACTACTGATACCTCCATGATTCTTCAACACAGTGAGTGAGTCCGCAGTTCTTGCGGCTGTAGTCTGAGCTATATTCTTTGTGACAGACACCCCGGGGTTTGTCCTCAGGCTGTGCTGGCAACGGGAGGCACATTTTTGCTCCTGATGAGGGGGTAAATGCTGTCTCAGGTCTACTGGGTGGACCAACTGCAGTACAGCCGCAGCCCTTCCCATCCCTTGACAAAGAGGTTGGCAAACCTGAGCTCATTCTTAGATCTCTCTTCACTCCTCAGGGACACCTGAGATTGGAGTCTGATCCCAGTTTGTTATTTTAATTTTTTATTTTTCTCTTGGCTACAGCCATGAGACAAAGGGGCGGATATGATACATTTACCACCTACATTGGCAGATAGGGGCGGGCACCAGTAAACCTGGCCGAATAACAGTGTTGTGGGAACTTCTGCCAGTGAACAGGCAAATAAAAAGTTACTTTATCTCCAAGCTTTCTGCTAAAGTTCTAAACCCTTCTCCTTCCCCACTTCTGCATCTGCCATGTGCAACCTTTTCTGACTGACTTCCGCTGGCAGTGGGTGGGTTCAAATGGGCGGGCTTGGGCGGTTTCTATGACTCACCCTAACTCACCTTAACTCCACCCACTCATTCTCACGTGCATACAGACAGGGCCCTGATCTTTGCCTTGTCCCTAATTCAAAAAAAAAAATTTCATGCACCACAAGTTTTTCTCTTCCCAGTTCCCTATTCTCACTCTTCAGCCAATGATACAGGACCACGACAGAACCAGAGTTCAGAGATCATCACCTTTTTTTCTGTGTCACCAACATCTTGTCAAACAGAAAGTTCCCAGCCACAGCCAAAAGGGATACATGTCTCCAGAGCAAACGGATAACAGACAGCATCCCACAATGCCTGTCTACCTCGGAAAACTCCCCTTCTCCATTCACCCCAGAGCCAACCGACGTCCAAAAATCAGATGGAAGCAGTTTTTGAGAGGAACAATGCCCCTATTCGCATCTACCTACTCTTTCTATAATAAGTGAAAGTCTGGGATGTAAGGATTCTGTCCTTAATTACGTCATTAGCCTGGGACGGCATCCCAGCCTAAAAAGCAGGTGGGCCCTCTGTGTGTCCCTCTCTTTCCTTTCTGTTCCTTCCTTCTGTCTGGACCTCCTTCTTCTCTTTTCTCTCTCTCTCTCTCTCTCTCTCTCTCTCTCTCTCTCTCTCTCTCTCTCTCTCTCTCTCTCTCCCTCTCTCCCTCTCTCCCTCTCTCCCTCTCTCCCCCTCTTCCCCCTCCCAATAAAGCTCTAAAAAGGTAACCATGGCCTGTGATTCCTCTTCCAGCACTCTCCTCCATCGGCATAGCCGCCTCAGGCAGCGGCCAGCCACGAGGAGCAGTGCCACAGCATAACCAACAATCTGCACAGTCCATTTAGTGTTACTCATATCTATCAGATGTTAGGCCTGACCACTTGGTATTGGATAATGAATTACAGGGTTCATCTCTTAGGGAAGGCTATTTCTCCCCCTCTTAGCATTCCTGAGTTGCCTACAGTTCTTTGGCTAGGGGTGAGAGCTCTTACTATGACATTAGCCTGTCTATTGGAATTCTCCTTTAGGTCTTGTCTAGGCAGCCATATTGTGCAGGTATCACAGGTGAAGCTTCCCAGCCATTTCTGGGAGACACACTCCCAAACAGATTTCCTGGTCCTTCTCTGATTTTATTGAAAACATTCTTTATGCCTTTGGTACTGTATTCTTCTCCTTCTGCTATGCTATAACCCAAAGGTTACATGTTTTCATGGTATCCAAGGGTTCTCTACCATTCTGTTTATATTAATTTAGTTTAGTTTATCATTGATCTTTACCAAGGGGTCCCATTTCTGTACCTTTCCTTGCATCCTTGATTCTCTGTTTTCTACCTGATCCATCCTATTGGTAAGGCTTTGTATAGAGGCTTTCATTTGGCTTATTGAGTGCTTCATTTCCAGAATCATTTCAGCCTGGCTTTCTTCAGAAATTCTATCTGTTGATTAAATTCTAGCTTCATATCTTGGATTGACTTCCTTATTTCATTCATCTATTTTTGTTCTCTTGAAGTACAGTACCGTTTTCTTTGAGTTCTTTAAAAATACTTACCATTCTTTGAATTCTTTGTCTGAAAGTTTTTCGAGTTTATTCCCATTGAGGTTCCTTATTATGGGATTAATAATGTTTGAAGAAAAATGATTCATTGGATTTTCATGTTGTTTCTGGGTTTGCTCTGAGACTTGTGCATCTGGAGTTGGTTGAGCGCAAGTGGGAAGTGATCCTGGGGATGATGGAATCCTGAGGAATGCTTATCTGTCAGCATGGGAGCTAAGGAAACCACAGAAATGTGGGGAGTAGGTGAATGGTCTAGAGACCCCTTATCTGCTGGCATCAGGAGCTGGGAAGACAGGGAAAGTTGGAGTAACATTGTCAGGACCTGAGGACCCCTTACTTGTCTAGCATAGGAGCTGGGTTGACTGGGAAAGTTTGGGCTGATGAAGTCTTTTTCTGCCTTTTATAAATGCGTGTGTGTGTGTGTGTGTGTGTGTGCTTATACATTCATAGAGGATAAAATAGATGAAATAATGAACAAATATGAGCCAATTAGAATGCATCCTAGTTTCATTATCTTAATTATTTTCCTTCCACATATTTTTATTCTTTTAAAACTTGTTTTTTGGTGTGTGTGTGTATGTGTGTGTGTGTGTGTGTGTGTGTGTGTGTGTGTGTGTGTGTGTGTGTGTGATCATATGTGTACATGTCTGTGTGGGTGAACACATGCATATGTGTGTGTGGAGGCCAAAAGAGGATGTTAGGAGTCTTCCTCTATCACTTTCCATATACTCCTTTGAGACAGGGCCCCTCCCTGAACATGGGGGCTGGAAACCAGCAAGCCCCCCAGCAATCCTCTGTCTGGGTCCCACAAGTAGTTGGAATTAGAGTATACAAGATGCCTGGTTTGCTCCATGAGTGCTGTGGGTGTGAACTCCCTGTCCTCATGGGTAGTAATAAGCATTTTCATCTACTGAGTCACATTTCTATCCCCTCCTCTTTAGCCTTCATAAAAAGATGTCTCAAAAACATAAATAAGCCAGGTGGTGGTGGTGCACGCCTTTAATCCCAGCACTCGGGAGGCAGAGGCAGGTGGATCTCTGTGAGTTCGAGGCCAGCCTGGTCTACAGAGTGAGTTACAGGACCTTGCACAATCGCTATTACACTAACTAAAGCCCTCTCTCAGGGGGAAAAAAGCATGCATAAATAAACAAAGCCTGCCCATGATCTCCTCTCTGTTAAACTCTAGAATTCAGGATTTTATTCCCTTTGTTCCCACTAGAACTTCTGTCCTGATCACTAATGGCCTTCACATTACTGTACCCACTGCTGAAACATACTCACCTCATGCATAATAATGGTTAAAGCTGACTAATCCCTCTCTGCTTGGCATCTGGGACTCTATACACTTCTATCTTACTGGCCTTTTGTGATCAGTCTGTTTCCCTGTACTTAACTCAAATTCTAAGGAGCCCCTTACTAAGTGATCCATCTTTTCTTCGTCTGTTGATCCCTAGGATCGCTGGTAATCTCATTCTGTCTTTAATTATTACGTGTATCCTAATAACTTCCAAATATGTAGAACCAGGCTTCTGTTAGTATTTCCAGGCTCATATCTCCAGCTACTTACCAAGCATCTAGACTGGGTTGCCTGGTAAGTTTTAAAGCCTTATCAGATCCCAGATCATTTCCATGATGTTGCCTCCCAAACCAGTTTGCTCCCATATTTTTCCTTCTCTTCTAAGAGGCAATTCCATCTTTTCCAGTTACCTAGGATAAAAATAGAGAATTCAGTCATATTTCTCTCTTCAGACTATTACCAACAATCTAAATGTTCAGTCAACAATACTTCAAAAACCTATCCATGATGCAGCTAGTTCTCACCACCATTATCTTGATATAGAAATGGACGGTGCTGAGTTAGATCCAAAGAATGCAGTAGGGAGTTCTCCTAAATGGCCCCTGCTCCTCTTTTGGTTGCCTATCATATATTCTACTATCAACACAGCAACAAGAGAGATACTGGTAAACCAAAATCAGAACATAGAACACCTTTAATGTAAAACCGTATTTCTCAGAATGGAATGCCAAAGAGTTACAATCATAAGGCCCAACTAGACCAGTAGTCTGTTGCTACTTGGAACTCACTTCCAGTTGCTCATTTCTTTGCTTCTTTCAGGTCAGACACATTATGCCGTGCTTCCTCTTTTGAAAATTATTTTATTATATCTATTTATGTGGGAGACAGCACATGCTGTAGTGCCTGTGAAGGTAGGAGGACAAGGACCTTCTGCCATGTGGGTCCTGGGGATTGGACTTATGTCATCAAGCTTGGCAATAAGCATCTGTATTCACTGGACATATGTTTCTGTGTGTGTATATGTATGAATATGGACATGGAGGCCAGAGGTCAATGGAAACAAAGGTCAGCATCCTATATACTGTTCAATTGTTCTCCACCTTATTTTTTGAGACAGGGTCTCTCACTAAACCTGTAACCCACCAATTTGGCTAGAAAGGCTGTCCAGCAAGTCCCAGAGTTGCTTCTGCCCCACCTCCCAAGCACTGGGATTGTACGTACACACTTCCATGTTCAGATTTCTTTTTAAAGTCATTTGTTTTTATTGACTGTGTATGAGGGTTTTATTTACATGTATGTATTGCATCATGTGTGTGCCCTGTGCCTGCAGAAGACAGAGGAGGGTATTGGATTCCCTGGTACCAGCATTGGAGATGACTGTGAGTAACCATATGAATGCTGGAACCAAGCTCAGATCCTCCACAAGAGCAGCAAGTGCTCTTAAGCACTGAGCCACCACTCCAGCTTTTCTATATGGATACTGAAGATCCAAACTAAGGTCCTCATGTTTGTGCAGCAGGGACTTTACATACTAAACCATATCCCCAGTTCCTGATGGCTTGTATCTGCATCCTCTATCACTTTTCCACACTTGAGCCTCTCCATCTTCTGGTTAGTCTACTTTTGTTATTTCTGCCCTCAGACATCCACATCCCAGAGCTTCACTTTTTTTCAAGTCTTACACTGAGATTTTTCTCTGGCTACCTTGAAGTTATATTCCTTGCACACCATCCTTTCAATCATACTTCTCAAGTTTTTTTTATCCATTTAACATACATTTTGTTTATTTATGTTTTGTGTGTGTGTGGTATGCATATTGCCTATTTGGATGCCCTTATGTACACATGCATACACATGGAGGTGAGTGAGCATACTTACATGTGCAAGTACATGTGGAAGCCAAAGGTCGACATCAAGTGTCTTCCTTAATAGTTTTTCATCTATATTCATTATTTATGGGAGTCTCTCACTTGAACCCATTGACTCAGCTAGCCTAGCTAGGCAGCTTGCCCTGGAGATCTCCTATCTCAAACTCTGAAGGGCTGGGATTGCAGGCTGACCAACTCACCTTCCTAACATTTCCATGGGTGCTGGAGACTCACATTCTGGTGCTCCCACTAGCATGGAATGACCTCTTACTCAGCCCCATGAATAAGGTTTGGACGGCTCATTGAACATTAGGATAAGAAGAATAGCCACAGCTGAGTTGACAATGGCTAGGTTTACAGCTTAGCTATCTGCAGGGAAGAATGTATCACAAAAGTAAAGAACAATGTGGGAGTTATCACAGAAGATACCAAACAGACACTGGACTAGGTCTGTGAGTGGGAGCTCCTTTTATAAAGAGACTGTGGGTGCTGCTGAATTTAGGGGGTGGTAATAGAAGCTGGGCATGAATGTGCAGGGACTATGTTGAAAAGATAAAGAGGGGACAAAACCAAATATTAAGGAGAAAAGCAAGTCTGGGAATCAGAGAACAGTGATATCAGTGCAGTATATGGCACATAAAAGATCAGAAGGACATAACTGCATTCTGTGATTCATATGGTAACAAGCTAAGCCAGCTGAGCTGAGTAGGTGGTGGTGTGTGCTGTGATGAAACTGAATGGGACATAATGTGTGCCTTGGTGTCATCTGTGTAGTGCAAAATCCTGCTCCAAATAGTGTGAACTATCAAGACAAATTTTAATTTACAACCAAGAAGTCCCAAGGTCAGGGGGCTCCAGGGAGCTTTTTGTTTTGTTTGATAATTTGCAGTGTCTCAAAGAATAATTCAAGGGCAAGGTCTTTCCCAGTTTTGTCTTCAGGCTGCTTCTTCTCATGATCACAAGATAATTACTGTAGCCCCAGTCATAACATCTAGATGTAGCCACAGCCAGTGAAGAAAAGACCATAGCATCCTGTGAACACCATTTAAAGATCAGACAAACAGTTTTAGAAAAGCCCTTTAGGCACATAGCAAATGAAAGTTGAAGGCCGTCACCATACTTTGAAAAATCACAAAGATAATGATTGGCTTAGATGGATAAGGACTTTACTGCCTTAGTAGGTAACATAGTGACTGTCACAAAAGAGAAGCTAAAGGAGCCAAAATGGGCTTTATGCATGCTAGGCAAGCACTCTA
The DNA here is from genome assembly GCF_007827085.1 of Peromyscus californicus insignis. Classification (NCBI taxonomy): domain Eukaryota; kingdom Metazoa; phylum Chordata; class Mammalia; order Rodentia; family Cricetidae; genus Peromyscus; species Peromyscus californicus. Next base: position 96,806,450 of record NW_026294391.1, read on the forward strand.
TCAACTAAGCTACATACTTAACTCCCAAAGAATTCTTCTTTGACAACAACAGATTTCACTTTGTAAAAGAACAGGGAGAGCAGGAGATGCTTAGTGGCTGACCTAGCATACAAAAGGTTTTTCTCTTCAACACCACTGACTGAAGGAAGGAAGGAAAGGAGAAAGGGAGGAAGGGAGGGAGGGAGGGAGGGAGGGAGGGAGGGATGAACTGGGCAAGTAGGTTTGAAGCAATTGTTTGTAAATGAAAAAGATGAAAACTTAAACTAAGTGAAAACATTTTTCAGCATCTTGCTTGGGAAATCACAGTTGCTCTGACTTCAAAATAGTAGTGACCTTGTTAAGCCTATAGGTCAGTGTTTCAAAACCCTTATATAATAGTGTAACTTGCTTACCTTCAGCTCTAGATTTGGGTCAACGTGGTTAATGGTTTTGCCATTGGAAATAATTGACAGTGGAGGAAAGGCTTGATTTGGTGGACAGTGTCAGATGAAGAACAATATTATCATAATTTTGGATATTCTGCATTTTCTGATGCTAATTTTACATGGTTGAGTGACAGCTTTGAGGCACAATGAGACATAAATATATTATTAGTCATACAATGCAAGCACACCAATAATATTTCAATAAAAGGGTTTTGAAAATTATCCCACATTCAAAAAATTGCTGGAAACATAACATGTCCTACCTTAGGAGATAGGGATACACATTCATACTTTAAAAGCTCAGAGGAGGCTCTTGGCAAAGAAATTTGTCCAAATCAGTAAAATGCTTCCACCATTAAAGAGCTGTTACTAACCACAGACACTCTGGGAAAGGCTGCTGTGTACCATATGGCTCGGTACTGTCAGCATCAGCGTTTTCCTAAGGCTTCTTAGAAAGTTTAGGCCAATTATTACTCTACTTCATGTTTACTAAATGTGCAAGTCTGATGAAGGTGGGGTACAACGTGAGTGTTTAGGAGAGCTCCTGGTGATTCTGACAAACAGTGACTACCCTAGAGCAATGTTCCTGGACTTTCACGTTCCAGAGAAAGTATGTAACCTTTATCAGTATTGTATCAGGAATCAATGTGTTCCCACACAGTGAGCTGGGTATGAACGGCATCATTTTTTTAACATGGTTATGGTTTTAAATAGTTTAACTAGAGCAGTCCTTGCTGGGTATGATGTCACATGCCTTAATCCAAGAACTCCAGAGGATGAGGCATGAGGATGGCCGTGAGTTAAAGGCTAACCAGATCTACATAGTGATTCTAAGAAAACCAGGCCTCCACAGAAAGGCCTTCTTAAATTAATAAATCCAGCAAGCAGTCTCAAGTGTATTTATAGCATTGCTGAAGATAGAACCTTGAGCACAATATGTAAGTGCTGTAGCACAGAGCTCCACTTCCAGCCCCTCAGCTTTACACATTGGCCTCGAACTCATGACCCTCCTACTTCACTTACCGACTATTGAGTTTGTAGTCATGTACAACCTTCCTCAAACCTCAACTTTATTCTTGAGCCTCATACATTAGTCACTACTCCAAAGTAAGGCACCAAAAATGGAAGGAAGGACAGGACAGGAGTGTAGTTTATGTCATAGTACTTCCCTGCATGTGGTCCCATCCCCAGTACCTCAAAAGAAAAAGTACAAAGCTAACGTACAGAGTAGGGGGAAATTGTAAAATATATATCTAAAAAGATATTTGTGAGAGAGATGTGATGGCACACACCTTTAATTCCAGCACTCGGGAGGCAGAGGCAGGAAGATCTGAGTTGGAGGCCAACCTGGTCTACAAAACAAGTTCCAGGGCAGCCAGGGATGTTTCACAGAGGAGTACTATTTCAACAAGCCAAAATAATATTGTACTTATAATGTGTAAGAAACATAGCTCAATAAGAATAAATAGCAATGACCCAATTTAAAAAAAATAGGTACGGTGGTATACACTTTTAGTCCCAGGACTTGGAGACAGAAGCAAAAAATGTCAAAAATTCAAGGGAAGCCTGGACTACATCATGAGACCCTGTCTCAAAAGGTAACAATGACAAAATAAAGTAAAACAAAACCTTTCACGGAATGTATAACACCCAAGATGACCCTTTATGTAAACTACGAACTTGAGTCAATAATGATGAGTCAATATTGTCTCCTTAACCGTAACAAATCCTGAATGATAGAGAAATTCTGCATTGCATGGAATGTGTATGGAAACAGTGCTACATGGTTGACATTTCTACTTCACATGAGCTAGGGTAGCTATAATGAAAGAGAGCTAATCATGGGTGTTAGTGAGAAAGTGAAGAAACTGGATCATTCAGATTTTGCTGACAGGAATGATAACAGTACAGCTACTTTAAAACCCAGTTCGGGGGTTGGAAAGATAGTTCACTGAATAAAGTGCTTGGTGTGTAAGTATAAGGATCTGAGTTCAATCCTCATTATGCATGTTAAACATTGAGTAAGGAAGCAAGTGAATTAAAAGCATGGATGTTTAGAGTTCTGTACATAAGAGCTTATAACAGCATTATTCGTGACAGTCAAATGTCCAGTATCCACTGATGAATTGATAAACAAAATATGGTATGAGGCTTAGTTCTGAAAAGGAATGAAGTAATGATACATGCTATAACATGGATTGACCTTGGAAGCATGCTAAGTGAAAGGAACCAATTACAGAGACCAGGTATGGTATGAGTCCAGTTATATTCAGCAGATGTGCCAACAGACAGGACACACACAGTGCTTGGGAAGCGGTGAGGGGAAGAAAAAGAGCAGAGTGACTTACGATAGAAGCAAAGTGGGTTTGCCTGAGGCAAGTGACGAAAATCCCTGTAAAAATAGAAAAAAAGTGGTGATGGTTACATAACAACTTGAGTATACTGAAAAACTACTGAGTAAAAGAGCACATTTTAAGGTGGACATAGTGGCACAGACCCATAATCTCAAAACGTGGCCAACTACGGCAACAGGGTGAAGAATTCAAGGACAGCCTTGATTTACAACAAGTTTGATGCCAGTCTGAGCTACATGATACCCTATCTGAAAGCAAAATAAAATAAATGAAACAAAAAGATTAATTTTATTGCATGGAGGTTAGAGGTCAAGATGAAAATGCATTGCTAGTGAGCTGTCCTGGAAGTTCTAGCTGTTTCCCTTAGCACTTCGTGAAGCAATGCATAGATAACATCGCATTTTTGAAAGTGAAGCCACATAAAATATATGCGCTGCCCAAGATTCTGTTGAGATCTGGAATGTGATGCTTCCATTTCCACAGATAAATATTTATCTCTTTAGTTCATGCATCTATGTGTTTTGAGGGGAAAACGGGCAAATGCACGTATTAATAACAAACATCAAACAGTATATATTTTTATAAAATACAACAGAACCTGGATCTTCACTGGAACATTTTAAAACAAACTTGGCAACATTCTAGCCTAGAGAGAAAAGGTATTCAAAAGACCCACCACTTACTATGGAATCATGGACAGTTCATGGCTTCTGGAGGAGGAACAATTAGTTTCCTCTAAATATGTATGCACTGGTAGGTCAACCTTACTCCACTGGCTGGCTCCATACCCAGCAATATTTGGGCAGCACAAATTGGACTTACTAGAATAGTAAAAATAAAAAGATACTATGAAGTTGGCAGAGTATGGGCTTGAGGAGGAATTTGGTAGGAGTTGGGGCTTGGAGGTGAATATGATCAAAATACACTATATGAAATTCTCAGAGAATTATTAAAATGTTATGTTTTTTTAAAAAAAACATCAGAAGCCATTTTCCTAGGCTATCCAAGCCTCTGTAGCAACCTGTTCATCCTATTAGCTTACTTCTTGTGTTCAGCATCTTGCCTGCTGGATTCCTGAAACTTTGGCTATCACAGGCTATACCAACTATCATTCTATCATATAGCACTTGTCTATTGAGTTGATCCACCAGTGGAGACCCAGGGAGAGGGACATGACTTTCAGTGTGACCATCTTCCACCACAGGCTAGCACAAAATTGTATTCTAAGTCTGTGCTTAAATGGATTGGAAGATCCCTCTTCTGAGTACACCATCAAAAACTGCCAGGATGACGACTCCTGGAGGCATTAGGCTAACTTGCTTGTCCTCAGAAGCAAGACCAAACCAGCACATTTGCTTCTGGTGAAGAGACACAGGAGGCTGAGGCTGCAGCTCAGGGTAGAGTGTTTGCCTGGCATGTGCGAGGCCCGTGGTAGCAGCAGCAGTTGCTTTGTGACCTGGCAAACTTCTGTCCTTGTTATTTTATGAATGCTGATTACGAAATTTTATTGCGGGATCTGCTTAGCCTTAAACAGCTCTGCTCAACGCTGGATATAGCATGCTGAGCCATAACCAACGTTTAGTCCATTTCCTCCGTTGTATTTAATGGATTCCAGGAGGCCTGATCTCTTGCCAGTGTTTTCTTTGTGATTTCATCCAGTGGCTGTCAGGCAGACAGAGTCCATTTCTCAGTCTCTCTCATTCTCATTCTTCCCCCCACCCGACTCTTCCTCCCTTCTTCTGTCTTTCCAAGATTTATTAATATCACGAGCTTAGTAATTTATACAATGTATAATTTTTCTTAAAAGAGACTTAGTTTTCTGAAATAAGATCTTTAGTATTTGAATTCATTGTTGGGATAAAATTCAAACTAACAAGTAGTTTGTATCGGTTCACCCTCCTTTATATTTTTCTTTTCTTCCTTCTAGAAACTTGCTGTTCTCTGCACATGTTAGTCTTAGGCACAGCAATTCTAGGCCATTTTCAGCTTAAGCTTTTCAGGAGTGTCCAGTCCTATTGTTTAAAATAAGCAAGATCATCTTTGATATCTGACCCTAGGGGAACTCAAAGGTTGTGCACTGTTTATGCTCCTCTGTTCAAAGGGCTCCAGAAACTCACAGACTTCAAGCAGCTTCAGCAAACTGTGCATTTTTACAGCATGCTGCACCCTTTGATCACACTCCTGTGTCTTCTTGACAAATATAGACATAATATTGGTAAGCCTGTGGGCATTTTCCCCTAAGTTAATTGAAGGATTTCGCTCTTATAAAGGAATCCGAGTCCTTTTTTGTGAATTCTGGTGTGTTTGCCCATGTGTGTGCTAATAAATCAGAAATAGGAAGCCTGATTCTCCGGCCAGAGACAATAAGATCGTCTGTCATATGCCTGTGGAAAAACACCCAGCACATTTCTCCATCAGCTTCATTACATTCAAAAGGACAATGACAGTTTCCATGTGCCCAGTTCTGTATATTGAAATGAACCACCTTGCCCTTGTGTTCAGGGGGAAGTAGGAGACACCATGGGATGATGAGCTGACCTTACAAGGTCACTCCCTCTTGGCTGAAACAGTGTACCCCTGCTTTCTAAAGTAGTGCCCTTGTTCTCAGTTTCCCCCTCTGGAAAACTGAATCTTGATTCTGTAATTTTTCCCTCCTTGCATTTATACAGCTCATTTCTCCTTTTATTGTTTCTGTTTTTGTTTGAGACAGAGTCTCATGAAACACAGGCTACCCTCAATCTGCTAGGTATTCAAGGTGGGCCTTGAATTTCTGATATTGCTACATCCACCTCCCAAGTGCTGGGATTACAGTTGCAGACCATTATGCCCTGCTTTTGAGCAAACTTGCAGTGTTGGAGTTCCTCAGGGTATAGCATATACTCCCAAGTTTATTTCATCTAGTCTCAAGTTCTCAATCATGTGGCAGTGACACTTTCAGACATCTTTATTCTGAACTCAACACTTGCCTGCCATGTATATTTCCTAGGTGCCAATAATCCAGTACAACAGGAAGTGGATTCAAGACGTGTAACCGCTTCCCTACATTCCTCCTTCTCCTTAGGTGATGTACATTCATTCAGTCAAGGGTACCATTATCAATTCAATAGCTCCAGCCAGAGAGTCAGAAGCTATCTTCAATGTCACAGCTCTTTCCCTGTCATTGGTTTATCAGTAAATCCTGCTTTCTCATCTCTGACCCCTCCATCAAGTCAAGGTATTTCTTTGTCTCCTCATCTATCGCTAGGACTCTGGAGCGAGGCATGACGGAGCACTGCTTCTCGTGCTAGCCTTGCTCAGTCCCATTGGGAACTGAAGGCCCTGGGAAAATTGGGAGCTGTAAATGAGAAGTTTGTCACTTTAGAACATGAAAGCTATTCAATGAATTCCTCTTGCTTTTTAGGAGAAAACCTGTAGTGGTTAAAATTGTGAGCTTGGCAGGATCTAAAATCATCTAGGAGACACACCTCTGGGCACGTATATGAGAGCACTTGCAGAAATGTTTAACTGAACAGAGAACACACCCCCCAAATGTGAGGGACTGGATTCTGTGAGCTGGGGCTTTCAGCTGAATAAAAAGGAGAAAGTGATCTGGACACCTGCATTCATTGCTCTCTAATTCTGGATTCTGGATGCGATGTGACCGGCCACATCATATCCCTGCTGTCATGGAAGCCTCTATCCCAGCGGCTCTCACCCTTCCTGATGCTGTGACCCTTTAATACAGTTCCTCATGTTGTGGTGACCCCAAACCATAAAATTATTTTTTGGTGCTGCTCCATAACTATAATTTGATACTGTTGGAAATTGCAATGTAAATAGCTGATATGCAGGATATTTGATATGTGACCCTTGAGAATGGGTCATTCAACCCCCAAAGGGGTCATGACACACAGGTGGGGAACCGCTGCTCTATCCCCACATACCATGAACCAAAATAAACCCTTCCATTTGTGAGTTGCTTTTATTGGCTATTTTATCACAGAAATGACTTACCCTAAGGAAAGTGACTTACCCTCAGGCAGAACCATTGCCTGTACCCATTGGACTTCCACGATTCTATCTCCTTTCACCTCCTGCATCATGAAAGACTCCTTACAGTCTCAGGTTCTCTGTACACTCTGCCAAACTGGGCACATCCATCAATATCATCAGCCTCCATTAACAACTGAATTCTCGACTGAATTAATAAATGTCTCTAAAGGGCTGGAAACACAGCTCAGAGGGAACGAGCTTGCCTAGAATGTGTAAGGCCCTGGGCTCCATCACCAGCAGGGTGGGGAACTCTATAATAGATGCTAACATAAGCTATGAATAGGACCAACTAGGAGATTCATTGCCTCATCTAACAGTAAATGTATGAAAAAGAAACCAAATACATATTGAGGAATATATACGTACGTGTATATATAAATGTGAATATAACAACAATAAATGAAAATAGAGACCATGGATTTGAAAGAAAGGAAGAACTGGTATAGGAGAGAATGCAAAAGAAAGGAAGGATGAAATCATATAATTATAATCTCAAAAATAAAATAATAAAATCTCTATAAAGGGTCTTCTTCCTATTAGGTATGAATATATTGTTAACAATAAAAAGAAAACATTTCAGGTTTTAAATTTTTGATTTTCTTTTGCTATAGCAAAAATCTCTTCTATGCAGAGAAAGTAATAATTAAAGTATCTAGGGGTTGGAAAGATGGCTCAGGGGTTAGAAGAACTTGTTGCTCTTGTACAGGACCCAGGTTCAACCTGGTTTACAACCATCTGTAACTCCAGTTTCAGGGGATCCAATTCCCTCTTCTTAACTCCATGGACAGCAGGTACATACAAGAAAGGAAAATATCCATACATACAAAAAATATTTTAAAAAAAGAAAAGGAAGAAGAAGAAAAGTTTAACAGTGGAGATCACAATTTAAGATGGGCATAGTGATAAACACCTCTAATTCTAGCACTTCTGAGGTAGAAGCAAACTCAAGGGCACCCCTGGCTACATAGGGATATGAAGGCCAGCCTAGGCTACTTGAGAACGTATCTGCAAAATCCAACAGGGACTGGAGAAGGAGAGGGGGAGAGAAAGAGAGAAGAAGAGTTAAACTGAGTAGGCTGTTTAGTATCAAAATATTTTTTGTTTTTCTTATATTATTGACATTGTGTTTTAAAAGATAAATTGACTATATATATATATATATATATTTCCCAGCACAAAAAGGATATTGCCTATAGGAAACATTAAACAATTCCTCATCCAAAGCCAAATTTATCCCTCGATTACTCAGAGTTTAAAATAAATAAGAGGGAAATTGTTCTAGGCATGTAACTGGATGCTGTCCCAGGCCTGTTGCCCACTAGAACAGGTGCGTTTCAATGGCCTTTTATTGCTCCTTTTATCCTCCTCTTGTTCTGTTGTCCCCTAGAGTCAACAGCTGTGACTACTGTTTGGTCTCTATGGTGCCCAGACTCTTTTCTCCTTTAGTTTGTACACAAGCTCATTTTCCTGATGTCTTCATGTTGCTGCTATTGACTGCTTTGTAACACACGCTGCAGTGGCTAGTAGTCACAGAAAATCTATTGAGTCTAGTCTATACACACCATTAAGTGTATGTTGTTTTATGAAGGCAACACATTCTATAAGTCTTCAGAGTCCCTATATCAAACTTAAAGCCTTGTGGACAATTGGTTTGGAATGAATGACCCATGACCACAAAGAAGAGGGGCTACTTAAGGCCTCTCTATGATAGACATACACTCTCTTTCTAGATACTTGGCCCTTACTCATTTAAAATCTATTTATTGGGCTGCAGACAGGGCACAGCTTAACATTTACCTGGCATGAGCAAGGTCCTAGTTTCAATCCCCAGCACTTAAAAACAAAAAAGCACTCTATGTTGAACAACTACTATGTTCAAAATATTATACTAGAAAATGAAGACATGAAGATGATTAATATACAGTGCCTGCCTGACTTAATTTGTGTTTAAATTGCTGTAAAGAGATACCATGACCACAGCAACTATTATAAAGGAAAATGTTTAATCGGGGTGGCTTAAAGTTTCAGAAGTTTTGTTTATTATCATCATGGCAAGACATGGTAACATGCAGGCAGACATGATGCTAAAGAAGAAGCTGAGAGTTCTACATCTTTATCTGGAGGCAACAGGAAGTGAACTGTGACACTGGGCATAGCTTGAGCATAGAAGACCTCAAAGCCCACCCCCACAGCAACACACTTCCTCCAACAAGGCCACACCTCCTAATAGTACCACTCCCTTTGGGGGCCATTTTCTTTCAAAGCACCACACTGCCCTTTACATTTTACTCACTCTGTAAGGGAGGACAATTTGGAACTTCTAATCCTCCTGTCTCTAACTCTCAAGTGCTGAAAATACAAAAAATGCACCACCACGGCTGTGAGGCAGGACCAGAAAGGGAACCAAGAGGTTTGTCCATGGTAGGTAAGCACTCTGCCAATAGAGCTACATCTCCAGCCTTTGTGCTGTCTCTTTGCATCTGACTATCACATTTTTTGACTTCCATATACAGTTTCTCTTAAACTTGATCTGTATAAAAACCTATCTGATCATTCTACTTTTACACTTTCACTTGTCTCATCTTACCAAAGAAAGAGACAGGTCAACTAATCTCAAAGCTTCACTGGGTTTTCAGACCTCCTAAACAGAAAACAAGGAAACATGGGAAATATGGTGCAAATATTGAGAAAATTCATTATGCTAATTGTGCTGCCTTTTGGTAAAGAGAAGTAGTTTCTAATGCCTTGGTTTCAACAAAACCAAAGGAGAGACTAAGCTGTCATTTGGTAGATCATGGCATATAACTATAACTTTTATGATATATAATTATGCAATCTCTGGTTTATAATTGAGGAAATACTCAACAATATTGTTTGAAATGACTTCCTTTCATTCCTATCCACTATTTCATATGAACAGTATTTCTGGACACTAAAGTGTACTAAAGATGATGAATTTTATTTTGTTTGAACAATAATAACATCCAGATATATAAATTAATTTTGTTAAAATAAAATAAAATCCCCTTTCTTCACATTAAAAATATATTCACAATAATATCTTATGCTTATTAAGTATAAGGTTTTGTAACGGGTTCATTGTATTCTAACTAATTCTGTGATCATGGCTACAATGAAAATAGTCTGATGAAAGTCTCAGGGCATAACAGTAACAGGAAATAAGCATTTTTTACAATGTAAATTTATGCATATTATTAAGGCAAAGATTAGGAAGTGATAAAAGAGACTTTCAAACCTAAAAATATATTACATTGGAATAAAATATTCTGGGTTGAGGAGAATGAAAATATGAGCCCAAGAAGAAAAGTTATGCTACAAAATTTCTGAGAGTTCAAAAGGAGTTTGTTCATATACCTTTTCAGTTGATAGGAGATATTATACCAGGATGAAAATTGGTCCCACAAAATATATTTCTTTCTTTTTTGGGGGGGAGGTTTTTGAGACAGGGTTTCTCTGTGTAGTTTTGGTGCCTGTCTTGGATCTCGCTCTGTAGACCAGGCTTGCCTTGAACTCATAGAGATCTCCCTGGCTCTGCCTCCCCAGTGCTGCTGGGATTAAAGGTGTGTACCACCACTGCCCAGCTCAAAATATATTTCTTTTAAAGTATAATGTTGGGTGGGCAGCTGGAGAGATGGCTCAGTGGTTAAGGGCACTTGCTGCTCTTCCAGAGGACCCAGGTTCAATTCCCAGCATCTACATGGCACCTAACAACTGTCTGCAACTCCTGTTCCAGGGGACCTGACACCCTCTTCTGGCCACTGGTAGTACAAAGAACAAATGTGGTGTACAGACATACATGCAGACAAAACATGCATATGCATAAAATGAAATTTCAAATAAAATATCAAGATTTACCAGCCAGGTGTGGTAGCACAAGTCTTTAACCCAAAAACTCTGAGGCAGAGGCAAAGAAGTCTCTGTGAGTTCCAGGCCAGCCTGTTCTACATAGAGAGTTATACACCAGCGGGACTACATAATGAGATCCTATTTTCAAGAGAGAGAGAGAGAGAGAGAGAGAGAGAGAGAGAGAGAGAGAGAGAGAGAGAGAGAGAGAGAGAGAGATTCATACTATGTCAGGTATTTATAAACTTCAGAATTCCTTCCATGAAAAGTTGTTAGATATCACCTTTAATACATTGTATGAAGCACATTTGCTTACGAATTCGGAAGTTACACAAGTCACAGCTGCTAACAAGCAGTATCCTCTGTGGAGGCTTCACTGGGGACAGTTAGAAGCTACCTTCAGTTGGAGGTTCCTATTGCAAACAGTTGCCAAGGACAAGGCTAACTGAAGCCATTGTGTCACTAATTCATTCCAGTCACAAGCAAGACACAAGACCTTTCCCACAAGCTTTCCCAGTGACCCTAGTTTTAACTCCGCTCTGGCTTGCAATTTCACCTAGCTTTGGCCCTCTATGGACTCTCCCTGCCTCGGCTCTCCAACCTAAACTTCCAGCAGGACTTCTCTCTCTCCATCATACAAAGATTCCATGGATTAAAGATAGAACAAATAAAAAAAAAACTGGTATTCTTTGATAATGTGTAGAATCCAAGAGAGAATTGTTTGCAGTCTTCAAAAATATTTCCAATTACCTACTGTGAGTGTAGGCTACTAAGCATTGCCCTGGGCTGATCAGAATTACCCACCAAAGGAAGTTAGACCTCAGTCTGAAGGAGGTCCCTTCCAGAGACCTATTGAGAACTTCAAAAGGCGGGTCCCTTTACACAAGTGGGAACAGTATTACCATTTGGTTTATGCTCCACCACCATCTACCAGAGATAGTTTGATGTGGGCCTATTCTTGCCAGCTCAAAAGCCAAGCAGGCCCTTTCCTGTTGCTAGAGTTTTCCTGCCTGGCCCACAGTCAGGACAAATCTCTCTCACCCGCCAGTCCCAAGCCGCTTAAACCCGATCAAATAAACACAGAGACTTATATTGTTTTCAAACTGTATGGCCGTGGCAGGCTTCTTGCTAACTGTTCTTACAGCTTAAATTAATCCATTTCTATTAATCTATACCTTGCCACGTGGCTTGTGGCTTACCGGTACTTTACATCTTCCTTATCCTGATGGCGGCTCGCAGTGTCTCCCTCTCCAGCTTCCTGTTCTCTCAATTTTCCTCTCTGTTAGTCCCGCCTATACTTCCTGCCTGGCCACTGCCAATCAGTGATTTATTCATTGACCAATCAGCAACACATTTGACATACAGACCATCCCACAGCACTTTCCTGCCTTCTTGGGCCCAATCAGACATCTTTTCCCCCACACGGGCCTGACTTGAATACAATGAAATTCTGTTGAAGTAGATAAACCCCTCCTCAAATCCTGCCCTTCTAATCTCTGATAGAGGCTGGGGTCTCGGACTCTTCTGTCAGCTCTTCACCACCAGATCTCTCATGTTCATGTATGGATTTAGATAGCCATAAAGAATCAGGAGCTCAGGGGACAAACCAGTGTTTGCCATGTATTCACTTACCCATCTGTCCATCTATCCATCCATCCATCCGTCCGTCCATTCATCCATCTATCAATCTATCCAGATATATGTACTAAGTGCTTAGTATGTGCCTGAGGCTTCCTAACCTCTTTGGCTACATCACTAAACAAAATAAAGATCTTGGCTCCACAGAACGTATATTCCAGCAAGGGGGTAGGAAGACAAACAAATTGAATCTGTAAATAATATACTGCAGTATATTAAGTACTATAACTGAGCAGTATATTAAGTATTATTTTAAAAAAGCAAGAAAGAAAAGTTAGAGGGTGAGCGATACTAAGGACAGGAAGAGATGGTTGCATATTAACATAAGTGACAAGGGTAAGTTAATGTAAAATAACAAAAATTTCCCTCACACAGGGCTGAAGATGTACCTGAAGTAGGCTTAACTGGAATGCATAGAGGGGAGTGAGAATGGATGCAGAATATGTCCACCACACCTTAAGACTGCTCCCCAATGGAGATTGCTCCTACCTAGATTAGCTAAACCTGATTCCTTGATCCCACTATGAGCCATAAACCCTGTCTCCTTGTTAAGCTGCATATAATAACTCTGCCTCCCTGTTCAGTTGTATGCAACAAGCCTACCTCTCTGTTCAAATCTGCATAATAACTTATTGAGTTTCTGAGCTAACATGTTTTCTCCAGTGGAGAGCCAGAGCACACAACCCCAGCTTTCTGTCTGTGTATATGTCTGTGGATTTCTTTTCGTTTCCTCACTGCCCCCAGGCAGGTCCATTCCTGGAGTCATCATAGAAGATTTTGTTTTTAGCTTAGTTTTAAGTTGTCGGCATTTCCAACATTTCCCATAGAGCCCAATTTCACAAATGCAGTCTTTCCCATTCTCAGAATCCCCAGCCAGAGAAGAACATTTGATACAACTGTTCATTCTACACTGACACACAATTATCACCTAAAATTTACAGTCAAAACAGGGGTGCCTCTCATCCTACATCTTGGTGCTTTTGATAAAGGTATGATGAAATGTAACCACCTTTATAAATTCATCCAGGGTAACTATACTGTTCTAAAGATCCTCTGAGTTCTAACTATTCATCCCTCCCTCTTCCTGAACACTGACAACACTGGTTGTTTTTCTGACTCTGTAGTTTTATCTTTGCCAGTATGCTGTGGGAGTGAAATCATATGCTAGGTAGCTTTCTCAGATTGGCGTATTTTAATTCATCAGACACATGTGATGTGGACTTAAATTTTCTCCTTGTCTTCAGATGATAGAGGGATTGCATTTGTTTGTTTTGATACTGTTGAGTTGTTTTACTTTGTTTGTGGTGTGGGGGCATTAGACCAAGGGCATGAAACATTCTAAGCAACTGAGCCACATCCCCAGCCCTGACTCACTTATACTAAAACTGTGATTGATACTGTGGTCTCTGCATACTACTTTATGTCTTGTAATTTCTTTTTGTGGAGTTGGGCGTTGTTTACTGAGTAAAAGCAACTTCTGAGACTGGACCTTTACTGAAGTAGTGGCAAGATATTTGAGGAAGGAAGGCTCCCTGTGAGCCTTTACCTCTGACTGTCAACTTTACAAGTGCTCCTCAATCCCCCACAACTTCGAAAAGTGGGTACTAAGGATGGCTAGAGGGAGCTGGAGCTGTGCATTTCCCTTGCCTCCTGTCACCTGGGCTCTGATAAATCCCCAGCAGATTACACTGGCTGTAGTCTAAATGACCTGTCCTACTGTTGCTCTTGCTCTTCCCCTCTTAGGAGGTCAGGGAGATTTTTTCCCCAGTGTCACTGGCAGAACCAGATGAAGCTCCTACAAGCAAAATTCACAAAACTGTACACACACACACACACACACACACACACACACACACAACTAAGCCCCACCAGGAGATTCTCCTTTGAGACATGGTTCCGCTATGTTCCTTAGCCTGGTATCTAATTCTTGGGCTCAAGGGATCCACATACCTCAGCCTCCCCAAGTTCTAGGGTACCCAGCATGGCCCAATGCAGAAGTCATCCTAGGGCATTCAGCTCTCAGAGTCTGACACACTGATCCCTTCCTCAATACCTCAAGTACAGAGGATAATTTCCTACCCCGGCACATTTTTTTCCCACAGAGGGTCCTAGTCATGGGTTTCTGCAGTGGCAAGTCGAGGTTCTCTAGACAGGGTTTAGCTCTTCTGTTTGGAAGGCAGCGGTTTGCCCCATGCTCTCTTCTGGTTTGGATCTGAAGATAATAGTGAGCACTGCGTTTTAATCAGCTTTTCACTTATTAAGATAAAGTGGTAACTTCCAAGCCACTTGCTTTCTGGAAACCAGAGTCTCATTTAGAGGATCTTCCCAGGCCTTGGTTCTGAATTGTGGAACAAGCATGTAGCTCCTAGGTTAGTTTTAAGCTAACCGGCACATGACACTGAAGCGGGACTCACAAGCCCACATTCAAAAGGGTTCCATTTCCTCAAATAACTCCCGTCTCTTCTCCCTTATTATGCCTTGGCTACTGGTCATTTCTTCCCACTTTCAATTTTTCTAGGTCATTTTTAGTTTGTTCGTTTATTTGTTTGTTTGTTTGTTTTGGACAGGGTCTCCCTGGAATTTGCTATGTGGCCTTGAACTCAAACATGCCCTTGCCTCTGCCACCTGAGTGCTGCTGGCACTAAAGGTGTGTGTACCATGCCTGGTTTTCTCACTTTTATTTTCATCAGGAATATAGCCATCTTGTGACACTCGCAACATTTTTCTTACGTTCACATAGTTGGAAGAAGAAGAATTCGAGCCATCAAATGTAGCAAATATGTTAGATTTAAATGGAGATTTCATGTCAAAAATTTTTCTCTTGGGCAATCTTTCATATATATTTATACGAAAATCATTCTCTATTTACATGAACATCAAATTTAACTGGACACATATGTATCAGACAATCCTAGGTGGTATCCAATTAATTTCAGAAGCATTTGTTGGATACCCACTGAGTGGCTAGTCTGTACAAAGCAATGCTTCTAAATTGGTGATACTAGGGCTGGCAGCAGCAACAGCTGGAACTTGTGGGTAAGATATATTCTCGTGTGTC
Organism: Peromyscus californicus insignis; assembly: GCF_007827085.1. Classification (NCBI taxonomy): domain Eukaryota; kingdom Metazoa; phylum Chordata; class Mammalia; order Rodentia; family Cricetidae; genus Peromyscus; species Peromyscus californicus. The sequence continues at coordinate 96,821,821 of NW_026294391.1, forward strand.
ACAGTAGAGAAACCAAAAGAATCCTAATCTCTCTCTCTCTCTCTCTCTCTCTCTCTCTCTCTCTCTCTCTCTCTCTCTCTCTCTCTGTCTCTCTCTCTCTCTCTCTGTCTCTCTCTCTCTCTCTCTCTCTCTCTCTCTCTCTCTCTTCCTCCCTCCCTCCCTCCCTCCCTTCTGAAATCTGTTAGCAAACTCTCTGGGTGGCTCTGCTAAAGTCTGAAAAGGCTTGATAAAGACAGCTCTGTTAGTATTCCACCCACATCTCAGCAGTGTGTCCATCTTACAGCTGCTAAGCAGTTGGCTTCTAAAGCATCCCAGCTGTCCCCCTTTAGCTGAAGAATTGCCCTCAGCTGTCACAGCCACATCTCCCAGAAAGCTATCTTCCAATGTGGAGTGCTGTTCATCTCCTCTCTTCTCTCTTTCCTCTCTCTCTCCCTCTCTCCCTCTCCCCGTCTCTCTCCCTCTCTCTCTCCTTACCCTTCTCTTTTTTGTTGTTGTTTATTGAGATAGTGTTCCATATACTATAGGCTGACCAGATAGATGAAAATAACCTTGAACTCCTCCCCTCCCCTCCCCTCCCCTTCCCTTCCCTTCCCTTCCCTGCTCTCTTCTGCTCTCCTCTCATTAGGCAGCATCAGGCAGGAGAATATGGGACGTGTGAAGAGAAGATGCCATTTGTATTTAACTTCTATCCTGGGAGACTGTGTTTCCATGACTCTGCGGCTTACACATATTTTTGATAACTTACATTCCCCCAATAAGATTAAAACTGATGATTTATCAATAAGCTGCATCTGAATATTTGCACAGAAGAATAAAATTTTCACCAAGTGTAGTGGCTCACATCTTCAGTCCTAGCACTCTGGAGGCTGAGGTGGGGGAATGCCATGACTTCAAATCCATCTGGGGCTACAGAAGTAAGGCCCTGTCTCAAAAACAGCTGAACAAAAATAAATGAAAATTTTGATTAGGGGTGTGAGGAAGTTTATGATTTTAATGTTCTTTTGAAGACTACATTGAAAGAAACGGGTATTCGAGCAGGGTATGGTGGCCCATAAAAATGCTAAGCTAAAATCTATAATCCACATGCAAAGGACCTGGTGCGGACATGCGCAGGCCCTGTGCTTGCTGGTTCAGTCTCTTTGAGTTCATATGAGCTCTGCTCTCTTGTTTTAGGGGGCCTTCTTCTCCTGTTCCCTCTGTCTCCCCCACTCCTTTTGCCTCCTCTTCTGAGGGGTTCCCTAAGCTCTGAAGGGAGCGATTTGATAGAGACATCTTGTTTAGGACTGAGTACCGCAGTGTCTCTCTCTCTGCCCAACGTCTGCCTATGGGTCTTTGTATTTGTTGTCAGCTGCTGCAGGAGGACATAGTGGAAGGAGAGAAGTGACTTCTGCAAGTTGTCCTCTGACCTCCCACTGCACGATGCAGAAGGCATGTGCACTCCACATAAATGATAAATAAATAAAGGAATAAGTAAAGGAATAAATAAATAAAGGAATAAATAAAGGAATAAATGCAATTAAAATTTTAATGAATTAATTTATTTATATAATTTTTTTTCATTTTACGTACCAGCCACAGTTCCCCCTCCCTCCCCTTCTCCCGCTCCCCACACCTCCCCCCATCCCCTCCCTTGGGGAATCAACACAGGCTGTCATACCAAGTTGGAGCTGGACCAAGCCCCTCCCCACTGCATCAAGGTTGAGTAAGGCATCGCACCATAGGGAATGGGCTCTAAAAAGCCAGTTCATGTACCTAGGATAAATACTGGTCCTATTGCCAGGGGCCCCACAAGCCGATCAAACCACACAACTGTCATCCTCATTCAGAGAGCCTAGTGTGGTACCATGCAGACTCCCCTGTAATTAAAACTTTTAAAGAAGATATGCACTCTAACAGTGCTTTTTCTCTTTTCAGGGATTTTGAAGCAGACATAATGGTTTCAGACCTTTGGAGATTATTTCTTTGGAATTATGCAACAATTACAATATACCTGGAGAGCCGGCGGTGGTGGTGGTGCACACCTTTAATCCCAGCACTTGGGAGGCAGAGGCAGGTGGATCTCTGTGAGTTCGAGGCCAGCATGGTCTACAGAGTGAGTTCCAGGACAGGCAGGACTGTTAAATAGGGAAACCCTGTCTCAAAAAAACAAAACCAAACAAACAACAATATACATGGAAGTTATAATGATTCGTGCCTCCCAAAAACAACCTTCATTGTCTGTATAGCTTCATTTTATTCTAAGAAATGTCTTCCTTTCCTTGTTACTTTCTTCACTTATTTAGAGAAAGGGTCTCCTGAAGCTGATGTTGTCCTCAAACTAACTACATAGTAGAGTATGACCTTGAATTTCTCCTTCCTGCTTCTACTCAAGTGTGTACCACTGAATCCAGTATTATGCAGTGCTAGACATCACAGCCAGGACTTTGTGGATGCTAGTGAAGCACCTACTAAATGAGCTACACCCTAGCCCATTGTTCTGAGAAATACGGTTTCGTGTGTGTTGAAAAGTGAAAGCGACAAGAATGTTGGCTCTGGCTAGAAATAAGGCTCAAAGAGTTAAGAGGAGTCAGGTTTGGTTCCCAGCACTCATGTGGTGCAGGTCACAACTACCTGTACCTCCAGCTCCAGGACATCTAACACCTATGGACAGACAGAAACACACACACACACACACACACACACACACACACACACACACACACACACACAAAGAAAGGTAAAGAAAAAACACACATTATGGTTATAAACATTATAGCCTTTCATTTCCCAGCACCCACATCATGCAGCTCACCAATGCCTAAAACTCCAGTTCTGGGAGATCTGATGCCCTCTTCTGCAATCTGCAGGCACCTGGACACACGTGATAAACATAAACTCAGGCAGGCACACACACATATACATAACTTAATAAATGTTTTAAAGAATACTGGCTCATGGGAGAGAAAATACAATGAAAAGTTCAGACAGAAAATGGGAAATGATTCTAAGTCAAGTGTAAATCATGAGAAGATGTGAAGAGAAAGGACTGAAATGGCAAGAAGAACAGAAAAACAAGGGTGGATATGGTACTCAAGATTCAAGAAGAGCTTATGTAAGCTTACCTAGGTCAAGGGTCCAGATAAAAAGCATTTTCCAGGCATGTGGACAAGGTAACCAAATCAAGATAGCAAAGATGTTTGTGTACTGTACTTGGCTAATACCTGGAGCTCAATTACAAAAACCCATTTTCATATTTACGGGGGGGTTTAACAACTGTTACAGCAGCTGGATTGTGGGTACAGGATGCTGAAGTGAGAAGACAGGGCTGAGGGTGTAGCTATGTGGTAGAGCACTTGCCTAGGATGTGCAAGGCCCTGGCTTCCATCCCCCACACTGAAAGGTTAGGCTCCTGATTGATCTGCTTTTGCAAATCTAGGCATGGATTCAAACCCAGATTTTTCATCCTGCCTATCCTTGTATCCCTCATAGTAGGGAGTAACGTGAATTTCAAAGAGAGAAGTTTCCACCTATGAAAAACAGTAATGAGAAAATAGGAAGCATGGGAAATATTTTGTTATATAAATAGTCCTGGCATTTTGGGCAAAGAGAATGTGTTCAAGGAAAAGGAATGCATCTCAGGCAACTTCCTAGTTAACATCTCTAAAGCTCTGCTCTTTAAACCTGTGAAGATCTCAAGTTTTGTGAAGGGAATTGGAAAAGAATTGTTAAAATAAATGTTCTATTCTAAGAATAAATCGTGTCCTGAAGTAACCAAAAGTGCATAATGAAGTACATACACATTTCTGTTGTCTTACTTGTTGCTGATAGACAACAATAAACCATTTTTAATCAATTGACACTTTTAGATGAACCTCACCAAAAAGAAAAGAAAGAAAGAAAGAAAGAAAGAAAGAAAGAAAGAAAGAAAGAAAGAAAGAAAGAAAGAAAGAAAGAGGGAGGGAGGGAGGGAGGGAGGGAGGGAAGGAAGGAAGGAAGGAAGGAAGGAAGGAAGGAAGGAAGGAAGGAAGGAAGGAAGGAAGGAAGGAAGGAAACTTGTCATATGATCATTTTTTCTGCTTTCAAAAATTATTTAGAACAGGAGGATGGATTTAATAATTCAGATTACAAAACTTTAGCTCAACACAGTAGCATACTCCTGTAATCCAGAATTAAGGAGGGTTTGGCAGGAGGACTGCTATCAGATCAAGGCCAGCCTGGTCTACAGGGTGAGATTCTGCAGGCTGCAGAGATGGCTCAGCGGATAAGAGCAGTTTTTGCCCTTGCAGAGGTTCCAGATTCAATTCCTAGCACTCAATGGTGGTTCAAAACCATCTGTGACTCTATTTCCAGCGAATACAGTACACTCTTCTGGCCCCCACAGGCATCAATCTATATTGTATGCAATCCCCTCTGTCATGTGAGAATGCCGCAAGGCGGCTTTCACTAGATTTTGCCATCATATTCTGGGACTTCCTAGCCTTCCAGATGTATGGATTTCTGAGGTTGCTGTCATGTTAGAATTCAGGGGTTTTTTGTACATGTTTGCTATCAAAGATACTTTACTATAGCATTCGGTATGCCTTGGGTGACATGTGAGATAAGAGATATCAATGAAAGATTCTAGTTGGTAAAAAACAACAACAAAAATATCTAAGCAATCCCTCCTACACAGGTCCAAACGTCTTCAAGTCAAACTATGTGCCTTATATCTGATAATCCTTTTTTCTATCTATCTATCTATCTATCTATCTATCTATCTATCTATCTATGATTTCATGTAGCCCAAGCTGGTCTCAAACCTACTCAGTAGCCAAGAATGAATTTGAACTTTTGATCCTCCTACCTGTAACTCTGGAGTACTGGACTTAGAGGCATGCAACACCATAATCCAGTTTATGAGATGCTGGGGATAGAATCCAGGGCTTGGAGCATGTTAGTTGAGCAGCCTATGAACTCTATACAACCCAGTCCTTCAAGAATGTTTCTTCATGCATATGCCTTATTAAATACCCTGAAGTGCACAGCTGATATTTTCAGAGTAAATACCACTTAAGGCTGTATGGGGTTTTCTATTCCGATGCAATTGTCAGAAGAAAGATCTGGGGAGTGAGCAATTTGGTTGCTTTGGAATTAAATGAAGATTCATTGTGTGTTTCCAAAACATCTGTGTTCATTACTTTTTCATTGAAGTGACAAAATACCTGAGATTAACAACTTTGAAGGAGGAAAAGAATATTTTGACTCAACACTGCAGAAGTATCATTCCATTCTTGCTTGGCCTCATTGTTTGGGCCTGTGACAAGACCAAATGCTGTAGTAGAGTAAGGCTGCTCACATCATTACAGCTGAAAAAACACAAGAGGAGAGGAGAGGAATGTGGTCCCAATACACTCCTCAAGGGCATGTCCTTATCCATTTGGACAGTTATTTAGTTCCTCCAACAAGACCACACTTCACAGAATTCCTATCACCTCCCAACAATGCTATCAGCTAGGGATCAAACCTTCAACATGGATGCTGGAGGTGGGGCATTTAAGACACAGACCATATCAACATCCTTACAGAAATGGCACTATCATGTACATTTTACTGGTGAAAGAAAAGCCTAATACTCAACTGATAATGTAAAAAGATCAAGATCAGTCAGGAAATGGCAGAGTTAAACTGTGAAATCGGTTCAGCATAGTGATGCACACCTGGAATCCAAGCACTGGGAAACAGGAAACTTCCTGTGAGGTCAAAGCCAGTCTCTGCTATGTAGTAAGTTCTAGACCAACCAGGGCTATAGGAAGACCCTGTCTCAAAAAAGGAAGAGAACAAAAATTAAAGCCAGTTCTTCCACTTGAATTGTCTCCACCTATGGTAGTATTTTATGTTTTATCACAAGGGGTAATTATAGGGAGCTATGATAATGTATCTATACAAAACGTAAAACATAGGGCTAGAGAAATGGCTCAGTAGTTAAGAGCACTTGTTGCTCTTGCAGGGGACCCAGGACCAGTTCCCAGCCCCCAAATAGTGGCTCACATCCACCTATTAACTCCAGTTCCAGGGGATCTTATGCCCTCTTCTGAACTCTGTGGGTATCAGGAATGTACATGCTGCACATACATATATGTAGGCAAAACACCCATACACATAAAATGAATAAATCTAAAAGAACATATTAATCAAAAAGTGTATTTGTAAGAGGTCACAAATGAGGACAGGGAATGGTTCAGTAGATAAAATGTTTGTTGGGCTAGTATAAGGACCTAAGTTCAATCCCCAATACACATATAAAAAAAACAGGCATGTGACAGTACATGGCTGCCATCCCAGAGTTAGGGAAGTAGAAACAGGACAATCTCTAGGGCATGTTGGCTATTCAGACTAGACAAATTGATGTGCTCCATGTTCCATGAAAGATCTGGTCTCAACAAGGAAAGTGGAGGCCAGCAAGATAGCTGAGCAGATGAAGGCATCTGCCACCACACCCGACAATCAGAGTTCAATACCTAGGACCCACAGGGTAGAAGAAGAGAAGTGACTTAAAAATAATTGCCCTCTGACCTCCACACACCTGACATTGAGTTCTGGCTTTCACACACACCCACACATGTAAGTGTAAATGCACACAACCACACACACACACACACACACACACACACACACACACACACACACACACATACACACGAGGACACAAATATATAAGACATGAACACATGCATGTTAGGTTTTACAACATTATGCCTTTGCAACAGATTATAGCCAGTGTTATCCAGAGGCCAGAAAACTATGACCTGAACTCCAACAGTCTGTTTTGGGTTAGATTTCATGGAGATAGTGGGTGTTTTATTTTGTTTTTCTTTGCTTTATGGTACCTGGGATTGAATCCTAGAGCCTCATACTTGCTAGCAAGTATTGTATCACTGAGCTATATCCCCAAGCAAACACCATAGCTGGCTAAGTGAGGTTGTGTTGACACACAGCCATGCTTCTGCACTCACTGACACATAATTCACAGTTGCCTTTGTAGAAATGCAGAGAAGAGTAGATGTCCATACCTGCAAGTCTAAATAGGATTCTTATAAGCTTTAAAAAAAAAGTTGGCCATCTCTCCTAACCCATTAAAAATGTATGCTGCTTTTAGGCATGACTTTATCAGCAAACAGTATCTCTTCTATCAACACCTTTAAAAGAAAAAGAAAAAGAAAGAAAAACAGTCTTCAGAAAATCTAGCTCTGTGTTGGATAGAAAATACCAGCCATGACTACATTCTTTCTCAAGAATAACTTTGATATGTAGGAGTTCATGACCTAGGGTGCATTGCATAAGTTTACTATTCCAGAGAAAACAGCTATACTTTTTTTTTTAAGTTAGGAATCACTGGTGCAATTACTTTTATAAACATTAAGATTTATGCCCTGCATCATGCACCAAATGGCTATGTGATTTTTTTTGTCCAGTTAGCTAAACTCCTAAAAATGTTTTCACTTGTAGGAGGTTGGTAAGGCGCTTGCCTTACAAGACTGAAGACCAAGCTCAATACCAAGAACCCACACAACAAAAACCAGGAGTGGTGGTGTACCCTTGGATTCAAATGTTGGGGAAGAGGAGACAAGCAAATCCCTGAGCTCACTGGCCAGCCAGGTCAGCCTATGTGGTTAGTCAGGTCCAGGCCAGTGAGGGACCTTGTTTGCTTTTGTTTTTTAAAGATGAATGGCTCCTAAGGAATGTCTCCTGAAATTCACTTTGGATGTCCATATACATGTGCACCCATACAAGTGCATACACACATACACACACATTTTTTCTCATTTGTGAAGTGGTATAGATGGCCATCTGCTACAAATCAGGTCACCCCAGGATCTATATGGACTTACTTGTCATTTACATTCACTGACAAAATTTCCTTTACTTCTGCCTCCCACCCTTTCCTTAAGCCCAGTGTAACTAGGGCTTTTATCCTCAGACATGTGTGCCTAGGCTTTCTAATCAGTAGGTGAATGATTAAAGAAATTGTGGCCTATACATATGAAAATGTAATCACACCCCTCTTGGGCACAATTAGAAGAAAGATGCTTAAATCACTTCCTGATACAGTCATAAATGAAGTCATGCTGTGCTCTCCCATCCTTACTTAGCAGTCAGAGTGACCCTTTTAAGGCGGGAGCAGCAGTGCATACCAATAATCTTATATTTGGGAGGCTGAGGCAGGAGAATGGCCATAAGTTCAAGGATTATCTGGGTTATATAGTGAGTCTCAGGCCATTCTGAGTTACAGAGTGTGACCCCTGACTCAAAACAAAACACAGTGACCATTTTTAAACCGCCAATTTTTGGCTTAAGAACCTCCTGCGGCTAACACACTAAAAGACAAAGTAAGAGTCAAAGACAAGGTATATATAGTAGTTTCTCATCCTCTGCAGGATGGAGTTGCAGTTCTGGCTCCTTTTTGTCCCTCTGTCCACTGGACTTAACACATGTTGGTTTTCTTGTCCTTAGTTAGACAAAGCTAGGCTTTCGAAGAGCTTGCCCATCCCACTCCAGTTCATTATTGTTTTGTTTTGTTTTTAACAACAGGCCTGAAACACAAGATCCTCCTGCCCTAGCTTCCCTGGTGGGGTGAGGGCATGAGACACCACGCTTAGCTCAGTTCTCATTCTCAGTGCCAGAGTACTTTTATGTTAGATAGAAGTCTGACATTCTTCTTCCCATTATTTAAGGACTCAGCTCAAATGCTACTTTCTCAGTTTGTTGTTGACGTTTGATTTTGTGTTTGTTTCCTTGTTTATAGATAGGGTGTCTCCCAATAGCCCAATCCATTCTCAAATACATGATGCTCCTGTCTCAAACTCACGGGTACGTGATTACAAGCAGACATAAACACACCTGGATTTTCTTCATTTATACTTATAGAGAAAGTGGCACTAAGATTATAGAGGACAGTGGTACATGCCTGTAGTCCCAACACTTGGAAAGGAGAGAGGAGGATTAAGAGTTCAAGGCCAGCCTCTACCTGGCAAGTTCGAGATCATTCCTGGTTATATGAGACCTAATTTCAGACTCTCCTACCAACAAGGAAAGGAAGAATATTTTTAAAAAGACATGAAAATTCAAATTTTTTTCCTTAAGCAATGAAACTGTTTTGTGTGAAAGTCCTCATGAACTACTCAAGTTCAGCGTTCAACTGGATGCTGGTTTGTTGTTGGTGATGGTGGTGGTTTTTGTTGTTGTTGTTGTTCTGTTTCTCATTTGTTTAGTTTTTTCAAAAAAGGGTTTCTCTGTGTAGCCCTGCCCTAGAACTAACTTGGTAGATCAGGCTGACCTCAAAACCAGAGATCCACTTGCCTCTGCCTCCCAAATGCTGGGATTAAAGGCATGTGCCACACGCCTGGCTTGAATACTTTCTTAAAGACCTGAAGAAATGGAATTATTACATGGATTACAAAAGAAAATATTTATAAACCTGTCTTTTTCCATTGAAGTTGATTTTGTTTCTTTGTTTCCTTTACTCTTGTAGGATTTGAGGTTTTGTTTTTGTTTGGTTTGGTATGGATTTTGGTTTGTTTGTTTTTTAGTGTTTTGGTTGGTTTTTGGTGTCTCAGGTAACACACACTAACTTCAAACTCACTGTATATCTAGGGCTGGCCTTCAAATCTACACACACACACACACACACACACACACACACACACACACACACACACACACACCTGGCCTCAACCTCCCAAGTGCTGGGATTCTGAGCAATCACCATCATGCCAGCTAAGATAGTATGTTAGAAAATAATATGTCTAGATCTATATTATGTGTCAACTCTTGCCTGCACCTAGCCTTCTATTTCTTCAGGCCAGGATGAAAGCTTTGAGTGCTTAGAAATTGCATCTCCCAACTGAGTCAAGACCTCATAGCTTTCAATGCTCAGAATCATCTGCTCCATGTTGTCTTTAGACAGCCATTTACGGACGGGGAAGAATTCATACCACTAATAAAACCTGTCAGTAGGCTTACCAGTTCCATGGCATACGCTGCACAAAGATACCTGCCTGACAGAATTAAATAGGGCTTATAGGCAGCCCAAGAGCTATCTATCATGACCTGGTACTGCATCATAACAGTGCCTTTTGCTATGCCACAGGGAGACAGGGTGTGGACACAGAGCAGCTTTGTCTGCCCTAGGCTACATTGTCTGTCCAGTGAGTTCTAGAGTTCCTCTTGGCACTGCTTCTCGACCCCTACCCCTGCCCTGGTGCCCAGAGCCAGAGTTAGAGACATTCACCATCACACCTGCCTTTTATATGGGCTAAGTCTCCAAAACAAGGCCGTCATCCTTGTCAACAGGCACTTTTACCAACTGAGCCATCTCCACAGCCCTCCTTACTTTAAATAGGTAGTGAAGTATATGATAACAAGGTTGGTGTGAAAATGGGTTAAACAAGCAAGATGGTACAGGTAGGGAGCTACAGAAGAGGGGCTGTAAATAATGGGGCTTGGCCTAGCCAAATGGAGTCACTTACTAAAGTGGTTATTTGCCCAAGTATAATGGCAACCAAGTACAACCTTGTCTTCCAAACATTTTCAACTGTGGCTGCCTTTCTGTCACTGAAGTTGAAATCTCACATCAAACCCAAAGCATTTGACTACTGGCTGATGCAGCTTCATAGTTTATTTAGTTACATTCTACATTAGATAAACACACATTCAACATTCTGATTTTAGACAATAGGAAAGCCAAGTGCTAAATGATTCATAGCTTCCCAGTTTCCCAGGCGATTCTGAAGTGAACAACTTCACTGAGACTCATAGAGACTAAAGAGAGAATCAAACCAGACCCATTATGAACTAGCTATCTGGTTCATTAAGTGAGATTGCTCACCTGCTACCTCACATGTAGACAGGGACACTCTGGCACCAGAACTGTAGCTCAGTAGGAAAGAGCTCACCTAGCATGTACAAGGTCCTAGGTTAGACCCCCAGCACCACACACACACACACACACAAAACCACAAAATCAATTGTGCCCCGTAATCCTAGCACCTGATAATCAAGGTAAAAAGATTACTTGAGCACTCAAGTTTGAGACAAATCTGGGCAGCACAGTAAATTCAAATCTTGTAATGAGATGGGAACCATTAAAATGACAAACAGTTTTCAAAGGAATCTGATGAAGTAGGTGGTGATAAGAAAGTTAGAAGAGGCTGGAAAGATGCCTGAGTAGTTGAGAGCACTGAGCTACTCTTTCAGAGGACCAAAGTTCCATTCCCAGCACCCATGTGGTGGCTTACATACAACTCTGTAACTCTGATACCAGGGGACTCAATACACTCTTCTGGACTCCTTGGGCACCAAGCATGCATATGGTATATAGAAACCCATGCAGAAAAAACATATATATTTTTCAAGTTTTTAAAGGATATCCAAGTATGAAGGAGACAGGAAAAGGAGAATCTGGGAGGAGTTATAGGAGGGGGATGGCTAAGATCAAAATTCATTGCATAAATGTGTGAAACTCTCAGAAGAATAAATAACATATTATATTTAAGAGGAAGGGAGGTGAGAGGGAAAAAAGAAGAGAGATGAAAAGGAATAAGAATAAAAGAAAGAGGAAAATGGAAGTGAAAACCACGAGGGCATCCTGACCTTACTCATACTGAAATACAAAGTTCCCACTAAATGAGGACGTGAGGAACCAAGAACACTTCAACTGGAAGAAATTAAAGAAACTAGGAGAGCCAAATTTCAGCCAAAGGCTAAGGCTTTAGGAAGAGAGACTGTTGAGCATGCTTGCGTACTCTGGCAGCATACCAGTGACAGAGTCTGGCAGCCACAGTGCTGTCTGAGGAGGCTTACGGTCAGCCACTTTGTCTAGCCTTATATTGTGGGATACTTTGTACACTGTGTGAAGATGTATTGCTATGATTGGTATAATAAAAAACTAAATGGCCAATAGCTAGGCAGGAGGTAGAGGGGGGATTTCTGGGGAAAGAAAGGAAGAAGAGGAGGATTCTAGACACGTGATTGACATCAGGAGAAGCAGATCTAGCAGGATGTACAGAAGGAGAGGTAACAGCTACCAGTCTCAAGGCAGAACATAGATTAATATAAATGGGTTAATTTAAGTCATAAGAGCTAGGTAGGAACAAGCCTACGTTATAGGCCAAGGTTTCGTAATTAATAAGAAAGAAGTCTCTGTGTCATTATTTGGGAACAAGCAAGACAGAAAGACGTGTTACAGCCTTGCTCTGTTCCTATCATCACTGGAATGATTTGTCTTAGGATTGTCTCCATGTCTATTTTTCCTGCCTTACACACAGAACAGAACTACAAAAAATAGACCCAAGATGGAGACATCTCAAGGATTGTCCACAATTAAAATGACAGATTACTGATTTTCCCTACTATTTTCTTGATAATGGTCAATGTTTTCCTGGCTGTGTTGGCCAAAGCAATAATTGTGCAGGTGTGTTCAGGCAGAATGTGAGCCTTTAGGTTTGGCCTTCAGCACTGAATAATAATATGAAGTGTAACGAGCTAAGACTAACTCTTTGGAAAAATAATTCTACCTAGCTGGAAATAAACAGAGAATTTGTGTAATTTCATCCTGGAAGATGTGGTTACAAACCTGAGCTGTAGCCAACTTACTCTTTTTTTGTTTTGTTTTGGTTTGGTTTGGTTTTTGTTTGTTTGTTTGTTTAGTTTTTTGAGACATGATTTCTCTGTGTAGGCCTGGATGTCCTGGACCTTGCTCTATAGATCAAACCAACTTAGTCTTAAAGACTCAGTGTTACTCATCTGCAAGAAACTATGATGCACTATGACATATCCATGTACTGCCCTTTCAAAGGCATTTTATAAAAGCCATGGATCTAGATAAATGCTTGCCTAGTATGCATGAGACATGGGGTTCAACAGTCATTGCCCTATAAGCTAAAGTTAATGGCTAAGCCTCAGGGATGGGCCAGCAGTTTAGAGCATTTGGTGTTCTCGCAAAGGACCCAGGTTCAGTTCCCAATACCCACATGGTGGCACACAACCATCCATGTCTCCAGTTCTGAAACATCTGACACAGTATTCATGGGCACCCGGCATGCACATGGTGCACATACATATGTGCAGGCAAAGCACTCATATATCTAAAATAAAAGGAACCTTTATTTAAAATTTAGAGATTATTTATTAAAATAATTATTTATACCAACCCTAGAACTGATCTTTGGAGGACTGTGCCATTAATAATTAAATTATCTCAGGTCTTGGGATGGGCCCTGGGTTCAAACCAATGCACCATAAAAATAAATAAATAGAAGTTGTATAGCTTTGAAAAAGTAGAATATCTCTGAAATGGCATGGTAACAGGAACTTCATTTTCCTCACAAGAATATTTTCATTATGAACTAAGTACAAAGAGAGAGGAAGACACTGGATAACTGGCAAGTCGCATCTAACTGCAGAGTGGCAGTGTTATCTAGGTAATTCTCCATCATCTACTGCTTATCTCAAGCTTTTCTATTCCATTCCCTATGATGCTATATTGAGTGTAAAACAAATCCTCTTTAAAACCTTGGGTCTCACACTATAGATTCAAATGGCTTTGAACTCAGCCTCAAAAATGCTAGAATTACAAGTATGTGCTACCACACACACCTGGCTTTGAAGTTTTTTGTTTGTTTGTTTGTTTTTGAATTTGAAATGCCTGTTTCTAAGCTCCTACTCTGTGTGTACTTTCTGCTATTACAAGCTCTAGTCAGCGTGACGCCTTGTTATGAAAAGCAAGCAAGTTTCTCTAGTTAGTCCTATGCTTAAGTGCTTAGAAGGAGCTGCACAACTAAGCAGCATGTTTATCCCTTCTCTTCAACCAGATTCCTCAGGGGTGTGGGAGGTTATCTAGAGTCTGCTGTTTCCAGAATCATTTCTGGAGTATGTGCATTGAGTTTATTGTGAGCAGTGCTCCACTAGAAACAAAAGCTTGATAGACAACACATTTTCAAGAGTATTGGAAGGCATTAAAAACATGACAGCTGAGAGAGGAGCCAAATAGCCTTGATCTTTCTCTCTATGGCACTAATGATAAAATTCACTTTGTAGGGCTATTTCAAGGGCTGAGTTATATAAGGTGTGGAAACTGCTTAGCAATAGGCATTATACATAGTAATAGTAAGTGCATAAGGATCAACTACTTCCATACAAATATATATATATAAATTAAACATATATATACTACATAGTAAGTGCATAAAGATTATCTACTTACATACATATATATACAAATTTTATGTAAAAATGTTTAATATTTTTTCTTGCTTTGGGAGAAAGAAGTCCAGAATTTGATACTATTTCAACCAAATGAAGAGACACATGTCTAAACTCTTAATACTTATGTGTAGTCACACTACATTTGTTCCTGGCTCATGCCCCAGAAAACAGAAAATACAACATTAATTTTGATAGCTCTTTGGAATAAAATGCCTAATAGTCATGATTCAAAGGGTTTTCACATATAATTGGACTTACCACTAGTAACATAATAACTCTGATTAGAGAGATGAATGTATTTCTCCAGTAATACACAGAAATTATGAAAAGAGGCCAGTGTTAGATAATAGCTCTGGATCTTTGTTTTGTGCTAGGCTGTTTTACTATTTGGTAGAATTCCCTGGATCAATTTGATATCACAAAACGAATATGTATTGGAAAAGATTCTATGTTTTTTTAAAAAAATATAAATGTTTGTATGGTAAATTTATGAAGAAATGTATGAGATTTAAGGTTTTAAAAAATGCAGTAGACATAATAGAATGCCCAGCTTCAAAGCCTGGAAAAAGTTAGGGCTGTCATTGTCGTTTCCCACATTATATACACTTAATGATGAGGAATGCCCTAAACCCTCAGTGATGAGAGATACTACAGACACATAGGGGACTTTCTCTCAGACCATCGACTATCAAAAGGAGCTCCACATGAGAGTCTTCTGTAATTCTGTTCCATCCTTAGTGAAATATAGTTTCATATCATGATGGGAGCTGTTCTTTCTCCATCATTCGGATGACCTTATGAGCCATTTGCTTTGCCAGTAAATGTAGGTCTCTCTCTTTCTCTCTTTTAATGGAATGAAATGATCCAGCATTAAGGCTCATTATCAAATGGATGCAGAAGCAACAATAGTCCCATGTTAAATTCATGGCTGCAGAAACTGTACAAAAGTAGTGTGTGAGATATCTTTGCTACCCACTCAAAACTCTGAAGAGGCCTTGACACATTCAAGATCATCAACATTATTTATGGTTTTATTTTTATGTTACACATGTGAGCCCTGCTTTGAGGACAGATGAAGACTTGTTATATTTTAATGTATGACTCTGGCTGGCCGTTATGTAGCTGAGGCTGGGGACACAGCTTAGTACCGGGGCATCCATTTAGCATGCCCAAGGCCCTGGATTCCATCCACAGCAATGCAGAGAATGAGAAAAGATCAACTTCACTGAAATACGTGAATTCAGTAAAAACGTGTAGTAGAAGGAAAATATTTCACATTTCGTGAAAGTTTGAAGTGTCACAAGGTAGCTAGAAAGACCATGTCCCAGTTTAGATGTGATACTACGGCACTTAGCAATCAGCACAAAGTGAGTACAAACAAGACTTTATTGCTGGGTATCAGTGGATGAGTAGATTAGCTTTTAGGATCAAATGGGAAACAAGGAAGATGAAATACAACTTGCAGCATATTATACAGTCTAACGCTCATGGCTCAGATGGAATAGTGCATGCTGCATCATTCCAAAAAGTTAAAGATTGATGACTTTAGGCTCTAATAACTTAAAGTTAAGTACATGAGAGGTGACTTGGGAAATAAAGGCCCTCGCTGCCAAGTGTGAAGACCTGAGTTTGGCCCAAGGGACCCACATGGTAGGAAGGGAGAACTGACTCCTACAAGGTGTCCTCTGACCTCCACATGTGTGTTACGGAAAGCAAAAACACACAGAGATAAATATAATTTAAAAACAAATCTTAAAGAAACAGTTGGAGCCAGATAGTGGTCGTGCACGCCTTTAATCCCAGCACTTGAGAGGCAGAGGCAGGTGGATCTCTGTGAGTTTGAGGCCAGCCTGATCTACAGAGCTAGTTCCAGGATTGTCAGGGCAACACAGAGAAACCCTGTCTTGAAAAAACAAAAAAAGAGAGCACTGGGTTCAGTTCCTAGCACTCATGTGTCAGCTTGTCACCACCTGTATCTACGGCTCCAGGGAGATTTGACACCCCTTTCTGACCTTTGCTTGTTAGGCACACTTAAAGCCATATAAGTAAAATATACATAAAATAAAATACTTTTAAAACAATTATAAAGAAATAACCACTAAACTGTTGGTAAGACATGTACAACTTAGCTATCTACTTGGTTGACTATTAAACTATACGGGGTGGTACACAACCACAAAATCTCAGCACTGTGGAGGCAGAAGCAGGCTGATCTCTGTGAGTACAGGCCAGCTTAGTCCACATAGTAAGCTCCAGTACCACCAGGCCTACATAATGAGAACCTGTCTCAAACGTAAATAAATAAAATAGGGCTGTATGAATCCTGAAAGCACAGCTCAGATGTTTCAAATAAAAATAAAACTACAGGTATTTTTGCTTTCGGTTTTGGTTTTTTTTGTTGTTGTTGTTGTTTGTTTTTTGGTTTTTGTTTCTGTTTTTGAGACAGGGTTTCTCTGTGTAGCTTTGCACCTTTCCTGGAACTCACTTGGTAGCCCAGGCTGGCCTCGAACTCATGGAGATCCGCCTGCCTCAGCCTCCTGAGTGCTGGGATTAAAGGCATGTGCCACCACCACCTGGCTACAGCTATTTTTAAAATGCTACTTTAAAGAACTTTGTAAATATCAGATTTGTAAATGTCTAAATCAGAAACTATTAAAACTACCTCTGTGGTGATGCATACTAAAAAGAAAGCTATCCCCTAAAATTCAGCCAGTCTGTTGGAGTGTTATATAATAAAGCAATGTTCTCTAAGGTTGAGATGCAAAAATCATAATAAACAATTATTTCTTTCTTATTTTTCTCAAATTCAAGTTTAAGTGGCCATCAGTAATTTTGTTTCTGTATATATATGTGCATGTACATATGTGTGGAGGCCAGAGGTTGAATGAGTTATCCTCCACCTTATTTTTTTGAGGCAGAATCTCGCAGTGAACATGGAGCTCACCAATTAGCTATGCTGGCTGAACAGTGAATTCTAGGATCCAGTACTGGGATGACAGAACCAAACCATCACTTTCTGATCTGCTGTGGATGCTAAGAATCTGGATTTGGGTTTTCATGTTTGTGTGACAATCGCTGCACTCAGTGAGTGTACTCCTCCTTCAATATTTGAGTTTGCTAAATCTACTAAACGTAATACAGTTTCATACCACCATGTCAGACAAGAGCCAGCAGGATGGCACAATGGATAAAGCCCCTGCTTGTAAGCCTGGGGACTTGAGTTTGATCCCTGGATCCCACATAAAGCTGGAAGGAGAGAACTGACTTCACAAAGTGCATCTCTGACTTCCACATGCTCAATGTATCATACAGGCACCTCCGTTTCCACATCTCCTACACACACACACACATACACACACACACACACACACACACACACACACACACACACACACACACACACACACACACTAATAATAATAATAACAAATAAATAATAAAAATTTAAAGTTCAGAATTAAGTTCTGTAATTTAACACTGTTTCAGGCTTTATGTTTTTAGGGTTCTGTTTTTGACACAGTCTCATGCTGGCCTAAAGCTCTCTATGTAGCTTTAGATGACCTTGAACTTTCAGCCTTCCTGTCTCTACCTTATGAGTGCTAGGATTAAAGATGTGAGCACAATTTTTATTTAACATTTTTTTCCTTCTTTTTAGTTTATAAAAACTTTTATTAGCTTGGGTATACACTAATATAACTTTTGGAGGGATAGGCTTCGAGACAGGGTTTCCTTGTATAACAGCTCTGGCTGTCCTGGAACTCACTCTGTAGACCAGGCTGGCCACGAACTCACAGAGATCTGCCTGCCTCTACCTCCCAAGTGCTGGGATTAAAGGCGTGCACCACCACCAGCCAGCTAATATTATTTTAAAAACAAAGGTTTTATTATGCTATGGGGAAGAAACAACAATGGTTCCATTCTTGATAGTACATACACATATGTGTTTATATGAAATCTAACTTTAAAGTTTAGGATGGTAGTAGCTTATTGACAGAATCTAAGTTCCTGTGCAATTTAAGATCAATGGAAAGAGAACTTTTAAATTTAGAAGGGTTTTATCGGTCTCTCTCCTGTCAGTTGGGGCCCCATTTTTATTTCCAGATGTTCATCTTCAGTGAACACGAGGCCAGAGACCCAGGAACATGACTCCACCATGAGCAGGCTGGGCAACAGAGAGTTAACCTCTTTTTAATACTGCCGCTCAAATTGCTGTTTACCATCTAAAGTGCAGGGTACAAAGAGAGAAGGAAGGCCGCGGGGTCATTATACTTTGATGGCAAAAGAACTATCTTTTTTTTTTCATTCTATTCAGTGCCAACAAGCCATTTCTTAAAGGACAAACTTGGAAATTGTCTGTGTTCCTCTTCTTGAAGCCTGTTTCATGTCATTTCCACAACCTGAGCAAAAGAAAGGAGAACTTCTGGCTTGAGCACTGCAATGGTGCACAGGTCGCTGTTGTCCAGTGATACTGTGTCCATTGTTGAGACCACTGAATCCCATTTCTTCTCTATATTGAGGTGGAATATTTTAAAATCGTGTTTTGGAGGCTGGCTTCATGAAACTGACATGTCATTTTGGTCAGCTACTGAAGGAAGCTAATCACAGGACGCTTTCAGCCTGAAGGATCGCTCCCTTCTCTAAAGATCTATTCTACTTCATTTATACCACTCATTCATCCTTTTACTCCAAGAGAACAGGGCCCCCAGTATATACATCACTTGGGGGTCATGCTGGGGATGTTGCCCAAGGGCCTTGCACATGATTGGTACACATTCTTCCACTGAGCTATAACCTAGGCCCTTGTCTTAAGCTGCTCATTTAGAAATTTACCTCACATATTACACTGGACCTTGTTTATTTGTTTCTCTGATACATGGTACAGCTATGTAGTCCTGAATGGCCTTGAACGTGCTATGTAGAACAGGCTGACCTTTAACTCAGAACAATGGAGCAATCATCATGTGTCTCTATCCAGAGTGCAAGGACTGCAGGTTAATACCACCATGTCTAGAATACTCCAAGTTATTGATAAATACTTGTTAAATAAGTGAATGGATGAGTGAGCTGATGTATTTTGTATTAAATGTAGCATGAGCAATGACATTCAGATGTGTGCGAGCAAATATCTTCTTTCATTAACTGGAATTAAAATACTTCAGAGGGCTATTAACCAGAGCTACTTGAATGAAGAAAAAAGGAGGAGAAAGGCTTGGCATTTTCTGCACTGACAAAATCTGAAGAAACAAGTAATACTCAACAACTAAAAAATGGGGGTGTCTATGGATAAATAAAGAAGTTTAAATTAGGGCTGGAGATGTAGCTTCATTGGTAGAATACTTACCTGCTTAGCATGCACAAAGCCTGTGCTCAGTACCCACCACCATATAAACCAGAACTCGGGAGGTGGAGGTTGGAGGATGAGAAGTTCAACACAGTGAGTCTGAAGCCAACATGTTGATGAAGGGGATAGGGGTGAGAGAGGGGGAGGCTGAGAGAAGGAGGCAGGGAGGGGAGGAAGAAAAAGAAAGTAGAAAGGAAGAAAGAAAAAAGGGGCAGGCAGTGGTGGCGCCCGCTTTTAATCCCAGCACTTGGGAGGCAGAGCCAGGCGGATCTCTGTGAGTTCAAGGCCAGCCTGGTCTACAGAGTGAGATCCAGGACAGCAAGAAGTGCATGAGGAAACCTATTTTGAAAAGTTAAAAGAAAGAAAGGAAAGAAAAAAGAAAGGAAGGAAGGAAGGAAGGAAGGAAGGAAGAGAGAAAAGAAAGAACCTGGTTTTTATAGTTTACTCACACCCAGATATGTCAGCTTAGCTGAGACGTCTTCCACCACTAGCTGGATTTTAGGCCATTGCATTTCTCAAGAAAACTCAAATGTGAACAGAAAAGGAAGATAGACACAGGAGGAAATGAAAAGTTACAGGGGACTGGAGAGAGAGGAATGTGGGAAAACTTTGAAAACTTTGACCTAATAGTGAGAGTTCGAGGCCAGCCTGGTCTACAGAGCAAGATCCAGGAAAGGCGCAAAGCTACACAAAGAAACCCTGTCTCGGAAAAACCAAAAGAAGAAGAAGAAGAAGAAGAAGAAGAAGAAGAAGAAGAAGAAGAAGAAGAAGAAGAAGAAGAAGAAGAAGAAGAAGAAGAAGAAGAAGAAGAAGAAGAAGAAGAAGAAGAAGAAGAGTGAAGATTTTAATATATAGTAATACCATAGTAATAAAATATTAGGAAATACCACAACAAAAGTGGAAGGCTAGTTTAGAGGCAGGTGTTCCTCTGAGTCGAAAACTAAGAGGCTACATTTAAAATTCACACACTTGTTGACACTATGAAGACTCGGGAATCCCAATTTGAATAAGTAATTCAGGTGATAACCAAGAAGAGAACTCTTTGAAAAAAATGTGTCTGATTTAAATATGTTGGGGGGGGGGCTAGATTTTAGATCAGCATATCAGTTGAGTAATCTATTCATTATCTATTCATTATCCCCTAACCCTTGTTGACACTGGGATATATTAATTATGCAATAAATACGACTGAAATCCTAAAGAGGAGGCAGTGCTGGAGAGATGGCTTCATGGTTTAGAGTTTGCTGCCCTTCCAGAGGACCCCAAGTTCAGCTCCCAGCAACCACAATGCTGTCTACAACCACCTGTAACTCCAGCTCCAGGGGACCTGACACCTTCTGGACTATGCAGGCACACATATGTAGGTGCCCATACATACAGAGATGCACACATAATACTAATTAAAAATCTAAAAAATGCTCAGAAGACATATTTCCTATTTCCTGAATGTGTGACAACAAAAAAAATTTATGTGCCTTCCACAGCTTCTAAACCCATAAACCCTTAATCTTCTAATTCCAGGAACAGATCTGAATAATTGCCACAAAGGCTGGTGTCCTAAGTCGGATCCCTAGAACCCACATGGCGGAAGTCAAGACCTGACTCTTGGAGGGAACTGACTCTGATCACACACATATACACACTAGATGAATAAATGTTTAAAGTTTTTGGAAAAGAATCTTCTGGTACATGTATGTCCTGGCGGCAGACCACATGGCCTCGCATATGCTAGGCAAGCCCCATACAATGGAGCCATGTCTCGAACACCTGATACATGTCCTTCATCTTCATTTTAAAGGTAAGAAAACTGAAGAGTTGTCACTTGCTTTAGGTCATAGGATATGAAGCTAAAAGCACTCCCTTTACAGATAGGCTGGTGGCCTTCAACCTACACACTTGCATTCTGACCATGCCTCTGCTGCTGACTGCCATACTGGTTTCAGATCTGTCTTTGACCTCAAGTCCTCACACGTATGCTTTTTGTCTTTTGTCTCAATCATTCCATTTCTTCACTACTGTGCCTTCCTGGATCTGAGATTCCCAGAATTTAGAGTAAACCACAATCATCTAGGATGTGTATTAGAATGTGGATTCTGGGATCTTGATCCCAGGAGATATGACTTAGTATGTTCACAAGGGGGACGGCTCAGGAATCCCAATTTGAGTAAGTAATCCAGATGATAACCAAAAACAGGACTCTTTGAAAAATGGTGTCTGGTTTAAATATTCATAATAAGGCTACAGTCAGGTCACCTTTGAAATGAAAGTGCTATAGGATTCTTCAGTGTTCTAACTGTGTTGCCGTGAGTTACAGTACACAGTGAAAAATGAATACTATTCAGTGCAATAAAATCTCCACAGTTCGTGGCGCACGCCTTTAATCCCAGCACTCGGGAGGCAGAGCCAGGCGGATCTCTGTGAGTTCGAGGCCAGCCTGGACTACCAAGTGAGTTCCAGGAAAGGCGCAAAGCGACACAGAGAAACCCTGTCTCGAAAAACCAAAAAAAAAAAAAAAAAAAAAAAAAAAAAAAAAAAAAAAAATCTCCACAGTTCAAGTGTCCTCCCCTAGCTCTGCAAAAAGACTTAAGAATCACTCTTTGCACATAGTGCCCTGTTTAAAGGGAATTATACCTGCTCCTATTTTAATAACCTACACCGCCAAATCTGATTGAAGAATGCTTAAAATGAGCAAAGTATGGCTGGAGCTATAGTTGCAATGGTGTGGAACAAATCTATTGTATTCACAATTACAAAGCTAACTAAAGCAAGACCACACACACACACACACACACACACACACACACACACACACACACACTAGCCTACACTGCATCTAAACAGAATTAAGTATAGAAATCACATGTGGAAATATCAATAGGTTTGGATTGTAGAAAAATGGAAAAAAATAAACCTCAAAAGCCAATACTGAACAAGGACACCTGAGAGACAGGCCTTAACCTGGGAAAATATTTGCAGCAAACATTCAAACTGAAAGATAGAATTAAAGTATGAAAAAAATACACAGAAGTCAAAAAAGGAAATGAGGAAAGAAAAGAACAAAGACAAACATTCATGAGTCAAGTCCAAAATTTAAAGGCTATGTTCTTTTAAATGCTCAAATCTTTTTTTTTTCTTTATTTGAAGATTTAAGGCCTAAATTTAAAGTAGGACAGTTTGGGGCTGGAGACATGGCTCAGTGGTTAAGTTTGCTTCCAGCTCTTCCACAGAACCTGAGTTCATTTCCCAGAACACACACAGTGGTTTATTACCAGCTGTAACTCCAGTTCCAAGGAATCCAAAGCCTACTTCTGACCCCCATGGGCATGAAGCCTGAACTCAGTGTATATAAATACATGCACTCAAAACACTCATACAAAAAAAAATAATTAGTTGATTCATTTTAAAGAGTAAATGACATAGGAAGGCTTTTCTTGGTGGGATGACTCATTCCTATAATCCTTGCATTCAGGGGGGTTGAGACAGCAGGGTTATCATGAGTTTAAGGCCAGCCTGGTATACATAGTGACTTGTGGGCCAGACTAGGCTACAAAGGTGAGAGCATGTAAGATAAACACAAAGAAGAAGAAGAAGAAGGAGAAGGAGAAGGAGAAGGAGAAGGAGAAGGAGAAGGAGAAGGAGAAGGAGAAGGAGAAGGAGAAGGAGAAGGAGAAGGAGAAGGAGAAGGAGAAGGAGAAGGAGAAGGAGAAGGAGAAGGAGAAGGAGAAGGAGAAGGAGAAGAAGAAGAAGAAGAAGAAGAAGAAGAAGAAGAAGAAGAAGAAGAAGAAGAAGAAGAAGAAGAAGAAGAAGAAGAAGAAGAAGAAGAAGAAATAAGAAGGTATTAATCAATGTGGTAAGAACAATAATCCAGAAAGCAAAATCCTCAACCAGCCAGGGTCCATGCAGAGTATTGTATAAGAACATGTGAGATGTGTAAACTAAACCAGTGGGTCAGAGCAGTGGGTACATTATATATCATATTGAAACTGTTGCATTGAGAAATCTTACATCAGTCATTCATCCTGGAAAAAAAAATCTGTGAACTTGATCTCTTCAAGCATTTTCTCTGTGAACATGTAGGCATATTTCATTTTGTTAAGGAACAAAAATGACATTACCTGGACTGCAATCCAACACCACACTGGACTGCTATGTCTGAGGTAAGCTTTAATGATACCTTAAGCTTCTTTGAACTATTGTTATAAGAAACACTCAGAAAAACAGGTTAAACATAGTTTTGGTTGTGAACCTAGCCTTTAACGGCTGAGCCATCTCTCCAGCCCCAGGTTAAATATTTTAAAACACCAGTGATGTGTACCATTTTGTCAATGAAGACTTTTAAATAATTAATTGGGATATAGTTAAATGAATAGCTAATAAATGAACAAATTGGTACCAAGAAAATTTTAATTGTCTAGATTTTTCTAAGGCTGGGCTTGGTGGCAGACACCTGTAATCCCAACACTAGGGAAGTGAAAGGAGCAGGATCACTGTAAGTTCGAGGCCATCCTGAGCTACACAATGAATCCCAGGCAAGCCAGAGCTACAAAGTGATATCCTGTCTCAAAAAAGTAAGATAGATAGATAGATAGATAGATAGATAGATAGATAGATAGATAGATACATAAATACATACATACATACATTAGTTGTATATTTTCAACTATATATAAATTTAAGAAAACTTAAATTCTATTTTTGTTTGTTTGTTTTTTCCAGACAGGGTTTCTCTGTCCTAGCACTCACTGTGTAGACCAGGCTGGTCTCAAACTCAGAGATCCACCTGCTTCTGCCTGCCCAGTCCTGGAATCAAAGATGTGTGCCACCACCACCCAGCCAAAAAAATATATTCTTGTCATAGTTTGTTAATCACACAGTTAGAACTAGTAAGTTTCTCTCTAGGATTTTACTCTAGCAAAAATAATGAACAATTCAGACAAAGGAGTTAGCACAGATATTTTAAGGTAGGTTTTGAATCAAAGAATGTTTTAAATATTCAGTCCATGGGATATTCACATATCAAAATGATGTATGGCAACTTAAATTGATGTTTTACAGCATCTAATACCACATAATGTTTCAAGGGTGGGCATGTGATTCAGTTGGTAGGGGCCTTACACAGCACACAGGAAACCCTGGGTTTGATCCTCAGTATTAAATAAGCCAGGTGTCGTAGCTGATGTCTGCAATCCCAGCACCTGGGAGTTAGAAGCAGAAGGGTCATCCCTGACTACATAGTGATTTGAGTTGAGCATGTAATACATGACACAGACTCAAAAATGTTTCAAATGTGAGGAAACTTTGACACAGGGTCTCATATAGCCCAGGCTGACCTCAACTCTTTATGTAGCTGAGGCTAGCCTTGAACTCCTGATCCTCCTGCCTCCATCTCCCAAGTGCTGGAACTAGAGTTCCATACACCATACTCTAAAATATCTATCTATCTATCTATCTATCTATCTATCTATCTATCTATCTTTCTTTCTTTCTTTCTTTCTTTCTCTCTTTCTTTCTATATATTCTCTATAATAAGACCCCAATTATATTTTAAAACTATTGTATGCACATTTAAAAGGTGTAAAAAAAAAGACAACACAGTGTAACAGTTGTCTCTGGGTGTTGAGATTTTTATTTTCCTTTTGATACTGTCATGCTACCAGTTCTATACAAGGACCATATGTTGCTGCGTAATCAGAAAAAGCAATAAAATATTGCAAATGTCCTTCTTAAAACGTATTATAAAAAGGAAAGAGTTGTCATCTTACTCAATATATAGTTTGCAAGTGACAAAGAACACTCACCATTTGTTTCTGTCACTTTTGAAATGCCATGATCTTATACTTGCAAGACAACTGCTTATCTGTTTCCCTAATTTAAAGAGGAGGTCATAGAGGAAAGTCAACAGTCTCTGGGAACAGATGTCTGAAGTGAGATAAAACAATTAAAAGGGAAAAGGAAAAATTTGCTAACAATACTTTGTCTAATTTTAGTTTAGTTTAGCACTCTTAGATCAAAACATCTCTCTTGTAAAAACTGTTACGATGACTGATCAACATAAGTAACACTATTAGTATTTATGAGTTCTCATTTTTTTTAAGAGGGGTGGATGCTGGAGATGAAATCCTAGACCTCAGGAATGCTAGGCAAGTACTTAAAATTTTTGCAGGAGAGCTTTTCCTGTTAATGTAAAGAAGATTAACAGTGGCTATCACTCAGTTTTTAAGCTATAATCACATAAGTAATGCCTGCTTTCTTTCTAGTACTCTGATGGTTATGTGAGAGTTAGTTTTTAAAACATTTTTTTATAATTTTTGTTGTACTTTTCTTTGACATGATTTCAGAAAAGGGTCTCCATGTAGCCTAGCTTGGCTTGTAACTGGCCATCTCCTCACCACCACCTCCTAAATACAAGGATTACAGACAGGTGCCACCATGCCTGCTGGAAAAGGGACTCATTTTGATGATCAAAAAACTGAAAAGCAGCTGGAGAGATTTCTCTGCCCTTAAAGACTAGCCTCACAACCAAAAATGTAAAAAGCTGAAAAGGAAGATTGCCTTAGTTAGGGTTTCTATTGCTGTGAAGAGGCACCATGACCAAGGCAACACTTATAAGGAAAACATTTAATTGGGGCTGGCTTACAGTTTCAGAGGTTTAGTCTATTATTGTCATGGTGGGGAGCATGGCAGTGTACAAGCAGACATGATGCTGGAGAGTAGCTGAGAGTTCTACATCATGAGAAAGAAAACAGGAAGTGAAGTCAGGTACCGGGTATGGCTTGAACATATATGAGACCTCAAAGCCCACCTCCACAGAAACACACTTCCTCCAACAAGGCCACACCTACTCCAACAAAGCCACACTTCCTAATAGTGCCACACCTGTTGGGGGCCATTTTCTTTCACACTACCACAAAGATGGTCTATATTAAGTTTCTTGAATCACCCCATCAAAGATCATCTTTGCATGAGAAAATTCTAGTCATACAGCCCTATGATTTCACATGGTTAATGGTTCATAGATAACCCAAGAGCACAAAAATAATTCTAATAATGCTACTTGCTCACTGAAAACTCAACTAGAACCCAAATTGCTTCATATTAAAATCATAGAGGTCAGCCAGGCAGTAGTGGCACATGCCTTTAATCCCAGAACTCAGGAGGCAGAGGCAGGTGAATCTCTGTGTTCAAGGCCAGCCTGGTCTACAGAGTGAGTTCCAGGACAACAAGGGCTGCAGAGAGAAACCCTGTCTTGAAAACAAAACAAACAACAACAAAAAACAAAGCAAAACAAAAACATCACAATGGTAAATAGGCCTTGAGCAAACAAAAATTAAACAGGTTATTAACCGAGGAGTTCAATGCCAACCTGGGATATTCCCTCTCTAACACACACACACACACACACACACACACACACACACACACACACACACACACACACAAAAAAAAAAAAAAAAAAAAAGAGGGAGGAAGCTTTTACTCTCAGTCTTATATTGATCATTTCCATACTCAAAGGGAGAAATTTGATTTGATGAGTTTAATCTCCATATTTTTCTTTAATTTTGGGGGCTTTGGGGGGTTGTTTTGTTTGTTTGGGGGGTTGTAAGTTTGTTTGGTTTGGGTTTTTGTGACAGGGTTTCTGTGTATAGCCCTTGTTGTCCTGGTACTCACTCTATAGACCAGGCGGGCCTTGAAATCACAGAAATCCACCTGCTTCTGCCTCCTTAGTACTGGGATTAAGGGTATGCACCACCACACCAAGTGAAATTCTCCATATTTCAAAATGTTTTTCTGATTTGTTTCTTTTTGTTTGTGTATATGTCTGGTGTCTGTGTCTGTGGAAGTGTGTGCCATGTGTCTTCTCGTGCCTTTGGAAGCATTAGAGGTGTATAGTTAGGGTTAAAGTGGAACTGTAGTTACAGAAGGCTGTGAGCCAAATAATGTAGATGCTGGGAAGTGAACATAGGTGCTCTGGAAGAGCAGCAAGTATTCTTAACCTCTGAGCCAGCTCTCCAGCTTCACGCATCCATATTTAAAAGGACAAGCTGGGAACATAGATGCAGGATAGAGTGCTTGCCTGACATGGTTCAGGCTCTGGGTTCCAAGCCCACCACTGCAAAAATTAAAAAGGAAAAAAAAAAAGAAACCGTAAACACACTGGGAGTGTGCAGGGTAAGGCAGATAATGTGAAGAGAAGATAGATGTGTCACATACTAAAGAATGGGGACACGAGCCCTAAAGCCAGTTATTGGTCTACTTAAATGTAACAGACTTTTATTGCTCGTGCTGCAAATACACAAAAGGAGAGTCTTAAAGATTTCACGGTTTAGGGCTGCAGATGTAGCTCAGTTGGTAGAGTGCTTGCCTAGCACACACAAAGCCCTTAAGCCCCCAGAAACTCATAAACCACGTGATAACACATGACTACAATCCCAGCACTCAGGAAGAAGGAGCAGAAGTTCTTCGACTACATAGGGAGTTCAAAAACACCCTTGTCTACATGGGACTCTGCCTAAAAAAAAGACTTCACAGTTTATTGAGAATAGATGAGTTAATATTTGCTGTAAAAAGCATAATCAAATCCTACATTTTGTTTTCTGTTGCATGACAGGGTCTCATTATGTAGCCCTGGCTGGCCTGAAAAAACAGTATGTACACTAGACTGTCCTTGAATTTATGGTGATCCTAAATCCCCTAAATTCTGGGGTTACAAGCCCACACCACTCCTGTGCCAACATACATGGCTTCAAATCCTGCATCCAAGTAAAGTTCTGTCAGACAACTCAACACAGTCTTCTTCAGTTTCAAAAAGTCACAAGGTGACTTTCCCAAAGTCACAGAGATGATAAGTTACTGAGACAAAAGTTAAATTCTGACTCTCTGTCTGGGAAAGCAGCATGTATTAGACCCTGAGTTTGAGACTTAGCACTGCAAAAATGTTCTGACTGTCCTAAACACACACCTTTTCCACCTCCAAAAGCTGATGATGTAGGTATGCAAGTATATTTGGGAAATGACCTGGTTTAGCTGAAATATATAAGGGAATGTGGGGGCTGGAGTAGAAGCAGCAGTAGAAAAATCTATGGAATGTCCTAGTATTTTGTATGTTGTTTTACATACATGATAATTTGTGTTTGGTTTCAGAAAAGGAGAAATAATTCTTTTTGTGTGTAAGCCTTTCCAAGAAGATCCTGGAGCAAGTGCCACAACAACTTTTGAAGTTCAAACAAACCTATGACCCTGAATAACTGAAGGTGGAAAAAAATAAACCAAGCAGGAATTCAATTGATTTTTTTCAATTCAGCCATTTTTGTTTACTTGGAATTAATTTAAAACATGAATCATGATTATTTATCTCATAGCTTCCCAGATAAGATATCAGAACCCAAGCAATGATAAGAAAATAGCTCTCTGAAGCAGATAGGACATGAGTGCCAAGCATAAGCACCAGCCTCCACCTTGTATCATAGATGTATTGTGTATGGTTACGTCATGTTCTCACATGTTGCCAGAATCGGCATAGAACGTGAAAAGTCATTTCTTACAGAATGAAATGTCACGGAATGATCTGGCAGGATGCTGGGGCTACATAGAAAAAGGAAGCGTTTTTCAGAAAAGATCTAGTTATTACGTAGGACAGACCCACAGCCCTTTCAGGGGATATGTACCAAGCCTCAGGGCTATAGGTGAAATGATGTATCTTAGAGATCACTGGGAAAAAAATGTGCTCCAGTTGAGATTGAAAATGTTGATTTTTGGTTTGTTGACAGGCAAACATTTAGTTGCCATGGAGAATCCAACCATTGTGGTTAATTTATATTTAATAATTGAATAGAAATAACTGAAAACAGAAATTATAAATAGGAAACTATCAATATAATTTTTAAATACTTGGAAAAGCTACTAACAATTGTGCATATTTTGAATTTATATAATAATTTGTGCTTTCATGAATGTTATCAATATGTATCAATTTTCTCTTCAGAAAAAATCTTACATTACTAATTATAAATAAAAATCCTATAAGACATTTGGAAAATTATAGTACTATGAATAAGCATTCAATAAGCCCATTTTTCTAGATGCTGAGCACTTCCAAACTTTCAGAGGACTTTCTTTACTCTACAAGCATCAGGCTTAGGGCTAAAAAGGGAGGTCAGTTGGTAGTGTACTTGCCTAGCATGCACAAAGCCCTGGGTTCAAAACCCACCACCACATAAAACTATCTGTGCTGGTGCATGCCTGCAATACTCATCCCTCCAAAGGTGAAAGCAGAAAGATCAGAAGTTCAAGGTCATCCTTGGCTACAGAGCAAGCTTGAAGCTAGCCTAGGCTAAGTGAAACCCTGTTTCCTAAAACACATTAATAAAATACTAAGGGAGGTTGCTGTGGATATCACACTGTATAAATAAAATGCTGATTGGCCAGTAGCCAGGCAGGAAGTATAGGCGGGACAAGCAGAGAAGAGAATTCTGGGAAGTAGAAGGCTGAGGCAGAGAGACACTGCCAGCCGCTGTGATGAGAAGCAACATGTTAAGATACCTGTAAGCCACGTAGCAACTTATAGATTAATAGAAATGGGTTAATTTAAGATATAAGAAGAGTTAGCAAGAAGCCTGCCACGGCCATACAGTTTATAAGCAATATAAGTCTCTGTGTGTTTACTTAGTTGGGTCTGAGCAGCTGTGGGACTGGCGGGTAAGAGAGATTTGTCCTGACTGTGGGCAGCAAAACTCTAGCTACAGGAGGTATTAATTTATTTTTGAAAAATACTTAGCTAATTCAAAGTAAAAAATAAGACAAGGGAAAGACTTTAGAATTCTAAATCATTTTTGTTACTATTTTAAATATGCAAGCCAAATTAAAAGAATTCTAGGCAAAAATTGAGCTATTCCAGACTTGCACATCCATATGTGGCTTGGAAAACTCCAACACATAATCATGTTGCTGGAAGCTAGGAAAGACTGGGCATCACTTTGGCACTTAAAGGAAGTCCCGAATACCTGGGATGGAGCTCAATGTTGGAGTGATTGTCTAGAATATTAGGAGCCTGTGATCCAGCATAGTATTGCTCTTGTGTTCACAAATAAGAAAACAAAGGAAGTACTGCCAACCCTTAGCAATCTTTACCTACTTTCTCTCCTCAACGATTTTTTTGAAGTTTAAACTATTCCAGTGTTGCTGTCCATTTAGGGAGCAGCACCTGCTTCCCTCAAGGTTTTAAAGAGAGAGGCAGGTGATTTAGTTTAGTTGGTAGAGTGCTTGCCTAGAACATATGGTGCCCTGGATTTGATTGCTAGAACCACCTAAAAATGCATAGTGTGGTTGAATAGAGATTAGAATCACCCTCAGGTACAACATGATTTTGTCTCCCAGACTGCTTGCTTTCAGTTTAGTATTTGAAACAGGGTGTTGCCTAGCTGGCCTCCCCTGGGCTGGGATTACAGAAAAGGACCATATGTCAGACACCTTGCTCAGATTTGACCAAGAGAAAAGGCCTGGCTTTGCATGAAACAAACAGGAGAGGATTTTATATATTCAAAGAGAAGGTAAGTGAGGAAGAAGTAAAGAAGGAAAGCAAATTAAGCTTTCTCATTGTGTGGGACAATGACCGGACTAGGGACCTCTTTGCAGACTCTGAATTTCTTTAAATGAGGTGAATAATTTACTCCACCTCCCTAGGAAATTCATGCAGTACCTTGCAGTCATTAGTGAAGAGCAGAGTCAAAGGATAGCGCAAAGAAAAGATCTTTGCCTGGTTTGGTGTATCTGCAGGCATGCCGTCTCAACCCAAACCAACCATCAACTGTCCCTTTATTGCCTGTGGTACTCTTCAGCTTGCCTTGGAGCTACCTTGCTCCCACTGACCTTGGGTCAGGTCCTTAAAGCTTGCATTTTGCATTTCCTTTGTGAGTTGGTTAGTTTTTCTCTCAGTTTGGCACAAGCCAGGGTTGTTAGGAACTTCAGTTGAGAAAATGCTCCCATTAAATTGGACTGTAGGCAAGTCTGTGGGGACATTTTCTTGATTAATCATTGATGTGGGAGGCCTAGGCCAACTGGGCATATTGTCCTGGGTGATATAACAAAGCAGGCTGAGCCAGGCATGGGGAGCAAGCCAGTAAGCAGCTGTCCTCGGTGGTCTCTGCTCCAGTTCTTGACTCCAGGTTCCTGCCTTGAGTTCCCTCCGTGATCAACTGTGATGCAGAAGTGTAAGCTGAAATAAATCCTTTCCTTCCCAAGATGCTTTTGCTCATGATGTTTCACTGCAACAATGCAGACTTAAGTAGGACAGCACTTTTCCTGATTTCCTGCCTTTTTAAATTTTCATTTTATTTTATTTAAAGAATGCCATACATGGGGAGCTGAAGTGGTGGCTCAGTGGTTAAGAGCACTGGCTGCTCTTCCAGAGGATCCAGGTTTAATTCTGAGCAACCATATGGTGACTCACAACCCTCTGTAACTCCATCCAGTTCTAGGAGATCTGGTGCCTTTTTCTGGCCTCTGCAGCCACATGCATGCACTCTCTCAGACACCTCTGCCCAATGACTCAGAGGCAGGTTTCCCATGCCTGGCACTGGGGATTTGTTAGATAGTGGAGCATTATCATCTCTTGTGGCTTAATTACATTCAATTTACTTCATAGTTATGTGTGTGTGTGTGTGTGTGTGTGTGTGTGTGTGTGTGTGTGTGTGTGTATAATTATATATATATATATATATAATTCCTCAGTAGTCTGGAGTAAATACATGGTATATATGTATTTTTGTGATCTTATAAAATAATATATTTCCCTATGTCCTTTACAACCCTCCTTAGTGCCTTCTTTAAGAAATCCCATTCTTCAGTCTCTCCCTCCCGGTGTTACTCTCTTACTCTCCTCTCTAATGTCCTCCCTCCAAGTTTTTCTCTTTTGTCCTTCACAGCATCAGTGTCCTACTGCCCACCCAACCCCCATCTGGAGCTCCTTTCTCCCCTCACCCCACGCTCTCTTTTTGCTTTCCTAGTTTATGTGAGTCCTTCAGAGCTAGGATCTACAGATGAGAGAGAACATGCAGCATCTGTATCTCTGGATCTGGGTTACCAAGTGTTACCCTGCTCAGCACAATATTTTTCAGTTTCATCCTTTAACTGCAAATTTCATTTTTTCTATATAGCTGAATAGAACTCTGTAGTGTATGTACCACATTTTTATCAGTTGAAGGACAATTGGGTTGTGACTAGAGCAGCAATGAACATGGCTGAGCAGGTGTCTCTGTCGAAAGATATCAGCACTTTTGAACACATGCTGAGGAATGATATAGCTGAGTCATATGACAGATTTTAGTTTCAGATTTTTGAGAATTCTACACGCTCATTTCCAGAGTGCCTGGAGCAGTTTGTAATCCTACCAACAGTCAATGAGGATTCCCTTTTCCCACACCTCTTCCAGCATTTGTTGTGGGTTGTTTTATTGACCTTGGCCACTCTAATTGGAGTTAAGATGAAATCTCAAAGTACTTTTAATTTGCATTTCCCTGATTACAAAGTATATTGAATGTTTTTCAAGATATTTCTTAGTGATTTTTATGTCTTCTTTTAAGAACTCTGTAATCCTACCACTTGGGAGAGAGAGGCAGGTGGATCTCTGTGAGTTCTAGAACAGCCTGGTCTCCAGAGTGAGTTCCAGGACAGCTAAGGTTACACCGAGAAACCCTGTTGCCAAGAAAAAAAGAATTCTGGTAACATCCATAGCCTATTTTTTAATTGGGTCGTTTATTGTGGTGATATTTTATTTGTGTTGAAATGTGGTGATATTTTATTTCTGCTTTAATAAATAAAGCTTGCCTGGAGATCAGAGGAAAAAGCCACAACACAGAAGTCATGCAAAGTTAGTACATGCCTTTAATCCTATTACTTGGCAGGCAGGATCTCTGTGTGTTCAAGGCCACACTGGAAACAGAGCCAGGTGTAGTGGCACACACCTTAAATTCGAAAACTAGTTAACCATGGAGGTCTAGAAGTCTATACAGACAGACAGGAAGTGACAGATCTGTGTAGGAAGAGGAAGTGATGCAGTTGAATGGAGAGAGCAAATCAGATAGCAGAACAGCAAGGCATATGTGCATGGGTAGAAGGGAAGTAACTCGCATTTGGAAGCTGAAGAGTTGGTGAGGTAAGGTTGGCTGGTGGCTTTCCCTATTTCCCTGATCTAAGGCTTTCATCCCTATATTAGGCTCCATGTTTTTTATTTAATAAGACCATTTAGAAATTTGTCTACAGTTTATTTTATTGATTCTTTGAGATTTCTTAAGATCGAATTTTATGATTTTTAATTACATGTGGCTATGTGTGTCTACAGTGAGGACATGCGCATGAATGCAGGGGCCCTGGAAGGAAATGCCTCAGACCCTTGGATCTGAAGTTACAAATGATTGTGAGTTACCTGCTAAAAAGTACTGGCATCCAAACTCGGATTCTCTGGAAGAGCAGCAAGTACTCTGAACTGATGAGCCATCTCTCTAGTCCCGTCTTTGCTTTTTAACTATCTGTCTATTCTGCATAGTTGTCTATTTAACATGTAACTGGCAAAGATTTTCTCCCAGTCCTATGTTTCGTAAAGTATTGACTACATGTTCTTCTGGGAACGATTTCCTCCGTTGTCCCACCTGTTTGAAGCTCAGCCACTTTCCTTTTCCCTGTTTGTTGGTTGATCTGAGAGTCTCTGCCTCTCTCTCATCTTAATTGGATATTTACTTATTTATGTGTGTACATATTTGTGTGTCAGAGTATGCATGAACTGGCACTCTTGTAGAGGTCAGAAGACAACTTTGGGTGCTGAACCTCTCATTCCATCCTTCTCTAAGGCATGAACTATGACGGTGTCATAGGGATATATAACTATCCAG
This sequence comes from Peromyscus californicus insignis, assembly GCF_007827085.1. Lineage (NCBI taxonomy): Eukaryota > Metazoa > Chordata > Mammalia > Rodentia > Cricetidae > Peromyscus > Peromyscus californicus. The sequence goes on from NW_026294391.1 coordinate 96,856,264, forward strand.
CATATTTACATGGCCATTCTCAAAATTCCAGTGTATGGAAAGGAATTTATAATGTTCCAGTATACCACATTTTAGGAGGACAGACAATGAGACAGGATCTAGGAGGCCTTGACTTAATCACAAGGCCTTTGTCTCTCCTCTCAGTACTGAGACTACAGGCATATGCCACCACCAGGCAGTAAAATAGCATTACTTAAAGTAACTTTACAAACAGGCTTCATAAGAAGGGAAGACACTGGATGTCTATAGCCCTTCGTTTTACTACTCTATCCTGAAGGAGATGGTCCATAATGGTTCTTTCACTGAAACAATATTGTTTCCTTTAGCAACTGAATTTGATGTTGAAAGAGACTCTGTACTAAATAAATAAAAGGAAATGTCAGTTTCAAGCATTTTGCTTATAGACATTGGTTCGTGAATGTATTTAATGTGCTTAAAACAACCTCTTTGTAATGATTGATCTCATCTGTAATGTAGAGTTCATCAGGCAGAGAAAATTGGACTGTAACATTGTATTCTCTGGAAATTTTAGTAAATTGTGCCTGTCTCTATTCTGTCTGATAGTTTATATTTGTATCAAACAAAAGAAGGACAAAAACCTTTCATTGAAATTACATTTTTTAATATTCTATAGACTAAAACCTGAAAGTTAAAACTCTTCACTCTTCTACTTTTTGTGGTGGTGATTGTTGTTTCGAACAGAGTCTCACTTTGTAGCCTTAGTTGACTTTAAACTCCCAGTGATGCTCCTGCCTCAGCTCCCAAGTTCTAGGATTACAGATATGCACTGTCATGCTTCACTGTAATAGTACAGAAGCAGCAATATTAGTATTCCTGAGCAGGAAGAATCTAATTCTAGTTTCCTAATTAGTAATTGTTTTTAATTGCTGAAAACTAAGAGTTTCATTTGGTGAAATGAAATACAGTGGGTGAAATGATGTCAAAGTAAGCACATGCTATTATACACAGCTAACAGCAGCCTAGCTATAAATGTAGTGTCTCAACCTCATTGTGTTGCTCTAATAAATCAGCTTAGTTCAGTGGTTCTCAACCTGTGGGTCATGACCCCTTTGGGGAGTCACATATCAGATATCCTGCAAATCAGATATTTACATATCATTCATAACAGTAGAAAAATACAATTATGAATTATCAATGAAAATTTTATGGTGGGGGTTCACCACAATATGAGGAACTGTATTAAAGTGTTGAAACATTAGGAAGATTGAGGACCACTGTCTTTGATTAATACTTATTATTTCTAAACAATAGAAATTCACAGGTCACAATTCTAGAGAGCAGGACATCTAAGAAAGATTAAACTCCAGAACACAGACTGTAGGTCATGTGAAGACTCGGCATTATAGATGATGCCATCGAGTGTCCTCACATGGCTGAGAAAAAACAGCTGCCTGGGGCCTCCTTTATAAGGGCACTAATTCCATTCATGAGGGCTCCATCCTTTCAACCACATCTTTCTGATTAACTTTCACAACTTGACTGGAAGGTGGAAAAGTTACTAACATTCAGATCAGAGCATGAAATAAATATGCTTAGCTAAGAAAGCTACTGCCTATGAGCCAGCTAATTTTCCACAGAAATCAGAAGAAAGGTAAAGGCATTAGTAGTGTTCTTATTTATGCTTTATTTCATAGGACTAAAATCTAGCAACACTTCCTATAAGATCCCCTGGCTGCAATTATGGCCTATACAGTCAGACATGGGACAGAATCATTCCTTCTACACACCACAGGTTTGTTTCACTAGCTAAACTGATCTGAGGCAAAAGTTACTTAGTCTGCTAGTTCATTTTACTTTGTTGTTTTGACTTGATATTTTGAGACAGGATCTCCTTATGCAAAACCAAGCTGACCTGGAACTTACTACTTGTTTTACCCTCCTAGCTCTGCCTCCAGAGATTTTGGTGTGGTTTTTGGTTGTCTACTTCCTCTTACTAATTTTGTAAATAAATTTTAGATTTATTATTTATTTTTAACTTCCCAAATGCCCCACTTTTTAATACCAACCCCCTTAGTGATTAGCTTTCAGTATTAAATGGAAGAGGGGGCAGTTACTGACATTCGGACCTGATAGGGATCTGAGAAGAAAGGTGAAGTCATAAGTCGTGTTACAATTTGGCTTTATTTAAAGTAGTGCTTTTTTTGTGGACTAGAAGTGCTTGTGGAGCAGGGTGCATACATGCTGCAGCGTGCATCTACAAGTCAAAGGAGTCTGTTCTTTTTCTCTGTCCTTTGAGTTCCAGGGACTGAACTCATGTCATCAAGCTTGGTGGCATGTGCCTTAAAGTCACTGAACTATCTCACAGGCCTCTCTATTTGGTTTTGAGATAAGCTCTCATGTAGACCAGGCTGGCCTCAGACTTTCCATTATTATTGTTGTTATTGTTATAATTACATTTACTTATTGTGTGTACATATATGTATATGTCACAGGTTTATAGAGGACACCTATGGAACTCAGTTCTCTTCCACTGTGTGGGTTTCTAGGATCCAACTCTGCTAGTCAAGCTAAGTGACAAACATCTGTAACCACTGAGCCTTAGAAATTTTTTGTGGCCAAGGATGACACTGAACTTCTGAACCTCCTGCCTCCGTGTTCTGAGTACTTGGATTAGAGCTGTGTGCTACTGTGTCCACATTATGCAGTGACGGTGATCAAAACTAGGGTTTCATTGTACATGCTAGGCAAGTACCCACCCTAATGAACTACATCACAAGCCCTATTATTGCACTTTCAGGCAGACTTACCATATAGCCAAAGCCGGCCTGGGATTCATGATCATCCTGCCTCAGCCTCTCAAATGGTGGAATTACAGGTATGCACCACCACACCTGACAGAAGTTTCTGTAAACCTTATGTTTCTCACCTGAAAATGTGATTAGCGCTTCTAGTAGTGGAAGAATGGCTACCATTAAACATGGTAATGTTTATAAAATTCTAGAAGGAGCCTGTCATACACACACATGCTAATAATGAGTAGTAATAACAGTTACGATTCTACCAGTGTGATTACATTGACATTTTAAAAGTGAAAAGGAAAAAAAAAAGCAGATAGCTATCTGTCTGTTTGGTATTGAAGATTCTAAATAATAAAGCAGGGATGCTTGTTTCTATTTGATTAACTAATTAAAGTTTGCTTTATTGAAACAGAGTCTCATGTAGTCCAGGCTGGCCAAAAACTCTGTATGTAAGCAAGGGTGGCTTTCAACCCTTAATACTCCTCTATTCACCTCCTGAGTTCTGAGATTGCAGTTGTTTCTACCATGCCAGGCTTTGTTGTTCTTTATTTGTTTGAGATAAGGTCGGGTTCTGTAGCCCAAGCTAGCCTGGAATTATGTAGCTAAAGCTAGCCTCAGTCACGGTAAGCTTCCTGTCTCAGACCATTCAGTGCTGAGAGTAGAGGCATGAGCGTCCACACCAGGCACCAATTCATATTTTAATCTAATTCATATCATGATACAATTCTCAGAAGAATACCCCTTAAGACTACTAATTTACTCAGTTGAAGTGAAAAACAAAATTAGGAAAATGTCAAGAAAATAGATGAATCTGAAAAATATTAAGTGGAGTGATCTAGACTCTGAAAGACAAAAGTTACATTTTATTTCATATGCAGATGATACCTATTAATGAGTAGACTTGTATAAATGGTTACCAATGTGAGTATATGCTATGAAGCTAGAAAGGAGACCATAGGGTGGAAAGAGGTATTTAGGAAGAGGAGAAGAGGAACAGAGCACATAAAACAAGAAAGCAGAGAGGGTGTGGGGATAATACAAGGGGAGTAAAGGGAATGGGGGAGATTATGTAGGGTGGAATTTTGTTTCAAAATGCCATAATGAAACCTAATACTTTGTATACTCATTTTAAAAGAACATCTAAAAGCACACAATTCTGGATCCAGGAGTGTAACTGGAGTTTTCTCCAGTCCTGCCCAGCCCCATGGACCCCACAACTGCTTATAAAATAATCATTCAGAAGTTCACATTAATTAAACTGCTCAGCCATTAGCTCAGGCCTACTTACTGTTTAGCTCTTACACTTAAACTCAGCCCATTTCTGTTAATCTATATGTCACCACATGTTCCGTGGCTTTACCTGCTGCCTTTACATGATGCTCCATGAATGGCAGGCTGGTGTCTCCTCCTCTCAGCCTTCCACTTCCCAGACCTCTCTTCTCTCTTTGTCCCGCCTATACTTCCCAGGCTACTGGCCAATCAGTGTTTTATTTATCAATCAATCATCCACAACACAGGAGCAGTGGCTGTAATCTCCATACTTAGAAAGCTGAAAAAGGAGGGTCCTTGAATATACAGGTGAGCCTGAGCTATATAGTGAGCAAGAGGCAATCCTGAGCTACACAAGGAGACCTTGTCTCTAAACCACGACAGATAAACAAACAAAAAGAACTAGAAAAAAAACAGTTCTAACCTGGACACATCATTTGGTGATAGATGGCCTATCTATTGTATGCATGGCCCTGGTTTACATGTCCAGCATCAAGAAAAGAACAAGAAATGAACAGCACTCCATCAGGATGCTAAGACCATACTGAAATAAGCAGAGTGATGAAGATGAGCGTGGCTAACACTAGCCTGAGGGCCTCATCTGTTGCTGCCTATTCTTATAGACTAAGTTGGACTGGTGTACCACCACACCCACTTGCTTACCTGCTTTGTGTGGTTGCTTCTGTGTTACTAAACAACAGACTTGAGTCCTTAAAACAGATTATATGGCCTGTATGCAAGGAATACTTGGTATGCATGGGCTGGGGTGTAACTTAAGGGTAGAACACTTGGATTCTCCAGGCCGTGGGGTAATCCCCACCACCATCACCACCATTATCCAGGGACACACAAAAAATTTCCAGTCCTTTTCAAACAAACATTGCTGACTCCTGACTTAAAAGTATTTCTTAGTAACATGATCTTATCACATATGATGTACTTTTTCAGGGATTCTATAATGTGTTTGAATTTTTATTTTTTAATTAACATTATTATTTTTAATTATGTGTGTCAGGCTGTGCTCCAAGAGTGCTCTTGCCTATAAAGGCCATCATATCCTTTGGAGTTGGAGTTGGAGTTACAGGCAATTGTGGGTCACCCAATGTGGGTGTTGAGAATTGAACTCATCTTCTATAAGATCAATGAATGATATGCTCTAAACAACTAAACCATCTCTCCAACCCAAGTTTTTAATTTTAATTTTATATGACAGTAGGAGATAGCTCAGTCAGTAATATGTCTGTCATGCAGGCATAAGGACCTGATTTCAGATTCCTAACCATCCACACCTCACATCTTCGCTTCCGCTCTCATGTCTTATGTGTCCTACCCCTTTTCCCCACTTCCTAAACACCACTATCCCCACCCACCACCAGAGGGGTTATCTAATACTACATGGTCAGCCCTAAAAACATACATACAAGTGACATTATCCAAACTGAGCAGATTGTATTTATATGTTTAGGTATATATGTACAGCATGGTGGTACATGACTCTAATCCCAGCTCTCAAGAGATAGAGACAGAAGGATGTCTATGAGTTCAAGGGTAGCTTGGTGCAAAAACGCAAGCTCCAGGCCAGCCAGGCTACATAATGAGTCCTGTCTCAAAAACAAACAAAGAAACCCTATAGGATGCACAGGCATGCACACAACAACAGTTAAAGAAAAAGAGGTCATGAATTTCAGAGAGAGAAAGCAAGGGGAGGGGAGAGATGGGAAAGGTTTGAGGGATAAAATTATATTATAAAATTTGTCTTAGTTACTATTGCTGTGATGAAAAACCATGGCCAATATGCAAGTTGGGGAAGCGTGGTTTCATCACTGAAGGAAGTCAGGACAGAAACTCAAACAGGGCAAGAACCTAAAGGCAGGAGCTGATGCAGAGGCCATGGAGGGGAGCTGCTTACTGGCTTGCTCCCTATGGCTTGCTCAGCCTGCTTTCTTATAGAACCCAGGACCAATAGCCCAGGGGTGACCCCACCCACAATTGGCTGGAACGTCTCACATCAATCAATAATTAATACCTTCCAGGCTTCTCTACGGCCCAATCTTCTGGAGGTATTTTCTCAACTGAGGCTATGATTCTAGCTTGCGTCATGTTGACATAAAACTAGTCAGCACAATAGCATAATCTCAAAATATTAAAAAAATATATTTTTAAAAAACTGAGCCTAGTGGCACCCACGTGTAATCTTGGTGCTAGAGAGAGAGAGAGAAGTAGAACCCTGGGACTATTTGACTATCCAGTCTAGTCTAATGGGAGAGCCTCAGGTATCACTGAGATCATAATTCAAAAAAAACTAAGGGTAGACAAGGGCACAGAGGATGACAGCTGGCCTACACACACAGATGCATGCCCACACATAAATTTGTACTCTTCTGTGTGCACACAAATGTTTGTGGCACTTTGCTAGGTTTAGTTAAAAACATGAGATCTCGTCCACTACCTGGGAGTTATCTTGCCATAGCACTGTTCAGTGTGTAAAGGGGGTGCTCTGGCGGATAGACAACTTTCCTGTCTACTTGCACCCTTATACCAGGTAATCCCATGACATTGGTAAACAACCCAGCCAGTACATTCCTGGGGTTGAATTAACCCAGAGATGTTTCTTTCCTCTTGTGTAAGTATCATGTTCCTTCTTATATGTATCAAAACTCATGCTGAACAGTGGGTTCTGAGTTGCAAAAAAGGATTTATTTTTACACCTGTCGTCCTTGCCTTTGTCCACTAGCTGAACAAAAACACACGCCAGTGCTACCAAGAGATGTTGCCTAGTGCCAGCGAAAATTCTTTTAGGTAAGCCTTCTATGACATTTCCTAAAGAACCTCACCAGTATTTAGACCAAATATCCAATTAACTTTATAACTGCAAGTTATATTTTAAAATGGTCTGTGATTTAAATCTTTGAACTAGTTGTCATCTGGTAATTCAAACTGTTCTAAAAATATCAAAGGAAAACATGTCATCTTTTGCTATCAGAACTCTGCTTCCAGTTTAATTTAAAATAATCTTGTAATATTTCTCTTAAATCTCATTTTTCGTAAACTGAATTGCATTGTCCTTTTTCCAATGACTGCCAAACAAGGGATCACACTGATCAAGAAATGAATTACTTAGCTTCAAGGGCCCTTTTGATGACTACGAGTTTATGTCTTGTAATTAAAGATCCACTACTTGTTTTCTGCCATCATGTCATAGCCTCATTACTATGTTTTTCCTTCTGTCTAAGCTCTACTCTCCCTCCTTCACTCCCTGTCTCCCTTTTTCTCTCCCTCCTCCCCACTCTTTCTCTTATAACAGCTTTACTGAGATTTAACTATTACACCATATAGTTCACTTTTTAATGGTATAACTCAATAATTTTTAGTCAATTCATAAACTTGTGAAACCAACACAATCTATTTTAGGATCTTTTTCATCAAACCCTCAAGCAGTGGTTCTCAACATTCCCAATGCTGTGACCCTAAATACAGTTCCTCATGTTGTAGTGACCCCAACCATAAAATTACTTCATTGCTACTGTTAATGAATCATAATGTAAATATCTGATATGCAAGATATCTAATATGCAATCCCCAAAAGGGAATTCCCACCATACTGTAGGTCAAGCATGTACGCACGCTAGGAACCCGCCAGTAGCTCAAACCGGCAGGCTGCCGCTAACTTGAAAGAGACAACTAGGAACAGTTTTTAGCTCCGTTTTAAAATCTTTTTACTCAGTTTTTAGGTGGAAACTCTTGCCCCATGTTGGGCACCATTTGTAGATGGAGTTTTCCTATCTGGCCCACAGTCACTCAGACCCAACCAAGTAAACACAGAGACTTATATTGGTTACAAACTGTATGGCCATGGCAGGCTTCTTGCTAACTGTTCTTATAGCTTAAATTAATCCATTTCTATAAGTCTGTACCTTGCCACATGGCTCGTGGCTTACCGTCATCTTCACATGCTGTTTGTCATCGTGGCGGCTGGCAGTGTCTCTCTGACTCAGCCTTCCACTTTCCAGTTTTTTCTCCTCCTTGTCCCGCCTATACTTCCTGCCTAGCCACTGGCCAATCAGTGTTTTATTTATTGACCAATCAGCAACACAGTTGACATACAGACCATCCCACAGCAAAATTCCACAGGTAGTCATGGATGCATGCACTGGCATGCTCAGGAGCTCTCCTGAGTACATTTTGGATGAATTATATTTGGTGGCCGTAGTGGTGGTTGATGAAGAGAAGGCAGTTCTCATGCTTCTGATGCAAGTTGGCTTCTCAAGACAGTGCAGAACTTAGACACATCGAACCATGTAATAATAATAATAATTTTTAAAATAAAACAATACCAGACATGGTTGCGTGTGCCTTTAATCCCAGCATTCAGAAGGAAGAGGCAGGAGGATCTATGCGAGTTCCAGGCCAACCAGGGCTACATAGTGAGACCCTGTTTTTAAAAAAGACTTTAAAACTTAAAGAAATAAAGATAAAAGCAAAATGTGGTATGCATCAATTAGGTAGACATCATGAGGTAATTAATAGCACTATATCAAAAGTAACACAAAGTTTCTGTACACAAAAGCAAGACATTCTGTAATGTAGTGTTCAATGATTGTCAGGCAAGAGTCATGAGTTTTTTATGTTTCTACAGTAAGTGTATCCAATAGAATCTCCACCACACACTGGAAATCTGTAGAAGATTGGTTCCTGGACACTTGTGTATGCTCAAGTTCCTTAAAATGCATTTGCAGCTGACCTTTAGAGTCCTACAGTATACTTTAAATCATTAGTTAAATGGTAGTCGTATTATTTAGAAAACAATAATGACGCAGGGAAAAGTATCTATGTGGTCAGTAAAAGATAAAATCAAAAAATATTTTCTGGCCACAGTTGACTGAATCTGGCAGATAGGAGGGCCCGGTACCCATGGTAATTTATCTTTTCAATGGATTAAATAGATGAGAGCTCTACCCATTGATGTTATCTGGGGTCCTTTATTTTGGGCAAATCCTTAGCTTTTGTTTTGCAGATGGCAACCTAGGAGGCCAGAGAGAAAGCTCAATCCCAGAAATCCATCTAAAAAAAACCCTTTTGTTTTCTTCCTAAGAGGACTTTTTTTTTTTTGCTTCTTTTTAACCTTTAATGTTTTACCCATTTTCCAAACCTCCTTGAGCCTCACTGCACAAAGGACCCCTTCTCTACGGGTTCTAGCCCTGTTATTTTCGCTCATTGTTTTCGTAATCCCTACAACATGCCTTTAATATATTTTCTCTTGAATTGTTTTCTCATTTCACTTGTGTTGATTCTGCCATTGAATTAGTATTAGAAGACTAATTCCTGTGTTCTCCAAATATGCTTTTTTTATGCTTTTTAGGATAATTCAAGCACTTATAAAAGAATAATAATAGATTTATTTATTTATTTATTCATTCATTCATTTATTCATTAGTTAGTTTATGGAGAGGACAACTTTGCCCAAGCTGGCCTCAAATCTTCATTGCTGCTACCTCAGCCTCCCAAATTACTGGACTCACAGGTGTGTATCAAAATGCCTTGTGCTTAAGTAAATATTTTAACAGACAGCAAAGATAAAGACACTTTAAATTTTAACACACCCAATGATGACAGTGATTTCCAGTGAAGCTATAGAATAGAAAGATACTGTTGGTTTAAAATACCCAAATCCTATCAAATACATTTCAATCAACTTTTGCTTTTTATTCTTATTTTCAATAAAATTCTAAAACAGCTATAGATATGTCTCAGCAATTTCTTTTTGACAAAGTGTTTGTGAAACACCTTAGCAGACATTCAGACTCATGGTAACCTCTGCAGCTAGGAGAATATTTCACAGGTGCCTATTCAAAGAATTAGCATCCATGATTCAAGTATGTTTTTATTTTGAATTGGAAAGATGAAGAACAATCCTCAGTAAAAAATGAGAATGATTATTGAAATTTTTACTCCCTGGTTCAAAAAAATTAAAGAAATTTCTGGCTCTACCAAGATTTACTCCATGATTAATATTTTAATTACTTGAAAAGTCTTTAAAATCACACTCATTTTAATAAAAATTATATGTCAGGACATGTTAAAATAGAAATGTACAATCAAGTGTCAGTCCAAGGATCTAATGAATCATACACAGAATACAATTATCATATAAGACATAATTCTTAAAAATAATGAGGGTCTTTGTTTATTTTTCGAGACAGGGTTTCTCTGTGTAGCCCTGGCTGTCCTGGATCTCGCTCTGTAGATCAGGCTGGCCTCAAACTCAGAGATCCAATTATCTTTGCCTCCTGAGTGCTGGGATTAAAGACATGTGCCACAACCGCCCAGGAAAGTAATGAGTTCTTGAAAATAAATTGTAAAATAGGTCTAATTAGTTGACACAGTTGGGACTGGAGCTGCAGTTCACAAGTAGAGTGCTTGTCCAGCTATGCTCAAAGCCTAAAGTTCAATCCCTAGTAAAGGGTGGGGATGGATGGCGCGCTCGTGTGTGTGTGTGTGTGTGTGTGTGTGTGTGTGTGTGTGTGTGTGCGCGCGCGCTCTCTCTCTCTCTCTCACACACACAAATAAATAAATAAATAAATAAATAAATAAATAAAAATAAAAACAACTCTGTAACTTTAAAACCAATAATGGAAATCAGTTTGATAAATAATTTAGTATTGAACTGACCAAGATTCTTTTAAGATTCTATTATATGAAGTTTGTGTAATCAAATCACATTGGAATAAAGTATAAAAAGAAAGATAATATTCTCTTATTTTATTGTTAGTTTTTAATTTTTAAAATATTTATTAATTTATTATTACCGGGTAATGGTGGCCCACCCCTTTAATCCCAGTACTCTGGAGGCAGAGGCAGGCACCAATTTCTGAGTTTGAGGCCAGCCTGGTCTGTAGAGTAAGTTCTAGGACAGTGAGAGCTACACAGAGAAAATGTCCCAAAAAGCCAAAAAAAAAAAAAGTATTGTGTGTGTATGTATATGAGCTCAATTGTGTATGTTAGGTCATGCCCAGGGAAGTCAGTGGACATTTTTTCTTCTACCATGTCGGCCCCAGGTATCGAACTCAAGTTGTCAACCTTGGTAGCAAACACCTTTACCTGTTGAGTCATGATATTTCAAGAACTTTTACTGGTTTACTATTATTATTTTTCTTTTTTTTTCTTTTTTTTTCTATGTATCCCTAGCTGTCTTGGAACTCTCTTTGTAAACCAGGTTGGCCTCAAACTCAGATCTACCTGCCTCTGTCTCTCAAACGCTGGGACTAAAGGCAAGCACCACCACACCAGGCTAATTAATTTATTTTTAATAATGAAATAAAATATAAGCTGAAACAAAATCTAACTCATTGGTATAGGACAAAACAAACAGAAAAGGACCCTTAGAAAATGTCTGAGAAAACCTGTGGACTAGAGAGAAAAGGTGTTGGGACAAGCAATATGAAAATGGAAATACACATGCAGAGAGAAAGGTAAAGTGGACAGAGATAAAACCTAAGAGAAATTGGATCTTTTTATGATCTTCAAGGAGGAAAGGAGGAAATGCTTTCATTTTTTGTGATATTGATTTGAAGTTATTTATCACAATGCTGTGATGGATAGAAAATTGGAGACAGAAAGAGGTAAAAACACTTAGGTTATTGATTCACAAGGTCCTAAGAGAGCTATCTATAGCTTTTTCCTTACGATTGTCTTACAAGAATAGACCCATAAAATAACCATTAGTTCAATAAACAGTCACTGAACTTCTCCGTGCCAGAGTACTTTGTGAGGAGCTGTGGGGGGAATTGGAGCCTATAACCTGACTGGAAGCACCTGAGGGCACACCAGGCTCATTTACACAGATAAAGAGAACCATCAACTTTAGGTTACCTTAGTGAAGGGTCCTCTGTGTGGTAAATGCATGGAGTGAAAGGGAAGAAAGGAAAGCGGGCTCAGTGCACCTCTGCCTGAGTGAGGCTCCTTAGATCAAAAGGCTAAACTTTGAAAATACCTTTGAAATGAAAGGTAGCTTGGGTATATCTTCAGCTGTCTTCCTGGTACTCATTACAAAGGAGTTCTACTGGGGTTATATTGTTGGGCTTGTCAAACAGGAATCTCAACTACAATTTAAAAGTATGCTTCTGTGCGCATTATCTCTTGGAAAGTTACTGAGGTAATGAACTATCCCACCATGGTTTTAAAAGTATGCATGCACTGCTCAACTGCCATTAAAGAGTGATGACGTTCGACTTAGGGGTTTTTTGGGGGGGAAGTGGGGGGGGGTACTTTGTTTTGGTGCTAGGGATTGAACCCAGTGTGCTGCTCCATGTGGGCATGCATTCTACCACTGAGTTACACTCCCACCTCTTTTGACTAAACTCAGAGAGCTTTAGTGCTGATGGAAAATGTTTATTAGTAGAAACTTTGGTGTCTGGGAAGGTAGCAGAGTTGATAAAGGGCATCCTTGTCAAACATGGACACCTAAGTTAGGGGTCTTAGAAAGAAAGAAAGAAAGAAAGAAAGAAAGAAAGAAAGAAAGAAAGAAAGAAAGAAAGAAGAGAGAGAGAGAGAGAGAGAGAGAGAGAGAAAGAAAGAAAGAAAGAAAGAAAGAAAGAAAGAAAGAAAGAAAGAAAGAAAGAAAGAAAGAAAGAAAGAAAGAAAGAAAGAAAGAAAGAAAGAAAGGCATAGCTGGGAAGATGTCTCTTTGAATAAAGCTCTTGCTGGTGCAAGCAGCAAATGCCTGAAAGGCCTGGTGACCACCTCTGACCCCAGTGCTTAGGAGGTAGAGACATGATCCCTCGGAAAAGCTGCCTAACTAGACTGTTCTGGTTCAGCCTGAGACCTGCCTCAATAAATAAAGAGATGGTAGTGGAAGAAGACACCTGAGGCCAATTTTAGGCCTCTACACTCATGTGCATGCACACGAACCCTACCAACACATGTGAACACTCATACATACACACATACCACACACATATACTCAGAAGGGAAAAAAAAAGGTGTGTGGCACCATCGCTTTAAGGCATGCTACCTGGGGTGATCATCTGACCTCCACATTTACTGGTACACACATCCATCCACATGAACCATGCGTGCCCACACAAGGACATACACAAAAAACTGAAAATGAACAAAAATAGTTTTTCTTTTGTTTTGTTTTACTGGGTCTTAATTATTCCAGGAAGGCCTTGCTTACTATGTAGCCAAGGATGACCTTGAACCTCCTGCCTCTATCTCTGATGTGTTGGGATTTCAGGCAGAGATACACTTCAGGGTTCCCATTCTAGGCAAATGCTTTACCAAATATACCACCTCTCCAGCTGTGTGAGGTTTTTGTTTGTTTTACTAAGAAACAGGTACCTGTAAATAACACATACATGTAACATTTTCTTAATCCCAAACTGGCATCTGCCTCCTGAGTGCTGGGATTATTATAGTAAGTGCCATCATTTTACATTGCAGAATTGTTACATTCTGCCTTATTTTAGTTTACATTTAATTCATTAGTTAAACATGTGCTTATGTGTATTCAAGTGCAATCTACTTTTGAGGTGAGCATATGTATTAGGCAGAAAACACCTTTGAAGAATTGGTCCTTTCCTTCCACCATATGCTTTCTGGAATTGAGCTCAGCTCTTCAGACCTGGTGGCAAGTGCCTTTACCCATGAAACCATCTTGTTGGCCCTCTCTGCCTTATTTTAAATTCTATAACTAGAAAAGCAAAGTACAATCGAATACAGAGTTAAACTAGACAAACTCATCAGTCCTGGAACACTGCCAGAACCCTGATGCACTGTTGTTAAATTGGTGATTCAACCTTAAAAGTGAGTGGGAGTTGTTCAGTAGAACACCAAGCTTCCCTGTTTAGTGTATCCAGAAATGATGGGTAAAGTGTGCCAGTGACCACACCAAACCTTGGGTAGTTACTGAAAACTAGGAATCTCATTGTGGAGCCTCCTGTAAATGTGTGTGGCAATACACTGCATGCTCAACCCAGCCTGACTCAGTGCAACATCACACATAACAGAAATTTAATGCTTCTGAAAAGCATGAATGCTCTCTGATTTCTTCTTTACCTTTCTGGGCCTTTTGTAAGGTCTCCTAGTTGGCTAATCATTGACTAATATTTAACAATTTTCCCCAGTGCCAAGCCTTTCCCTGCTAGTCTAGCCTCTAGGTACTGTGTATGTCCCTAATTTAAGAAGGAAGGCTCTACCCTGGCAGTGGTGGTGCACGCCTTTAATCCTAGCACTTGGGAGGCAGAGGCAGATGGATCTCTGTGAGTTCCAGGCCAGCCTGGTCTACAAAGTGAGTTCCAGGACAGGAAACACTGTCTGGAAAAACAACAACAAAAATGGACTAGAATTCACTACAAGTCTTATCCTCACCACCCCATGCCTCTTTGCCTGCAATTCACTATGCAGCACAGGTTAACTTTGAGCATTTCAGCAGTCCGCCTGCCTCCTGCCCTGATACTGGTGTTACAGTTCTAAAATACCATGCCCAGAGTAGAGTAGTTTCTCTAGGTAACTTCACAGTAACTATTGAATAGAGAATCTCCTTTATGAAAACATTTAATCGTAAGTTTTAGCTGTATTGGAATAAAACATACATTATTTAAATTAATGTTACCTTTATATTTTCTACAATAAAAAATTTATAAATCTTTCATGTAGCATAAAAATTTGTAATAATTAAACTATATTTTCTTTATTTATGTGTGTATGTGTTTGTGTGTATGTATGTTTGTATGTTTGTGTGTGTGTGCCAAGGTAGATGAATGGAAGTGAGACAGCGGTTCTCTCCTTCCACCGATTGGGTTCAGGGTTGGCACTCGGGTGGACAGGTTTGGCACTTTCTCCACTAAGCCATCTCACTGGCACTGGCATCCAATTTTTAAGCCTCTCTTATTTTCAGATTCCTTCCTGGCATATGTAACGCGGAACTTAACTGAACCAATTTTCAGTTTTTACCAACTTCCCAAGTACACACTCCCTCAACAACAACAACAGAACTGTTTAGGACTGGAATGGAGAGGAGCACGGAAGCACTCAGAGTGTTTTCTACCCCTTCTCCTCCAAACCAATCTAGACAGGATTCAGGGGGACCCTTTTACCTTTGGGCTTCCAGGCTGATTTTGGACCTAGGATGAGCCAGCAGATTGGAATACAGACACTGAGGGGAAACGTGTGTTGGCCATGACAAGGAAGGAGGCAGAACTGGAGGCCAAGGAGAAGATGAAATGAAACTGCACATGTCTCCAGGTTTCCTTAGGGGACAGGACACTGAGGAGCCCTAGTGACATTGCAGTGCAACCAAGTGATTTCGACCACCTCTTCTTTCCTTCACCTACCTCTTACTCCTCAAGGACAAAGTTACCAGACAGGTGCTTTAGGCCAACAAATCATTTGGCTGGAGCCGACTACACATGGGCCTTGCCCTGACTATGATGAAATGGGCGTGGAGGCGCTAGGAAGTTCTCCCAGTACTAGAGGAGGGTTGAGCCTGGAGATCACCAATTTGAGGCCAGCTTCAGCTACATAGTGTGACCCTCTCTCAAAACATACCAAGCAAAAACAAAGGGACAGTAGCTAGAGGTTCCCCCTCAAAGTCCATTGGCGACAGGTTTGAACGGAGCAAAACACAGTACTGTACCTTCCTAACGAAGAGGAAAAACTGCACCTTCACTCCCATAGCTGACTTAAATCGGCAATGTTCAAACACGGTCTGGAATCCCTAACTTTACAGTTATTTCAGTAACATCTTTGAAAGCATGTTTTCCAAGTCAGGCAATTTAGACTCTTAAGTTCTTAACATCAGGTAGGGAGTGGAGAATCAGGCTTGCAAACACAGACCTCCAGTTCCGATCCCTCTTGAGTGCCTATCCCTGTGCCTAGTCTCTCAGCTCCCAGCCCAGTTGATGTGACAGGCTCGTGGCCCAATCGCCTTCCTGGTTCCCAGGCCGCTGGTGAACACCACCAGAGCCAATGGCTGCGGCCGCAGGGCGGAGGGGGCTGGCAGGAGGGGGAGCGCTGGCTTTAGAACCCCAGCTGCAGAGATTCCTAGGGCCAGAAGTTGTCTGAGTGCTTGGTGGGAAGCTGTAGGGCCAGATCCACGACTCTAAGACTTTACGTAAGTACTTTGCAGCTCTAGCGCAAGGGGAGCGGGTTTCCTGGGCGTGGGCAAGAGTGGGTCCTGGCGAGAGCATCTCCCGGAACCTCAGCTGGAACGTGCCTTGCACCGGGGGCGGGGGTTGGGCAAAGGGGGAGACGGAGGAAAATTTGATCTGGGGTCTGAGGCTCCAGGACGAGCTTTAGCCACCAAGATGGGTGGGAGCTCCAAAGGGTTCCTTATCACCACCCGCTGCCATCACTTTTTCTGCTATTTACTGTGCCTGCTCTCTAGTTGCTCTGAACTTGTTGCCCACCACCAGCGGGAGGTCCTCGGTCGGGGAAGCCAACTCTTACCCAGATTCCCTACGGCAGCGACCACCCCTGAAGTGGAAACCGTGTGCCTAACTTCCCTCTGCCGTCCTTTCCCAGCTACTGCCATTCCCCAATCCATCCCTCCCTCCCTCCTTCTCAGCCGCTGGGAAATCCTGGAGCCAGCCGCCTAGGTCGCCTCCCGCTAGTTCCCAGTGAACTACTGAGGGTGACCCAGCGGGTTCCTGAGGACCCTGTGGCTCCTAGAGAGAGGGGCTGGACGCCGAGCGGGTGCGGTGGCCCTGGGAAGGAACCTGGCCTGGGCTGCCCACCTTCTGCCCGCTCCCCTCCCTATCCCTTACCCTGAGCGTCGGGACCGCGCGGCGTCTCCCTATGAGTAAGCAGTTTTTTTTTTTTTTTTTCTTTCTTTCCTTAGCAGAACCTCTCCAGGCTAGCAAGCCCAGGAGTACCTTTAGATTCCCTCCTCTAGCAGCGCGCTGGCAGTCCGCTAGTGTCCTAACTAACTGCTCAGGCTCTGCAACCCAGAGCTCTGGAGCTGGGCTGCCGCACCGGGGACCACTCGGGATCCCTGGGAGGCTGAGCAAACAGGGTGGCTGGAACCCCATTCCAGGAACAGCTGCACTTGCCTGTGTTTGCTTTTCTCCACCCGCCTTACTTTAGCGACCTAATGAGAGGCCTGGGGACTCAGACTACCACTGCCCTGGCGGGTCGCCAGTCCCAAAGTTGCTGCTGCTTGGTCAAGTGCTGGCGGTTCCGAACCTCAGCCTGGCTCCAGGCCCTAGCTAGCTGCTCCAGCTTGGCTGACACTTTCCATCCTGAAGATTTCTTGCTTTTCACTTGAGCTGTGTAACTAGCCCCGTGTTGCAAGTCTAGCTTGGATTTGAATTGGGGAGCCTACCTATATTGGGCCAGTCAGGAGGGATGCTGGTATTGTCCTTCCTGTTAGGGGTAATGTAGACAGAGTGAGGGACTTTGGTTAGCCACAGTAGTTAGAAGATGTACGTGAAGTTAAAACCTCCTGAACAGTCAGCATTTCCTCCATTTCAACATCACTGTGTGTTGGAGAGCCTAAAATTGATCCTGAGATGTAGTTTACTGTGAACAACTTAATGACCGAGGTCCCACATATGCCATTTGGCATCACATGCCTTAGGTCTCTGATGCCCCTGGGGTGATGGTCACATGACCTCTTTCGACTTTAAAACTGGAATGCAATGGCCGAGGCCCATATTCCAAAAACTACCAAGACAAAAAGAGGGAGGGGCTGATGTGTGTCAGCTTCCACTGAAGGGATTTCTTGGATTTGCGTGAGGGGAACAGAAAGGAATTTGTTACTGTGATTTTAAACAAAATAAAAATTGAACAAAACATTCTAAAAATAAAAAAGAGGCTGTTTTAAGAACAAAAGCTTGAAATATATTTGTGCCATGACATTAATATGTTTCCCCACAATTACATACGGCTTTTCTAAATTTTAAAAATATTTTAAAATCGTTTTCTAAGAAAGCTAAGCTTTATTTAACTCATGTCCCATTTCATTCCTAAACGCTAGTTTTGAAGCCATATCGCATAAGATAGTGTTAAAAATATAAAGACTATCCATATTCCTTGGTCTAGCCTATACTTCCGTTGAACTATTTATTCTCTATATTGGACATCTACTTAAAGGTGGTGAATAATCCTTTGACTAAAATTAACTATCAGTTATTTGTAGTTTGGATTTAATTGGCTCAGAAATCCTACCCCAAACTAGTTAACACAAAATTTACAAAGCTGGTTGGGGTTTGTGGTCCAAAGTGGTTTGGTTAGAAGACTATGAATGACTTGCCCATCTTATCCAGTGTTGGAGTTGCTTCTGAGAGAACACGTGGAAGTTTTACTATTTAGATTGTATATTATAACTATGGAAACAATGTAGAGCAGCCAGGTGTGGTGGTGGCAGACATTATAATCCCAGCACTTGGGGGGCAGAGGCAGGAGAATCAGGAGTCCAAAACCAAGAAGGACTCCATGATACCCT
The DNA here is from genome assembly GCF_007827085.1 of Peromyscus californicus insignis. Lineage (NCBI taxonomy): Eukaryota > Metazoa > Chordata > Mammalia > Rodentia > Cricetidae > Peromyscus > Peromyscus californicus. The sequence goes on from NW_026294391.1 coordinate 96,874,735, forward strand.
GTCTCAAACAACAAGTAAATAAGTTAAGGAAAAACATAAACAGAAGAAAAGAAACATGTAGAGGAGTCTCCAAGGTCAGGAGCTTAAAAGCCTCACTGACTTGCAAAATACAGGCACAGTTTCCACAAATTCGTTCTTTAAACCCATTATTGCAGAAGCTATAAAAATGAAATGATAAAGCACTTGATGTCAGTCCTGACTACCTGAGCTCAATCCCCTAGATCTATTGGGTAGAAGAAAACTGGCTCCTGCAATTTGTACTATAACCTTTACACACCATTCCTTCGTATTGTGTGTGCATGTATTCATACACACACACACACACACACACACACACACACACACACATACACACACACACACACACACACACACACACACACACACACACACACACACACACATCATTTTTTAAAGTAACTGGGAACATGTAGGAGATTGTTTGCTTTGTGTCTTTCCTCCCAGACTTTTTATTTCAGTAGCTTCTGAATAGTTCCTGCACTCCGTTTTCAGCTGAGCATGAGCTTTTGAGCATGAAAACTACAGCTATCTTAAAGACACAGTTCTGCTCTGCAGACTAGCCTGCAGTCCAGATTAGCTAGGAATGGCTCTAAATTGTACCTGAACTCCTACAGTTGAGCCCCCCTAGTGGAAGTGAAGTGACAATGTAATTTTAGACTGAATCTATTCATTTGTTTCTTTGTTTATTCATGGGTTTTTCAAGTCAGGGTTTCTCTATGTAACAGTCCTGGCTATTCTGGAACTCGCTCTATAGACCAGGCTGGCCTCGAACTCACAGAGATCTACCTGCCTCTGCCTCCGGAGTGCTGAGATTAAAGATGTACACCAACACTGCCTGGATAACTTTAGACTGAATTTCTTTCTTTCTTTCTTTTTGACTGAATTTCTAATAAAAGTTTAACTTTAAAAAATCAGTCGAAGAAACTGTCTATGAAACTCAGCATTGTGTACTATGAATTGACACCACTAATAACCATTGTTAATTTCCTACTTTTAAAAATGTTTAGCTAGATATATAAAATGATACTACTCATATCTGGTCAGTGAAGATTAACAAAGTCTATATGATTGTTGTTGTTATTTTGTTAATCTAAAATTATTTCAAAATTGGTTTAAAGCCAGTTATGGTAACATACATCTCTCATTCCAGCATTTAGGTGGCAGATGCAGGAGGATTAGGGATTCCAGGTCATCCTCTACTATGATCCTAGCCTGGCTTCCACAAGAGCCTGTCTCAATAAGCCAAGAAGAAAAATGTTTTAAATAGTTTTTATTTAGTTTACTGATTTTTTTCATCTTTAATCATTATTTAAATTTTTTCATATAATATGGTTTGATCATATTCTCCCCCCCAAATCTTCCAAAATCCTATCCACTCAACTTTATTTGTTCTCTCACTCTGTCAAAACAAAATAAATATCAAAACAATTCAGACAAAAAATATTAGACCTCAGTCATTTTTAAGAGGTGGAGTACTGACAGACTGGATTGCAGCCTTTATAAGTCATATAAACCCAGAATCATGAACCTGGAACACGGCTCAGTAAATAAAGGCACTAATCATCTAGCCTGACAACCTGAATTTGATCCCCTGGGCCCACATAACAGAAGGTGAGACCTGACTCCTGACGTTGTCCTCTGACCTCCACACATGGGCCAAGACACAGCATGATGTTCCATACCCTGGTCATGCTAATCACCACTAGTTTCTGGTCCACAGAACTTCTTAGATTGCCCATACATTAAAAAAAAAGAAACCCTCATTGGTGTGGACTTGTGATTTAGTGTTATCTAATTAACCCAGATGTTTTTTTGTTTGTTTGTTTGTTTGTTTTTCAAGACAGGATTTCTCCATGTAGCCTTGGCTGTCCTGGAACTAGCTCTGTAGACCAGGCTGGCCTCAAACTCACAGAGATTGGCCTGCCTGCCTCCTGAATGCTGAGATTATAGGTGTGCACCACCACTGCCAGGTGTGAGTCCAATTCTTTTTTTTTTTTTTTTTTTTTTTTTTGGTTTTTCGAGACAGGGTTTCTCTGTGTAGCTTTGCGCCTTTCCTGGAACTCACTTGGTAGTCCAGGCTGGCCTTGAACTCACAGAGATCCGCCTGCCTCTGCCTCCCGAGTGCTGGGATTAAAGGCGTGCGCCACCACCGCCCGGCCAGTGAGTCCAATTCTTAATTTCTACCCTTAGACCTAACGAGTTACCTGGAATGCCAGCTGAATTATGTTTTGGCTCTTTTGTAAATTGTAAATAGCATTGAAATCTTAAGTGTCTAGTATCTTTGATGCTCTTTAAAGTCTAATTACTAAAATGTGCCTAGGTTTGTGGCATTTGGAGTAGAAGGATTAGATATGATGATTGAGTAATATTTTAAGGGAGATAAGTCTCTTCTACAAATGGTATACACACATTAGACTTAATCACGACTATTCTGGCAAAGTGTTAATATCCAGGGCACTATCAGAAACCCAGTGAAATTTTCCTCTTAGGCAAAATAGTATGACTGCTACTGAGAAAAAAAGGGGCAGCTTGGCCATGGTGCTTGAGCACTAAAGTGATGGATGCCTTTGGACAAGAGAATGAAGTCCACTTATTCCATGGTCTGTTTTCAGTGTCATTTCTACTTGGCTTCCCATATTTCTTGACATCATATTCTTAACATATATGACAATGGCAGGCATTTGTATTTGTATTCAGTCTGCTATACTCTGGGTGGAATGTATATATCCCAAGCCATTTCTTGCTTGTAACTGATTCTAAAAGTAACTGGTATGAAATCAAATTTGAAAACGAACATCTATTAGTATAGGACAGCTTGAGTATCTGTTTTTAGACTTATTTTGCTAGTATGATGGGATCTTAGTGGAAAATGATCTAAAGGGAAAAGATTGATGGGTAAAAAATAAAGCTAAGTTTAGAAGAAGGTTAGAGGCTGGGTCATGCTTTGAATCTGTGTGCTTATTCTAGGGAGTGATGTGCCATATGGTGTAAGTTTAATGGGTTGGAGATTTTCGAAAGCTTTTTGGATGCATCCTTGTAACTGTTTTCAGTTTTGAATCCTTTGTTTAAAGTTGTAGCAACTGTCTAATGCCTGTGTGACATCCCCAACCCCATGTGTCTGTGAGTATCTGTGTCTGTGTCTGTGTGTGCCATACAGAGATGGACAAAACGTGTCTTCCTAAATGACCTGCCTCCTTACTTTTTAAGACAGGGGCTCGAACTGAAACTGGAGCTTGCCTGTTTGGCTAGACTGGCTGGCTGGCGAGTCCTGGGGATCCTCCTGTCCTTCCTCCTCAGTGTTGTCAGTACAAGTGCGTGCTCCATCATCTGTCTTTCTCACATTTGTGCTGGGGAATCTGAACTCAGGTCCTTGTGCCTGCACAGCAAGCGGCTTACTGCCGAACCATCTCTTTGGTCCTTAAATGCCGTTCTTCGAAGCCAGGCTCACAATACATAGGTCAGTTTATTTCAGTTATGGAGGTGAAGCACTTTCAAAAGATTCACAGCTATTCTTTTTTAAATTTTTCTTTTATTTATTAATTTTTATTTTCATTTTACATACCAACCATAGTGGAGTGGGGGGGGTAGATGAGGGGAAGCAGAAATGGGGCAGGGAGGGGGAACTGTGCCATATTCTTAACACTTCTAAGAAAAATGTGAGTATGGATTGTTCTAGGGATGAAGAAACATTGCATTTCAAAGAAAATACTGAAAGAAGAGAGGGGTGTGGCAGCACAGGACTGTAATCCCAGCACATGGAATGTGAGTATATATAGTGAGTTCCAGGCCAAGCTCAGTGGCATGGGATCTTGTCTCAAAAGAAAATATGAAGGAGGAAGTATATTGGACATGGTCTCAGAGGAACTGCCTCTGAGCCAGAATCTCACCTTGAGAAACAAATAAAATTGTTATATTAGTAAATAACATTTCATACACACACATGCTCTAGACACTAAGCATTTCTGTTTTGAAATGTGGAGGAGCGCCATGATTTTAGCTGACTGAAATTTCTTTTTTAAATGCGTATAATCTGGCCATTCTCAGTTAACTGTTTTATTATTTTTTTAATGTGTGAGTGTTTTGCCTGTATCACTTCTAGTACCTGGTGCCCATGGAGGCCAGAAGGGGGTGTCAAATTCTCTACATCTGGATATAAAGACAGTTGCAAGCTGCTGTATGGGTGTTATAAATTGAACCCAGGTCCTCTGGAAGATCAGGCAGTGCTCTTAACCACTGAGCCATCACTGCAGCCTCTGTTTCCAGTTATATTATCATTTAACTTGGTTTTGTTTTTTCAGGCTTGGAGATGGATGTCAGGGCCTCCTTCATGCCAGGCAAGCATTCTACTACTGAGCTATATGCCAGGCCCAATCGTTCTTTTCTGTTTTGAGACAGAGTCTTGCTAAGATACCAGGCGAGTCTTAAACTCACTTTGTAGTCCAAGCAGGCCTTTGAATGTGTAATCCTCCTGCCTCAATCTCTCAAGTACCCTGGATTACAGGTTGCACCCACCAGGTCTGGCTACAGACTGATTTTATAGTATGAAAAAATTTTTTCTTAAAGTTTAGAAAGGTGATTGATGATAAGCATAGCATAGCTTATTATAAAAGGCATTGGGTGTAGAATCTCTGGTCTTTTATTCCTCCACTGTCTGGATAGATAGGCCCTTTTCAGTAAATCACTGTTGTACTCATATCTGGAGTTTACTTGATTTTTAAGGCATCTGTTTTTAATCTATGCATTTCAGAAGCATGCTGAAAGGATAAGTGAGCTATGTGAAACCTTGGCTCTTCAGCAGACAGGTGCTATGTAAATCCAGCATACTGTAGTATATCATAACTGTGCTAGGGCTTTAACAGGGCTTTTCAGAAGACTGGGGTGGGGCTCAATGGAAGAACATTTGCTTTACATGCGTGAGGCTCTGAGTTCAATCCCCAGCTAGTTTCATAGCCCGTGGCTGCACTCACCTTCTGCCTGTTTACATACATATAAAAATTATATGCTAGGATGCACACATGAGAGAACATAATTTTTCTCTGAATCTGGGCCATCTCACTTAAAATAATGTTTTCTACATATTCATTTTCCTGCAAACTTCATTTTTCTTTATGGCTGAATAAAATTACCCACTATGTTTGTATTACATTTTCTTTATCCATTTATCTGTTGATTAACATCTAGGCTGATCCTTACCTTGCTCTTGGGAGTAGAGCAGCAATAAAAATAGGTATGTCAGTATCTCTGTGGTAGGATACAGTGTCCTTTTGCAACATGCCAGGAATGATGAAAGCTCAGTCATGGTAGATACGATTGAATATAATTTTTTGCATTTATTTATTTTCTGTGTGTGCATTTGTCATGGTGCACGTGGAAGTCAGAGGACATTCTGGAGAAAGAGTTCTTTACTTCTCTCATGAACTCAGGCCATTAGGATTGGTGGCAAATGCCTTTCCTGCTGAGCCATCATGCCAGCTCAGTTAAATGACTTGAGAGTAACCAAGAATCATGACTAGTTTGTAAGAGTGGGCTATTTTTACTCCTAAAACTCATTATCATTTTTTAATTGTGTCCTCTTACTTCAACCATCTGTGTTTTAAAATATTCACTGGGAAAGGTATTTTGTGTAATCCTGTAACTAGTGCATTGAAAATAGAAGTTTGATTATCTCAAGTTGTGACACACACATGGAAAAATGAATACATATACACATTATAATTATATGTAAATATAGAAAGTCCTTACTTTGTATAAAATGCAATAGACTCTCAACAAATGTTTCCATTTATAGCTCAGTTCATGTTTTACACTATCTGTGTCAGAGATTTGGATTTCTCAATTTTCTACTAATTTGAACCCTTTTTCCTTATTACCATTTGCCACTAAGAAAATAGGGTGTCAGGGAAGCTGGAGAGATATCTCAGCAGTTAAAAAGTGCTACTTGCTCTTCTTAAAGAGGACTTGAGTTCCATTCCCAGCGCCCACATAGGGTGGCTCACAACCGCCTGTAACTCCTGATTCAGAGATGCAAACATTTCGTTCTGGCCTCTGAGGGCAACTACACTCATATGCACATACTCCCACACAAACACGCACATCCAAACGTAACCAAGTTAAAAATAAATCTAAATCTGGAAAATACAGTGGAATTTTTTGGTTTGATTTAAATTTTGCATTGATTTGTGTATGGGTGCACACGCACACATGTGCAAAAGTGCAAACACACGAGTCAGAGGACAACTTGAGGAATTAGTTCTCCTTCCGCCGTGTAGGTGTCCCTTGGATTTAACTTGGGTCCTCAGGCTACGCAGCAAACATTCTTCCTCACTTATTCATTTTATTTAATGCTATTATGAAAATTCTGTTTTCTGTTGCTTTTCATTTTGAATGCAGATATTTAAGCAAGGATGTAGGCAGCTTTACTTAACTCAGAAACCTGTTTATCATTGATTTAATATTTTTATGAAGATATGCTATCCAATAGTCCAAAAAACTTCCCTTCAAAGGAAAATTGAAAACATGACTCCTAATAAGTTACATATACCATTTAAAATAAACTAATAGCCATTAAAAAATAGTGCTTAAACAAAGATGAAAGGTAATGGTTAATGTTGAGGCCAGGTTTGGTAGATGGGAGAGCAGGCGTCAAGATTTGCCAAGTTTTCACAGTAATAGAAATATCAGTGTTAAAAAGGTGATTTTGGATAAAAAAAAAATAACATAGACAAAATCAATTAGTGAAAACTGAAATGTAGAAAAGGCAGGATTATAAACTGTATCACTATCCTTTCTTTAAAAAAAAATATTTGTGTGTGTTTGTATTTGCTCATGGGCAGAGGATACCTCTCGGTAGTCAGTTCCCTCCTTCCACTATAGGTTCTGGGTTCAGATCATCAGGGTTGCTGTAAGCACTTAGCTCAATATGTTTTCCAAGGTAACATACAGTCTTTAGAAATTGGTAAACTTAAATTACTAGAGTTAAATGAATTATTTTCATTTTTTCCCCTGGTAGAAGTCTTCAAATGCAAAGCCCAGGAGTCAGAAACAGGAGGATCTCTGTAAGTTCAAGGCCAGCTTGTTATACAGAGGGAGTTCCAGGACAGCCATGGTTATGTGGAGAGATCCTACCTCAAAAAACTAAAACCAAACGAATAAACAAACAAACATAAAAAAAGGTTTAAGCAACTTGAGAAGCTTCAGTTTGCAGCTATAGCTGAACCATTTTTGTTAGTGGTTATAAAGAAGTAATCATTTCTCTGAATATGTTTCTGGTGATTCAGGGCAGGTCTTTGTGTATGCTGAGCAAACTCCCTAGGACTGAGATGCAATTTCAGCCCTGATTTTCTGTTGTTTTTTTTTAAGTTTGAGACAAGATCTTGCTAAGTTCTTCAGGCTGAACTTTAAATTTTGATCCTACTTCTTCAGCCTCTGGAATAGCTGGGATGCAGACATGAGTTAGCAGGCCTGGCTAGCATAATTGCATCTTAATAGTTATCCTATCATAATTTGAAAATAGAACCAACTTATCTCAGTAAAGTTTTAAAAGTTCTATCAACAGGTTACATGGTCAAAAATACAAGTCAACTCATGCATTTGGTTTTTTTTTTAATCTAAATTCCAAGTAATCTAGCTTCTGTTAGCTCTCTAATGAAACTCAAGCTAGCATGTAGTATTGATGGTAGCAACAAGTGAAACCTTCCCAAGAAAGATGAAGGAGGTTTGGTGTGTCTAGTACATTGAAGTGTATAGATATAAGAGAGAAAGAAGGAAGAAAAGAAAAGAAAGAAAGAAAGAAAGGAATGAAATAAATAAAGAAAAGAAAGAAAAGTGAGCAAGAGAGAAAGAAAGAGCAAGAGAGAAAAAGGAAGAAAGAGAAGAAGGAAAGGAGAGGAAAGGAAAGAAAGGACAGAAGGGAGAAAACAAGTAAGCCAGGTTTAGGATATAGATCAGTGGTAGAGTGTTTGCCTATTATATAGCAGGCCCTGGCTTTGGTCCCCAGCAGCACATAAATCAACCATAGTGGCACAAGCCTATAAATCCCAGCACTCAGGAGGCAGAATGAGGAGGGTCAAAAGTTCAAGATTACATTTGAGGCTAGCCTGGAATACATATGACCCTGTCTCCTTTAAAAAGGCCTATAGGCTACTAATAAATAGAATCTTGGGTAAACTATAAAATGTACTCAAGTAAATTCAAGTATCTATTGCTCTGTCTGTCTGTCTTTCTGTCATCTATCTAGACTGATATATATCATATATAATCATTCATGAATATGGACAGCATCTTCTGTTTGTGAGTGGTTTTATAATCCATTCAGTTAACCAAAGTGTTTATTTTAATTATTTTATGTGTATGAGTGTTTTGTCCACAGTTGCAAATGCACTGTGTGTATGTCTAAATGTCCAGAGAGGCCAGAAGAGGGCACTGGATGCTCTGAAACTGGAGTTATAGCTAGTTGTAAGCTGCCATGTGGGTGCTGGGAACCAAACCCAGGTCATCTGTGAGGACAGCCAATACTGGTAACTGTTCAATCATCTCTCCAGCCTTATCATTTAATGAAAGTATTTAATCAAGACTGTTTATATACTGGGATTGCAAAGAGGGAGAGAGGGAGAAGATAACTCCTGCAATTTAGGAGAAGAAAAAGACACAAAGGTAATATTGGTTCTCATGAAATGTAAAAACAGTTATTATAGTTATTAATGTGTGTGCGTGTGTGCACATGCATGTGACATCAGGACAACTTGTAGGAACTGATTCTTGCCTCCCACCTTGTTGAGGCAGTGTCTGTATTGATTGTGCTGCAGCTCTGCTTCTTCCAGTCCAGCTGGATGATGGATGCTAGGGTGATTCTCCTCTCCACTTGCCAGTTCTGGTAGGAGGGATGGCATTACAGATGTGTACCACCACATCTGGCTTTTTGCATTAGTTCCAGGATTGAACTTGAGTCATCAGGCTTGTATGGCTATCACTTTGACCTATTGAGCCATCTCCTTCCCCTCTTAAAAATATTTTACATGGAGAAATGAATTTAAATGTGATCTTTTTTCCTTAACATAAAATAATTTCTAAATTTAAACTTTGTATAGACAAAGACATTCACTTATATCCCAGTATAATCAAATCTAAACTAAGAACAAATCACATTTAAACATTGTTATTTCTTTGCAATAATTATTACGTCCTAAAAAAAGAGCCACTATGAGTTAATTTTACTTAAATAGAACATTGCTCAGCCTATAAATGAAGGTCAGCAGACACCAGTGTCTTGGAATAAAATAGCCCTTTGGCTAGAAAATGCGCCACACCCCATTTTGTTTTTACAAAACTAAAATTCTTTCCAGCTTTACTAAATTGGAGATGCTGTGTCCAACGACAGTAGTAGTTGGTTCTGCCGCTGTGGAAATGCCCAAACATCCATGTGCATAGAAGCCCTTAGAAAAGTTGATTGCATAAGCTTTGTGTAGCTCCTGTTCTCTTAGGTTTTGTCTGGCCCGTGTATAAAGTACAAGTAACTCATAGAGCTGATGGCTTTCATTTCCTAACTAGTGCTTCATGATTTTCACAGACCTGAGATTGGGTAGGAGAACCTGGTATTTCAGATCTGACAGTTGCTCCTTCTGGTAGGAGGGAGTCAAAGTAATGTATATTGTTTTCTACAAGGGCAGTGAGAAAATTCTGCCAATGGATGAGCTATACAAGTAGAGATTGAGCAAATAAACCATGAAGAAAACCTCTGCTCTTGTTCTTTCATAGTAGCCTGACACACAGCAGGTCCCATTTACAGTATTCCCTCCATATTTGAAAGCAATGGGTTCCTGGAACTCTCTCAGATACTGTTTTTCACAGATCCTTAAGCCCCTTATATGAAGTAAGGTAATATTTGCGTATAACCCGTGTATGTTCTTCATCCTTCTTGTGTGTGGAGGTGAGAACTGAATCAAAGGCCTCTCACATTCTAAACTTACCACTGAGCTACATTCATAGCCCCCTCCCACATATATTGAATCATCTCTAGGTTACTCAATACCTCATAGAATATGAAAGCTTAGCAAATAGTTGTTAACGGTATTGTCTGCAGAATGAAGACAAGAAAAGATCTATACAAGTCAATGCAGTCACAGGCCTTTCTGAATATCTTCCAGCTGATGTTGGTTGAATCCATATGGAGCATATAGATATAGTGCACCAATTACTATTCTTGAGTTGATGAAAAGGAATGACCCTGAATTGTCTGCTGATAAACTTGAAGCTGAGGGCTGGAGGTATATGGCTCAGTGGTAGAATTTGTACTGGGCATGAATGATGGCTAAGATTTGATCCCCATCAGAAAGAAAAGGGAGCAGGGAAGGAGGAAGAAATGGTGGTGTGAAGGAAGGAAGGAAAGAAAGAAAGAAAAAAGTAAGGGTTGGGGGACGATCAAATTGAAGAAACTCAAATTGGTAGACCATTGAGTTATGACACAGTGATTTTCTGCCATGACAATAATCAAATGGTGTTCTGGCTTTTATTTACTTTTTATCTATTTTATTTACTTAGTAAAATTTTATTAACATAAGTTCAATGCACAAAATGAAGTAATTCAGCATGAAATTTTCATGCAAATACATAATGTACTTTGACCATATTAACCCCATTACCCTCTCTTTTCCTCAGTCTCCAACCCTCCCACAGGATTATTTAACCTTCCCATGTAGTTCCTTGAGATTCACATCCTATGTGTGTGTAGCATGTGTGTGTTTGTGTGTGTGTATGTGATAATACTGCATATGAAAGAAAACTCAGAATATCTGTCCTTTTGAATGTGTCTTATTTCATTTAATATGATCTATAGTTCCATCATTTTTCTGTAACTGACATTATTTCATTCATCTTTGTCGCTGGAAAAAACACCACTGTGGACTTTGTTCAACAGAACTAGGAAAAACATCCTAAAATTCATATGGAAATACAAGAGACTATGCATATCCAAAGCAATGCTAAGCAGAAAGAAAACTGCTGGAAGGTATCAAAGTTACTTGACATCAAATCATACTATAGAGCTGTCCTGGCAAACACAACATGGTCCAGACAAAAACAGACATGTGGACCAATGAAATAGAATGGAGGACCTATGAAGAAACACAGAAAACTATGAACACATAAGATTAGACAAAGGTGATAAAAGTATATACTAAAAAAAAAGACCATCAAATGGTGCTGGCAAAACTGGATATCCCCCAAAAGAAGAGTAAAATTAGATCCATATCTCTCACTCTGCACAAAATAGGCCAAAAATAGTTCAAAAAACTCAATTTAAAACCTGAAACACTGAAATTGCTAGAGGAAAATCAGGAAAACATTTCAAGATACAAACATAGGCCAAAAAACATTTTTTCTGTTCTTTCAGGACTCATGTGGCACAGGCTAGCCTCAAGCTCACTATGCAGCTGAGGATGATCTTGAACTTCTGATTATTTTGCCTCCACATCTCATGTGCTGAGATTATAGGCATGTCCTCCCACACCTGGTTATAGGCAGTACTACAGAACCAGCCACAGCTTTATGCATACTAGGAAAAGCACTCTACCAAGTGCTATGAATTCAGCTGGTCTCAAACTCGAAATCCTCCTGCCTCAGCCTTCAGCATGCTGGAATCACAGGAATTTATCCCCCTACCTGTCTATAGCTATTTAAAATGATTGATTGTGAGTGAATGTTTTGTTCCTTGATTTTTTTGTTTGATTTTGTTTTTTCGAAGATAAGTGTTTCTCTGTGTAACAGCTCTGGCTCTCCTGGAACTAGTTCTGTATACCAGGCTGGCCTGGAACTCACAAACACCTGCCTTCCTCTGTCTCTAGAGAGCTGAGATTAAAGGCATGCATCACCACTGCCCAGCTTGTTTCTTGTTTTTGGAGACGGTCTAACTATGTAACCTCATGCTGGCCTGGAATTTGGTATGTTGCCCAGGCTAGGTTCTAATTTATAATTCTCCTGCCTTAGCCTCCTATATGCTGAGGTTGCAGGCATGTTCTATCACCTACAGATATGTGTAGCATCGTCTTTTCTTTTTAAATTAATTTATTTATTTTATGTGTGTGTTTTGCCTGCATATACATATGTACACAGTGTGCATGCCTGTGTCCATGGGAGTCAGAAGTGGTCCTCAGACTCCTTGGAACTGCAGTTGTAGATGATTGGTTAGAAGCTGCCCAAAGTAAGTGCTGGGAACCAAAATGAAGTCCGATGCAAGAATAAGGGCTTTTAACTGCTGAGCCATCTTTCCATCCCCCAGTGCAGATGGCATTTTCATAGAAAGAGCTGCTGAACTTCAGAATCAAAAAGGAAGCTCTGTTATCCTCACATTTTGGTAGGTTTATTGAAAAGTACATGTATATATCCATACTATCTTCTTCAAATATACGGTTCAACACATATTAGTCCATCTTGCATCATGTACATCATTACTGCCCGTTTTCTTTTTTAAAAAGATGTATTTATTGTACTTTATGTGTACGAATGCTTTGCTCTCATGTATGTCTTTGTAACATATACATGCCAGATCCCCACAAAGGTCAGATGAGGGCGTCAGATCCCCTGGAACCAGAGTTAGGTACAGTTGTGAATCACCATGGGAGCGCTGGAAATTGAACCTGGGTCCTCTGCAAGAGCAAGTGCTCTTAACTGCTGAACCATCTCTTCAGCCCCCTACAATCCATTTTCATTAGTTCAGACAGAAATACTTGACTATCTACTCATAATCCTCCCAAGATACACAGCCTCCTAACCCTAAGTGACTGCTAATATACTTTACATCTCCATAATTTTCCCTATTCTGGACTTTTATGTGAATTAAATGTTTTTTTATGAATTAAATCTTTTTTGCATCTGACTTCTTCCACTTGTTGCAGTGCTTTCAAAGGTCACCCACATTCTAGTACTTCACTGCTTTTGTGTGCCTGATCAATGTTTGGTTATGCAGATATAGCCACCATTCGCTCAGAGGTGGGCATTGGAATTGTTACTACATTATGGGTATTTATAAATGGTGGAACACCTCAGTATTTAAAATTTAATCACAGGCAAGATTCTGAGTTAAAAGGTTGTACTGACAAGATTGTCTCATTTATTTCTCTTTTGTTGTTAATGTGAATCTTAGCTGTGAATGACTTTGGCTATTATTTTCTTGTTATTATTTGTTATTGGGCTATTTATTTTGTACGTATGGATTTATCAGTGATTTGCTCCCAGTAAATTTCTCCCCCTTTTTTTTTGATTAATGCAAAGTAAATAAAAGATTTTAATTTTCTTTGAGTGGGGTCAGCCAGGCCTTGAACACTTATCCTCCTATCTCAGCTCCTGGAGTAGTTGGGATTCCCAGCCAGTGCTACCAGGCCTTTAAAATGTATTGTATAACAGATGTTTAGAATGGTCAGTTAAACATAGGTTATTGTTGTTTTGTTTATGAGACAGCTATGTAGCTAAGGCCGGCCTCAAATTCAAGATCTTTCTGCTTCACCTTCCCCAGTAGCTGGAAATACAGACACACCACCACACCCAGGCACGTATTTGTTTCACTGCATTCTTGACCACTGAAGAGCAAAGATAAGCAATGTTAAGGAATGCAGAAGTAAATAGTAAATACTTGAAAACAATGGTTATCTTTAACCTAAAGAATTACTGAATACATTTGCTTTTCAAATGTGTTCACATAGAACAAAATTCAAAAGCTGCAAAGGGCCATAATATATAATGAGGAATCTTCTTAACGCTTGACATTTGCAAAAGAAATTGGTGTTTTGTGGTTAGGAAGAACGATGGTAGGAGGACTCTGTGAACATTTTAGGAGTGAATATGAGAAAGGGAGACCAGCAGTGTCCGGTTCACCCACATGACACTGGTGAAAATAGATGATAGCAAACCAAGGTGTGATGGGGACATACCTGTAATCCCGTTACCTCAACGCTGATGCAGGAGGATTGCCACAAGTTTGGGGCCAATCTGGGTTATTATGAGATCTTATCTCAAGGACCCTTGCTCTTGTCTTCTGGATTCAACTGTAAGAACACTTCCTGGGAAGCTATTGAAAAAAGTCTTGCTGGGTGGTAGTGGCGAATGCCTTTAATCCCAGCACTTGGGAGGCAGAGGCAGACGGATCTTCGTGAGTTCGAGGCCAGCCTGGTCTCCAAAGCGAGTTCCAGGAAAGATGCAAAGCTACACAGAGGAACCCTGTCTCGAAAAACCAAAAAAAAAAAAAAAAAGAAAAAAAGAAAAAGAAAAAAGTCTTTAGTCAGGCGTTAGGGGCTGGCCACTGGGAGTTTGATCATGCTCCAGGGAGTCTATGGACAACACAAATTGGACTTGGTGTTTTTTGTTTTTTGTTTAATGGAGACAGTGCAAGGGTGGGAGGGTGGACCTGAGAAGACTGGGAAGCAAATGTGATGGGGTGCACTGTACGAAATTCCCAAATAATTAATAAAAATATTATGTTGGGGAAAGAGAAAAAAGAGAAGTTCCTGGGTCCCAGCTCCTTGACACTTGCAGGCCCTTGAGGAAAGGAACAACTTTGCTGTGTAAGGAAGGCTGGAAGTCAGTACCATTTCCTGGAGACTCATTTCGAACTTCCTATGTAATTACTTAATTCTTGTAACACGTCTTTGTTAATTGTTTACAGTGTGCCTGGCATACTAAGATTAATCAAACAATATGTCAACGTTTGAGCTGGGAGTTCATTCTGGGCACTGATTTCACAAGTGAAGCCAAGGAAGTCTGATTGTGATTAGCCTCAACATACAATTGTCGAGGTCATTGGTGGAGGAGCACATCGTTATCATGGGAGATTCGGATTTTAGCAGTAGACCTAGTCCAACACCATTCTCTGTCCATTTCAATACAACATCCATGGTCCACACTGTCTGATAGTCCTGTCTCTTCCTCCCTGAATCAGTTTATACTAACTGCTGTTTTCTTTCATATGCTAACAGGTTGGCAGATGCTATGTCATGCTTTTAAACTGCCATGAACTCAGTGGAACTCAACCACTTATCTCTAATGCAGCTTAGGCCAGACAGTTTGTCCATAGCTAATAAAAATTCATTAATAATAGTTATGCAATGCCAGTGAATTCTTTTTCTATGTCCCATCTTTAGACAATAGTTCACAGTGTGCTAACAAGCACATATTCATAATCCTCTATGGTTAATGCATCCAAAAGGTTTTGAAAACTCCAATTCAATATATTGCAAGTCTATCATAGGGTTTTATCATTCCTGGTTTCTAGTAAACTGTAATTTATTGCCAGGTGGTGGTGGTGCACACCTTTGATCCCAGCACTCAGGAGACAGAGGCAGGTGGATCTCCTGAGTTCAAGGCCAGCCTAGTCTACAGAGTGAGTTCCAGCATAGCCAAGGCTGTTACACAGAGAAGCCCTGCCTCAAAAAAAAAAAACCCTAACAATAATAAAAAGAATTTATTATGCTAGTTTATTCAGTCTTTGCAAGTCTCTTTTTTCTATTTATTCTTTTTTTTTTTTTTT
Organism: Peromyscus californicus insignis; assembly: GCF_007827085.1. Taxonomy (NCBI): domain Eukaryota; kingdom Metazoa; phylum Chordata; class Mammalia; order Rodentia; family Cricetidae; genus Peromyscus; species Peromyscus californicus. The sequence continues at coordinate 96,890,267 of NW_026294391.1, forward strand.
TGAGACAGACTCTCAAGTATCCCAAGTTGACCTCAAACTATGTAGCCAAGTATGATTCTGACCTTATGTGCCTGTACCTCCAGAATGTTGAGATTACAGGCATATACCAGCATATCCAGTGGTTTAAGGTGTTGGAGAGTAAGTCCAGGATTCACATAAATGCTGGGCAAATACTCTACCAACTGAGCTAAATTCCCAGACACTCACTATGAATTCCTGATCATTTGCCTTAGCTTCCCAAGTGCTGGGACTATAGGCCTATGCCATCACACACAGCCTCTATAATTTTCTTGACCAAAAAGAAGTTTCATTCAGCAGATCGTCCAATTATTCAAATAATTATTGCATATCTTACGTAAGCCAGGTAATATTTTGTCATTGGGGATTTAGTTGTGAATGAAACTCCCAAAGCCACCACCTTTATGAAACTTAGCATTCTATTGGAGGTGGCAAAGAAAATCACATTGATAAAGTATGTTCAACTATTTGCTGTTGTAACAAATATATTAGAGAAACTGTTTAAAGGAAAAGGTTTTATTGGCTCATGGCTTCAATCCAAAGTAAGCTGCCTCCATTAATTTGGGCTTGAGGTAAGGCAGAATATTATGGCAGTAGACTCTTGTGAATAAAGATGATTACTTCATGGCGGGAAGGAAGGGGAGAAAGAAAGAGACCAGAAACTGTGTACTTCCCTCAAGGACATAGCCCCATTGACCTGTTTCCTCCCAACTTGGGTTGGTCTTCGAAAATTTCTGTTATCCCCAGGAATGCTATCAGATCATGAATCCACCATTGGCTGTATCCAGTGATTAAATCTAGGCCTTGTGGTCCAATTACTTCCCAGTGATTGGCTCCACTAGCTGGAGATAACATCTTCAACACATGAACCTCTTGTGGAATGTGTTGTGTGGTGTGTGTGTGTGTGTGTGTGTGTGTGTGTGTGTGTGCGCGCGCGCGCGCGCGCGCGCGTGTGTATTCCTTAGTGTGGATGTGTGCACATGTGGATGAGCTTGTATGCATGTGTGCCGTCTTCCTTGCTTTCTCTCATTTGAATTTTTGAGACAGTCTCTCACTAAGCTTGATTCTCCTGGGCTGGCTGGTCCATGAGGTTTAGGGATCTGCTTATCTCTGCCCATTTCCCCCATAACACGAGAGTTACAGGTTGGCATAAAGCACATGTGTGCTGAGGATCCAAGATTGGGTTCTCATGATTGCATGACAAGCACTTTTGCAACTGAGCCATCTCCCCAGCCCCTCATGGGACTTTTCATACCAAACCCTAACATGTAATATGTTAGATGCTCTTGTGTTGGGGAGGAAGTTAAAACAGGATTAGGGGTACAGGGAGGAAGAAGAAGGGAATTAGCATTTCCAATTGTGAAATCACAGGACTTTCTCTGAGAGAAATTTCCAGAGAGGAATAAAGATGATCAAGGAATGACCCACGGGAATATCCAGGAAGGAATGTTTATCACTCCTGATTTATATTGAACTTTATTTCATTTGAGCAAATAAAAATTATTTCCTTTTTTTGTTTGTTCGTTTTTGGTTTTGTTTTTGTTTTTGTTTTTGAGACAGAGTTTCTCTGTGTAGATATGGCTGTCCTGGAACTCACTCTGTAGACCAGGCTGGCCTCGAACTCACAGAGATCCATCTGCCTCTGCCTCCAGAATGGTGAGATTAAAGATGTATGCCACCACCACACAGCCTAAAAATCAGTTTTAATTGTGTTAATAATCAAAACATACTGATGGTTTGGCCTTGGAATAATTCTTTATGTCAGCTCCTGTGAATTTTAGTATAGATCAAAAATATTCAGGAATTGATTATATGTTTTGGATTTTTTGTGGTTTTTTTATTGACAATTTGTAGTAAGAATATTTTATCAATATTTATGCTGTTTTAGAAAGACTATGGGAACAATTTTTAAAATGATGTTAGTTAGATTAATGCATATATTTTATTCATTTATTTATTGGGGTTTTTTTTGAGACAGAGTTTCACTATATTATCCTGTCTTGTCCAAAACTCCCAAAGTAGACCAGGCTTGGCCTTGAACTCACAGTGAATCACCTGCCTCTGCCCCCTGAGTGCTGGGATTTAAGGCATGCACCACCACACCTGGCTTCTTTATGAATTTAGTTTTGAACTTGATTTTTATTCATTTTATTTTGAGGTAAATGTAGGTTCATACATAAATGTAAGAAACAGCGCAGAGATCTTATGTTCCTTACCCAGTTTCCTCCCATAGTAGCCACTTGCTAAAACAGTATAATAATATCAATCCCAGGATACTGACATTGATACAGTCAAGATGTAGAGCATTCCATCACCTCCAGAGTATTTTTTATTTTCCATTTATAGCAACACATACTTCCTTCCTTCCTCCACCCCCATTCCTGAAACCTGGAAATCACCATTATGTTCTCTATTTTTATACTTTTTGTCAATTCCGTAATATATATAATGGGACATTAGGGAATTTGAGTTTCTCTCTCTCTTTCTCCCTCCCTCCCTCTCTTCCCTTGCCCTCCTTGTACTTCCTCTATTTCTCTCTTTTTATTATTTTATTTTATTTTGATTCAATGTCTCACTATGACCCAGGCTGGCCTAGCTTGAACTTGTGATCATCACTTCAGCACTTGCTCAGGCATGGACTACAAAGCCTGGGAATTGGCTTTATTCATTCAGTGTATTTTTTCTGCTAAGCCTATATATCCATTCTTTGTTCCTTTTCATTGCTAAATAGTAGTCTGTGGGTGTGGGTGTGTCGCTATTTAACAATGTGTCCATTAGAGGACATCTGGACCATTTCCAACTGTATTTTGGTGTTGTTTAAAAAAAAGTGTTACAACATCTCCACACCCTTGGTATCTGGTACATGGCTTGTTTTGCACAATCACTCATGCCTGGAAGATGCATCTATTACCTTTATTTGTTTATTGGAGGGTGACATGCATGTGCCATAGCACACAAGTGGAGGTCAGAGAACAATTTGCAGGAGTTGGTAATCTCCTTCTACCATATGGGTCCCAGGGATTGAACTAAAATCATCATCCTTGGTTTACAAGTGCCTTTACCCACTGAGCCATCCTCCTGGGGGTTGAACTTTTGATTTCAAGCATCCTAAGCACATGCCCTACCACTGAGCTACACTCCCAGCTCATTTCCAGGTTCTTTTATTGTCATAAATAAAGTGCTATAAACATTTGTGTGCAAATACTTGTCCAAGTATAAGTTTTATTTGGAGGAAATTGCTATGGTTGGAATATGAAATGTCTTGTGCAGGACCATGTGTTGAATACTCGGTGTTCCTTTAAGAGGTGGAGCCTATCTGGAGGAAATAGGTCACTGAGGATGTGTTATTGGGGCCTGTATCTTGGGCCCTCGGCTTCTCTGTCTCGTTTCCTGTCCACTGAAGCGAGTAGACTCTGCCACATGCCATATGCTATGTCGTAATGTGCTGTCTCACCATAGAACTAAAAATCAATGGAGGCAAGTCTACGGACTGAGAAACCTCTGAAATCGTGAACCAAAACAAATTTTTCTTCACTTATTCATGTTAGATATTTTGTCACAGTTAACAGAAACTCTAACGTGAAGACCAATATCCAAAGAAGACAGTTACTGAGGTGTATGATAGTTGCATGTCAGTTGTATAAGAAACTGCCAAAGTATGTTGGCAGAGCGACTGTTCTGCTTTTACAAGCAATGTGTGAATCATCCAGCTTTCCCATGTCTTTGCCTATCCTTGATAATATCACTGTTTAGCCATTCCATCAAAGGTGTGTTAGTAAACCTTTACTCCTCCCTAATTTTGAACATCTTTTCCTGTGTTTACTTTCCATTTATATATCCTTTTTTGTGCAATGTCTACACATGTCTCTTGCCTTTCTTATTGGGTTATTTGTTGTGTGATGTTGAATTTTTAGTGTGCTTTATATATTGCAGTTACGAGTCCTTTGTTAAGATTATGATATGCAATAATTTGTCTGGGATAAACAAGCTCTTTCACAGAATGGAAAAAAAAACTCTGAGACTGGTTTCCCTTATGTTGCCCAGGTTGACTTTGAATTCTACACTCACCTGCTTCTAACTCCCTAGCTTTTGGATTATAGGCATGAGCAAACACCCACCATGCAAAAGCAAAAGAATTTTAACGATTCCCAATTAGCAATATTTTCCTTTTTTGATGTCATGGCCAAAAACTTTTCACCAAATATGATCCTGGATTTTTTTCTTAAAAAATTTCAAAAATTTCAAAAGATTAAGTTTTACATTTAGTTCTACAATCCATTATGAATTTTTCTTAATTTTTATTTTATATGTCTGGGTGTTTTGCCTGCATGCATGTCTATGTACCATATGCAAGCTTTATGCCTTCAGAGGCCAGGGGAAGGTGTTGGATCTCCTGGAACTAAAATTAGAGATAGTTGTGAGCTGTCATATGGATACCAGGAACCAAACTTAGGTCCTCTAGAAGAGCAGCTAATCTTCCTAACTGCTAAACCATATCTCTATCCCTACAGTTTGGTTTTATTTTTCCCTTTGAGAAAGGTCTTGTTATACAGGTTGGGATGGTCTGGAAGTTGTTATGTATAGCCCAAGCTGGCTTTGAACTCACAGCCACACCCTTTTCTTAGGCTCCTGGGTCCTGCAATTACTGTGTAACCCACCATACTAAGCCATTGTAAGTTAATTTTTATATAAGGTTTGAGTAGTTCTATTTTTATTTGTTTGGGACAGAATTTATATAGCTCATTCAGGCTTCTAACTCACTATAGCTGAGGCTGGCCTTGAACTTGTTTGTAATTCTTTTGCCTCCACTTCCTAATTACAAGTATGTGCCAGTGCACCTGGCTTTTGTTTTTATTTATTTATTTATTTGTTTATTTATTTATTTATTGGAAATAGATTGTTCTCTCATACAATCCCTCCCCAGCACAGTTTCCCCTCCCTCCACTCCTCCTAGCCCCCACCTCCCCTCTCCCCCAGATCCACTCTCCTCTGACTCCTACTATCTTTCCTCCCCCTCCTTTATGTGCTTGTGCTTATCTCTCTGCTCTACTACTATTCCTCCACTGGTCGGCTTTTTTTTCATTCTTGTAAAAAGTCATTTGTTCATGGGATAGCAAAATAGCTCAATGGTAGGTCATATGCTTAGAGTGCAAAAGATACTGGCTTCCATCCACAGCACACACATATTCACGTGACCTCTCTGGGACCACTTCTGGGCCCTCTGGGACATAGTTTCCTGTCCAGGGACACACACACAGAATAAAACACACACACACACACACACACACACACACACACACACACACACACACAATCTGTTGCACATACTTATATAAGTGCTTTGAGTTCTCTGTTCTGTTCCAGTGTTCCAAGTATTGATGCTCTGTCATCAACAATGTCTCTTGACCAGTGTAGCTGCACAGTGTAACTTTAACACTGGGGAACGTCAATCCACTCACTTGTCTGTATGTTTTAACTATTTTTAGGCTTGTTCTTTACTACATAATTTTTAAGGAAACATTTGCTTATAACTGTAAAGAATTACACCAGCGGGGGTTGCGGGAGGGGGGGTCAGGGGGAGGGGTACACTCCTTTAATCCCAGCCCTTGGGAAGCAGAGGCAGGCAGATCTCTGTGAGTTCAAGGCCAGCTTGGTCTACAGAGTTCCAGGACAGCCAGGACTGTTACACAGAGAAACCTTGTCTCAAAAAAAAAAAAAAAATTACACTGGAGTTTTTAGAGGAATTATATCAACGAATTAGATTTTAGAGATTGTATATGTAAATGACAACACATTTTCAAATGATAATTTCATTAAGGAAAACTATTTAGTTCCTTGTCTAGTCTAATGCTAAATCTTGTTTTCTAACACTGTACCTTTTTTTTTTAAAGATACAATGTCATGTAGCACATACTAGCCTTAAATTCTCTATGTAGTTGAGATGACTTTGAACTTTTGATCATCCTGCCTCTACTACCAGAGTGCTGAATCTACAGGTGTGGTCTTCCAGCTCTGCTGTGTGAAGTGCTGGGGACTTACCCCAGGGACGCATGCATACAAAACAAGCATTCTGTCAGCTGAGCTACATACCAACCACAGCTGTATCTATTTTTATACTTTAAAATAATTAAGCCAGGCGTGGTGGCACATGCCCTTAATCCCAGGACTCAGGTAGGTAGATCTCTGTGAGTTTTAGGCCAGCCTTAGTCTTCATAGATGGATCCAGGCCAGCCAGGGTTATATACTGTCTCCCCACAAAATTAATTTCCTTAACTGACAAACAGAAATATAAAAATTATATTACCCTATGATTTGACACATGTATGTGTTGTATAATGTATCAAGAAACAGGTACCTGTCCCCTCAGCCACTTACCTTCTTTTTCCCCGAGTGTGTACCATGGTTGTGTGTACCCTAGTTGGCCTCAAACTCACGTGATTCTCTTCCCTCTGCTTTCTAAGTGCTGGGATCGCATGCATATGACACCCAACTGCTGTATATTTACCATTTCCTTTTGGCAAACACATTCATTTATTTTTATAATTTTTACATCATCGAATGAAAGTGTCTCTTAAAATATAGCCTGAATGCCTTTTGAGTTGCCAAGAATTGAAGTTTCACAAAGGAATGAAACTTTCCTTTTTTGTTGTTTTATAATTGTCAGCATGGGACCCAGGGTATTATTCCTGCCAGATCAATGCTCTACCACTGAGCTACAGCCCCAGCCCAAGAATTACATATCCTCTGGGGCAGGTGGGAAAGGTTGAGACAAAGTGTCACACTGAAGCATAGGCTGGTCTCAAACTCATCCTCTCAAGTGCTGGAATTATAGATGTTAGCTACCACACAGAGCTGACACATTCTTTGATTTAAACTATGTAGCTTTTCTAAATCATTGAACGTTGCTTGAATTTAAGGAAAGTTTTAAGTTTTACTTGTGGAACTTTTTATTTTTATTTTTTTAAATTTGTCTTGGGTGTTTTTAAGACAGGCTCATACTCCGTAGTCCAGGAAGGCCTGGAATTTACTGCGTAGCTTCTATATAGGTAGTCCTCATGACTCAGCCTCTGATTACTTAGATTATAAACACAAGCCACAATGACTAGCTATTTTTGTAATTGCTAAAGAGTAACTAACTGCTTATGAGACTCCCAAACTTCTTATTGTACATGCCTTAAGGGAATTATGGCTTAGCCCATCATTTGCCTCAAATAAATTCATGTCTCAAAATAGCAAAATGGGACATGCTATTAAACCACTGGGATTTGGAGCATTGGAGTTTGAGATGTGTTTGCTATTCGTGAGCAGTTAAATCAAAAGTTTTGAAATGAAAACCCTTGTGCATTCTCGGGCTTTCATTATAGATTCTTCAAAAATAATACCTTAACAATTACAAACGCGTCTGGTAAGCTGGTGGACTTAGAAGAACACTGGGAAATTTACTGTCAGGTTGGAACAAAATCAAAACAATGGGGACTGCCAGACTGATTATGGCTGGGGAACTGGAAAGAAGATGTCACCTTCTTGCATTCGGGTGAGGGAAGATGAAACAAAGTTGTGCTTTCATTTCTGTCCTGCTTTCTCGGGAAAAAGCTTTTATACTCTCTTTATATTTAATGATTCAGAGTGAGCGGCACAGAACAAAGCCGTATGGCTCATTTTTGCATCCTGTTTTTATTCTCAATTGGCTTTTATTTCATTTAGTAAAATGTATCATTCAGCCTGTAACACTGGAAGACAAAATGAAGTGGTTAGATTCAGAGAGCAGAAACAGGAGAACCACAGTTGAAATGTACTGCTCGAAGTAGAGAGCAGAATTATTGCTCTATAATGAAAGCTTCCTTAACATATAGCACGTGGATCCTAATGATAGTCGTTATAGTGCTGTCTACCATCATAGAGCCAGTGATGTCTGTAACTGCTTAGGTAATGGCTACAGCTTCAGAAAAACCTATCTTTAACAGAAGAAAGTTTAATTTGGGAAAGACAGTGAAGCATAGCAGTTCACACTTGTAATGTGGAGAGACTGAGGCAGGAGGATCACAAGATGAAGCCAGTTCTATGGCAAGTTCAAGGCTGGCCTGGTAGGCTTCATAGTTGAAACTCTGTCTCAAAAGAAAATATCAAAAGAAGAAAACAAAAGGAGAAAAAAATACATGTGGCTTGTGATGTAGTTCAATGGTTGAGTACAACAGCTACAAAAGCTTTTTATTGTTGCCTTTAAGAGGAAATGATATGGTACTCATCAAAAATAGTCGTTTCTTTTTTCACATAATTGATTGCATTTTTATGTATTTTTTTTACTTCAGGAGTATTTATTTCTTAATTTGCACTTATGGAGATGGAAACAGCCTTGCACATGCTAGCCAATCACTCTGACCACGAAGTGGTATCAGTAGCCATTAATTTTGTCTTTTAAAAAAATCACCCTACAAAGCCATGAATTCTAATAGCCAGTCAACCTAGAATAGTCAACCCCAGTGGAAGAACACTGACAGTCTTAGCTGGTTTCTGACGTAATGATCTGGGAGCAGGAAGAGGATGATTAACCCTAAAAATGTGGTGTTTAGCAAGTGAAGACCATAAGAACCTTTTGACTTGCGGCAAAATTCATTGTAATGAGATGTGTTTAGCTATACCAGGTTAACAGATGACCAAATGAAGTACAAGCCAAACAAATCTGGTTGTTTATAATCCAAGTGGAGCGATCTGAGCCAGCCTGGTCTTATGTTGATGAATTCTGCTCCCTCCTCAAAAAACATACAATGAAGTTCCTCAGCAAAAATATAATAAATAAAATTTGTAAATTATCTCTCATACATATATATGAATGGTAAGAGCATATAACCTCTTTTAAGAGACTGTGGCATTTTTGTGACCAATCTTAGAGATAAATCTACATTGTGTTCACAGTTCTGTGTTGAGGCAGATTTAACAATGACCATTATGTGTGGAAAATAGCAACCATTGTTGCTGTACTGAACTCTCTGGAGAGTAAAAAAAAATTAAATGAAGCGAATAAAACCTTAATGGTAACACACCAAAGAAATTAACCAGCAAACAGTGCTTAGAAACAGCATAGGACTGTTGAATTGGACCTGGCAAAGGATACCTGAAGTGTATAGAAAGCTGAAGATTGCTTACTTATTTACAAGAATAATTCCAAAAGTGTGTCCCCGCGTGTGTGTGTGCACGCACCCACACACAAATTGGATCTTTCAGCTAGTTGCTTTTGTGAAAGCACCCAAAAATATGTATTCTGAAGAGCTACAATGCAGGCTGTGCACTGCCAAGTCCTAAGGACATGGAATTGATTTGGTTTGTGTTCTGAAAGTGTATGTATATTTGCAAAAATTCCAAGGGAGAATTGAGCTGCCACTATGCAGTTCTTGAAGTGAATGAATGTTGGCAATATCCTAAATGTTTTATTAGGCAACAAGGCCACAAGTTTTCTCTGTGAACTTGTTGTTGCAATTGTAGCGGAAGTCAGACTGTATTTCCCATGCAAAACATGTGAAACTTCATGGATGCATTTAACACTTCGAAGTGATAGCAACATCTGGTAACAAGTAGAAACTGGCCTCCTAGAAGCTCTGGCTTCATGTTACCAATGCATCTGATTTAGTCATTTAAAGAGTATTTTATATGCCTTGCTAAGAACTGACAAGGTTAATCTTGGACTAGGGCATCCAGGCAGGAAATGCTAAAACAGCTCTTTCTTTTGAAGATTTCTTTCATTCTTCCCTGTGAGGTCAAAAAGCAGTTGTAAAGTTTGGAAAGCCAGAGCAGTGATGTCTTGGGAGCTAAATGAGATTTTTCTTTCTTGTGGGTCAAGTTTGGTTTGTTCAGTGCCGCTTGTGTGCCAGGCACTGTCTTAGATGCCAAAGTAGATTACTAAAGGAAGTAGACAAAAAAAAAAATCACTGCCCTCGTATACTTTGATCAAGGTTAAGGCTCTAGAACTATTTGAAGTCGTTTAATGGGGCTGCTCAGCCTTTTAAAACCTCCACCAAATGCGTGTTGAACTCTTGAATATTTTATCTGATTTGAATAGGGAAAAATTGACGATTTGTTTGGAATACATGGCAAGTATCCAGAAGCTGGTAACTAAAGTAAATATTTTTGATTGTCACGGCCATGTTCCTTTGCAAGTGTTACATACACCTGTACGCCTCACTATCCAAGGAGTGCTATGGGCTTACCTTGGCGATTTATTCTTTAGAAATAGCTTAATTCAAGTTTTGTGGGGGAGTGAAGGGACACAGGAGGCTCAAATTAGTGTGTAAATTCATTTAGAAATGTGTTTCTGTCATTTGAGGAATTGTGGAATACTCAAATGTACTTAATAGTCACCATGGAAAATGAATATATCGCTTAGTTATTTTTGCCTATGTGAGTAGTACAAGGGCTGACTCAAAGGAGATGACATGATGGTTCCTGTCCTGAAGTAAAATAAGATGACAGGCTGTGGTGGAAAAACCATGTGGTCATGCCCATATTTGCTCACATCCCTTATTCATTTCCTTTTATAGAGGAAAACCAAGGAGATTCTCTCTCTTTCTTTTTTTTAAGGTTCCTCTTTTTTCTCCTACCATTTCTCTTTTATTTCTTTTTAAAATTCCATCTTAATAATTTGCAATTTGCTTAGCTGACATTGTGCTTTGTAATAGCATGTGCACCACATTAATATAGTCTTATTAGAGGGAATCAGGGTTAATAAATACAGCACATTGATTTTGAACTCATGATATAGGCAAGGTAAGATTGAATTTGAATTTCTGATCCTCCTGCATCCACCTTCCAAATGCTGAGATTATGAGTGTGCACCAACACACCTGGTTTACTTGCTGCTGGGTATTGAACCCTGAGTTTCATACAGGCTAAGCAAGAACTTTACCAACTGACCTACATTCTCCATACCCAATATGAATTTTACTAATGTGTTTATAATATTAATGTATGTGCATAATTACCCTTGAGCCTAGCTCCAGCCTCAGTGAGAGACCCTATCTCAAGGGAATAAGATGAAGCATGATAGAGAAGGACCAACATCCTCCTCTGGTCATCCCTTGTGGTCTTACAGGCATGTAAACGTGAACACATGCCACACACATGTACATACACCACACATGTGCACATACACATACATAAATCTTTTTAAGTAAATGAATTGAATGTTCTTGGCATGAAAGGAACAATAGAGTACTTGTTTTTCAAGAATAAAGTTGGAGATGTAAGTCAAACTAAAAATTATTGAAGATTTGTATTGGCCCCCTTTACTTCTCAATACTTGGACTTTTTGTGTTCTGATTTCCTTTCTCCTTTTCCTCCCCTCCACTACTAAGGATGGAGCCTAGCTCCATTAATACTTAATAGTCTGTTTTGCTGTTTTTTTTTTTAAAGACAGAGACTTTCACGGTAGCCCAGGCGATCCTGGAATTGACTATGGAGCCAGACTGGCCTAACCGTTTTCTGAGAACTTATATTTCAAACTGAGAAAAGCCCATAATGGTGGACCATACCTGCAATCCCAAAAGTTAGGTGGGTGGGACAAGAGGATCATAGTTTAAGGCAAGCTTCTAAGACTAGACCTTGTCTCAAATGAAAATGTTTCGATTGTTTTATTTCAACCTTTAGTTTTAGTGCATTGGGAATATAATTTAATATACATTTAAAATTCTGGTTTATTTTAAAACAGGTTATTTTATTATTGAAACAGAGCTAATAAATCTATAGCAACATGGAGTCATCCTTGGAATGTTGAGATTAAGAGTTTTTTTTTCATTATTCATTATTTTATTTCTTGATTCAAAATATATTTTCATACAATATATTTTATCCTATTCTTTTTACTGTTCCAAACTCCTCCCGGATCCTCCTCCCACCCACACACTCTATTAATTCTTTGAGAATTTCATACCATGTATTTTGGTCATATTTACCCCAACTTTCCCTTTAACTTCCGCCAGATTCAGCTTCACCACCATATAGTAAACCCCCCACTATCTGTCCTCTGAAATTAAGATATTTTTGTGTCCTATTTCTCTCCTTAAATATGAACAAACATTCCAGGGGCTGGAGCTGTAGGTCAGTGTAAAAGCATTTGCCTAGCATGTTCCTCCCAAGTACTTGCCTTACATGTTTATAGTACCATATCTAGCCACCCCTCCCTAATTAGCTTCATATTAAAGTTTTTGTCTTTGGTCTTCCTGGCCTTTGAATGATGTAGATTGTTCCACCTTCACGCATTAAATAAATTATTGTAGTGGGTAGCCATTCCAACCTTGATCTGGAAGTTCCAACCCCCATTGAGGCTGCGGTAACTGTTACGCCTCCAAGGTGGGGCCAAGAGAGGACCCTGAAGACCCGAGATCCGGATGCGCCCTCTCTTGGTTCCTGGACCCTTGCACTTAGTCCATATCCCTACCAGGCCTTGAATTTGCCATCTTTCTGCCTCAGCCTCCCCAATAGCAATATAATTAGAGGCCAGGACCACCAAGTGTGTTTTGTTTATCTTTTAACATCGTTTCCCATGCCTTACAACTGAGCAGCTATGGAAGCAATGTAAAGTGTTTACATTCCAAATTTCAATGCTATGGTCAAGTCTGTAGAAGATAAAGTGAATTCGGATATGAACTAACTGTTCACGAGGCAGCCTGTGGTTATGGAGGTGAACTGTCACTATTTGGTATCTCAGAATGCTGAAACTGATGCATGATTGTGCCTTGTTTTTCTCTCCAAATATGAAAATTTACAGAGCCTTGTATAGATCAGTGTAAATCACTTTCATGGCAGGTAGAAGGCCCCAGATTCCATTCTCAGAACAGTCAGGGTGGGAGGGAGGAAAAGGAAAAAGATCCTTAAAAACAGATCGATTAGGATGTTACAACCAGCCATGTCTGTGCAACAAGAAGTTCGTTTACCTAATACTGCTTCTAGGACGCATTTTTGAAATGTTCCAATGTGGCTAAAAATTACAGGAGTATAGTAGTCTCCTGCATGGTATACTGGCACCTATTTTATATGTTAGATCCCTGTTCATGAGTGCTTCACTCACTCTGTGTTACTTTTTAAGTCACAAAATGGGTAATATCTTGTTTCTTGACAGGAAATTAGATCATTGTATTGAGGTGTGTCATTAAGCAGAGTGGGAGGGGCTCCCAGGTACCGGTCCCACGCAGAAAGAAAATACACAGCAGTGGGTGTGGTGGGGAGCATGACATTTGAGCACAAGTTGGAAAGATCTTAAAAATGCGGTCTAGATTTTGTATTCTAGCTACACATTACACTGCTGTGTGTATGAAACTCTCCTATGACGTTATTGGGTGTGCTTATTATTTTTTTTCCACCCTGAGGGGTGTGTGTGAACCTTATTGTTTTGCTTGTAAGATCTGAGAGACAATTTGCATGGGCTTTCCCTTGGCTTTCCATTCATCAGGATGAATATGAAACCTGTTTTTATTCTGTTGCCTGCTTGTAAAAATGGAAAGCTCATTATTCACCCCTAGCCACCCTCTTCTCTTCCCAAGCCAATTTTCATTACCCATAGTAAAAACAGGTTCCTAGCCACACAGGCACAAAATGGGCACATGCAAACACAGACACACTCACCACCACCCAACCCTTCTTCTAACCCCCCTTTCAGATGGTGAGTGAGAAAGAAGTTTACAAAATGAGCCACAGACTAAAAGAAAGAATAAGAAAACAAAACAAAACTGGTTGCTCTATTGATGCTGAAGAAGTTTCTTTTAGGAAACGTGTGGGGGTGGTTTGTTTTGGGTTTTTTATTAGTTTTGTTTTTTCCCTTTTGGATTTTCCTTTTTCAAGTGCTACGGATGGAACCTAGCACCTCTTGAATGCTAGGTAGGAGAGAGATTAGCATTAGCATTTGAGTTTGAAAAGCTAGAAAAATATACATTTGTCTATGACCAAAGAAGTCAAGGATATACTTTCTAAGTAACCTATTAGAACTATCTGTAAAACAGAAAGAAAAGTGTCTTCTCAAGCTGCATTCACCTGATGATGATGTTGTGCATCTGGAAAGGGTAGCTAGGTAGCAATTGGAACAGATCCATCTAAGTGGTTTGAAGCAGCTGGTGTGGCTGAAGAACAGCTCCTGCTGGGAAGAACAACCCAGGATTTCTGGTCTCCTTACCTAAAGCAGTTGCCTCTGCTCCAGTATTTTTTTACCTGCAAAAAACACAATTACACTTATGTAGATACCTGTCTTCCTGTTAGTACCAGGGTCTTTGGGGGTCCTGCAGAAGTACTAGGTACCCTGACAGGCATCTGGGAGACAGTGATAGGCTTGGTTTGCAAATGGAGAATTGGAAAAAGTTGAGAAATTTCTATGAGTCAGCAATTAAAGCTGATGAAAAAAGGCCAGGCAGAGGTGACAAGCCGGGCGGCACTGGTGACGCCCGCCTTTGATCCCAGCACTCGGGAGGCAGAGCCAGACAGATCGTTGAGTTCCAGACCAACCTGGTCTACAGACCGAGTTCCAGGATAGCCAGGGTAAACACAGAGATACATGTCTCGAAAAAGAAAGAGCGGGGAGAAAAGAAAAATATGTCCTCTGGCTTCTCCTGGTACATTTTGTCTCTTCTGGATTGTGTTGCTTTTTTGGTATTTCATATGAATTTTGGTGGTTGATGTAATGCATTGAAGCATGTCCATTAAGGCAATGAAGTGTAATCAAGCGTTGGTAGGCAATAGGAAGTGATGAGGACAAGACGCTGTCTGCCTCTTAATAGGGACTATCCAGTGATGGTTCCTCTTCACAAGTGAATGCACTATGAGTCACATCTGTGTGCCAAGAAGTTAATGGATTATAAGATGCATCACCTGGTTTTATCCTATTTGGAAAGATCCAGAGTATTGGTTATTTCATTTTATTTCTTTCTTATATGGTAGATAGAGCAAAAATTAGTAAGCACGTGTTATCCGGGCTCACTACAATACTACCCTCCACTTATGCAACATCTTGCTGGACACTGACACTCTTACATACTTCCATCTTCCCAGGCAGCCTTTTAAAGTTCGCTCCATTTTTACAGACAGGGATGTGAGGCTCAGAGAGGCTAAATGATTTGGTCAGGGTCAAAAAGACTTCAAGACTGCCAGACGTCTAGGGCTCCCATGCTTCCATTCCATTCCTCTCATGTTATTAATTAACACTGAGTCTTTCTATAGAAATGGTGTTCTGAGCCTAGTTAGTACTACCGTTTTGTTTTGTTTTCATCTAGCCATTCAGTGATTCGATTGCTAGAGCAGGTAAAAAGCCTTTTAATAAGGGTGGCTATCCACATCTATTGATTAGCATGACCTACATTTATGGCATACACAAACATTTAAAATGCTCTACTGTGTATAAAGTAGTTACTGTAATATGGAATATTGAATATTTTTATTATCTTTTGCTTTTTTTTTTTTTTTTGAGACAGGGTTCCTCTGTGAAATAGCTCTGGCTGTCCTGGAACTCAATCTGTAGACCAGGCTGGCTTTGAAATTACAGAGATGTGCCTACTTCTAACTCCCGTGTGCTGGGATTAAAGGTGTGGACCACCATGCCCAGTGGGCATTTCATATTATTATTATCATTTACAGTGTTAGAGATGGATCCTAGGACCCTTTGCATACTGGGCCAGCACTGTGTCTGAGCCCCAGCCCCAGCTCCAGTCCAAAATGCTTGTTGTCATCATGATCCTGGCTGGGAAAACCAGGCAGAAGAGTTTAAACAACTTGCCTAAGAGCATGTAAAGCTATTAAAATGTGGAGCAAGGCTTCACACCCAGTCTGACTCCTGAGCTCTTTACTAAGGTGAAACAGCCTTTTTGATAGAGCAGGGCTCAGTTCAGCAAGCATTGGCTTAGCTCTGGTGTACTGTGCTGGTAGACACTGTAATTTGTCCCATGTCAGAGCTTACTGTTCTAACAGAAACTGAAATGAAATAAACGCTGTACCAACTAGAATATGGAGTATAAATGTTGAATGTGGATTGGAATGAGTAATAGAAAGTGTAAGTGTCCTGAGATAGTTAATTTGCTTTTCTAAGTAATGTATTTAACTGTGGGTGACTGGCTTGGACACTGGGGAGAAGCTGTTCTTTGTGTTCTAAAATAAGCGGGTTACTTGGCTACTGTCCAAACTCTAAATAGGTATATGGGTTGTAGCTATTTGACCTGAACCAACATGAAATTCCCTTGGTTCCCTGTCTGGTTATAAAAGTGGAGCCAAAATGAAAGCATAAAGTTCTCTCTCAAGGTTGCGCTTAAGTTTGAATTTATTCAACCTCTGGCAAAGGACTGCCAGGCAGCCAGGAAGGAGATTCGTAAGTATTGTATCATTCCTTTGTCAGGGTGTTCATTTGCTAGCAGGAAGTGTTGTGACTTGCTCTTTAAAGATGCAATTGGAAGAAGAATGTTGGGTTTCCAGATTTCAAGTTCTGGGCGTGGGAGACGGTCCTATTAGAGAGTGCTTCAAGAGAAGAAACAGGTTTGCTCCCGTCGGAAAGGGTAACTATTTTAATATTATTTTTGTAGGTGCTAACTTTTAGGTTATTGAATATTTAAGCCAAGCTTGACTTTGTAAAAACAAGAAATTCTTATTTTCTGCTTAGATAAACCATTGTAATCCCAATCACTCTTAAAATTTTATTTAAGTATAGTCAAATTTGTTTATTTTAAGAAATCTTTGAATCTATAAATTTAACCTCTTCTATGTATATACTGGGTTTTTTCTCTCTCTTTTTCAATGTTGGGAATGTTCTAGGGGTTTTGTTCTCTTTTTTTTTTTAAGTATTTTGGTTTTGAAGTCCTACTTAAATAATCTTTACTTGTCAAGTTCAATGCTTCAAAGTTTAAACGGTAGAAATTGTTACCTGTGGCTTTTTGAGTGGAGAGAGAAGAGACGAGATTTCAGATGCTTTTGATTCTTGTTAAAGGTTTTTGATTTTTTAATTCTGTAACGAAGTTGAGGTGGCTGGTCGTGCTAGAACATGTCATAATTAGATTAGTATCTCTGTTCATACAAAGTGGCTTATGCCAAACAGTTTGCCTGGTGTTTGCCGTTCACAAACTACAGAATTTAGATGGTGTTACTGTAACAAAGCAGTGGTGGTGACTTGCAGTGCTCAGCAAGGTTTTCAGTCATACAAAGGAGAGGCTCTTAAAAGGCTTATTTCTTGAAGTTTCTGACAAGAGGGAGTATAGCTAGTTACAGAATAATCTCCACTCTGAGTGAAACATCACCTATGCAGTATGAAACACAAGTCTAGTGGTTTTTAGAACAAGGACAATATTTGAATTGGGAAGGTATATGATACTGAAGCAGGCAGGCACTTTTAGAGACAGATACTCGGTTGATGGAAGAGGGACGTGGAACTGTGTATCTAGTGATTTTTATATTGTAGGTAATAGTGCTTAGCAGTAGTTTTCTTTTTAATTGAAACATGTTAGCTACTCTGATATTGCGCATACATATGTACAAACACACATCCCAGGAGATCGCCCTTGACTTTTTAAACATGTTCATTTTCACAAGACAGGAGGCTGGAGACCCCTCAGGTATGAAGGGCAATTCATTTCATGAGCAACAGCATTATTTTTTACACAGTTTGTGGGTAGGAGGTGTAAAATTTGCTAGAGAAATACAAAAGGAATGAATGCTTTCAAAAGGGGTTTGTTCTAGTTCAGTCCAATGAGTTAGTACACAATGGGTTAAAAAAAAGGAGTTTATATGAGTTGAGTCTTTTTTATTATTATTACTTTTTTGAAATTATAATATAACATCATTTCTCCTATCCCTTTCCTCCCTCCGAGTCGAGTCTTTTGAGTTTGACATATTTAAATCATGATTCTGACTTGCATTAAAAACCTATGAAACTTTTCTGAAGCAAGCATTTAAAGAATGTCTTCAATGTAAGTCAAATTGAGCATTGTTATTATTGGAACAGTTAGTGACTTCTTTTTAAATAGCCATTTCTTTGAGATCTTATCTGGATATATTAAGCACCAAAGGTGAAAGGAAACTTTTACTTTAAATGGAAGTGTTCGATATTCCTTTAGGAAATGACACAGAGTAGGGCACCCTTTGGGATTTGAGTGACTCATACACATTGCTACTGACAATGCTCAATTAGGATCTAGCCTATACTGTTCTAGACTAGAGTAGAAATACCTTCAGAAGATGAATTTGTTTCTTAGTAGCTAGGTGGTAGTGAAATCATGGGATGTCTGACATTAGACTGGAAATAATTCCAGTTAGAGAGGTAGGGAAAAGAGTGGGAGTGGGAATGAAGAGACGGTAGACAGAGCATTTGTCGGTAAATCCTGATGAATGTACTGTCTGGTGGGTTTGTGGGTGGCAATTATATTGTTTTCTCCTATTTTTGTATTTATTTATTTATTTACTTACTTACTTACTTACAGGGTCTCAGTATGTTGCCTTGGCTTTTTTTTTTTTTTTTTTTTTGGTTTTCCAAGACAGGGTTTCTCTGGGTAGTACTGGCTGTCCTGGAACTCGCTCTGTAGACCAGGATGACCTCAAACTCACAGAGAGCGGCCTGCCTCTGCCTCCTGAGGGCTGGGATTAAAGGTATATGCCACCACCATGCCTGGCTGTTTTCTCCTATTTTTGTGTATTGAAAGTGCTAATAGCTATTTGTATAACTACCTATGTCTATTTGTAAACATTCAGTTTTACCTGTGAAAGGCAAAACTGTCAAAACATGATCCATGCATGTGTCATAGTGTAAGGGTGAAATGTGCTACTTATATGCCAAAAGCCAGCAAGAACTGTTTCTTTCTGTTTGACTTTCAGTTACATTCAAAGAATAGGTAGCAAACATCTCAAGGAGTTCTGTAGTATCTTGAAGTATGAAACCAGAGTAAATAAGTAAAACATGATCACAGACCAATCGCATGTGAAGAATCTGAGTTTGTTATGTTCTCAGGTTTCTTTTTCACAGTTTTCTCTAATAATGTTTGCAACTTTATGTGTTTTTTAATCATTCATTCATTTATTTATTGGAGATGAGCACTGTAAGGACTGAGCCCACTGTATTAAGAGAAACACTCTACCACTAATCTATACCCTGAGTGTGACTAGTTTAGCTTTTTTTTTGTGGGGAGGCTTTGTTTCCTTTTTTAGACAGGTTTCCTTTTGTTTCCTAGCCTGTCTTTGAACTTTCTGTATAGCTCAGGATGGCCTGGGACTTACAATCCTCCTGCCTTACACTCCCAAGTTCTGTAATTATAGGCATCACCATGTCCAGCTCAAGAATGTGCATTTTGTAAAACATGTGAGATGACTAGATAGCCTGCCTGCTAGATAGGTCTGCTCAATCACCTACTCACCCCCATCAATGCTTATGTTTTCAACTAGCATTTAGTGGGTACCTGTTGTGAGCCAAGATACAAAAAGCATTGGTGATATCATCTGTGTTTTCTAGGAAATCACAGATGAGTGGAGGAGACAGAGAAGGCAGTAGGTAGGCACCACACTATGTGTGTGTGTGTGTGGAGAGGGGTGGCTTACAGAAATTCAGGGAGGAAGTTACTGGCTAATAGCTATGATTGTGTGATGCATCTCCTTTAAAATCATTCAAACAGAAAATTTGAGGTCTGGGCATGGTAGTCTATATCTGTAATCACAGCATTTGGGAAGCAGAGGCAGGAGGATCAGAAGTTCTAAGCCATCTCAATTACACAGTGACTTTGAGGTCAGTCAAGGCTACAGGAGTCCTTACCTCTAAACAAAAGAAACAACAACAACAAAACTTAGGACAGTTGAACTGGTTGCTGGTATTAAGTAAATAGAAAGTGGGCAAAGCCTCTGTATACAGGAGACAGTTGTGTAGATTGGTCTGTTTGAGGAGCACCTGGCAATGAGATCAGGATTTATCCTTGGTGCATGAGCTGACTTTCTGGAGCCCATTACCTATGGTGGGACACTTTGCACAGCCTTGATGCAGGGGGAGGGGCTTGGTCCTGCCTCAACTGAATGTACCAGGCTTTGTTGACTCCCCACAGGAGGTCTTGCCCTTTTGGAGGAGGGGATGTGGGTGGGTGGGTGGGAGCAGGAGGAGGGATGAGAGAGGGATCTGCCAGGTGGTGGTGGCACACACCTTTAATCTCAGCACTTGGGAGGCAGAGGCAGGTGGATCTCAGTGAGTTTGAGGTCAGCCTGGTGTACAAAGTGAGTTCCAGGACAGCCAGGACTGTTATACAGAGAAACTCTGTCTCAAAAAAACCAAAAGAGGGAGAGAGAGAGAGAGAGAGAGAGAGAGAGAGAGAGAGAGAGAGAGAGAGAGAGAGAGAGAGATCTGTGGTTGGTATGTAAAAGGTCATTTGGGCATCTGAAGGGATCATGGGACAATAGAAATGCAAAAGAGTGTAACATCTTTACATTTCACAGAAGATGAATGTTTAAGTCTCTTGAAAGGTTTTGGGTACATCTAAGTTAAAATTATAGTTAAAGGAGGCAAGTTCTTGGGACAGAGCAAAGGGTAGACAAAACCTTCAGCAACAGTCTTCCAGAGTATATCATTTGATTTGGAATTGAAAGCGTATTTTGTCAAGGGAGTAAAAGACTTGCCCTTGTTAAGATTTCATTATTTGGGTCTGGAGAGATGGCTCAATGGTTAAGAGCACTTGCAGTCTTCCAGAGGACCTTGGTTCAGTTCCCAGCACCCACATGGCGACTCTAACTAACCATCTGTAACTCCAGTTCCAGAGGAACGGGTGCCCTCTTCTGGCCTCTGTGGGCACTGTATGCATGTGGTACATAGACATATATGTACATAAAATATGCTCATACTCAAAATAAAATTAAAAGTAATTAATTTTAGAAATATGTGTATATTTGTATTATGTATGTGCACATATGTCTGTGCACCACATGCATCCAGTGCCCTTGGAGGCCAGAAGAGAATGTCAGATCCCCTGGAACTAGAGTTAGAGACAGCTTTGATCTGCCATGGGGTGCTGGGAAACAAACCCAGGTCCTTTACAAAAGCAACCAGTGTTCTTAACTGCTGAACCACATCTCCAGTCCCAAGTAATAAAAGACTTTTTAAGTTACCTCACAAGTGTCCCTGAATTGCATTATCTGACATATTTTTGTATGTCATTCATGTATCGTTTGGTGGTACAGCTGATTGAATCTAGGGTCTCATGAATTCTAAGTCAACACTCTACCACTGGACCATATCTCCAGCATCTTCTTTTCTTTTACTTTTGAAACATGATCTGGCCAAATTGCCCTGGTTGTTGTTGAATTTAGAATCCTCCAGCCTCAGCTTTCCAAGTAGGTGAGATGACAGTTCTATGGCACCCAGCCCAGCCTACGTTATTTGAACTAGAATGAACCAAGAAGAGGGGCTGGAAAGGTGGTTCAGTAGTTAGGACCACATACTGCTCTTCCAGAGGACATAGGTTCTCTTTCCAGTACCCACATTAGGCAGCTGCCACACACCTCTATCTCCAGTGGTAGGGGGATCCATGGCCTCTGTCTTCCATGCAAACACACACACACAAACACACACACACACACACATACACACACACACACACACACACACACACACATACACACACACACACACACACACACACACACACACACACACACAAATAAATAAACCTTTTAAAAAAGAATTAACCAAGAATATCTGCTACATCTATCCAGATTTATGTTCTTTCAACCACTGGCTTTATTTTCCAAGTCCTAATTCTGTACAGCCCAAATAACATTTTTAGCTATCCCTAAAGATCAGATGATGTTGTTTTAAGCATGTGGGTTTAAAGATGTTCTCTGCTTAGTTTTACAGTTTGTGCCTGAAATGTCATAGTTACCAGAAGATGTAGACCTGAAAATAACTGTGCTAAGTAAAGTCTGTTATATAGGTTGAATATTCCTTTCATATAAATTTTTTCTTCACACTGACTATAAAAAAAATTTGGACATTAGCTATAAAAAGCAACTGGCAGGGTGGGTGGTATTGGCACACGTCTTTAATCCCAGCACTCAGGAGGCAGAGGCAGGCAGATCTCTGTGAGTTCAAGGCCAGCCTGGTCTACAGAGCTAGTTACATGACAGGCACCAAAACTACACAGAGAAACCCTGTCTCGAAAAGCACACACACACACACACACACACACACACACACACACACACACACACACACACACACACACAAAAGCAATTGGCAGGACCAAGTGTGATGGTAAACACCTTTAATCTCACCACTTGAACGGCACAGTCAGGTGAATATCTATGAGTTCCAGGCCAGCCTGAGCTACATAGTGATACCGTATCTCACAGAAAGAAAAGAAAACCAAGCAATTGGTGAGTGACAGGGAATAGAGATGTAGCTCAGTTGGCCACATACATAATGCCCTCAGTTTGATCCCCTTAGCACCACATAAACAAAGTATCTTGGTGCACAGCTGTAATCCTAGCACTCAGGATCTAGAGCTAGTCAGGAGTTTAAAGTTAGTCTTGGTTGCATAGCAAAGTTCAAGCCAGCTTGAATTACTTGAGACCCTGTCTCAAAACAATAATCGAACATTATACAAATACATGTGTGTGATATATTTGTCATAATGAAGCACAGAATAAATGAATAGAAAAGAAAAGACAAAAAAGACTCAAAAAACAAAACCTTTTTGTGTGTTTATATGCATAAGTGTGGGGACACTGGCTCATATGTAGTGGTCGGAAGATAGCCTCTGCTGTCAGTCAGTCCTTACCTTCCACCTTCTTTGAGACGAGGTTACTTCGTTTTTGCCACTAAAAAGGCATGACTTTCTACATTTCAGAACTAGGGGCCTAAAACAGGTTTGAGGGCATTTGGGATTTGACTGCCTGCTTTTGACTTTCAAACAATTGAATGAAAATGATGTATAGTACATACACCTTTAATCCTAGCAGTCAGGAGGCAGAGACAGGTAGATCTCTGAATTAGAGGCCAGTCTGGTCTACAGAGGGAGTCAGGACAGGACAGGACAGGACACAAAAGGAAAGGAGGAGAGGAGAGAAAAGAGAAAAAAGGAAATAAAAGGGGAAAATAATGTATAGATTCTTAAGCTATTAAAATGACTGCTTTAGCAAGATTCCATGAAAGTTTGCTGAAAGGCAAAAAGCCCCCAAAGAAAAAGTATCCTGTACTAAAAAGTAACGATGTATGCATGCTTGTTTGCTTATGTTTACATTAAGACTAAGTTAATAATGCCAATACAACGGGGGAGGCTCTTCATAGCACTGAGCATTGGAGAGGCTTGACTCAAGAAATTAAGCAATGTAGCCGGGCGATGGTGGCGCACGCCTTTAATCCCAGCACTCGGGAGGCAGAGGCAGGAGGATCTCTGTGAGTTCGAGGCCAGCCTGGTCTACAAAGTGAGTTCCAGGAAAGGCGCAAAACTACAGAGAAAAACCCTGTCTCGAAAAACCAACAAAAAAAAAAAAAAAAGAAAAGAAAAAAGAAATTAAGCAATGAATGTACATAGGAATGAGTGTACAGCAAGAAAAGTGTTTTGTGCTGTATTCTTATTTTATTTTTTGTTGCTAGAGCTTGAAACCAGGGCCTTTACTTACCACTGAGCTGTACCCACAGATACTATGAACTTGTTTTACAGTCAAAGGCAATTTGAGCTCAATGTTTTGGAAAAGGCAATCTCTGTATAGTCTTTGCTCAGCCTGTTGTCTAGATCCTGTATATGTTTTTAATCTTTTTAAGATTTATGAGTTTATTTTTATTTTATGTGTATGAGTGTTATGCCTGCATGTATGTCTGTGCACGACATGCATGCCTGGTGCCTGAGGAGGCCAGAAGAGGGTGTCAAACTCCCTAGAATTGGAGTTTGGAATATGAGCTGCTGTGTGAAAGCTGAGAACCAAATCCAGGTCCTCTGAGAGAACAGCCATTTCTCCAGCCCTATATTCTAAACATTTCATAAAATCACAGAACTTGTCATTTCAGTTAAGATGTAAGTGACTCCTTTATCCTTTAAGTAATGTGAACAAGATAACATTAGGAGGGGCTCCTATTTATGTTTTCTGCCAACTGTTTCTATTTCTCAATAGCATGGTCATATTTGTTAACAGCTTTTGAATTGTCTTCCACAGGTTCTACTGGGTATGAGGCCAAAGATCTAAAGAGCAGTTTGTTGGGTAGTTGGAGCAATTGATCACTTTTCTTCCCATATGGTATTTTAGTTTCACATTTGTTGTGTAGCTCTGTGTCTTAGGCAAAGTTATATATAACTGGCTTAGACCACTTAACGCACACCTGAAACAATATAGGTGATAAAATAATAGAACCTGAGCGGGGCATACAGCTCAGTAGAGTACTTGCCTAGTGTATAACCAGGGCCTTGGGTTTAGTTGCCAGCACTGCATAAACTGGGCTTGGGAGTTCACATGTATAATCTGAGCACTTGGGAGGTGAAGACGGGAGGATCAGAAGTTCAAGGTCATCCTTTATGACATAGTGAGTTTGAAGCCAGCCTGGGATGCCTTAAGACTCTGGCTCAAAGAAAAATGTACCAGAACCCTAAATATTTAGCTTATATCTTGTAATTTCTATGATTATTGGCTATTGGGCACGCCGGCAGTTTTCATTACCCTTGAAAAATTGCAACTGGCTGCAATATTTTTGACACCAGATCTGTGTATCCAGCATGAAGCAAGCCATGGGTGCGGTATATATGAGAAATAAGTTGCTATTTTCTTCTCCAGAAATAAGCTACCTTAAAATAAGACTTGCAGAGTGAGAAATTTGAGCAACATTAAGTCAAATAACAGTTCTGATTTATTGAGGGAAAATATTTTGGGTCGAACTTGAGACTCGGTGTGGAGGAGGCTGATGAACGGAATCAAATAGGATGATAGGCATCTCAGCCATATTGTCCTCCACTTATGTAACTATAGGAGGAAGTCTATCACTAAACTGCTAAACTTCGTGGCAGGATTCTAAAATCTGTGCGAGCTGAAGAGAAAGATGAGAGGTGGGTAGAGTACTAGGAATCAGGCTTTTCAGGGAGAAAAGGCAACCTTGGAGGTTGACAGTAACCAAAATATGCAGGGAGGAAAAGGAAAGCAGAGAGAGAGAGAGAGAGAGAGAGAGAGAGAGAGAGAGAGAGAGAGAGAGAGAGAGAGAGAGAGAGAGAGAGAGAGAGAGAGAAGTAGTTGAGGGAAGAGGTCTTCAGAGGAAAAGGTCAGAGTCAAACCAGATTGAAGCATCTGCCTAGCATGCTTGAGGCCCTGGGTTTGATTCATAGTACTGAGAAGAGAAGGGGAGAGAATGGCAGTGAGGCCAGATAGAGTTATTCTTGCTAACCTTCATCCCCTTGGTTACATCTCAGCCGGACTCTGACCTTCTGTAATTGTGTCTTGTCAGTAACCCTAGGCTAAAAGCCCCAACCATCCTGTATTTTTGCAGGCCCAGATAACATCTTCTCTTTCTGACTCTAACCCCAGAACGGGTCCCCAGTCTCCTAAGACAAAGATTGCATCAGACCCATTGAAAATGTTCCCTGACACACACCATGCAGCTCAAATGGCAATGATAGCTCTAGTATGGTGTCTCTGGGTTGCCATCTGTTTCCCCCAGTGGACAATAAACTCTTTCAGAGAAAAGAGGCTTTAGGGTCCTACTTGTCTGTATCTGTGGCACTTGACACACCGTCTACTATATATTCAATGAAGGCTTGATGAGTGGTGATGAGTAAGGAGTGAATGTGTTAGACATTCGGGGTGAAATCTTCCAAAGTCATTAGGAAATATGGCACTGGAGTTTGAGTAATCATAGTAAGAGAAGGTGAGCTTTAGCCCACAGAAGGGCACACACCCATCCAGCCTCGAGATTGGTGCTGTTGATTTACCTAACTGAGGAGGAGGCAGGGTGGCAGTTTCTGTTGGTACAGGTAGGAATGTGAAGTGTGGGCGTTTCAAAGCACTGCCTGTTTTGAATGGAAGAAGGTGACAAATAATATCCCCTTTTGTGTTGCCTGCTCTTGAATTGTTTGTCCACAATGATGGCTATATCCTTGGGTTTTCCTCTTCTTCATAACAAAATAATACATTCTTCCATTTTTTTTCACCCTTTATTGGTTTCTCCTTCAGAAGTCTTAAGTCATGTATTGTGCAATCTTGTAACTAATCAACATTTTTCCCCCATTTCCAGTTTTACATAGTTTACGAGTAAGCTACGGGAATGAAGCCTACGGTGAATATCCCGTGGGTTGCTTGGGTGGGTGATCAATTTGTTTTCTGCTGTGCTGGGAATGAAACTCGGGGCACTTGATTGTCAGGCCCTCTAACATTGAGCTACAAGCCCAGCCATATCCCATTTTTATCCTTTTACCCAGTCCAGTTTCAAGGGAAAAATACATATATGCATACACACATACGCACGCGCACACACACACACACACACACACACACACACACACACACACACACACACACACACACAAACTAATCCAAGCTGATTACCCACCAATCAGCTCCTGAATGTGCCGCTCTTCCTCCTGACTCAGCCACGGTACAGAATGACACATTGTAAGTCTACTTACTGTACAGTAAGCTACATTCCAAAGGTGTGTGCCCGAGGAAAAGAAATCAGGGCCCTCCTTTTTCTCCCTCAAACAACCTTCAAATTTTGAGTAATAGTTTCAGGTAAAACATTCTCAGCAAGGGTTTGTGTCCAGGGTTTCTGTATAGTTAAATGAGCCAGTGGTGTGGTTTCATAATTGCTGTATTGTTAGTCAAACGCTGTAATTAGGGATGACTTCATAGGCATAAGATTCTTCTATGGGTGACGCCCTGAATTCGTACCCAGTTGTACACCATATCCTTTTATGAAAAAAACAAACAAACAAGGGTTTGTTTGCTTTTTTTTTATTCCCTGAGTTGAAAATCTGTTTTCCTGTGTCTCAGATGTTTAGGAAAGAGGGATTGCTTTTTCTGTTTTTTTTAAATTCCCGGCTGCTTTCTCTGTACAGAAGAATCAGGCAGATGGAGCAAGGAAAAAAAAAAAAAACAGAACCCAGGCAGAACAAAGGGCTTTGCTGACTAGAGACCCTGGGAGTTTTTATCCGTGACTAGTATTTCATTTGCTGAAATGAAATGGAGGGAAATAGTTCTGTTCTTTGAATATTAGTTCTCTTTCATTTCATGTAAACCAAGTTCACTTTTGTGGTAAGACAGACTTCGGGGGCAAAAGAAAGACATTACAAAGAGCCTTTTCCCTGTCAATCATACATTATGAAACTGGTTTAAATTTGAATCTTAATCTTACCTCTTTAACATTTCCTTTGCCTTATTGCTCAAGAGAAAATATGCAAATGAGGAGGAATGTGACCATATTAACAAGCTGTGGATGATTTTGAAATATTTAAACTAAAATTACTTTTATTTTTTAAAATGTATCACTTGACTGCACTTGAAGTTCCGTAAAGAAGTTGGCCTTATGAAAGAGCCAAATTGAGTCATAGGTAAAATGTGACTGACAGGTTTTCTTTAGGCCCGTCCTTCTTAAACAACCCTGACTGAAGGCTTGTAATTTTTATATATGAGGGAGGCTTGTTATACTCCGTAGTCAATAATTAGAGGGGAGATGAGACAGCTCTTCATGTATCCCATTTACAAAGCTCTTAGTAGACTGATGCCTAATATTTATGGTCCCTCACAATGACTTCTGGAGTTAGTTATTCCCGCTTTTCTTTCACTGAGGATTTGAAGTTGCTGTCTAATGCTTTGTAGTTTATAATGTGCCTTCACATACGTCATCTTTAATCTTTAGGAGGATCCCCGGGAAACAGGTGTTATTAGTGCTGTGTGCAAATGAGAAGCTGAGGCTCACAGAGATGAAATAAACTTACTCATGGACGTACAGTTAGGAAGCAGCAGAACCAGGGTACTGATTGATGTCCTCTCATTGCATGCCCAGTGAGAATATACTATGTCATTGGGCAAAAAGCTACCACTGGGCATGCCTAGTGTTCAAAAACTATTCAGAGGCAGCAATGATATCAATTTTTTCTGTTTCGCGTGTGAACCAGTCTGGGATGCTTTTAGTTTCTTTGGGAGAACCTGTATGACATAGTAAAAGATAAAGAAAAAAATTGAAATAATTTCAATGAGATCTAAGCATTTCCTAATTCTATAGGAAGAATAAAAGAACTGTTTCCCTGGCCTTCCTGAGAAAACACGAATCCTTAAAGTCTCCCGAGCCTGCAGGCTTCTTCAAAATGGATATCTATACCTTTCATTGAAGGCACTAATTCCTTGTCATGTTGTAATTATTTGGTTGCCTCCCGAGATTGTAAATTCTTCAAAGGCAAAAACTGGGCCTGTAATAGATACTGAAAATATGGTGTAAGGCTGAGACTGGAGAGATGGCTCAGCAGTCAGGAGCACAGAACGCTCTTCCAGAAGCCTAGAGTTCTATTCCCAGCACCCATGTTGGCGGTGCACAACTGCATATACCTACAGTTCCAGGAGACTAACACCTTCTTCTAGCCTCCACAGGTACTGCACACACATGCACTCGAGCATGTGTGCGCGCGCGCGCACACACACACACACACACACACACACACACACACACACACACACACACTTCAAAAAGAATAATAAGATATTTTTAAAATATAGTGTGAGGGTAAAATGGGGACTGAAAGGCTTTGAAAAGGAAGGAAGTGGGACAGAAGTATGGACATTCCTGTCATCTGGAATAAGGATAGTGAGCGTGGGTAGTTTATGTCCAGGCTTAACTCTTCTAATTTTCTTTGTGATTTTTTTTTAAACAGAAATGCTATGTAATGTATGAATGAAATAAGTTGTGTAAGGTTTTGTTGTTGCTTGGAATTTTTTACTTACATATTTTAAATTATTACTGCTTCAAATTACCCAAACTAGAAAGGGCCTTAAGAAATAGAGGTCAAGCCAAATGTTTTACGTTTTCTCACTCCCAAGCTTTTTGTGCCATTGTTCTATACATATAATTCATGGAAATGGGTAATAACTTTCATTAAAACCATGATTGGCTTGGCATGGTAGCCTAAGCCTGTAACTGTAGTATGATACAGTGTAGAAGTGAGAGACTTGCCCAACGTTTGAGGTCAGTCAAGTCTACATAGAGAGGTCGAGTCCAGCTACAGAATGAGACAACAATTCACAACAAACCTTAATGATTGCTTAAAATATATGGAAACGAAATTATAATTAATCTTATTTGGTATTTTTGTGATTAGCACTGTTAAACATCTTTTTTATGCTACATAGAATAAATTTAGATTTAATACCACAGGATTATAGCTTAATTTTTAAAATAACTTTATTATTTTTAAACAAAGTTGCTACTTATTTGTGTCAAGAGTGTTACTGGGGATATTTATTTCTTTTTCTGAAAGCACTTTTTTCACTTTCAAGTTCATAATTTAATTGTATCATTTTCCTCTTTCTTTCCTCTCTCAAATCCTCCTATGCCCCTCCCACATGCACCCTCAAATCATGGCCTCTTCCTTTTTCTCTTCTTTATTATTGTGTTTATACAAATATATTTAAATTATAAATTTTAAAAATATTTTAAATTATATCTACTCTATAATATTAACAATTTAATATAGCATATGTATATTACCATATACTTGTGTGGATTCTATATCAAACCCAAATATATTTGTCTTATCTCTCCTTTAAGAAGAGTGATTGATACCGATGGTGGTGGCACACGCCTTTAATCCCAGCACTCAAGAGACAGAGGCAGGTGGATCTCTGTGAGTTCAAGGCCAGCCTGGTCTACAGAGCGAGATCCAGGACAGGCACCAAAACTACACAGAAAAACCCTGTCTTAAACAAAACAAACAAACAAACAAACAAAGAGTGATTGAAAGCCAGCAGTGGCTGTGTACACCCTTAATCCCAGCACTCAGGGAGCAGAGACAGGTGGGTTTCTGTGAGTTCGAGGCCAGCCTGGTCTACAGTGAGATCCAGGACAGGCTCCAAAACTACACAGAGAAACCCTGTCTCGAAAAACAAAAACAACAACAAAAAAGTGATTAATAGATATCAGTATGTTGTTTAAAATTAGTGACTTATTTTCCAGGAATTGTTAGCCGAGTGGTTTTGACCTTCACTTTGGCACAAAAAGCCAAGATTCTGTTATACATCACTTTCTTGTTGTACCTTGATCCTTACTTATACTCTTTTAATGTAGCTTAAGATTTTATCCTTAGGAGGACAAAGTTGCCACCAAGTGAGACCTGAGTTCAACTTCTGGGATCCACATGATGAAGAAAGAATCTATGCCAGTAGTTATCATCTGACTTCTACTTGCCCACTATGATGCGTGTGTGTGTGTGTGTGTGTGTGTGTGTGTGTGTGTGTGTATGTGTGTGTGCGCGCACACACACACACATACACAATGGATAAATGTAATTTTTAAAACATTTAAACTTTATCCTTAAAAAGATAGAGTCAGACTTTTTTTTACTGTATAGCTTTTGATAAATGAGGATTTGTCACCTGTTTATTTTCTTTATTTTAGGCATATATGGCCACCTATTCAGATTGTTTTAGTAGTTTACAAGCCTACTTAGTGTGTTTGTAATCTAGCAAGGATGCTAATGTTATGTATTCACCAACTTTTTTGAAGACTGAACTATTTGCTTTCCTTTAGATCTTTACATGGATGACATGGCAACCACTCAGATTTCCAAAGATGAACTTGATGAACTCAAAGAGGCCTTTGCGAAAGTTGGTGAGTGCATTGTATGCTATAACCACAGGAAAGGCACTTTTATTTGGTCTTAATGTTATGTCTCTAGAAATTGTCATGAATCAGCCTTAGCCTGAGCAACATAGTGAAACTGACTTCAAAAATTAGATGTATCAAGTTTTAGAAGTTAGAGTGACATTTTCTAGTAAAAGGGGGACCTGTAGGGCCCTGGCCCCCATTTTGGGTAACTGTTGCCTTGCTTGTGGACCTTAACCTTGATATTCTCCCTATGCTAATTCCCTGTTGGGTTCCACCCTCCTGAATGCTTAAGGGAAGTTCCTTGTCTGTGTATCCTGCATAATGGGCGTTAACAGCTTAGATGCAAGATTGTAAAACACCTATAGCAAACTTCTGCCCTCTGGGGTTCTCCCATTGTGCTGTAAGCCTGTATTTAAGACCTCTTCCCTCCTTCAATAAACAGCATTTGGCAAAAAAAAAAAAAAAATAATAAAAGATTTAAAAAAAGAGGTTAGAATGAAAATTGTATTATTTCGGGCAGGCATTGCTCATCAGTTAATGGTACTTACCTGAATTCAGTCCTGCAGTCCCACATGGTGGAAGGAGGGATCTAATTCCTTCAAGTTGTCCCCTGACTGCAGAGAGAGAGAGAGAGAGAGAGAGAGAGAGAGAGAGAGAGAGAGAGAGAGAGAGAGAGAAATCATAAATTTTATTAGTATTTCTATATGAGCACTGTGTTTATATCATTTCCAGTCCCCCTTCTTTCTCCTCCAACTCCTTCCATGTCCCCCACACTCCCTCTCAAATTCATGACTTCGTCTTCTCTATTATTGTTGTGTATATATATACATTTTTAATTTTTAAAATATTTTAATTCCATCTAGTATTTAATATGGTCAAGCATTTTTCCCCCAGAACTCTAGTCATTACATAGGGACTGCTGTGTCATTTGTTGTGTTGTTAGAATATTTTGAATATCACGTTTGTCTTTTTGTGTTGAACAGGGTTTCTCTGTGTGCCCTTGGCAGTCTTGGAACTCTCTCTGTAGACCAGGTTGGCCTTGAACTCACAGAGATCCACCTGCTTCTGCCTCACTAGTTCTGGAACTAAAGGAGTATGTCACCACACCCAGTTGGAATATCCTGTTTTTCTGAGATGAGCGTTTGGAGTGAACATTGAAGCATTAGATGGAATTCACCATTCCTGTGGTGTTTATTTATTGAGAAAGGAGTCTCATTCTGTATCCTACCTAGGCTAGCCAACCTTGAACTCACTATGTATACTATTCATCTTTATAACAATAAGTAAAAGTATAGAATCAACCGAAGTGGCAAAGGCATATTGTGACAGCATTGTTTCCCCATGGAAAAGGGTACTGAACCCAGAACCTCATGCATGGCAGGCAAGTACTCTACTACTGAGCTACATCCTCAGCCATTTATATTTTGAAACAAGCTTACTGAGCTGTTCAGGCTGATCCAAACTTGTGATCCTCTTACCTTCCCAAGGAGTTAGAATTATAAGCATGTACCAACACACATGGCTTGTTTTCCTTTTTGTATATTTTTTTGTGTACATATATACTAAACAAACTATGTTCCCAGATCCTTTTTCACTTTTTATTTTGAGACAAGGTCTCAATAAGGTGCTCAGACTGGCCTTGAACTTACTCGAAAGCTTAACCAGGTCTTGAATTTGGTATCCATCCTTCTTTTCAGCTTCCTTAGCAGCTGAGGTTACAGACCTCCACCACCAGGCCTGTTTTATTTATCTTTTAACATCATGTCGCATGCCTTACAGAAGAGCAGCAATGGAAGCAATATATAGTGTTTACATTCTATGTGAAGGTCAAGTGATAAAAGATAAAGTGGTTAAAAGATAAAGTGAAATGGAATGAGAACTAACTACATGTATACTCACATGAAGTAGCATGTGCTTAAGCATTGGTTCTCAAACTGTGGG
Organism: Peromyscus californicus insignis; assembly: GCF_007827085.1. NCBI lineage: Eukaryota > Metazoa > Chordata > Mammalia > Rodentia > Cricetidae > Peromyscus > Peromyscus californicus. The sequence goes on from NW_026294391.1 coordinate 96,922,989, forward strand.
TCATGACCCCTTTGGAAACCATCTATCTCCAAAAAATGTTTACATTACAATTCATAACAGTAGCAAAATTCCATTTATGAAATAGCAAGGGAAGTAATTTTATGATTCTGGTCACCACAACCTGTGGAACTGTATTAAAGGATTGCAGCATTAGGAAGGTTGAGGACTGCTGGCTTAAGGTAAGCTATGTCCTTTTAACATTGCCTGAACTAAAGGGAGTGAAGGTAGAGCATAATGGTCTATTATTTAAATCAGATTTGCTCTTAAACTTATGCTACAAATCCCATTAATATAAAAGGAAAAAGAATATCTATCTCTGTTCCCTGTTGATTGATTGATTCATTCATTTATTCTCATTTTTTTGAGACAAAGATTCTTCTAGTCCAGGTTTGTCTCAAAATTCACTCCAAATAGCCTATGAAGACTTCAAACTCCGAATCTCCTTCCTCCAGCTCCCTAGTGCTGGGATTACAGATATTACCACACCAAGCTTAATGTGGTGCTGGGGATTGAACTCAGGTCTTTGTGCAGGCTAGGCAAACTCTCTACCTACTCAATTACATCCCTAGTCCATGATCCACATTTTCTATAAAAGCGTTTATATTAATAGAAACAGCATACCTTGGAAAGAATAATAACGCCTAGCTAAAATGATTATTCATATCCTGTCATATGTCTAGATAGAAAAGGTTAAATTGTTCTGAATTTTAATTTTATATGTGTATATTTTACAAAGCAATAAATTAACTTGCTGTAGATATGACTCACTGGGAGAAATGAAGTACATAGTCAGATATTCAACTGATGAAAATTAGCAAATGAGTTGTTGGTCATAAGAGATGGGATTATTTGGTTGTTAAATTTGTCTCCTGTCAATATTCATTAGGGTAGTTCTTATCATAATTATTTTAGGAATGTATTTCCGTGACCATTGTCTTTTGCTTACGTTCATCTTTCAGTGTTAGGAGCAGCATAGTTTGCTTATGATAGAGCATTAGAGTGGGACCCATGACTTATTAATGTTGCATTACTTAATTGCTATGCCTAGCCTCCTGAAAGAATTGCTTCTTGTTGAATACAGGACTTGACCTCATGTGTGGCCTCTTAGAAATATTTATGTTCACTGTTTGTTTTAGATTAACATTAATTCAAATGTGATTTACTTGATGGGACTTGGAGTACTTTTTATGAGTTATACACCTTTACTACTCTGTTAAGACACAATAATAGAAAGTTGACCAGTTATTGCCATTGTGGAAACAGGGTTAAATTTTATCCAGTAAGGGATCAATTAGAGAAGAGGTTCTCAACCTTCCTCATGCTGTGATCCTTTAATACAGTTCCTCATGTTGTGGTGACCCCCAACCTTAAAATTATTTTCATTGCTACTTCATAACTGTAATTTTGCTACTGTTACGAATTGTAGTACAAATATCTATGTTTTCCTATAGTCTTAGGCAACCCTTGTGAAAGGGTCATTGAACCCTCCACCCCCAGAGGGATCTCAACCCACAGACTGGAAACTGCTGAGTTAGAGGTTTGACTTCAAAGAAATCCATGACAACAACAAAACCCTACCACTGTGGAACTCTTTGCTTTGCATAGGCAGGAGGTGGGACTGTGAGGCTTAGTGAATCCCATACCAGGCACATGTTTCAGTATACCCCATCTTACTAACGTACAAGCTGTCAACTAGAATTCAGGCCAATATTTCTGCCTGTTCTGGATAGTACTCTTTTGTATTTCCCCCTCTAAATATCTAATGTAGTGTTGCATATGTGTTAGGTTCCCAATAAATATTTAATTACTTGAATCTGAAGGAACCATAAACAGTCTTTTGATGTACTGGGATTTTACAATTATACATTCAAAGGGTCTCTGTCATGAAGAATTTATTATGAAAGATTTTTTTGGCCATTACACTGAAACACATAGTGTCTGTCTGTCTGTCTGTCTGTCTGTCTGTTGGGGGAAGTATATGTGTGGTAAATGCTTGTGTAGAGTCTTTCCTTTCAGAAACTCATTGAAAAGATAACAGCTGGATCTTTGGATTTTCCTTCAAACTTCTTTGTAGTTTTTAGATGGTGCTAGTTACAGAGTCCTTGGGCAGCTGTCAAAGGTGTTGTGGGATTTATTTTTTCATTTGAGGATCCCTTATTTATTAAAAAAAAAAGGGGGGAACTCTAGAACTTATCTTCCTGGCAAGGATAATCATTTCCTACTTTGTGTGGTAGGGGAGAGTAAAGAAGACTGCTTTGTCTCACTTCAATTGTGACAAAATATGGAAATCATTTTCCTCATCTAGTAACAATAATAGCCTTGATTATCTGCTTAGAAATTCAGCAAAAATCACAGTGTGCAGAGAAAAATCTCTGTAATTACGACTAATCACAGGTTTTGTGCAATCAATTAATAGTGCTTTGAAACGCTCTTTACTAGCAATAAATTGAGTATTAGGATTTAAAGTTCTTTCACTCGCTTTTTGCACCTGCTTACTGTTAAGCTCTAATCACATGTAATTATTTTAATGATCTCAACAATTGTCTCAGTATTTCCCTCTGGGTCAGTGGAAACCTTAGTGTCCCCTCCCCCTCCACACAAAACCCGTTTCTGTTTTCATTTAAATGCTGCCATCCTGCATGACTATTTTTTTTTCTAGAGAGCATAAAGCTTGGCATGTTGGTGCCTGCTTGCAATCCTAGTGCTCTATAACCCTTGTACTAGCGTGGTTGAAGCAAGACGATCCCAACAGTACCAGGCTAGCCAAGGCTGGATAAGGAAACCCTGCCTCGAAAATATATTTTCAGGCTTGGTGGGTGGCACACACCTCTAATCCTACTACTTGGGAGGCAGAGGCAGGCACAGGAACATCTCTGTGAGTTCAAGGCCAGTTCTAGACAGAGAGTTTCAGGTCGGCCAGAACTACATAGTAAGACCCTGTCTCAAAAAACATAACATTAATGAATATATGATTTCATTCACTTACAAAGTGAATATTTACCAGATGATAGAAGATGTCTTTTATATTCTAAGATTTAATTTTGTATGATTGCTTACCTCCAACAATGAATCTCAGGGAACTTAAATCCTCTCACGTTGGTTTTGGTCCTGCAACCACTCTTCAAAATAGGATGTCTGAGGGCTGGAGCGGTAACTCACTGGTTATGACTACTTACTGCTCTTGCAGAAGGCCTGGATTCAATTCCCAGCACCCATAAAGGGGGCTCACAACCTCCTAGAACTCCAGTTCCAGAGGATCAGACACCCTCTTCTGAACTCTGGGCAGCTGCAATCACCTATGTATGTGCCCCTCCCCCACATGCACATATATAATTAAAAATGAAATACGTCTTTTTAAAATAATAATAAAATATGACCCTTTTCTTCCCCAAAGCATGCTATAGTGAACTTTTATGAGCATGAAAGTCAGGACTTTTGAAACACAAGAATACTTGGGATTCTTAAGTGACCAGGAGTAGTGTGCTGCATTCCTTTGAGGTTGCCCACCAAATGAAGCTAAGACATTTTGGTTGTGATGATTTAGCTGTACCAGATTTCTCTTAGCCCAGAAAGTTGAATTATTTCCAATTACTTGATATTCTCTAGTATGGCTGGCACTTTTGTCCAGTTTACTTTCAGTTTTAAATAAAACTGCACATTTGTTTAATTATAACTTAAACATAAAAATACAAAAACTATGAGGCTAGTTTTGTCGATAGGTGGTAGGGCTGTTGCTCAGTATATAGGAGGCCCTGGGCATGTGTGTGTGTGTGTGTATATATATATATATATATATATACATATATACATATACACATATTTCTAGACCCACACCAAGAAAAATGAATGAGTGAACAAACAGATAAATAAATGAAACTGGGCCTGGTGGTACAAACCTGTAATCCCAAAATCTGGAAGTAGAGACAAGAAGAAGAAGAAGAATTCAAGGCTTGCCTTAGCTACTTAACAAGTACAAGACCAGCATGAGTTACCTGAGACCCTGTCTCACAAAACTAAATAACAACTTTGCACATGGTCAGTTTGGGGACAATCTGAAGACCACGTTCTGATAATGTGGACCGTTGTACAAGCACCTGTGTGAGAGTGCAAGCAGTACTGCACACATATGAGAACATGTCTATGACAGCATGTGTACATAAATAGCTTTAGAGAGGGAGAGTGGCAGCAGGTCGAAAACTACAGCCAAGCTGCTAGAAACACGCAAAAGAAATTATAAACATTTCTGAGTGCGCAGTCTTGCCCTTCTAGACTGGTCCAGTCTTCCAGTGCTTTGTGAATCTACTATTGAGTGCTGTTTTGTGTGTTTTGCCTGCATGTATGTCTGAGCACCACATGTGTGCCTGGTACACTCAAAGGTCAGAAGAGGGTTTCAGATTCCTTGGAGCAGAAATTATGATTACAAGCCAACAGGTGGTTGCTGGGAACAGAACCTGAGTCCTCTGCAAGAGCAACAAGTACTCTTAACCACTGAACCATCTCTCCAGCCCCTGGTTGAGTCTTTAAAATCAATGTTTTCGTGAAAATCCATTATTACACATTTAAATTCTTATTATCAATTTTTTAATTTAAAAAATATTTAGAATGCATTGGTTAAGCTAAATTGAACTTTTTAATCCCAGCGTTTCCAATAAAGTGTATGTCTGCACTTGATTGATTTTCTTCTTTAAGTTGTAATGAGCATTATCCACAATGGCTTAATATAGATGCCACATATGTATAGCATATGAGGGCATATAGTTACAACCTGTTTATAAGAAAAACACCAGATTTAGACAGACTCAAAGAGAATTAGAGCAGCACGCACACACACACACACACACACACACACACACACGCACACACACAACCTGAGGGTCAAAGAAAGTCCTCGTCTTTCTTACTGTCAGATTTATAAAGCAAAGTAGCACCCCAAAAGATGCTTTTGAAGTGATGGATTACAGTGCATACCACCTAGGCAAGGGCAGTGTAAAACAGCAGCTAAAATCAAAACCACTTGAATTCTGGCTCAGCTTTCTCCAGACAAGAACTTAAAATAGCTTAAATAACAGGATGCAAGGGGAGGGAAAACATTTCCTTTTAAGGTTATGCATTCTTGGTGTGATTCAAACTTCTGCAGGAACATGGCTGCATAATAAGTTTATTTACTTTGAGGTTCCTTGGGGGAGAGTTTGAAGGAGGTAACTGCCATTTAAACTAATACATGGTAAAAGAGAATAATATGATTTCCTTTAAAACAAAATACAGATGGGACTCTCTGAGTGTCATCTGAGAGAGACAGAGAGAGACATAGACAGAGAGCGAATTCCTTGTAACCAACAGTTGGTTCATTTCTGATGAGTTCAGCAGCCAGAATGAAAGATGATTCTGTCTAGTGCCATCTTGAGTGCCTCCTAGTGATTTTTTTTCAAGTGGAATGTTTTTCAGTGTTTGTTTTTTAAATACACTTGGTATATTAGTTAAATCTTAGCTCTTTACCTTCTGCAAGCACTTGTTTAGTGGTTAGGTGACATTTCTTATTTTTTCTGTGGCTTGTCAGTCTACCCATACTGATCATATTTTCAGAACGAAAATGTTCATAGAAGCATTGTGACTGTTGTGAATAACATAAGCTGTATGTAAGTCATTTATGATTTTTCTTCAGTCAGTTGAAATGTGATGGCAGAAAAGATGAGCCTTCTGAATGCCAAGCCTAATGCCAATGTATAGAAGCAGGGAATGAGCCAGAAATGGCTTCCAGGATTTTGGCAGCTTTAATGAGAAAAGAAAGAGCTTACATGCCTGGTGTTTGTGATTTTAGTTTCCAGTTAAAACTGCTTTTGATCTGGGTCTGTTTCTTAGATGCACACGTTATTAAAATCTTATGTTTCTATCAAAACTCAGAATGGGGAAAGTTCACCATCAAACATGGTCTTGAGCTTTGGTTAACAGTGTTAGTGGCAAGATGGACAGTGGCTATTTAGCATGTACCCCCTCATTTTCTGGCACTGGAGATCACTGTCACTGCTTAAGGATGTGGTACTGCTTTTGTTTTTGCTTTTCTTTAAACTGGAGATTGAAAATAAAATCAGCATAAGACGCTTTGAAAATAATTACACACTATGTTGTATCTTTCAAGGACTTTCCCAGCTGGGAGGTTTTATAAAATTAATTGCTCGCTGCTGCCATTTTCAGGCTCTCTCTGCCTTCTTAATGACATTGAAGCCATTCTCTTCCATTGTAGGACTTAGAAGTCCTAGGAAAGGACCAGTGTGATTTGCTAATACTAACACTAAAATGCCATAGTGTAAATAGGATTAGCATCTACTGAGGGAATATAGGAGTGTAGTCAAGTAGAATTTATGAAAGAAAGATGATATACATTCTAATCTCAGGAAAAGTAAAGGATAAATTTCCTCAGGAATTCCAAACTTGTATAAGAATTTGAAAACCATTGGTTCAAGTGAGACCCAAGAGTCCTGTCTGATTCTTTCCTTCTCTCATTTAGGTTCAGGTTAGTGTCTTTGACAGAGTAGCTTAAAGTGACTGGTCATGTTGTTTTGGAAAGGGCCTTGCTATGTTTCCCAGGCTGGCCTTGAACTCCTGACTTAAGTGATAACCTCTGTGTCACCAGTCTTATGAGTAGTTGCGACTACAGGCAGCCCCAAGGACCCCTAGCTAAGTGATACTTGTTGACAAAGCAAGGCTGGATTCTGCATTAGAAAAGATACCCTAACCCTGGTAGCATCTCTGCTCTGTGCACTTAGGTCCTGTTTGATGGTTGTGGTCACTTAGCAAACCAAATTACAGATCTGACTTTGCTGGGTGGGGACAGGATTAGAACAAAGGGAGAGAGATTAAATGTTATTTGAGAGATATTTCTGTCCAGGTTTGGTTTCCTGATGAACTGGCATTCTGTCTTTTAGTGCTATTTCTGTATTTTTTTTTTTTTTTTTGGTCATTGCTGCTTAGTTTTGTTTTGAAAATGCTTATCTAGGATTAGAGCATTTTTTCCTCTGGTTAAATGTCTGAGAATTAGTTTCTACAGGCAGAATTCTTCCCATTGCTCGCTATATGCAAAACACTGTGGTATGTGATATGCTTTGAAAGATAAGGAGATTAATGTTAAAGAAACTTTGGTGAAACCTAATAAGGAGGATTGTCGTAAAATGACAAATTTTTGTTCGTCCAACCTCCCCCCATTTAAGTTTTCCTCTCCTTTACTAAAATTATCTGTTATTACTACCCGACTTTGAAACAGAGTTTCCGCATGTGGTTATTTTACATTAGCTCTATTAGGAGGTGGCTACTTCCTGGTGTCTTTTAATCACATTTCGGAACTGACTTCTAATTAATGCTCAAGAGATGTTATTGCAGATGGGCTTTATGCAAACAGCAGTTCTCTGTGCTATCCAAATGTCCATTTCCATCTAATAAAATAAAAAGCCAGCTAGACTCTCAGGGATCATCAGCTTCATGGAGCTTTGAATCCATTATGGTTTTTAAATATTTAGCTTGAAGCCTGTCAGTCTTCTGCTTTTATTATACCAAAAGAACACTTCTGGAGTGCCTGGTGTTGTATGTCAAGTCTAAACTGGTATCAAGAATGAAAGCTTAAGGGGTTGGGGACTTAGCTCAGTGGTAGAGTGCTTGCCTAACTAGCACAAGGCTCAGGGTTCCTCACCTGGGGAGAGGGGAACAAAATAACAAGAACGAAAGGTTAGATTGTATTCAGATTTATGCTCTTTCACAAGTCAGAGAAAAGAAAAATTCCTGTAACAATAAAGTGGCCAGAGTTTTCTTAGTTAAAGGGAACAACTTATTTCTTTCTCCAAAAGCATTCGAAAAATGAGCTGGGGTGAATCCAAAAAAAATCCCACACCCATGTCCTCCGTGTGCATTGGCCTTCCTCTAAGTACCTCTCTCCTTTCCTTAATGCGTGTACTTAAATCTTCTAAAATCTCTGGCCAGCAAGATGTCTCAGCAGGCAAAAGCATTTGCTGTCAAACCTAATAGCCTGAGTTCAACTCACATGACCCTCTAGAACTGACTCGTGAAAATTGTCCTCTGACCTCCATAAATGTATGAGGGTACACGAGTATACATACACACACATACACACACACACACACACACACACACACACACACACACACACACACACAAATATAATTTGAAAATTAAAAAATAACAGAAAATTGTGGCCAGAATTTTTCTCGGGTCCTGCCTGGCCCACTGCGGACCTGCAGCCACTTATAAAATATTCATTCAGAGGCTTAATATTAATTATAACTGCTTGGCCATTAGCTCTGGCTTATTACTGACTAGCTCTTACACTTAAATTAATCCATAATTCTTATTCTTTTTAGCCACATGGCTTGGTACCTTTTCTCCGTTCTGCCTTGTCATCTTGCCTCCTCTGTGTCTGGCTGGCGACTCCTGATTCAGCCTTCCTCTTCCCAGAATTCTCCTTGTCTGCTCACCCCACCTATACTATACTTCCTGCCTGACTACTGGTCAATCAGTGTTTTATTTATCAACCAATCAGAGCAACACATATTCACAGCATATAGAATGATATCCCACAGCAGAGAATGATTGAGGAAGTCACCTGACATTGCACTCTGACCTTCACATGCATATGTACCAGTACATATATGTATACACATACAAAAATAAAAGCGTGACAAAACCTGTGTTTTTAAAAGTATATTAAAAATCTCTTCTTAAGAAATTCCAGTCAGTGATGGTGGCACACGCCTTTAGTCCCAGCACTCAGGAGGCAGAGGCAGGCAGATCTCTGTGAGTTTGAGGCCAGCCCAGTCTACAGAGCAAGTTCCAGGACAGCCAGGGTTACACAGAGAAACCCTGTCTCAAAAAAAAGAAAAAAGAAAGAAAGAAAGAAAGGAAGGAAGGAAGGAAGGAAGGAAGGAAGGAAGGAAGGAAGGAAGGAAGAAAGAGAGGGAAAGGAAAGGAAATTCCAACTTTGCTTCATAATATATAAATAAGTAAGTAAATGAATGAATAAATAGCTATGTATGGTGGCACACTACTATAATCCTTGCACTTAGGAGGCAGAAAGCTTGTGAATTTAAGGTTTGCTTGAACTGTGTCCTGAGATCTTGTCTCAAAAAAAATAAATAAATAAAAGAGAGAGAACTGGGGGTATAGCTCAGAGACAGAGTACTTGCCTGGTATGTGCAAGGTGCTGGGTTCCATCCCCAGCACTGTAAAAACAATTCTTGAAAAGGAAAGAATAGGACCACTATTTGAATATAAAATTTTAAATGAAAGAGTTAAAAAAAAGAGAGGCACTTGTGAGAAAGTAAGCTACACCCAAGAACATGGTTGTGGGCTTCTCAAGGAAGAGTTGCCAAGGTAAGATTATTGTATTTAGGTCATGAGAAATAGTAGTTAGTATAGAGTTAGCACCTATGTTTGTATTTAATAAACATTATTTTTCTACTTCTGGCTTCAAAAATGTGTTCTCAGGCAGCATTATGAATTCCCATGTATTCTAACCTGGAGTATGACTGAGACAGAAGCAATCTGAGAGATTGCATAATACACAGGCAAACATTAAAACCTGGAAAGATGATGTGCAAATCAGTGGACAATTTTCAATTAGATCCTATATTATATTATATTATATTATATTATATTATATTATATTATATTATATTATTATTATTATTATTATTATTATATTATTCCCATGGTGTGTCCCTTCAACTATGCAATGTACTTTTCACTATGTCTAATGTAGTCCATAGTACTGAGCTCCTTATTAAATTTATCAAGGAAGTAGGAGAAATAGATTGATATATGCTCAGGAGCAACACGTCTAAATCCACGATGTTCATATACCAGAGTTGCTCAGATTCTTCCACAGCTCCATGCAAATTTCTTTGTTCTCTTTAGCAACTGTACATATTCCTGGTTTCGTTTCTATATAAAGTAGTTCATATGTACAAAGAGTTCAGTGTTTGACTTACATTCAACATAAAGAACGTGAAAATTGTTTTACCTTAAAGGAAATATAAATGACTGCACAAATGTCAAGTGGCTTGTGACGGGTACTGTAAAAATACAGATACTTAGCTGGTAGATTTGAGGAGGGGGGAATAGAGATTTATACCACCTAGGATGGTCTCAAACTCCCTATGTACCCTAGAATAACCTTGAATTTCTGATCCTCCTGTCTCTACCTCCTGAGTGCTGGGATTACAGGCATATATTACCATTCACAGTTTTATAGAAACTCAAGGACTGGACCCAGGACTTCATGCATGGTAGGCAAATACTCCACAAATTAATCTATATCTTCAGCCCTCCAGCAAATTTTAAAATGTGTCTTGGGCTTCATCATAAAGGCCTGTGACATCAGCTCTTTGGAAGGCTGCAGCAAGAGGATCACAAGCTCAAAGACTACTTGAGCTACAGTGTAAGTTCAAAGCCAGTCTGGATAATTTAGTGAGATCCTATCTCAGAATAAAAAATAAAAAGGGGGCTCGGGATATATTAATAAATTAATGATGGAGTACTTATCTAGCAAGCATTAAGTCCCAAAATACATTCCTCTTTACGATATACACACACTAAAATTAATACAATTAAATAAGGTCCAGAGAAATGGCTCACCTGCTAAAGACACTTGCTGCTAAGCCAAGGATCTGAATTTAATTCCCAGAGCCCACATGGTGCTAGGAGAGATGCTACTCCCCCAAGCCATCCTGACTGCTGCCATGGTATGCATGCCCATAAGCACATAAACACAGAGAAAATAGCCTTTCAAATGTAATAATAAGTAAAAAAATTAGTAATCAATATTTAAGAGCATTTGACTCTAGAGCTTGGGATCCAGTTGTAGACCTTGTACTTGGCATGCATAAAGCCTTGGTTCAGTTTTTACCAATGCAAAAATCAATAGGAATGTAAAGATACACTGCACTACAACGAAACAGAATTTCATGAGCTTTTGTACTAAGTGTACTACTTTTGATAGAGGTAAAGCACTTGCCTAGCATGTAGCCCTGGTTTAGGACCACATTACCAAGAAAAAAGACAAAAATACTCATCAGCCTTTAAATGATTGGTGATGTGATCTTAGATAAGATTGTTGATATTTTTTGCAAGGTGTGTCTCCCAGCACTTGGGGAGACAGAGGATGGAGGAGAATCGCTGTAAGTACAAGCCTAGCCAGAACTATAATGGTGAGATCCTGTCTCAGATACAAACTTCCAAACAAAAGTGTGGACATAAAACAGTTAATATTTTAGTGGTTGCCCAAAATTAACTGCTATGAGTAACGCTTCATTCACACTTCAGAAAAAAATCCAAAATATGTACTGCAATCTAGAAGGACATGTGTAACCCACTGAATAACCTTCTCTCTTTCCCCTTTGCTCGATTTGCTGAAGGCATGCTGGATCTCCACTGTTCCAAGAGCATACTGCATGTGCATCTGCATCACACTCTGTGGTGGCTCTTTCCCCTACTTGAAATCTCTTACTCCAGATGTCTGCCTTTGCCTTACACAAGTCTATATTCAAATAGAACCTTAGTGCAAAGGCCTTCCTTAACCATTCTGTATAAACAGCAGCCTCCACAATGTCATTAAAATCCAGAGTTACTCAACTTCAGCGCTGTTTATATTTTGAGCTGCAGCATTTTGTGTTGCCTAATGGCATAAGGGTGTCGTATGTGCTGTAGGAGATTTCACGGCATCTTTGGACTCTACCCACTGGGTGCCAGGAGCATCTCCTCTTTCAGATGTGGCAATCAGGAATGTCTTCAACCTGAGCTGGGTGTTGGGGTTTATGACTGTAATCCCAGCTCATATACGGCTGAGGCGGGAAGATAGATCACCACAAGTCATTGTAAGGTCTAGACTAGCCAGGGTACCATTGTAAGACCCTGTCTCACAAGCAGTGCAAAATTGTCCAGATGTTTCTGAATTTCTCAGTGGAGGGTGGGGCAAATAGCTGCTGGTCTAATCCTCTTCTCTGCCTCAAATATCCCTTATGTAAATTATATATACATTGTTATATTGTGTTGTGTCTTACAGTCACACTTGCTGTTCTATGTATGTATTCTGGTCAGAATGTGGGATTCAAAAGTGCAAGGCATCCTGTGACATCTTTGGTTCCAAGAACAATAGTTGGCAGGGCTTTTTGTTATTCTTGATTTAGTTTATGAGACAGGGCTGTAGCCCTGGCTGTTCTAGAGCCCACCCTGTACACCAGGCTGACTTTGAACTCACAGAAATCAACCTACTTCTGCCTCCCGAGTGCTGGGATTAAACATGAATACCACTTCACGCTGCCTTGGCGGAACTTTTAAGTAAATTCCCTAGTCATAAAACATTTCTGTAAATACTCGAGTAGCATGGTCATCTTGGGATATTTGCTTATTTGCAGATTATTTTCTTCCTTTAGATTTCATTTTACGTACTTGATATTTCTGGTAAGTAAAAATTTATTCACACACATATGCGTACATATATGCATACATGTGCCTGCTTTTTCAAAAAGCTGACTTGTAGTCATCTGTTGGTGGCTTTGCCTCCATTTTTCATAGTTTTGAATAAGCATTATTCATTTATCAGCATTTTGCATATTCTAATTAAAATTGTAATAGCCCAAAAATAAAAATGACATTTATAAAATCATTTTAAACATCTGCTTTACTCAGTACTGCATTTATTCTTGTAAACTCTCTATTGTCTTAGATTAACACTTGTTTACATTAACTAAAAAAACTTGGCCTGAAAGCAGTTGCTTGATATCAGATGTGCTTTAAGACAGAATCAGTACTATATCATAAAACTTCTTTTGCAAAAAGAAAAAATAGCCGGGCGGTGGTGGCGCACGCCTTTAATCCCAGCACTCGGGAGGCAGGGCCAGGCGGATCTCTGTGAGTTTGAGGCCAGCCTGGGCTACCAAGTGAGTTCCAGGACAGGTGCAAAGCTACACAGAGAAACCCTGTCTCAAAAAACCAAAAAAAAAAAAAAAAAAAAAAAAGAAAAAATAAGGATAAAATTCCTGCATAGGTACAGCAGAAATTATGCTATACTATGACAAAATTTTGTTGGTATATAAAGTACTGTTTTTAAGATTCCTCTCGGTTCTATGGTTTAATAATAGCTTAATTAACCAGAAAGTATACTTTTTTTTATCATCAGAGACGCTATTTTTAAGTAAAGCTTTGTACACATTGTTTAAAATACAAGATACATGATATAAACAAAACATTTCCCTGTCAGTTAAAATATACATTTCCCTTCCAAACATCCTTACATTCCAAATGATAAAAAAAATTGTAATTAGACAAACTTGTGAAGTGATAATATTCTTTTTATATATTAGTCTTACAAATTTATTTCTAATCTTTTTTCCTGTTTTATCTTTTTGGTTTTTTTCCCCCTTTGGCTGGTTTTTCCTTCCTTTCCACAAAGATCTCAACAGCAATGGATTCATTTGCGACTATGAACTTCATGAGCTTTTCAAGGAAGCCAATATGCCACTGCCAGGATATAAAGTGAGAGAAATTATTCAAAAACTCATGCTGGATGGTGACAGAAACAAAGATGGGAAGATAAGTTTTAATGAATTTGTTTATGTAAGTATGGAGAAAATCTGTGATTATTAAAAGTCATTGTTGTTCCATTGTCTAGTGGGAGTCTTAAAAATATAAATACTATTGTATTGAATAGTTAAATATAATCATGTTAATACTCTGATACCGAGTAACATTTTTGTCATTCTGTTCAGAATACTTAACAAAATGTCAATAAAAGGTCCATTGACAGAAACAAAGATATAACACAGTGCTCACAGTGGGCAGAAACAATCTCCTTCAGGGGCATCATTAGAGGGCATCTTTCAAGATGCTAAATGACATCTTTGAAGCATTCTTTCTCTCCCCCATGGAGAACAGTGTGCTTCACAAGTTTAATGATAGCATATGACTAAATCTTCGAAGCTTCCTAAGCTGAACTTTCTGATTAAAAGATGTTTTCTAAGCCCTGTACCAGTAGTATTTAACTGTACCATTTTCTCCAGGGCGATCATCTTGATAAATAAAAGCATATCCTTTCCGTCTGTTGGAAGAGGCATTTGCAATTTTTGTTTTCTTGTCTAGTGTCATCAAATAGTCCTCCAGGTTCTTGGCTGATTTCGTAACTCTTCTCCCCCGTAAGCATTTAGCTCAGTGCCTGCAGCATGTGTGACAGGCACGTGGTTCTTTATCAAGATCTAACTATTTTAGCTGCCAGCAATTACAGTCCCGATTTTATTGACTTACAGATTTTCAGTCTAGATTTGTTAACAGATTATTGCAAGATGTCTTTTTAAAGAGCTGTTGCTTCTTCTCTCTGATAAGAACACCCTTAAGGGGCTGGAGAAATGGCTCAACAGTTAAAAGTACTGGTTGCTTTTCCAGAGGACCTGGGCTTAACTTCCAGTCCTACATGGCAGCTCACAACTGTTTGTAATTCCAGTTCCACAGGATCCGACACCCTCTTCTGGCTTCCTCAGGCACTGCGCATAAGTGGGCCGCAGAAATACATGTATTGTAAACATAAAAATTCATTTAAAATAGAACACCCTAGGGGCATGGTGGTACATACCTATAATCACAGCAGAAGCAGGTAGACCTCAGTGATTTCAAGGCCAGCTTGGTTTACATAGCAAATTCCAGGCCACCCATGGCTGCAAAGTAAGACCCTGCCTCAAAAAACAAATATACATGTTTATGTTTTTTGTTTGGGTGAGGGTTTGTTTTGTTTTTGTTTTTGTTTTTGAGACAGTCTAACTTTAAAATCATGGTCATCCTGCCTTAGCCTCCAGAGAGCTGAGGGAAAAAGGCATATACTACTTACCTGGCCTACCCTAAGATTTTATGGATATTACTATTTATTTACTCATTTACTTGGTTTTGTTTTTCAAGATAGGGTTTCTCTGTGTAACAGCCCTGGTTGTCCTGGAACTTGCTTTGTAGAACAGGCTGGCCTCAAACTCATAGATATCCACCTGCCTCTACCTCCCGAGTGCTGGGACTAAAGGCTTGTGCCAACACTACCCAGCTCATTTACTTGGTTTTTAAGACTACCTTTGGCTGTGTGGCTAAGACTGGCATCTAATTTGTGATCCCTCCTGCCTCAGAATCATTCCCAGTGCTGAGATTATAGCAGTATACTATACTGCCTGAGTATTTTTTATTACTTTAAGCCTGAGTTTGACTAGATCTTATTAGGCATTCTCTTCAATATCCGCAAACTAGTAATTAGTGCTTAATATTTGTCATCAAGATCCAACCCGCCTGTCCTCCTTTTCTATGCTTTATCTTGGCACCAAGATAGCTGCTATTAGAACATATGCTCTCATGAGCTACCATGACTCATGAATTTGACAATATGACAAGTGAATTCCAGACATGTTCCCTCTGATTAGAACTAACTCAAAGAAAACACCATAGGCTCAGAAACAAATAGACTACGTGGTGGGGGAGGGGAGGTCTCTACTGTTTGAAAACTAGAAGCTCATGTCATTATTATCATTACAAGGTCTTCCCATTTTCCCTTTGAAAAACTGATTTCCTCCCATCCTTTCTGTCTCCAGTTCTGGCCAAAGTCTTTTGCTTTGAATTCTGTGTTCAATAGTAAGTTACGAACGGTTTCTGACTTGAGCACTTGCATGGCTCCTTGCGTAACTTGCATGGGTCGCTGTGAACTGAAGGCAAGCCAGAGCAGTAGTGAGCTATGCTCAGTTGCTTTTGATACAACTTACAGCCGAGAATCTTTGTATCTACTAGAAAGCAGCAGCCTGAGGCATTAGGATTTGTAGTCTAACCGGTACTGTTGAAGACAAATTTATAAATGTTTCTACAAAGAAAATGATCTTGGGCACACTTTGTGTGTTCTGAAACACTGTACTTTCCACACATCCTTTAGTGGCTTTCAAACAATAAGGTGAAATTGTCTTAGTAAGTTCTTTAAAATGATTTGGGCAACAGTGGGGATTTTCTTGAACAAAATATCAAGGAAAAAACATTTTAGGTCAAAGTAATGTTTTAGAAGTAGAAGGGTTTACACTCACTTTTGTTTGAGAGGGGATCACTCTCCATAGCCCCGGCTGTCCTGGAACAGACTATGTTGACCAGGCTATTCAAAAACTCACAGAGGTCTGCCTGCTTCGGCCTCGAGAGCTAGAATTAAAAGTGTGAACACTCTACCCTTCTTCAACTTAAAACAAGAAAATGACTTGACCAGCATTGTCCAGAGGGCGAGTAGCCTTTTCTAGTTAGTCCCTACTAATCAAGAAACTCAAACTGGGGCCGAGACAAATAGCTCAGCAACACTGGCTGCTCTTCCAAAAGTCCTTGATTTGATTTCCAGCACCCACGGCAGCTCACAAACATCTGTGACTCCAGTTCCAGGGGATCCCATGCCCTCTTCTGGTACACATATGTGGTACACAGACATACCTGCAGGGAAAACACCCATACACATAAAGTAGTAATGTTTTCAAACTTGGACTATGATGGTAAAGTAACCCACATAAACTATAAAAATGCTGCTGCCATGTCACAGATTTAACACCTTGCAATTTATCGAAGAAAATTGGACTATGGCTTAACTACCCAAGAAATAGAGACTGTAATTTTTGTCAGCTATTAGCATAAGGAAAGAGAAAGAACGTAGTTAGTTTCACATGCTAGGTTTGGGGGGTTCATGTGAATTTGAGTTTAAAGGAGTATTCAGTGTAAACTAAGGACCAACAAAACCAGTTTCTATTAATTTTCAAGAGTATATATAGGACAGAAAAGGCTCTGAATATTGTATATAAACTTCAAAGGCAGAACTATAATTAATTATTTGTTTTCATTTTAAGTATTACAAACTGAAGTTAGTGGTTTTATTTGTTTGTTCATTTTTTAGTTTTTCAAGACAGGGTTTTTCTGTGTAGCCCTGGCTATCCTGGAATTCCCTCTGAGGAAGGAACCCTGAACTCAGAGAGCTACCTGCCTCTACCTCCCTCCCCAGTGCTGGGATTAAATGTGTGTGCTACCATGCTGTACTATTGGAGTTTTTTTAATGTTGATATTTTTTCCTATCCTGACTTTTTTTTTCTTGTGCTACAGATTAAACCTGGGCCTTGCATGTGCTAGGTAAATGCTGTACCACTGAGCCATATACCAAGAATACTAGGTTTTTATACTTATAAACTAACACAATTATTTTCTTCCATTGTGAAAGGCTGATGGGGCAATATATTTTTAAACAGAGATGATTGTGTTAATTTCTTATTTTCACAATGAGAAACTTGCTTTTACATTGTGGTAATAAATCCTTAATCTTTTGCCAATAGAATTCACCAACAAGATTAATCATTTAAAACTAGCAAAGTACTTAGAACAATGCTAGGCATGGAATAAATGCTCCATAGCTGTTAGTGGTTGAAATAATTATTTCTATTATTATTGATTGATTCCTTTGAGCCAGGGTCTCACCAAGTTACCCAGGCTTGGCAAACCTCAAGGGCTCAATGATTCTCTTCTGCTCAACCTTTGTGACAGCTGTGGGGCTCCAGGCCCCCTTGTACTCTGATTTTCTCCTATTTAAAATCAAAGTAGGGGGCTGAAGAGATGGTGCAGAGGTTAAGAACACTGACTGCTCTTCCAGAGGACCCAGGTTAAATTCCCAGCACCCACATGGCAGCTCACAACTGTCTGTAATTCCGGTTCCAAGGGACCCAACACCCATGGTAAAACACACACACACACACACACACACACACACACACACACACACACACATCAAAGGTAGTAA
Source organism: Peromyscus californicus insignis (assembly GCF_007827085.1). Lineage (NCBI taxonomy): Eukaryota > Metazoa > Chordata > Mammalia > Rodentia > Cricetidae > Peromyscus > Peromyscus californicus. The sequence goes on from NW_026294391.1 coordinate 96,940,816, forward strand.
TGTTCTTTTCCAACTTGAGCCCTTCAACAATTTCCAGAAGAAGGAAGAATTCAAAAATTCAAACCTGCTATATTGGAAACAAGTGCCACCCTGGAAGCAGTCAATATTTTCTACAATTCTCTCTGAAATCTTTCCTTCTTAAGTCACATGCCTCTGCATTGTTTTGGGTTGGCTGCTAGGCCTTTGCAGGGCTCACTTTGGGGTCCAAAGAACTTAAGTGGCTGCTGAGAGTTGAAGCTTAGGAAAGGAAGTAAGAGCCACAGGTGCCGCCAAAGAGACTGAAAAGGATGTATAGGATGGGAATGGCTGTTGTCTTCTGAGCACAGTACCCAAGGGATTTGTCTCCAAATGATAAAGCAAGTGAACTCATTAGGATCACAACTCAGCCTTGAAAATATCCATTGAGAAGACTAGTACAGTCTTGTGCTAGCTCTGATTTCCAAGATTCCTGTAAAATCAAAGCCTTTACTCAAATGGCTTTATCATCCATCAGTGTCTCTGCTGAAGTAGAAAGGAAAATGCAGATTTTTTCTTGTAGTGAACCAATCTGATGTATGAATTTTCAATTCTCTTAATTTAAAAAAAAACAGTTTTACTCTAAGAGTAAATATTATGGGACCTAATTTGAGGTTGGCTGAAATAATCTGTTTAGAAATATTTGGAAGGTAGGATTACAAATATAGCTCAGTGGTAAACATGGACTCAGTCCTCAGCACCACACACCAAAAAAGACACTTAACAAATTTAATTGGACTCTCCACATCATTCCCAAGCAACGTTTCCCAGAGCCATGAGAGAATAGGGTATTTTACCATGAAGATATTTTTAATTGAATTATTCCACTTTTCCATAACGTATATAAATTTGAATCCTTCAGCTGGAATCATGATCATTTAAACAACTTAATTTTTAGAAGGCTGCAGTGCTTGAAGTAAATGCACACACAACAGGAAAAACAGCTTTTCCTGTCTATTTCTGAAGCTGTAACATGTTTTGGTCTTGCAGTGATGTGTGGTATGCCTGGTATGAGGAAATAAATGCACACCTGTCCGATTTTCACATATTCCACAATTTTTTTTAACTAGAGTGGAGTTCACTTAGGAAGGTTGACTTTTCAGTGAGCAGACACTCTTTTCTTTTTTCTTCACTTTGTTTTGTTTTGTTTTGTTTGAGCTAGGGTCTCATTCTGTAAACCAGGATGGCTTTGAACTCCTGGCAATCCTCCTGCTTTAATATCCTGAGTGCAGGGATTACAGATGTGAGCCACCATGGCCGACGATTTTTGTTTTGTTTTTTTTGAGACAGGAGCTCATTATATGGCCCATGCACTCCTGGATCTCTATTTTCCAGGCTGGCCTGGAACTCATAGCAACCCTCTTGCATCAACATCCCCATGTGCTGAGATTGCAGGTGTCTGTCACTATTGTTATTAGTTTATTAGTTTTTTATTTTTCATGGGTGGGTGTATTTTATTTGCATGTACATGTGCATATTATGTGCATGCTTGGTGCCTGCAGAGGTTTGGGGGGAGAATAAAAGGAATCTTATCCTGTAGAACTGGAGTTGCTGATGGTTGTGAGCCACCATGTGGGTGCAGAGAATTGAACCCAAATCCCCTGGAAAGTCAGCCAGTGCTCTAAAGATTTGTTTTCATTTTTCAGTGTGTGTGTGTGTGTGTGTGTGTGTGTGTGTGTGTGTGTGTGTGTGTGTGTGTGCGTGCGCGTGCGCGTGCCTGTGCACATGTGAATACAGGCACCCACAGAGTCCAGAAGAAGGTATCAGACCCCCCTGGAGCTGGAGTTACAGGCTGTTGTGAACCACCTAATGTGGTTCTGGAAATGGAACTTGAGTCCTCTGGAAGAATACCAAATGCGCTTAACCACAGAGTCATTTCTCCACCCCCCAGCAGATGTATTCTAAAAAGGGAAGGGACAGTATTCCACTAACCCATGAATTAGACTTTACTATGTATTCAGGGACCCATTCTGTTATAATCACACATATATTCATCCATCTTAAAATCTTTTCATAAAACTGTAGATATAGCATAAAATTTCAACTTTTGAGGACACATCATCAAAAATAGAGAAAGTAGTTGGGCATGGTGGCACACAGCTTTAACCCCAGCATTCAGGAGGCAGAGGCAGGTGATTTCTGAGTTCAAGACCAGCCTGGTATACAAAGTGAGTTCCAGGATAGCCAGAGCTACACAGAGAAACCCTATTTTGAAAATCTACCTGCTCCCAGGAAAAAAAAAAATAGAGGAAGCTTGATTTTGTAAAGCTGATTGCATAGTATTTTCCTAAATAAAAGCATGTTTGTAGAACCAAAGACAGTTGGGATTTAAGAATGGTAGTGGGATGATATGACTGTGAACATCAATGACAATAACCATTACAAAAAGCCCCTTTCTTGCTGGGCTTGGTGGCACATTCCTCTAATCCTAGCACTTGGGAGGCAGAGGCAGACTTATCAAACAAACAAAGTCCCTTTCTTTAAGTAGACCAATTACAAAAAGGGCATCTCTTGGAAAGACTGATTCTGAAAAGTGTCTTGCCTAAAGCTTGGCTAGTATTGCATGGATTAGATTGGTCCAGTCTGATCTGCTACATATTGTAAACCTCAGCTAGCTAGAGATGACCTCCCCCAGGGAGGAGAATGAGAGTCAGCAGCCCTAAAAGCCCAAACATATGTTGTATTTTGTTCAGCAATGTTTTGTTAAGTTGTTCCACTTAAAGGGAGGTCCTAAAGGCATTTAGAGAAAGTTTTATGAGCCTGAGACATGGCTCAGTGGGTAAAGCCCTTGCTTCACAAGCCTGCTGAAATTTGATCTATCAGAATGCATGTAAAGGTGGAAGGTGAGAACTAACTCCTCAGAGCTGTCCTGTGACTTCCACATGTGTGTCCCTCCCGCTCAGAAAGTTGCCAGACTTGTCCCTAACTGACAGTGACTAATTTAGGCATGCACATTGGTAAACAGACGAAAAATTTGGGGTGAGGCAAATTTGAGAATTTCTGAAGTATAGAGATGCTCATTCATTCACATTATTAAACCAGGAAACTAAGCTTACACTCTTCTGCCCTGTTTTTGTGCAATTAGAACATAAAAGTTAGCTTGTTATCTATGTTCTTTGGTGAGAAGAGGAGCTGAACTCAAATGCCCAAATAGGACAACCACTAAAAAGCCTTTTATGTGTCTTTTCTTCTCCTTTGCCTCCTCCTCCTCCCCCTCCCCTTCTTCTTCTTCTTCCCCTTCCTTTTCCTCTGCCCCTTCTCCTCCTCCTCCTTCTTCCCCTTCCCCTTCCCCTTCTCCTCCTCCTCCTTCTTCCGCCTCCCCCTCCCTCTCCTCCTCCTCCTCCTCCTCCTCCTCCTCCTCCTCCTCCTCCTCTTCTTCTTCTTCTTCTTCTTCTTCTTCTTCTTCTTCTTCTTCTTCTTCTTCTCTTCTTCTTTTCTTCTTCTCATGACTGACGTCAAAACCTGGACTTGTGTGTACAAGGCAAGTGCTCTGCCACTGACCCATCTTCACAGCTCTGAATTCACTTTTTTGTTTGTTTGTTTGGTTTGATTTGGTTTTTTTCACAGCTGTGAAGCCCTGGCTATCCTGGAACTCACACTGTAGACCAGGCTGTCCTCAAACTCAGAAATCCACCTGCCTCTGCCTCCCAAGTGCTGGCATTAAGGGTGTGCCCCACCACCACCAGGCTAACTTCACTTTTTTAAAATTTTTATTTTTACAGAAGGTTTCATTGTGTTGCCCACCTTGTGAACCTGCAATCCTTCTGCATCACACCAGCTCTTCTTTTTTAATTAGTGTCTACACCCTTATTCTCAATCCCCTCCTTCTTTATATAAAGTCTTTCAATGGAGCCCTGGCTAGCCTAGAACTCTCTATGTAGACCCAGCTAGTCTCAAACTTGTACAGATCCTCTTACCTCTGCCTCCTCAGTGCTATGATTACAAATGTGTGCCACCATGCCCTGCCTTTATTGTCTCCATTCTTTCTTGCTTTTTTTTTTGAATAGTTTATTGAGTTGCCACAGTAGAGCAGTAGTCTGTGTGCTATTGACAATATTGCCGCTTAGTACTTATTGTTCTTGATATTTATCTATATCACCCACATAACAAAATTTTTGTTTATTATTCTGTTGCTTTTGACTGAGTGAACTACTGAGCTACCACATTCTACCACAAAACAGTTTTTTTGGATTGAGTTATAAATCTTTATCTGTATGCTAAGAACTGTAGTTAAAGAAGGGGAAGTCATCTAAGAACAAAGCCATGCTTCACAATGGAAAACTAGCCGATTTACTCACACCTTGGAACCACACTGTTTTTTAACTTAAAGTGGATTCAATGCATGCAGCACTGAATGTGTTTGGCAAGTGTGTGCAATTGATGCTTCATCTTTAGTAGCAGTATTGTAGCATTGCAAAAACCCAAGCCAGTTTCCCTCTTACCCCTCACTGCCTGTGGAGAACACTATAGGTGATGGCCAGGGGGAAAGGAGCTAAATTTGCTTATTCTTGTGCTCGCTTGAAAACTGTGAACCAACAAAACTGTTTTAATTGATAGATTTTCCAAGAGGTAAAGAGCAGTGATATTGCTAAAACCTTCCGAAAAGCCATCAACAGGAAAGAAGGGATTTGTGCTCTGGGAGGAACGTCAGAGTTGTCCAGTGAAGGAACACAGCATTCCTACTCAGGTAATTAATGGCATGGATGTGCTTAGGTTACTACAGTGCATGGAGCATGTACATACTGTAATTCCCTAAAAAAGCTTGTCCCTCTAATTAAATATACTAAGTAGTCTTGGTGACATAATTGGTCTTGGGTGAGATATAAAGTCCTGATAGATACTGGTAGCTTGTAAGACACATAGTGAAATCTGTGTTATGATAGTCTTTATTACAGTAGACTTATTCAATAATAAAAATATTTTTAAATATTTTGTAACTTTATTTTTAAATATTTTGTAACTCCCCTAAGGATTGGTTAACCTGTTCTTTTTGTTCTTACTTATTTTGTAATTGATTCCTAACAGCCACTGTGTTACTTCCAAGTGTCCGAAGAGTACGGCCACATATTTGTGATGCATTATTATAGCAGGACTATGCTATACTACTATATTATAATACTACTATATTATAGTAGGTTTGAGGGCCAGATGATTACCAGAGAGTTAATTAACCTGATATGAACTGATTTCTTGTACCTTAACATAATTTTAGAGGAAGAAAAATACGCTTTCGTTAACTGGATAAACAAAGCTTTGGAAAATGATCCCGATTGCAGACACGTTATACCCATGAACCCGAATACTGATGACCTGTTCAAAGCAGTTGGTGATGGAATTGTGCTCTGGTAGGATGTCAGTTTGTTTTGTATCCAGATTTCCAAAGATAGCTTCCACCGAATGAATGTATTTTGTTGTTTGATATCAGGAAAGAAAGAGAGAGGACAATTTCCCGGGTTTTGTCCTTTTCATTTAATATCTAAAGCTGTCTGTAAAAGTAAAACTCAATCATGAAGTGGAGACCTCTTTAGAAGGTAGAACTCTCAGCTTCCAATTTCTCCTCATCACTGAGCAAGCAGAACATTACAACTTTGTCAGACTTCAGTATGTCACTATCTATTTATTCTGAAGTCCAGTGGCTTCCAAAGGGAAAAAAAGAGGCTAGCCTTCAGTTCTCATTCTTCAGTGACCTAATTCTGAACAACCCTTTTGTCACTGTGGCGGCCCCAGAGCCAGCAGTATCTTAGCAGAAATGATGGAAGATTCTCAACACTGTCCATTGCAGTTCCTGGTCCCAGAGGCAGTTTTGCACAATGCTCCAAAATATGTTCCCTAAGAAGTTCTGGGGTTCGTTTTTTCTTTTTCTTTTTCTCTTTTGGTTTTTCAAGACAGGGTTACTCTGTGTAGCCTTGGCTGTCCTGGAACTCGATCTGTAGATCAGGCTGGCCTCACAGAGATCTGCCTGCCTCTCCCTCTACTAGGATTAAAGGCGTGTGCCACCACAGCCTGGCCCGGCCAAGTTCTGGGTTTCTGTGCAAGCCTTCACCCTCTGTAACTGTGTTGCTGAAGTCCAGATAGTCAAACCCTTTACATTTCTGTTTCCACTGTGATCTTCATAGTATCATGCAATTTGAGCACCCCTAATGCAAAAATCCAAAAATCTGAAACTCTTGTTTTATTTTTGTTTTTATTATCATATGCTAGTTATACGTGATAATGGGTTTCATTATGACCTTTTCATATATATATATATATATATATATATATATATATATATATATATATATATATATATATATATATAATTTTGATCACAGTCCTTCCTACACGTTGCCCTTTCCTGTCCTGGCCCTCTCCCACTCCTCCTGATCCCCTTCTGCTTCCCATCTCACCCCCTTTTACTTTCTTGTCTTGTTTTTTTCCGTGACCCAATGAGTTCCATCAGGCTTACTTATAGGAGCAAGGGTTAGAGGCTAGTTACAGGAGCACTGGAAACTTTCTAAATTCTGATAATGACGCCACAGTGGAATACTCCACAGCCAGCCTGAGGTGACAAGTGGTAGTCAAAGCACAGGTACTCCCAAAATACTGCATAAAATTGCCTTCTGAGCCACGGGTATACCTCAGTGGCACAGTGTATGTCTAGCATGTTCATGGCCTTGGTTTCTAATCTCGGCACTACGCTGGGCATGGTGGCATATGCCTGTAATCCCAGCACTCAGGAGGTGGGGCAGACAGATGTCTGTGAGTTCCAGGACAGCCAGGGAGACAGAGAGATCCTGTCTCAAAAAGAAAAAAAAAACAGAAAGAGAAAGAAGAGAAAACAATAATAAAACAACATTAGCACCACAAAAAAAAGCAAAACTTATATTCAAGTTGTATGTGTGTGTGTATGCATACATACATACACATATATTTATGTACATACATATATATGTATATAGAACATGAATAAAAAAAAAGTATTCAGACTTGGTTACCACAGTGTGTCATTATATGTCTAATCTGCATTTTGGACACATATAGTTTCTGTGGTCAACATGATGAAAGTCATCTATTACATTTTGTATAATTTTTTTAGTATGTGTGTGCCTGCATGGGTTTATGTGTACCACAAGTGTGCAGGTACCTGTGGAGGCCAAAAGAAGGCATAGGATCCCCTGAAACTGGACTTACAGACAGTTGTGAGCTGTTCAGTGTGAGTGCTGGGAATCAAACCTGGGACCTCTGCAAGAGTAGTAAGTTCTCCTAACCCCTGGGCCATCTCTCCAGCCCCAAATCTACTGCATTATTTAGATTGCATGAAAGAAATTCTGGAATAAGCTTTAACATTAATGAAGATTTACAGGCTGTCGTTGTTTGAGACAGAATCTCCTGTGTCTCCAGCTAGTCTCCAGCTTGGCATGTAGTCCACAATGGACTTAACTCCAGATTCTCCTGCCTCCATGCTCCAGTGCTGGGAGTGCAAGCTTCCCCATGTCCCAGTTATATGCTTCTGGGGGACTGAACCCTCATGCACACTAGTTAAGCTCTCTAGAAAGTGAGCTACATCTCCAGACTTTATAGACTCTAAAAGTAAATCAACTTCTGTTTGTTTGTTTCAGCAAAATGATCAACCTTTCGGTTCCTGATACCATTGATGAGAGAGCAATCAACAAGAAGAAACTTACACCCTTCATCATTCAGGTGTGCCGTGTTCTCTCTGCCCTCTTGCATGACGTGGGGGTTTGAACTAGAGGTCATAGCCTCTGTGTTCTGTCTGCTCTACTTTAATTCTCTGTGAGTGAGGAATGATCATGGACATTTTATACAACGACCTGGGACTCAGAAAGGCTTGGAGAGTTTGCCAGAAGTTCACAGAGGCACAGATCCTCATTGAACTCAAAGCCCTGTGTTCCTTTTATTGCCTATTGTGTTAAGATATTGCTGAAATAAATACAATGATTTAAGCTCTTACTTAGCTGCTGTGCTTAAGGGGTAGAGCGTTTTTCTTTTCCAGCAAGTGAGTAGTAGATTAGTACAGCAAAGTTCCCTCAGGCAGGAATGTCCCTTTATGTGGGCAAATTGGTCATTTCTAGAACCTGGATGCTGCTGGACTCACATTTAGGCAATTTTAGAAAAGTAACACTATTCACATGGATATATTTACCTTGGTTACTTGCCTTTTAATTTAAAATCAACAGAATTCAAAGCAACCAAATAAAAATAAAAAGTTCACTTCCTGTAGAATTCTGCAAAAATAATAGGAATAAGGCTGAGATTTATCGCTTTGCTTTTTAATGCTGAATTCTGCAATATGTTTTCTGTGGATGTATGTGGATGAAATTAATACCTCGTATTGATTTCTTATTGTTATTTTCAGTGAAGGCAGAAGTGGTCTGGGTGGGAGAGAAAGGTCAAGAAGTGTATAATTTGGCTGTCTTGCAGGAAAACTTGAACTTGGCACTGAACTCTGCTTCTGCCATTGGGTGTCATGTTGTGAACATTGGTGCCGAAGATTTGCGGGCCGGGAAACCTCATCTGGTTTTGGGACTGCTCTGGCAGATTATTAAGATTGGCTTGTTCGCTGACATTGAATTAAGCAGGAATGAAGGTAATGGAACACAGTTGTTATTTTGAAAGATACTTATTGGTGATTTTTTTCCTTTTTCTTGCACTTAACTGAGGTGAGCAAATGGTAATTAGAATGAACACAGAGCTATTCGGGAGAACAACCCATATGCCTCTGTTCTTTAGCTGTTGCAAACATTTGCATGACTGTTCACATTTGATTTTACTATAAAGACATGGAAACACAGAGAGAGTGATGCTGGGTGTCTCCCTCAGTCTCTCTCCATCTTAAGGCTCTCTCTCTCTCTCTCTCTCTCTCTCTCTCTCTCTCTCTCTCTCTCTCTCTCTCTCTGTGTGTGTGTGTGTGTGTGTGTGTGTGTGTGTGTGTGTTTTATGTATGTGTTCATGTGTGTGAGTACATGTGATTTACAAGTGTGTATGCATATGTGAGTGGAGGCCAGAAATCAGAGGAGTGTGTCTTCCTAAAGCACTCTCCACCTTAGGTTTTGAGACAGGGTCTTTCTCTGAACCTCCAGCTTATCAGTTTGGCTGGACTGGCTGACCAGCAAGGCCCAGGGGTCCTTCTGTCTCCATGTCACCGACACTGGGATTGCAGATGCACACCACTGCACCCAGCTTCCACTGCACTGCTAGAGAATCCAAGCTCTGCTCCTCGTACTTACACAGCAAGCAATTTACCAGCAAGTTCTTCTCTCCAGCCCCAGGCTTACTTTTGAGACAAGGAGCTCACCAATTTGACTAGACTGCTGGTCAGCAAGCCCCAGAGGGTCCCCTGCTTCCATTTCTGCCGCTCTAAGAGTACCAACTTGGGTTGCTACACCTGGATTTTTCACGTGCGTGCTGGGGATTGAACTCGGGTCCTTGTGCTTTCACAGCAGGCCCTTTGTTGACTGAGCCATCTCCTCAGCACAGATGCTTAGTATCTCAAAGCTAGAACTAGGTCATAGTAGACCTTACATCTCTATTACCACCAAAGTATCAGAATACTGAGTGAAACTAGGTATGCTGCTGCATGCCTGTAATCCCAGTGTTTGGAGAGGGAAATCATGAGATTGAAGTGCCATGGGTTTGTCTCAAAGTAAAACTCAGAGAGAGAGAGAGAGAGAGAGAGAGAGAGAGAGAGAGAGAGAGAGATTGGCATGGCCACTATCACATCACATATTGACTGAGAGTTTTATGTCTACAAGCACTGGCGGCTTTGCTTCGGGATGGTGAGACTTTGGAGGAGCTTATGAAATTGTCTCCAGAAGAGCTTCTGCTAAGATGGGCCAACTTTCATCTGGAAAATTCAGGCTGGCAGAAAATCAACAACTTCAGTGCTGACATCAAGGTAATGGTGCAAAGAACCAGAGCATTTGGGGAGTTGTGATGACTTGGGAGATTTTATTCCATCTTAACAGAGAAAAAAAGGGTAGGATGTGACCAAACCTTGCTACCTCTTGTGTTTTGAGAAAGAGTCTTGCTGTGTAGCCCAGGCTGTACCTGGGCATCACTGTTGTAGACCAGGCTGGCCTCAAACTTACTGTGATTCTGTTCCTACCTCTTGAGTGTTGGCATACAGACACATGCCACCATAGCTAGGTGATACTTTTTTCTTATTTTTTGTTTGTTTTTGTTTCTGTTGTTTGAAGCAGAGTCTTTTGTGTCCCAGGCTGACCTCAAATCTGCTGTGTACTTGAGGAGGCTGTGAGTTCCATTCTCAGTTTTGTGAGGTGTTCAGGACTAAACCTAGGGTTTCAAGCACGTCAGGCCAGCACTCTAGTAACTGGGTCCAATTTGGTTTTTACGGATATGATTTCTCTTTGTAGCCCAGGTTGGCCTACAGTTCACTGTGTCAGTTAGGTTGACTTCAAATTTGTAATCTTCCTACTTCTGCTTAAGAACACATATAGGCATATGCCAATGTGCCTAGTCAGTGGAAATCTTTTTTTTTTAACTGAAGTCCACTTTGAATATTTTTGAAAATCAAAGAATTGTTGCATTTGTTGATTATGTGAGGCCTTAACCTCAATCCCCCAACAGAATGGGAGAGGGGGAGAAAAGAGCTTGTTTTGTTACATATATTCGGATCCTAAAAAGTTAAATGCTGTTTTACCAACTATGGGTTTCTCAGTTCAGACCTTCTGTCAGTCCCACTTTTAGTTGAATAGATAATTAACTAGCAGATGTTGTCTCCAAAGGTTGATATTTATCATGCTTTGTAATGCTATAATGTGTTTATTTTTTCTTTCCCTATGCTTCCTGGATTTCTGCTCTTCTATTTCATGCTTGTTTAATCTGTCAAGCTTTTTGACTTCAGTAATTCAGTGAAGGTACAGAAACACTTACTAGCTTCATTGTGTTGATGAAATCAATAAATTGTCAAGTCTTAGCAAAATCAAGTTCCAGACAGATGGACTTTTCTTGGTAAAGATCTCTCAAATAAGAAGACAGAGAAGAATGCCATGCATTTTCACAAAATCTGATGAAAATGTCCTCGTCAACACAAGACAGTACGATGCAGTTACTCTGTAAATGTGATCACACTGGTATTTTCAATTCTTTTGTAGGACTCCAAAGCCTATTTCCATCTGCTCAATCAAATTGCACCAAAAGGACAGAAGGAAGGTGAACCACGGATAGAGATCAGCATGTCAGGCTTTAACGTAAGTATAGGTGTTCTTTCAAACTCTACAGTCTTACACTAGTGTTGACTGGGTTTTGTTTTCTTTGCTTTTGTTGAGAAAAGGTCTTGCTATGGAAGCCCTACCTGGCCTAGAACTTGCTATGTAGAGCAGACTGGTGTCAGACTCATAGAGATCCATCTGCCTCTGCCTTCTGAGTGCTGGGATTAAACGCATGTGCTGCCACACCCAAATAATTTTGTGTAAATTCTATCAAAATTTCTATGTAACTTCATGTAGTGGTGTTGACACTTTTAAGAATTTTTTAAAGGATGTGGTACATGTGACTCACAGGAGAGAAAGTATCCTGATTTATTTAGATAATTTTTGAGTTCCATAACTACGGTGGTACTTAATTGTACTCTGACTTATTCACCATGGGTAGGGGTAAAGGGCTAGTTTTTGCATTAAGGGAACTATCTGAGATAGCTTCCTCTCTCTTGAAATACAATCACAGGCATGCTCAGAGATGTGTCACCTAAGTATTTCTAAATTAAACTGACAGTCGAGATGAAGCCTCACACCAGGAAGTCCTCTGTTTGATTTTTCCCTACTACAGTCTTTTGTATCTTGGCCCAAGATCTATCCAGGATTCCCCAACTGGATCTAGAATTTGGTCTAAATTGATCAGCTTGGATTTAAATTTCTACAAAATGTTACCAGTTTCTTTCAGTCTGCCCCCAGAAACCTCTTCCTATCATCCTGCAGCTGTCTTATACTTCTCCAAACACTCCTTCCTTTTTTTGTTTTTATTTTTTCGAGACAGGATTTCTCTTTGTAGGCCTGGCAGTCCTGGAACTAGCTGTGTAGACCAGGCTGGCCTGGAACTCACAGAGATCTGCCACCTGCCTCTGCCTCCCCAGTGCTGAGATTAAAGGTGTGCATCACCGCTGCCCAGCCCAAATATCCTTTTTAACTCCAAGGCTGTGCTTGCTTGTTTTTTTGTTTTTTTTTTTAGGTATGTTCCTTTAAGTAAAAAATAAGGATCTGAAGAGACGGATCAGCTGTTAAGAGTGCTTGCTGCTCTTGCAGAGACCATAGTGATGTTCCCAACACCCACTTTAAGTAGCTCAGAACAACCTGTAACTCCAGATCCAGGAGACCCAAGTGACCTCTTTTGCATGCTCAGGAATATGAGGATGGAAAAGATTTTAAAATTTAAAAAAAAGTTTTTCTGAAACTATCCATATTTAAAGTTAAATCTTCAAGGGAGTGTGGCTGAAAAGGCAACAGCTTTTTTCCCCCTCTGCATTTTGCCATGAGAGAAAATCCCAGTGGAATGCTTTATTCGTTTTTTTAAACGTGTGTTCTGGTGCCATCTCGGGGAATTTAAAGGTACTACATATCCTGTGCCTCCTTGTTTTGCATTCAAAAACAATTTTATAATAAGTACCATGTGTTAGCTGAAAGAAAGTAGAATCCGTTACCCAGCCTATGATTATAGGGGCAATTTATATATATTTTTGGATGGCCTTTAAAAGATATCTTCTTTTACTTCAACAGGAAACAGATGATTTGAAGAGAGCCGAAAGTATGCTTCAACAAGCAGATAAATTAGGTTGCAGACAGTTTGTTACCCCTGCTGATGTTGTCAGTGGAAACCCCAAACTGAACTTAGCCTTCGTAGCTAACCTCTTTAATAAATACCCAGCACTCACTAAACCTGAAAACCAGGACATTGACTGGACTCTACTAGAAGGTAACTTAAACGTTTCTGAAATTCTAGTGTGCAGTCTGTGGCATAAAAACACAGAGGCCACAATGATATGATTCCAACCCAGTGAGTTGCTTTATCCCATTTGGCTTTTGCAAGAATCTGCTAAAAGTAGATGCAGTGCTGAGTGAGAACTGGAAACTGCTGGATGGAGATGGTGATGGAAACAAAATTTGCAAATAAAATAGTCGAGTTGGGGAATGTGGCTCACTGCCAGAGCTCCTGCCTAGCACAGCCAAGACTAAAACAGAAAATAAAAATCCAGGGTCCTATCATGAGACCTGTTAGTAAACAAATGTTTTGTTTCAATGTTTAGTTTTTTTGCAGGGGGGGTGGATAAGGCAGGTTTTGTTTGAGTTTTATTAACCTATTTATTTATTTTGAGAAGAGTCATGTTTTGTTTGAGTCTTTTTAACCTAGCCATCTATTTTGAGTCAAGCATTTCATGAGTCTCAGGCTGGCCTCAAACTCACTATGTAGTAAAAAAAAATGACCCTAAGTTTCCTATCCTCCTCCCTCGAAGTGCTGGGATTACAGGTATCACGTGCAGTTTTAAGGGTGCCGAGGATGAAACCCAGAACTTCATGCACTGTAGGCAAGCCCTCTACAAACTGAGTTCCATTCCCCAGAGCCTTGGAGGTGATTGTGAGCCAGCATCTCACCCTGGAGCTGAAACTGGTCTGAAACGACCTATGTAACTCAAGACTGACCTTGAACTCGTGGCAATCCTCTTTCTTTCAGCCTCATGAGGGCTGAGATTATTGACATGAGCCGCTGTGTCTAACTAGATCATCTTTTTAAACCTCTAACCAAAAAGATACAAATATATGCAGAATTTAACCTATGTTTTGTGATTATATTTCAGTTATCTATAGTCACAGTGGCATACTATCATATGGTAATTATTAGATCAGAATAAAGCACATAAAATAGATGAATGCATACACTTCTCCTATCTGTATATATACACTACATTTAATGAATGAATACGTTTTGTGAATGTTTTAATAGGAGAAACTCGTGAAGAAAGAACCTTCCGTAACTGGATGAACTCCCTTGGTGTTAATCCTCACGTAAACCATCTCTATGCGTAAGCTACCCTGCTGCTATTACGAAGTTATGAATATCATGAACGGATTTAGCATAACTAACGACAGCTCCAAAATTTTTCTGCATGTCTACTTGTAGCAAGTATTTATATTAGAAAGCATTAGTGATTTCCATCATCATTTTCCTAATATACAAGAGCCCAAATTCTTTCTTTGCCTGATCATTGACTGTAAGTGATAGAATATGTAAATGTCTTGATGGTACCTTAGGGAACAGGTACTTTAAGTTTCATAAACAGTCTGCGAATACTTGTAGCAGACTACCCGTGATTCCCTATGGCCTTTGGATTCCTGGCTGGATTGTTCTTGGCTGACATGTAATGGTTTCTATCCTAACTATATTCCCTATCTTCACTATTTTCCTACCATCTGCCATTTACTACCTACTAACTCTAGTATTAATTTTATTCATTGCATTGACATATACACCAAAATCATATTACTTGTTTATCAACACGGTTGTTTATTGTGTCTTTCTGACTTTCATGTAGCACCCTAAGTTTTCATCCAGTGTTCCCAACCTTTATAAGAGTTTTTGCTTATAATAAACATACATCCTTTCATCATAATTATTAATTTTTTTTGGTTTTTCTTTTTTAAGATTTATTTATTATATATAAAGCATTCTGCCTGCATGTATGCCTGAAGGCCAGAAGAGGGCACCAGATCTCATTACAGATGGTTGTGAGCCACCATGTGGTTACTGGGAATTAAACTCCGGACCTTTGGAAGAACAGGCAGTGCTCTTAACCCCTGAGCCATTTCTCCACCCCTTCTTTTGGTTTTTCAAGACAAAGTTTCTCTATGTAGACCAGGCTGGCCTCAAACTCACAGAGATCAGTCTGCCTCTGCCTCCCAAGTATGGGGATTAAAGGCATGCACCACCACTGCCCGCACCTTACTTTTTTTTAAGACAGCACAGGATCTCACTGTGTAGACCTAGCTGACTTGGAACAGCTAGCTCATCTAGAGCAGGCTGCCCTCTCACTCACAGAAATCACCCTGCCTTCCCCTCCCCAGCCTAGGATTAAAGGTGGGCGCTACTTTGCCTAGCTGTACTCACATGCTTTTAAGTGAACTGAATGGTCTTGGCTCCATCTTCAGCATAGACTGATTTAGAAAGCTGTGAGTCATGGGTATTGTGACTATAGATTTTGTTTGATTTGTGTTACTGCTTCTGACCACTGATGAAGGTTGTGTTTTGAATTGTTAGTGACCTGCAAGATGCCCTGGTCATCTTACAGCTATATGAACGAATTAAAGTTCCTGTGGACTGGAGTAAAGTTAACAAGCCTCCGTACCCAAAGCTGGGAGCCAACATGAAAAAGGTACCAAAGCTGGGGTCTGCTTCCTTTCTTCCTTTTGGTTTAAAACCTCGGGACTCTAAGCTGCTTCTTGAGGATAGCAACTACATCTTGGTTTTGAGCAGATACCTACTATGTACAACACACACACACACACACACACACACACACACACACACACACACACACCCCTACCATTACACAGCACACACACACACACACACACACACACACACACACACACACACACACAGAGGGGTGGGAGAGAGAGCTCATGTAGATTGAACAAATGACAATCTTTAACCATTCATTTACTTTTGTACATTTGCAGTTAGAAAACTGCAACTATGCAGTTGAATTAGGGAAGCACCCGGCTAAATTCTCTCTGGTTGGCATTGGAGGACAAGACCTGAACGATGGGAACCCAACCTTGACCTTGGCTGTAGTCTGGCAGCTGATGAGAAGGTACTGTGTACAGTGTTGGCCATTGGAATTTCACAGTGTTACAGGTCTATGAATTCACTCTTAGTGTATTTTCGCAGATTTCAATCAGTCATTTAGTTCATTAAATACACTTCCAAGCTCATTGTACTTAGACACTGAAATAAGTTTTCTTTGAGTGTATGTTTGATCTTCACTGGGAGATACCTCCTTATGAGTTAGATAGAACGGTGGTTGTCTAATCTTTCACAGGAGTCTGACATGTACACTTAAGCCTGACGCAATGTCACTGAAAACAATTGTCAGCTGGGCTGCAGCTCCAGCTCAGTAGTCCAGGATACACTTAGAATGCATGGAGGCTATCCCCAGACCCCCAAAACAAATAAGGAAAACTTATCAGAAGCCCAAAATGGTGTCACATACTTAAAATCTTAACACCTAGGAGTCTGAGGAGGGGAATGGCTAGTTTGAGGCCAGTTTGGGCTACATACTGAGTTCCAGGACATCCTGAACTATAGTGTGGGACCTTGCCCCCAAAGAATAAACCAAAAAATTATCGGAAGAAATAGGAACATGTATATGTATCCATTTGAAAATGAAGGTCTGGGCCAGCAGGATGGCTCAGTGGTTAATGGCACTTGTGCCCAGCTTGACGACCTGAGTTCTGTCCCTGGAAGCCATGTGTGAAAGAACCGAACCATCTCCTGCAAACTGTTCTCTGACTTCCATAAGTGTGCCATGGCATACATGTGTCCACACACACATAATAACTGTAATTTTTGTAAATTTTTTTTGGTTTTTCGAGGCAGGGTTTCTCTGTGGTGTTTTGGTGCCTGTCCTGAATCTCGCTCTGTAGACCAGGCTGGTCTTGAACTCACAGAGATCCACCTGGCTCTGCCTCCCAAGTGCTGGGATTAAAGGCGTGTGCCACCACCGCCCGGCAATTTTTATAAATTTTTAAGAAATTGAAGACTCCTTTATTTTGATATATTTTTAATAATACATTGAGAATTTCATACATGTATACAATGAACTTTAATAATATCCAACCCCACTTGTAGCCCCTCCAACTCCTGCTGGATCTCTCCCATTCCTCTTCCCACTTTCATGCTTTTTGATAAACCACTGAGTCCAATTAATGCTGCCCATATGTACACAGTGTGGGACAATCCATTTGGAGCATGGGAACCTATTAGGAGCCACAACCCATTCTAAAACCTAACTGTCACCCAGGAGCATAAACTGCCAATGAGCCTGTGTGGGTCTTGTGCAGGCAACCACAGCCACTAGAACTTCATGAGGGCAACAGCCCTGTCATGTCCAGATGATGCTGTTTCTCAGCACTCCTTTCTGAACTCTGGCCCTTACACTCTTCCCAACCCCTTGGAAAATGAACATCTCTTAACAACACCAAAAGCATTCCTTATGCCTCCATGCCAGCCAAAGCACGGAGTATGAAGTGTATATGTGTGAGTGAGTATGGCAAGGCTTATACCGTTGTCTCAGATGAAGGTCAGAGAATAACGTTTGGGAATCAGTTTTTGCCATCCACTGTAGGATCTGGGAGTCCAGTTCAGGCTGTCAGACATACATCAACCCGCTTCCCTACTGAGCCATCTGGCCAACCCTCACGATATCATTGTGATAAGAATGTACCTGAGACATCTTGCTGACGCTTGCATTTTTCTTCATTGACTAGACTGTGACTTTCTTCTGCTGATTCTCTTAGATATACCCTTAATGTTCTGGAAGATCTTGGAGAAGGTCAGAAAGCAAATGATGACATCATTGTAAACTGGGTGAACAGAACATTGAGTGAAGCTGGAAAGTCAACTTCCATTCAGAGTTTTAAGGTCAGTATACGGATTATTACACATTATGTTTGCCAGATAATAGCAATTATTTTAAGAACAACCTGTGTTTGTTTGTAAGAATTATTGTTGAGATAATGGCAAGATTTCCCTGTAAGTATTTCCATGCTAATTTGTAAATACTAAAATTCTTTGGTTTGTTCCTCCCTTTTTTTAATAGGACAAGACGATCAGCTCCAGTTTGGCGGTTGTGGATTTAATTGACGCCATCCAGCCAGGCTGCATTAACTATGACCTTGTTAAGAGCGGGAATCTTACAGAAGATGACAAGCACAACAATGCCAAGTAAGGGCCAGCCTGCACTGTCACACAAAGAACACTGGTGTTACAGCAAGGCACTTCCAGTTGAATTCAAGGTCCCCACCCAACCCTGCACAGGGATGGCACCTGAGAAAGAGCTTTTTATTTGAAGGGCTTTATTGAGATCCAGTTCAAAGACATACACTTCACTCATTTAAGTATACGATCTAATGGTTGTGACCATGTTCACACTGTTATATAACCATCACCACAATCAGTTTTAGAACATATAACAAATGATACCAAACCTTTCTGAGCATCATAGTCACTGTCACCACCCTCTTCTTCCAAGCACCCGAGCTTCAAGCTCTGTATTTGTCTATTCTTAACTGATTTATCTCTCTATAATTTAACACCAACTATATATCCCTCGTACCACCATCTCCCCTTTGTACCCCTCAACATAACTACCCAAGCCTCTCTCTGTCCTTTAGTGAGAATAAATTTGTGGAGCCAAAATAAGACAATGAAACACTAGATAACCTCTATATGAATGAAATTCTATCATTTGCAACAGCATGAGTGAATATGGAGATGATGATAAACGTCAGACACAAAAGTACAAATATGGTGTGATTGTGTATCGGTGAGGGGAAGCACCATTTTTAACCAATATTGTTATTTATGTGGGGGGTATTTTGCCTGCAGATATGGCTGTGCACCACATGTGTGCCTGTTGCCTGAATAGGCCAGGAGAGTGTACCCTATCCACTGAAAATAAAGTTACAGATTGTTGGGCGCCACCAAGTGGGTACTTGGAGGAATTGAACCTGGGCCCTCTAGAAGAGCAGCCAGTAAGCCATCTCTCTAGGCCATGAGGGAAATATTTTTAAACTTCAAGTTCATCATGAACAAAACAAAAAAAGATGAAGAAAATTTTTATGTTAGAGAGTTCAAAGGTTTAAAGTTATTTTCATAGAAATTACAAGATGGCTTTGCAGGTAAATGCACCTACTGGAATATCTGATAACCTTAGTCTGATTCCCAAGTACCCACATGGTGAAAAGCGTGACTGAGTCCTCTGAGTTGTTCACTAACCTCCATGCACACACTGTGAGCACACATCCCACGAACACATGCACACACAAATAAATAAGATCATTGGAATTTAAATATATGAAAACAAAACGATAAAACCAGACACTGTGGTCCAAGCCCAGAAGTCAAGTACTCAAGAGGCTAAGGCAAGAGAAATGCAGATTCTAGGCTAGCCTAGGCAAAATAGCAAGATTCAATCTCAAAATAGAAAAGCACACAAAAAAGCCTGGAGTGTAGCTGAGTGGTATAGGGCTTGGGACAATTGAATAAGGCACTGGACTCCATCCTTAGACCCCACCACACCCCACTATAAGAACTAGGTATGGTGGGTGTCAGAAAATACAACAGTAACCTCAGACATCTGGAGTCTGGGGCAGGGAGATTAGGATTTCAACAGCAGCCTGGGCTACACAGTGCAACACTGTCAAGAAACAGATAAAAAACAAACAAGCCTAAGAATTTAGCACTGTGTCTGACCTTCAAAACTTTCAACTCTTTCTTTAATGGATTATTGAAACAACTTAATGCAAAACAGTACCAACTTGCAACAAGGCAAAGATGATCCTTACAAGCATGGCTGGCCATATCTTAGAGTGTTTGTCTATACCTTTTATTTTATTGAAACACATTGTCCAATCATGCCTCTCTTACATGCTGTGAATCAAGCACTCTTGCAATATATGCTCAGTCCCAGCACTAGCAGGGCGCTTGCTATCCCTTACCAGAAGCCTGAGCCTTGGAAGTCTCTCACATTCCAGCAACACGCTGGTCTTCTCCACCATCACTTCCATTCTTCACTAAAGACCAAGACTGTGCCCTAGTTTGCTGGGTCACCCGTGATAATTTCATAAATACATGCTGGTAAGCAGTCCTCAGCAGTGCTTTTTAGGACAATGAAGATGCTACTCTGCCAAATTTGGAAACTAGGTACATCATTTCCCTCATCTTTGAAAAGTATTTGTAGTGGCAATGATATATTTTTAATATCCATGAAGATTCCTGTTGCAGTATCTCGGAAATGCTTCCTGGATCATTTGAGGTGTGCTCCTGCCTGTTTTCCTAGCTGCACCTGTCAGACTTTCCATCTTACACCTTGTCTGCCCTTGACCCAGTATCTCTCTGTGCAGCATGCAGATCCTATCTCTACCTCTTCTTCAGTATTTGGAGGTACTGGGTGCATTGACCTAAGCACCTGAGTTTTACTTCTGGCACTGAAGGGTTGGGAACTAACACACACCAGTCCCTCAGTTCCATCCCCAGCACCACATTCACAAAAGAAAAGTATCTGTTATCTCATTACACTGCACAGAGAATTTCATAATTGATTGTGCAGTCATCCTGCACAATCACATTTCATTTTCCATGAAGTCACTGCTTCAAGCTTTGGTTTCCACTTCATATTTGGAAGAAATTAATAAATAAACTCCAAAATAGTAAATTGTAAAAATTTAGTGTAATGTGGGGCTGGAGAGATGGAGAATCAGCAGCTAAGAGCACTGGTTGCTCTTACAGAGGACCTGGGTTCAGTTCCCGGCACCCACATGGTGGCTCACAAACATCTGTAACTCTGCTTCCAGGAGGTCTAATGACTTTTTCTGACCGCTTCAATCTCCAGGAACACATATGGAGCCCATTCTTGCATGAAGAGAAAACACTCATACACATAAAATAAAATAAATAAATCTCATGTTTAGATTTAGAATAAGTTAAAAATCAATTCCAAACGTAAATAAAACAGAAAACAAATGTGAAATTATTAACTGGTACTTTCTGTTTTCTGAAACAACGTCTCACTGTGTAGTTCTGGCTGCTTTGAAACTTACAGTGACCCTTCGGCCTCAACCTCTGCCTCCAGAGTGCTAGGGCTGTAGAAGGATAAGCATGTGCCACCATGCACAGTTCTGTGATGTGTACTTTCCATACAGGAAATTTGCATCCCAATCACCAGCTTATATAGGAGGAAATAGATGGTGTCCTTGGGGCTGGAGATATGGGTCAGTGTTTAAAAACACTGGCTGTTCTTCTAGAGGACGTAAGCTTAGGTCCCAGCACCCACACTGCAGCTCATGACTTCCATAACTCCAGGTAAGGGGGATCCTACACCCTCACCCAGACAGGCATGCAGGCAAAACACCAAAGCACATAAAAATAAATGAATCTTTTTTAAAAACAATTCGAAGGTTCCTTTGACAAAGAAAAGTCTCGTCTTAATTTTTGTCTTCTCAAAATCTAGGTATGCAGTGTCAATGGCTAGAAGAATCGGAGCCAGAGTATATGCTCTTCCCGAAGACCTTGTGGAAGTAAAACCCAAGATGGTCATGACCGTGTTTGCCTGTTTGATGGGCCGGGGGATGAAGAGAGTGTAAAATAACCAATCTGAACAGAACCAAACTTACTCACAGGTGCATGATTAGCAAGTCAGCTATTCCCAGGGGAAGTGCTCATGGCTTAAGGAATTCTTGGTCATTTAAAGGACTTTTTATTTTCATTAACAAGACTAGCTCATCATGACAGCAACTTCGGGGAAAGACTTTTAGTAACAAGCAACTCCTCTTTCCCTTCGAGTGGGATCTGTTCAGCACACCTGAACATGCTCACAGCCGACCACATGCTCTCTCCTCCTAGAATGTTGCCCTTGACATTTCCTGTTGCTGTGTAATATCTCTCTGTATACCGTTTCACTCTTAGGGTGTCCGTCTCTTGAGACTTCTTAGACGGGCACATAGGAACAGTATCAGCTTGCCATTTTGCCTTCCTTGCTCAACCAGTTTTTGCTGGAGAACTGTGGGCAGACACCATGTGGATATGAGTGTCCTTTGCTTACTTTGTAGTGCTGAAAATCTGCTGAAGTAACTGACTGTGCAGAATGGACTAGAAGTTTTCTCATTCTTTTATTCTTAAAATCAGTATCTTTTTACAGTATTCTTTCTACATGATTATTTTTTGTACATTTAAGAATATTTTGATGACAGTCAACAAGTCTGCTGATTTGCTACTTTTTTTAAAGGGGCTTCAAGTCAGTAAAAAAAAAAGCATAAACTATAGGTGGAGGAAAATGGACCCTACAGTTGTATTCCCCCTTACACTCATGCTTAAATCAAATGAAATATTTGGTCTTCAATGAATCAGTTCAAGACATGCTTCTTTGTTTTGGAAACTTTATCACAAAACTGTGTTTCAATCTAAAATACTCTTAAATATGATGCTTTTGAGGAGAGAGTGAGAATTTAGATGGGGATTTGATAAACAAAGTATGCTAAGTGTACAATAGATTTTTTAATGTAACAAGGAGACTTGGTCACGCAAAAGGGAAAGTATGTATGTCAGACTCGATGTTCTCTTCCTTTGTCAAGCTTTTTTTTGCTATAGTTCTCAAGATCATTATGTTAATCTAACTCTGAAAAGTGATGTAATCTGGTAGCAACATAGTAGTCCAAATAAAGGCATTTGCATAATAATTAGTCTCTCAGGTTTTTTATTTTTTTTAAGGTTTGCTTTTATTCCTATTGTATGTTGGGTAGAGGGGTGCCTATGGCCTACAGAGAGGGCATTGGTTCCCCTGGATCTGGAGTTTAAGGCTGTGGCGATCTGCATGATGAGGGTGCTGGCCACCAAACTTGGGTCCTCTGAAAGAGCAGCCTGCCCTCTTAATTGCTGAGCTAATTGTCCAGCTCACTGTTTTGTTTTGAGATAGGTCTCCCTGTGTAGCTCGGGATGGTTTTGGACTTGGGTCTTTCCACTTCAATTTGTTTAGTGCCAGTTTTTCAGGTATGTCTGCCCTGAGTCTCCTCTTGGTGCTTCTGCCCCATAGTGATATGTCAGTGTTGACCTACATTGCCTCTTTGTCTGTTACGTTCTATCTAATCATTTGTATTAGATTTGAGTTTGAGGGCTGAATTAGAGGTATGCAACTAAGGAGAGTACAAATAAATTGTAAGTGTAATGTTTTCCTCTGATTTACCTGATTTCCTTGGGTGAGGGCACATAGGAGAGATCATAACATTCAAAAGGTGCTGGGTTCGATCCCCATTGCCCTATAAAGTATTTTATCCACTGCCACCTTTTCCCTCCCTCTTTGTCTTTCATCTCTAATGTACAGACCTTGAAGTGGGAGAATCTGACTGGCCAGGGATGAGAAATGACTAAGTCAGGCTTTCTTAGCCTCTTTACAGTTGTCACTTGGGGCGGGGGATAATTCCCTCTGAGAGGTGGTAAGACGAGCCATCCTGAGCACTACAGGGCATATAGGAGCATCATGTATCCTCTGTCTACTGGATACTGGATACTGGATACCAAGGCCATGCTTCTGGTTGTGTCCACCAAAAATATCTCTGGCCATAGCCTATTGTCCCCTGGGATAAAAAATGAACCTTAACTGACAAGTACAGGGTTAGGATGCCCTTTTAAGGTTTTGCGTGATTAATAACATGAAGTCCATGTTATTTACCAGATGCAAGAACAGACCACAAAATACAACAAAACCCACTTTGAGAGTTTTATTAAGGGGGGTTGGAAAGATGGGCAAGTGAGCAAGCCTGTCAGAGAGGAAATGTTCAGAAGAAGTGAGGGGATGGGTGGAGTCTGCTTTTAAGGATCACCTTGCCTGTGCGTATAGAGACTTAAGTAGCCATACCAGGAATGTGCATAGATTATGTGGCCAAGCTGCACATGGATTACGTAGGATCCAAGGTCCTGGAGTGACTAAATGTTTTGGCTGAATGCTGACAGTGCATGCACAGTCATGGAACTCCAGAAGTGACTAGGAGGGTGTCGGGAATGATGTCATTCCACCCTTTTGTTCTTATCAAAAGAAAGGGGTTTGGGGTACTGAGTGAACAGGAGTGGGCGTGACAAGTCTCTCAAGACTGCTTCCAGATGACTTGGTGGGTGTCAGTTATTTGGGGAGGGGGGAGCTTTTCCCAAGGTAGCCTGTCGTCCTAAGGTACCTGTTTGTCTTCGCTGCTGTTTGAGCTCTGTGAAATCATCCAGCGCTGCTTGGATCTCACAGTTTGGACCCGACAAGATGCTGGCAAGGCAGAAGATGAAGTTTAGAATTTTTTTTTTTTTAGATCCTGGTACTTGGGAGAAAGGGGAGATGAGGGGGGTTCCCTGAGGGGTCCCAGGATGAGAGAGGGGGTCCCAGGACCAGGGAAAGGTTGAATGATACTTATCTGGAGTGAATCTGACCTGTCCAGGTGGGTCCAAGCTCTCTCTCTCTGGAGCTCAGAAGAATTTTTAAGTTTATGAAAGAGACAAATTTTGGACATATTAAGAAGCACCAAAGGGAAATTTAAAATCCTGAGCTTGTACCTATGATATTATACTCTTTAGTACTCTGTTATCAGAACTGTATTGGTTAGTATTAAAATTATGGAGTCATATAGCAGAGAGAGAAAAAGAAATCTGGAACATGCTTTACTTTTTCCATTATTACCAATTAGGCTTCCCTATCTTCACCTGAGACAAACCTTATTGTGTATCAGGCACCTGTTTCCTTTCATTATGGTTGTATCATTTTAGCATCCAAGAGACACAGGTGATTGATTGCTGAGGGCAGTCAAGAATAATAAATTGTTATATTAAAGTCTGTATTATGAGTCTCCCTTTTGAGTGATATATTGGAATTGTGTAATGAAAGAGGAAGAGTTGGATGTATAAGAACCCATTTTCTTTTGTCTGAGAGAGTTCTGCCAGTGAGAAAGGGACATGCACCATAATCAGTCCATCCACCCAAGGTCCTCTCAAAAAGGGAGGAGAGTCACCCAGTTGGTTTGAATAGAGTGGTGTTCGTTAGTAGCTCAAGAATTAGTGACAGGGAGGAGGAAAAGTGGGAGCCAGAGTCGGGCAGTGGGAGTGGCCTTGTACCAGAGAGGAGGAAAGGGCTGGAGGAGCTGAAGGAACAGTCATTTGAGAAGAGGAAGGAGCAGGAGGTAGGAAGGGGGTGTTCATTAGCGGGGTGTAGAGTAGTAATGAGGGGTTCCTCTGATTCGGGTTGCATAGCTAGGAGCACATGGGCAGGTGAATAGGAAGCAAGGGGAGAGGGTTTGGAGCTAAGATTTTTTTTAAAAGGCTTGGATATAAGATAAGACGTTCCATCTGCCCATTTGCTGACAGAAGTAAGATAGCTCCCTTAAGAATATCGGGGTCCCTAAGAGGGGTGCATGGATGGCACTGTGAAGGGGAAATAGACAAGATCTCCATGAGTAAATTGGGGGTGGGGGAGCAATAGAGGGTAGGGGTGGGAGATGAGAATATAAGGGAACAGGATGGTCGAGCTGGATAGGGGATGGAGCGGGAGAGCAATGAAAGAGATATCTTGATAGAGGGAGACATTATGGGGTAAGGGAGAAACCTGGTGCTAGGGAAGTTCCCAGGAATCCACAAGGATGACCCCAGCTTAGACAACTAACAATAGTGGAGAAGGTGCCTGAACTGGCCTACCCTAGTAATCAGATTGGTGAATACCCTAACTGTTACCATAGAGCCTTCATCCAGGAACTGATGGAAGCAGATACAGAGATCCACAGCCAAGCACCAGGCTGAGTCCCGGGAACCAGTTGAAGAGAGAGAAGAGGGATTCTATGAGCAAGGGGCATCAATATCATGATGAGGAAACCTACAGAGACAACCAAACCAAACTAGTGGGAACTCATGAACTTCAGACCAACACCCATGGAGCCTCCACGGGACTGGACTAGGCCCTCTGCATAAGTGAGACAGTTGTGTAGCGTGATCTGCTTAAGGGGCCTCCTGGCAGTAGGATCAGGATCCATCCCTGGTGCATGAGCTGACTTTTTGGAGCCCACTACCTATGGTGGGACACCTTGCACAGAGTGGGTTCCATCACAGTCAGGTCTACATGGTGAAAACCAGTCTTGAAAAACCAAAAAGGTGGGGGGGATGTGAGCGCTATGTAGTCTTAATCCCAAAGATGGGAGGAGAAAGACCACCAACCCAAGTTATCATTGCCAAATTAATTAAAAGCAAACAATTAATTAAAGCAAGCTTTTTTATTTGTGTACACAGGCTGCCTTCCCATAAATTGGAGGTTAAGAGGTCAACATTGGATATGAGGAAGACAAAATTTTTGTAGCTTGGGGTAGGGAGTTTCCAAAAGGGGGATTTGGTGGGCAAAGTAGGTGGGGTTACAGGAACAGAAAAATAAGCATAAAAAGTTAATCATAACAACTTCTTGAAACAAAGACATCATTGCAAGATGGGCATAAAAAGGGAGTTATAACAAGAGATAGTCATTAATAATCTTTCAAAATAAAAGCATGGCTGCCTTTTCCTGGAACAGGCCATATAGAATCATCTGTAGTGAAGGTTACAGGTGAGATATAGCCCAATCCTTGAGAAACAAAGGTTTCATCATAAATAGGAATGAACACAGTTTGTGTTTATTATATGATGATCTTTAAGCCTACGATGGAGTCAGGCTGATTCATCACTAGCCCAGGCTATCCTCACATTTACTATGTAGCCAAGGATGATTGCAAATTTCTGATCTTCCTAACTCTACCCCCTATGTGCTGGGGTTATATTCATGCACCACCATGCTTGATTTTTGCAGAGCTGGGAATCAAACCCAGGACTTCCTGCATACTTGGTAAGCACTCTACCAAATGAACTCTCTCTCTCTCTACAAAAGCTGTTTTTGCATTGACAGAGGAACATCCAGCTTGAACATTGTACTCAATTGTAATTTCTAGCTGGCTATAGACTGCTGTGGAACAATCTCTGTACACTATAAATATGTATTGCTCTCATTGTCAGTAAAAATGCTGATTGGGTAATGGGATAAATCCACAGAGTCTATTTGATGGTCAAATGAATTTGTTTGGGGGTTAACTCACAATCAGAATAAAGGAGTTGGTGGCAGAATCCTTAGGGGTGGGGCACAGTCCAACATGGTTCTCTGGAGAGCTATGCCTTGATCTTGGTACCAGCATCCAAGACCATGAGGTCACAAAGAGAGAGCGTGCATACATATATCCCAGGTCTTAAGAGTCTCTGGCAGCCACATCCAGGGGCAGGTACCTAGCACTTACCTGTTGCCTCACTAGGAGCGGTGCTCCAGGGCATGACACAAACAACCACCCCTACATCTCCCCCTTTTGTCTAAGGAAGAACTTTCTAACCTAACACAAAAGTATATACAATAGGAATAATTATCAAGGAGAAATAAAGAGTAATGACATAAACAAAAGGAACTACAACCAACAAGATCAACATCAAACAAGAGACACATACTAACATCCAGAGAAGTCTGGAGCATAGGAAAATGACATGTTACTGAGATCATTCCAAAAGGTATACTATCCTGAAGAATCTAAATCTAATACTTAATGTGTTCTGGCTAAGATACGAGAAGATTGTAACTGTAACTGTTACTTAAGGAAATTGGAGATGGATGCAAGCAACATTCAGGAGACTTGCGAAAGAAAGTAGACAGAGACAGCTGGCAGCCTGGACAGTCACCTAAAGTTTCTCAGCATTGTTGGTGCATCCAAATTGGCTACAGGCCTAGAGTATCTGACAGACCATTTTCAGAAGGAGGAATTTTGAAAGAAAATCTTATCCTGTCTTGAAAAAGTTCAGTAGTCGCTTTTCCTTGTGTCCCGCTTGTCCAGAAAGAACAGCATTCATACTGTCAGCAGTCGAGGCAAGGGCAGTTCTTTGCCCAGTAGGCCATTTTGTGCCAAGAAGAAGACAAACTTTCAAACGGAAATGTCTTAGAAGCCCAACATTCTTTAGGAATCATATCAGTGCTGCCAAGAGCAATCATGTCTCACATCAACAGAATTCTAAGTTATTTAAATGCCATATTCTCTAGGTCTATGAAGTGTTTGAAGATTACCTGTCCATCTGACATATGTTTCTGTAAATCTGGATAACCTAACTAACATAACTATAGAGATGACAAGCATGGGTGACTATAAATCTGTAAGTCTTGTCTACCTAAATAACCTAAGGACTAAGGCTTCATATAAACTCAGAAGCTATACGGGACCCAGTGGGGACAGAGGGGCATAGGCTGTGGCTAGTAGCTCAAAATAGGGAAATGATGGCCGAGGGTGTATGCCTTAATACCAGCACTTGGAAGGGAGACAGAGGCAGGTAGACCTCTTGAGTGCTGGGCCAGCCTGTTCTCCAGAGCCAGTTCTGGGACATACAGAGAAATCCTGTCTCAAACAACAAGCAAACAACAAAAAAGATTTCTTATCAAATTTATCTGATGAATATGAAATGTCAAATATTTAAATTGAAGTCATGAGACACTGTGGAGGTGGTTCAGTGAATAAGAGCACTTGCTGAACAAGCATGAGAACCGGAGTTCAATCCCAGCAGGCAAAGAAAAAGGCAGGTGAGACCACATGCCCATAACTTCAATGTTTTTGGAGTGGAGACAGGAGCATTCCTGAGGCTAGCTCCAGGATTAATGAGAGGCCCTGTATGACAGTAATAAGGCAGAGAGTGATGAAGTAGAAAACCTGATTCCTCCTTGTGGTAGTTTGAATGTATTTGGACCCAATTAGCTCACAGGGAGTGACACTCTTCAGTGATGTGGACTGGTTGGAGGAAGTGTGGTCTTGTTGGAGGAGACTAGATTAACACACACCATTAATCCAGACCTTGAGGCTAGAGGGCACCCCTTTAGTCTGGGCCACACCTGCTGTTGGAAGTGTGTTGCTGTGGGGGCGGCCTTTGAGGGCGTTTTCTCAAGCTTTACTCCGTGTGACAGTCAGTTGATTTCCTCTCCACTACAAGATGCAGCACTCTCAGCTCCAGCACCATGTCTCCTGCATGGTGCTATGCTCCCTGCCATGATGATAATTGACTGCACCACTGAAACTGTGAGTTCCCTCAATTAAATGTTTTATTTACAAGAGTTGCCGTGGTGATGGTGTCTCTTCACAGAAATAAAAACCCTAACTAACACACTCCTCCAGACTCTGTGTGCACACATGTGCATATGCACATACCACACATATACATGCCAACAAAAGGGAAAAAGTGAGTATCATGAGTCATAGATTCCATCAGTATTTGTTTTTCTTTGATATCACTTTTGGATTTGTGGAATTTTTATAATGACCATGTAACACATTTTAATCATAAATATAAAGAACAATGTTTTTTAAGATTTACTATTTTTCCTTTTTTTAAAGAATATACATATATATTATATATATATGGTGTTCTGCCTGCATGTATTCCTGAAGGCCAGAAGAGGGCACCAGATCTTGTTACAAATGGTTGTGAGCCACTAAGTGGTTGCTGGGAACTGAACTCAGGACCTCTGGAAGAGCTGCTAATGCTCTTAACTACTGAGCCGTCTCTCCAGCCCTACTATTACTATTTTTATTATGTGTATACATAGATGGAGGGGAATGTGGCTATGTGACACATGTGCAGTGCCCTCCGAGCCTGAAAGAGGGCATCAGATGCCCTGGAGCTGGAGTTAGGGGTGGTTGTGAGCTGCCCAACCTGGTGTGCTGGGAATCAAATGCAGGACCTTTAAAAAGGAGCAAGTGTTTACAGAGATCCACAGCCAGGCACCAGGCTGAGCTCTGGGAATCCAATTGATGAGAGAGAGGAGAGATTCTTCAGGCGAAGGATGTTGAGATCATGATGGGAGGACATGCAGAGATGACCAGCCACACTAGTGGAAGCCCATGAACTGTGGACTGGTGGCTGTGGAGCCCCCATGGGACTGGAACAGGCCCTCTGGATATGGAAGATGGTTGTTTGGCTCGAACTGTTTGGGGGCCACCCAGGCAGGAGGATCGGGATCTGTCCCTGGTCTATGGGCAGGCTTCTGGAATCTGGTGCCTGAGGTGTGACGCCTTGCACAGCCTTGGTGCAGTGGGAACGGGCTTGGACCTGCCTAGGATCAGTGTGCTGGGCTCTGCTGACTGACCATGGGAGACCTTGATTTGGGGGATGTGGGCATGTAGGGTGGCTTGGGAAAGAGGGCTGGGGGGTGGAAGGAGGGAGGAGGGGGGATCTGTGGATAGTATGTGGAGTGAGTAGAAAATTTCTTAATAAAGAAAAATGAAAAAAAAGGAGCAAGCATTTATAAGTGCTAAGCCATCTCTCTTGTCCCAAGAAGTATGTTTTACTATATATATTTATTTATTTTACGTTCACAAATATTTTACCTGCATTTTTGTATGTGTGGCCACTATATTGCTTGTACACTTGGAAGTCAAAAGAGGGCACTGGATCCTCTGAACGTAGAGCTACAAATGGCTGTAATCCACCATGTGGGTTGGAAAACTGAACCTCTGTTTGGAGAATGGGTCCAAGTGCCTCTGCCTCTAGGGTGCTGGGATCAAAGGCACATGCCACCAAGCCCTGCCAATATGTTTGTTGTTTTTTTCCCTTTCAAGACAGGGTTTCTCTGTGTAGCCCTAGCTGTGCTGGAACTTTCTCTGTAGACCAGGCTGACCTAGAACTCACAGGGATCTGCCTGCCTCTGCCTCCAGAGTGCTGGGGTTAAAGGCTTGCACTACCACCAACTGGCTCAGTTCCCTTTTCAATTATACCATATTGTTTTGTTTTTTTTTTTTATGAATACTTTCCCTCTATCACGTGATGAGGAAACAACCTTCTGGAATGTTCCAGTGGAGGATGAACAAGTGGAGAACTGACTTCTCATATATGTGAAAGAGGAAACGGAGGGTAGGAAAAATGAACAATTTCTAGAAAAGAAATGATAAAACCAGACATGGCAGCTCATGTCTATAATCCAAGCACTTGAGAGACTCAGGCAGGAATGTGAGTTTGAGGCCAATATGGGCCACAGAGACAGTTTCCAGACAACTGATATTAAGTGTCTTCAAAGGCCCTGTTTCAACTCACTTCACCTTCCTTAAAAAAAAGGAAAAAAAAATGACAAAATATTGTAGACAAACACAGTCAGCTTGTGTGGCATTCATTGCAGACATTTACTACTTTTCATGTGAATGGGGTAACAGACCAATTTAAACAATAAATGCTAGTGTGTATCTACCATGTCAAGATACAACCTTTACTTTTTACATACACCCTCCAAATGTAAGCTATCTTGAGGAGAGAACTTGATCATTTCTAAGGTGCAGACTGTCTAATGGAAAATTTAAGTATGCATGAATACTTCTTCAAGAGCATGTAGGAAGATTTTAATTTCCATCTTTAGAACAAATATTTGTTGAAATTTATACAAATATACAGATTATTAAAAGTCATTATGAGATGGTGATGATACATACCTTTAGTCCCAGCACTCGGAGGCAGAGGTGGCATCTATCTGTGAGTTCAAGGCAATACTGGTCTATAGAGTGAGTTCCAAGACAACCAAGGCTACCAAAGAATCCCTGTCTCTAAAAGAAAAAAAATAGAAAAGGAAAATGAAAAAGGTCATTATTATTATTATTTTCTTGTGATGTTGGGAACCAAACCAAGAGCTCACCCCATGCAGCAATATCTGCTTGGAAAGAAATATGATGAACTCGATTATTATCACAATCATAAAACGATCTCTTCCAAACCGTTTTGCTTGTGTGTACAAAGCACATATTTGAGGAACAAATGGCTGGCTCCTTTCCACACATGAAAATAATTTTATGTCTTCTCAGATGAGACTCATGGAGTTATCTAAGCTAAAATATGAATGCTCCAAAAAATACGCATGAGGGTCTGTTTTCCCCCTCTTACTGACAAGAATTTGTCTCTCACAGCACCTAATGTGACATGATACAAAATGTATCTTGCAGATTATCTGCTCCAAGTTCTGTGCACTTTTGTTTTCTTTCTTTTTCTATATCTAGGCTTGAGCTCAGAAATGGGCTTTGAATATTTCACTTCCCTTCAGTGAATAGCATGATATTTATATTTAATAGTATACAATTAATAATACAGTTCAAGTAAATCACTAAATAATAACATATCAAACAAATAAAGTACTCATTTCTTCTCCTAGAGACAGGATCTTGCTCCCTTTCAGCTGAGGAGTTGGTGAGGTGAGAGGTGGCTGTGGCTTGTTCCTTTGTCTCCCTGATCTTCCAGCATTTACCCCAATAGATGGCTCTGGGTTTTTATTAAGACCAATTAGGATTCATGCTACATCCGGCGTCGAACTTGTGGGGTATGAATTCACAAAAAAAGCTACTTGCCTGTGTCATTCCACCCACAAGCCCAGACCAGAGCTCCAGAACGCTGGAGTCATTACTTCACTGGATAAGTTTCTATTACAGCCTCTGTACAGAAAACTTCATACACAGGCGTTTGGGTTCCAAATGCCCCACGAGTTAGCAGGAGTTAGGTGCTTTTGCATGTTCCCCTGTACAGACAGCTGGCTGTTTGGATTCTTCTCTCCAGGTGGGTTGTTTGCTCTCCCTGGGTTGATTTCTGCAGTAAATAGAATTATACCAAATTCAGAAGCCGGACAAATAATAATAGAATCTCTGGCTTTTGAAAATGCTAATGCACCTTGTGAAAGGGTAATTAGGCCATTAAAGGCAAGATCAGCACCTTTGGAGGAATGGATCCGAGATACCATCAATATTGAATCTCATAACCATGATGATGCTTTGATTGGAGAAATGATTTCCAGAGGCTTGAAGAAAAATCAAAATCTCAGGTGTTTTAATTGTGGCGAACAAGTTCACCTAATAAGGGATTATAAACAGGGCATTCCTAGAAACAATTTTTTTTTAAGAATAATCCCAACAGAAGTGCAGTGGAGTGTGCAGAAGGTGTGGTGAAGGCCAACATTGGACCAATGAATGCAGATCAACATGGGACAGAAGAGGTGATAGTTCATAAAAAAGTTTGACAACTCATCTAAACTAACTTATAAAGCTAACAAATACTTTTCATTTGATCAGATATAACTGATATAGTTTGCCAAAAGGTAAACTACCCAAAGTCCAGGTTGGGGGGTGGTATTTTTATATTTCCAGGAAAATAAAAACAACCAACTTGAGGAATTTAAAGACCTTTGGACAAATGAGCATCCAAAGAAAAAGTGACAACTACCCAGAAAAAAATCACCAAGGAATGGAATAATCTGGCCGAATGCAATCACTGAAGTCTCCAAAAAGATGATGGAACCCAGCAAGGATGACCCACCAGGAATATGGTAATGCCATTAAACTGAAAAACACCACCCAAAGATTGGCATTGGACTACAACTGCTCAGGACAATTTCGAGGTGACTAGCTGAGATGTTCCAGCCTCACACACTACTCTAGCCAGGTCTTGAGACAAGCCCTGCACATTCCCATTACACAGAGACTGGACAACAAATAACACAGCTACTTCTCCCAAGACTGGACAATGAAGCCAAGTTTTTCTTTTCAAGATCCACTAAAGATGCTGTCACCACCAGACAGCAGGAAGTGCTTTTAAGAACACAATACGGACATTCCAAAGATGTAGGGTGGGTGGTTTTGGTAATTCAGTGGGTTATGGATATTTGTCATTGTTTACACGGGTTGGTTACAAGTTCTTATTAATAATTATTAGGAAAAACATAAACAAAAGAGATTAGATTTAGGGTTCTTGCATTGAAGAAAAAGAAAAAAAAGACGGTGATATAGAAATGATGAGATAAAAGTGTAGATTATTGAATCTGCTCTGAAAAGAAAATAAAGGGAGATATAGATATGATAGAATAAGGGTAGATTACTAAATCTACTTCTAAACCAAAAAAAGCAGCTACTAGTTTTAAATATTTTACATTGAAATGGATCTTTGTATATTGATACAAAGGTGAGATTACTTTTGTTAGAATGCATTTTACATATATTTCTACTCTTGTTCAAGGTATTGCACCTATACAACTCATTTAACAATATAATGCAAATTTCAAGTCCTTGAAAGTTATTAATACCAACTAATTACGATATAAAAAGTGCAAGTTAGCAGTTAGCCATTACAATCAAACTTGTTGTCATATTAGGTATGTTTTCAAGGTCAAACAGACATATGTTTTAGATAGGTCATCTTCAAACACTTCAGAGTTCCACAGAATATGGCATTTAATAATATAAGTTTTCTTTTTTTATTTTTTTTAATTTGTTTTAATTTATTTTGCAATACAATTCAGTTCTACATATCAGTCACGGATTCCCTTGTTCTCCCCCCTCCCGTCCCCCTCACCTTCCCCCCAACACCCCCCCCATTCCCATCTCCTCCAGGGCAAAGCCTTCCCCACAGACTGAGGTCAACCTGGTAGACTCAGTCCAGGTAGGTCTAGTGCCCTCCTCCCAGGCCGAGCCAAACAGTCCTGCATAGGCCCCAAGTTTCAAACAGCCAACTCATGCAATGAGCACAAGATCTGGTCCCACTGCCTGGATGCCTCCCAAACAGATCAAGCCAATCAACTGTATCACCCACTCGGAGGGCCTGATCCAGTGGGGACCCCTCAGCCATTGGTTCATAGTTCATGTGTTTCCATTCATTTGGCTATTTGTCCCTGTGCTTTATCCAACCTTGGTCTCAACAATTCTCGCTCATATAAACCCTCCTCATTCTTGCTAATTGGACTCCCAGAGATCTACCCGGGGCCTAGTCATGGATCTCTGCATCCAGATCCCTCAGTAGTTGGATGAGGTTTCTAGCACAACAATTAGTGTGTTTGGCCATCCCATCACCAGAGTAGGTCAGTTCGGGCTGTCTCTCGACCACTGCCAGCAGTCTGTTGTGTGGGTATCTTTGTGGATTTCTGTGGGCCTCTCTAGCACTTTGCTTCTTCCTACTCTCATGTGGTCTTCATTTACCATGGTCTCCTATTCCTTGTTCTCCCTCTCTGTTGGTGATCCAGCTGGGATCTCCCACTCCCCCAAGCTCTCTTTCCCTCAACCCTCGCCTTTCATTACCCCCACTCATGTCCAGGCTGTTCATGTAGATCTCATTCCATTTCTCTGTCATTGGGCAATCCCTGTGTCTTTCTTGGGGTCCTGTTTTCCAGGTAGCCTCCCTGGTGATGTGAGTAGCAGACAAGTCATCCTTGTTTCATGTCTAGTATCCTGCTATGAGTGAGTACATACCATGTTTGTCTTTCTGAGTCTGGGTTACCTCACTCAGGATGATTTTTTCTAGATCCATCCATTTGTCTGCAAACCTCATGATGCCATTGTTTTTCTCTGCTGAGTAGTATTCCATTGTGTATATGTACCACATTTTATTTATCCATTCTTCAGTTGAAGGGCATCTGGGTTGTTTCCATGTTCTGGCTATTAAAAACAATGCTGATATGAACATAGCTGAATAAGTGCTCTTATGGTGTGGTTGAGCATTTCTTGGGTATATGCTCAAGGGTGGTATAGCTGGATCCTGGGGGAGATGGATTCCCAATTTTCTAAGAAAGCGCCATATTGATTTCCAAAGTGGTTGTACAAGCTTGCATTCCCACCAGCAGTGGAAGAGAGTTCCCCTAGCTCCACATCCTCTCCAGCATAAGGTGTCTTCAGTGTTTTTGATCTTAGACATTCTGACAGGCGTAAGGTGGTATCTCAGAGTTGTTTTGATTTGCATTTCCCTGATGATTAGGGATGTTGAGCAATTCCTTAAATGTCTTTCAGCCATTTGAGTTTCCTCTGTTGAGAATTCTCTGTTTAGTTCTATAGCCCATTTCTTAATTGGACTGTTGGGCATTTTGATGTCTAATTTCTTGAATTCCTTATATATTCTGGATATCAGTCCTCTGTCAGATGTGGGGTTGGTGAAGATCTTTTCCCATTCTGTAGGCTGTCGCTTTGCCTTGTTGACCGTATCCTTTGCTCTACAAAAGCTTCTCAGTTTCAAGAGGTCCCATTGATTGATTGTTTCTCTCAGAGTCTGTGCTACTGGTGTTCTATTTAGGAAGTAGTCTCCTATGCCAATGCGTTCAAGACTACTTCCTACTTTCTCTTCTAGCAGGTTCAGAGTAGCTGGATTTATGTTGAGGTCCTTGATCCACTTGGACTTAAGTTTTGTGCACGGTGATAGATATGGATCTATTTGCAGCCTTCTACATGTTGATATCCAGTTTTGCCAGCACCATTTGTTGAAGATGCTTTCTTTTTTCCATTGTGCACTTTTGGCTTCTTTGTCAAAAATTATATGTTCATAGGTGTGCGGATTAATGTCAGGGTCTTCAATTCGATTCCATTGGTCCACATGTCGGTTTTCATGCCAGTACCAAGCTGTTTTTATTACTGTAGCTCTATAGTAGAGCTTGAAGTCAGGGATCGTGATGCCTCCAGAAGTTGTGTTATTGTACAGGATTCCTTTGGCTATCCTGGGTTTTTTGTTTTTCCATATGAATTTGAGTATTATTCTTTTCAGGTCTGTGAAGAATTGTATTGGTATTTTGATGGGGATTGCATTGAATCTGTAGATTGCTTTTGGTAAGATTGCCATTTTTACTATGTTAGTCCTGCCTAATCATGAGCATGGGAGATCTTTCCATTTTCTGACATCTTCTTCAATTTCTTTTTTCAGGGACTTAAAGTTCTTGTCATATAGGTCCTTCACTTGCTTGGTTAGTGTTACCCCAAGGTATTTTATGTCATTTGTGGCTATAGTAAAGGGTGATGTATCTCTGATTTCCTTCTCCGCTTCTTTGTCCATTGTATATAGGAGGGCTACTGATTTTTTTGAGTTGATCTTGTATCCTGCTATGTTGCTGAAGGTGTTTATAAGCTGTATCAGTTCCTTGGTGGAATCTT
The DNA here is from genome assembly GCF_007827085.1 of Peromyscus californicus insignis. NCBI lineage: Eukaryota > Metazoa > Chordata > Mammalia > Rodentia > Cricetidae > Peromyscus > Peromyscus californicus. The sequence continues at coordinate 96,977,541 of NW_026294391.1, forward strand.
TGGGGTCGCTCAAGTATACTATCATGTCATCTGCAAATAGGGAACGCTTGACTTCTTCCTTTCCTATTTGTATCCCCTTAATCTCCTTATGTTGTCTTATTGCTCTGGCTAGAACTTCAAGTACTATATTGAATAAGTATGGGGAGAGTGGACAGCCTTGCCTCGTTCCTGATTTTAGTGGAATTGCTTTGAGTTTCTCTCCATTTAATTTGATGTTGGCTGTTGGCTTGCTGTAAATTGCCTTTATTATGTTTACGTATGTTCCCTGTATTCCTGATCGCTCCAATACCTTTATCATGAAGGGGTGTTGGATTTTGTCAAATGCCTTTTCTGCATCCAGTGAGATGATCATATGGTTTTTTTCTTTGAGTTTGTTTATATGGTGTATTACATTGATGGACTTTCCTATGTTGAACCACCCTTGCATCCCTGGAATGAATCCTACTTGATCATGGTGGATAATTGTTTTGATGTGTTCTTGGAGTCTGTTTGCCAGTATTTTATTGAGTATTTTTGCATCAATGTTCATGAGGGAGATCGGTCTGTAGTTCTCTTTCTTTGTTGTATCCTTGTTTGGTTTAGGAATCAGGGTAATTGTAGCCTCATAGAAGGAGTTTGGTAATGTTCCTTCTGTTTCTATTGTGTGGAACAATTTAGAGAGTATTGGTATTAACTCTTCTTTGAAGATCTGGTAGAATTCTGCGATGAAACCATCTGGACCTGGACTTTTTTTTGGTTGGGAGACTTTTAATGACTGTTTCTATTTTGTTAGGGGTTATTGGACTATTAAAATAGTTTATCTGGTCTTGATTTAACTTAGGTATGTGGTACCTATCCAGAAAGTTATCTATTTCTTTTTGGTTTTCCAGTTTTGTGGAGTAGAGGTTTTTGAAATATGACCTGATGATTCTCTGGATTTCCTCAATGTCTGTTGTTATGTCCCTCTTTTCATTTCTGATTTTGTTGATTTGGATGCTCTCTCTGTGTCTTTTGGTTAGTTTGGATAAGGGCTTGTCTATCTTGTTGATTTTTTCAAAGAACCAACTCTTTGTTTCATTAATTTTTTGTATTGTTCTCTTTGTTTCTATTGTATTGATTTCAGCTCTCACTTTGATAATTTCCTGGCGTCTATTTTTCCTGGGAGACTTTGCTTCTTCTTTTTCTAGAGCTTTCAGGTGTGCTGTTAAGTCACTAGTGTGAGATTTCTCCAACTTATTTATGTGGGCATTTAGTGCTATGAATTTCCCTCTTAGTACTTCTTTCATAGTGTCCCATAGGTTTGGATATGTGGTGTCTTCATTTTCGTTGATCTCTAGGAAGTCTTTAATTTCTTCATTTCTTCCTTAACCCATTGGTGATTCAGTTGAGTATTATTCAGTTTCCATGAGATTGTAGGTTTTCTGTAGTTTTTGTTGTTTTTGAAATCCAACTTTAGACCATGGTGGTCTGATAGAACACAGGAGGTTATTCCACTTGTTTTGTAACTGTTGAGATTTGTTTTGTGGCCAAGTATGTGGTCAATTTTAGAGAAGGCTCCATGGGATGCTGAGAAGAAGGTATATTCTTTTTTGTTAGGATGGAAAGTTCTGTAGATATCGATTAAGTCCATTTGAGTCATGACATCAGTTAAGTCCTTTATTTCTCTGTTAAGTTTCGATTTGGGAGATCTGTCCAGTGGTGAAAGTGGGGTGTTGAGGTCTCCCACTATTTATGTGTGGGGTTTTATATGTGATTTAAGCTTTAGTAATGTTTCTTTTACATATGTGGGTGCCCTTGTGTTTGGGGCATAAATATTCAGAATTGAGACTTCATCTTGGTGGATCTTTCCTGTGATGAGTATGTAATGCCCTTCTTGATCTCTTTTGATTGATTTTAGTTTGAAGTCTATTTTGCTGGATATCAGGATGGCTACACCCGCTTGTTTCTTAAGACCGTTTGATTGGAAAGTCTTTTCCCAGCCTTTTATTTTTAGGTAGTATCTATCTTTGAATTTGAGATGTGTTTCTTGTATGCAGCAGAAAGATGGGTCCTGCTTTCGTATCCATTCTGTAAGCCTATGTCTTTTTATAGGTGAACTAAGTCCATTGATATTGAGGGGAATTAATGACCAGTGATTGTTCATTCCTGTTATTTTTTGGTGGTGATGTGTGGGTACTTCTATACGTTGGGGTTTACTGCTGTGGCTTTATCTGTTGCCTGTGTTTTCGAGGGTGTATCTGACTTCCTTAGGTTGGAATTTTCCTTCTAGTGCTTTCTGTAGGGCTGGGTTTGTGGATAAGTATTGTTTAAATCTGGCTTTGTCATGGAATGTCTTGTTCACTCCATCTGTGGTGATTGAAAGTTTTGCTGGGTATATTAGTCTAGGCTGACATCCATGGTCTCTTAGTGTCTGCATTACATCTGTCCAGGTTCTTCTGGCTTTCAAAGTCTCCATTGAGAAATCGGGTGTTATTCTGATGGGTTTGCCTTTATATGTCACTTGGCCTTTTTCCTTTGCTGCTCTTAATATTCTTTCTTTATTCTGTACGTTTAGTTGTTTAACTATTATGTGGCGAGGGGACTTTTTTTGGGGGTCTAGTCTGTTTGGTGTTCTATAAGCTTCTTGTATCTTCATAGGCATTTCCTTCTTTAAGTTGGGAAAGTTTTCTTCTATGATCTTGTTGAATATATTTTCTGTGCCCTTGAGTTGGTATTCTTCTCCTTCTTCGACCCCTATTATTCTTAGGTTTGGTCTTTTCATGGTGTCCCAAATTTCTTGGACATTTTGGTTCATGACTTTGTTGGCTTTAGTGTTTTCTTTGATTGATGAATGTATTTCTTCTACTGTATCTTCAACGCTAGAGATCCTCTCTTCCATCTCTTGCATTCTGTTGATTATACTTGCATCTGAAGTTCTCAATCATTTACTCAGATTTTCTATTTCCAGCATTCCCTCTGTTTGTGTCTTCTTCATTTTTTCTATTTCCCTTTTCAGGTCTTGGACTGTTTCCTTCATTTGTTTCATTGATTTTTCTTGATTTTCTCTCAGTATTTTATTGTTTTCTTCCAGGACTTTATTGATTTCTTCTAATTTGTTTGCCCTTTCCTGTAGTTGTTTACAGCGTTCTTCACATTTTTTTTGTCTTTTCCTCTACACAAGCCTCTAGCTTCTTCATGATGTCATTCATAAGGCTGTTTTCTTCTGCTTCTTCCAATTTCTGATGTTCAGGTCTAGGTGTTGGAGGAGGGCTAGGGCCTGGTGATGCTGTATTGCTATTCATTTTGTTGTATATGTTTCTGCCTTGACGTCTGCCCATCTCCTTGTGGTTCGTTCTTGGCCTTATCCGCACACTTGGTTCAGACAGACCAGTGTTCCAAAAAGGAAGTCCGGAGCAAGATGGGAGCTGGGGACTGGCCTCTAAGTCTCAGGAAGAGGCTTGGGGATCAGGCGGATGGGCGTGGGGGCAGGGCGTGGAGACTGCAGGGTCTGCCAGGGGTCTTGGAGAAGGGGATCCTTCCCGGTGGGGCTAGCAGGGAACCTGCCCGGTGGCCAGAACCTGGGGCCAAGTTGGGCAGGTCTTCCCTGGACTGGCTGGTGCCCAGTGATGGGGTCTGGGACAAGGAAGGGCACTCACCTGTGTTCCAAAAGGAAAGTCTTGGGCAAGATGGGAGCTGGGGGCCGGCCTCTAAGTCTCAGGAAGAGGCTTGGGGATCAGGCGGATGGGCGTGGGGGCAGGGCGTGGAGACTGCAGGGTCTGCCAGGGGTCTTGGAGAAGGGGATCCTTCCTGGTGGGGCTAGCAGGGAACCTGCACGGTGGCCAGAACCTGGGGCCAAGTTGGGCAGGTCTTCCCTGGAGTGGCTGGTGCCCAGGGATGGGGTCTGGGGCAAGGATGGGCACTCACCTAATATAAGTTTTCTTATGACAATGAGACACATCTGCTCCTGGCAGCACCAATCTACTTCAGGGAAGATTATGAGCATCAGAGAAACTCCATATGCAGTTTACTTTCTTTGTGGCAAAAGTTACCCACTGGCAAGAAACTGCCCTTGCCTCAACTACTGACAGCATGCTGTCCAAATTGCACAAGCAGGACACAAAAGAGAGTGACTGCCAAAGCTTGCCAAGACAAGGCAGGACAGTCCTACAAAATAACTGCTTCATGGAAAAGTCTGTCAGACATTCTAGGTCTGTAGGCTGAAGATGGATGCCCCAACATTGCAAATTATTTCCTTACTGGGGCACTGATGAAGTTATAGATTTCCTTGTTACCAGATTCAGAAAACAAATTCACTAAAGAGGGGTAAAGTGTATAAGGTTGAGGGACATTAAAAGATAGTTTTGGTAATGCAATTTAGAATAGAAAGTAAATTAGGTACAATCTTTTGGATATCATAGGATAGATATGGAATATTTTCTAAAAATTTGACAATTGTTAATGGACATTGTTAATGCAATCATTGCTTGTATATATTGTATATAGTTATTGTATTTATTGTACATAGTTTCTCATATAATAGTTATAACTTTTGAATTTTAGACAAAAAAAGGGGAAATGTGGTGATATTTTGTTTGTACTCTAAGGAATAAAGCTTGCCTGAAGATCAGAGGGCAGACCCAGTCACTAATTAACCATAAAGGCCAGGCAGTAGTGGCACACACCTTTAATCCCAGCACTTAGGAAGAGGAAGCAGGAATATTCAAGGCCCACCCTGGGCTACAGGAGATTAAACCTGTCTAAAAGAGAAATAGGGCCAGGTGGTGGTGGTTGACTCACACTTTTAAAACCAGCACTAGAGGGGTACACACAGGAATATAAAGCAGGTGGGGACAGGATCTCAGGCCATTCAGTTTGGGGACCTATAGAGTAAGGATCTTGCTCCCTTTCTGCTGAGGAGTTGGTGAGGTGAGAGGTGGCTGTGGCTTCTTCCATTCTCTCTCTGATCTTTCAGCATTTACCTGAATATCTGGTTCTGGGTTTTTATTAAGACCAATTAGGATTTGTGCTACAACCTGCCATTTTTGTGCATTTTTGAGCACATAGAATGTAAGCTATATTCCTTATCAAAGCCTAATGAACATATATAATTTTCACAAAAGGTCCATGTTAGCAAGAACAAACTGTGACACGATGTTTCAGAGAGCCATGTGTGGTGCTTTAAGGGAGAACTGTTGTCATAGGCTCATATATTTCAAGGCTTGGTCGCCATTTGGTGGAACTCTTTGTTTTGGAAAGATAAGGAGGTGTGGCCTTGTTGAGTAGATTCATCATTGGGAATGGCCTTCAAGGTTTCCAAAGCCCATAGCATTCCCAGCAAGCTCACCTGACCCCTTTGCCTGATGGCTGTTGTCTCAAAATGGAAGCTCTCACATATTTCTCCAGCACTAGGCCGGTCTGCTGACATATTCCCTGCCATAATGGTCATGAACTCTAGACCTCTGGGACCTTTAGCCCCTATTAAACGCTTTCTTTTATAAATTGCCTTGACACATGCAGGCAAAACACCCAAAGGGGTGTGGTGGCACAACACTTTAATCCTTATTAAAACCTATTTAAGCTTGTTTCTCCCGTAAATGCTAATTTCCCGTTATATGGTTCCTCAGTCACCCTTTGTCTCACTTAATGGAGCCAAAGATTTTCTCAGGAAGTAGCAAAGAAACCCTCCCGGCTTTCCCAGGTCCACAGATCCTGCCCCTTTGAGATTCTGGGCGGATCTAGGATAGATCAGTTATCCGCTGGGCGGGGCCAGCACTCAGAGGGACAGGAATTTCCTTCTTCCTTTCCTACTTCCCCCTCAACCAAGAGTTGGGAGAGTGGGAAGAAGGCGCCAAGTGCACGCTGCTGGCGCTTGCAGCCCCCCAGAGGCCTGAGATCCGACCACAGGACGGCCCTGCCTGGACCACGTAAGATTCTTGCATTATCCCCACCTTCCTGGTAGCTTGAGCGATCTCTCTGGAGCCAGGGCCTCTCCCGTCCCTGAGTGTGTGACCCTGAGCCTGGAGCCTTGGGACTTTGTGCTCACTGGGACAGACCCGCTGGCAGGTGGAGGAGACACCACGTGGGATGGCCTTGTTCATGAGTTTAGGGACACTTGAGTTTGTGCACTGGGCAGCATCCGGAAAGCCTGGTGGAAGGGCCTCGTGGGGGACCCGGAATCACTTCCCTGGTCCAGAGGAGGCTGCTGGAGGCCACAGAGGGCTCAGGGACTTAGCACTAAGCAGGGCCCCCTACTCTCTGCCTGTGCACCGCCATTTAGGCGCGGGTGCTGTAGTGGTTTGAGCTAAGTAATCGCTAAAGTGTAGCCGCCCTGTGCAAGGCTGTGCGGGTTCCCGTAACTTAGTGCAAGAACGTTTACTTTCGGGGATGTTTCAGAGGGGAAAAATCACCAAAAACAGCTGCCTTTCTACGTGTGCATTGGCAAGTTCTCAAAAAATTTCAGGGGCATTTTTTTTTTCCCCAGAGAGACAAGATTTCTTTGTTTAGCCCTGGCTGCCCTGAAACTCGCTCTGTAGACCAGGCTGTCCTCCAACTAAGAGATCCTTCTACCTAAGTCTCCCAAATGCTCGGATTAAAGACATGCACCACCGGCCAGTCACATTTTCACTGGTCTAGACTCTAGAGTTTTGTGAACTGGAGAAGATATGAAATCATGGTTATGAATATTTTACAGCACTGATTTACCATGTCCTTGCTCATGTGAGGAAAAGCACTCTGCCTTACAACCACTTGCTCCCTGGAATATTAAAGGAATAATGAAACATAAATTTTAAAATTTTTAAGAAAAAATTCTTTCTGATACCAAAGTCTATAATAATACATAATATGCCTAAGAAGAGCAAGTCCTATTTAAAAAAAAAAGGTCAAAATGCAAATTATTTACAAATGAGGGCATTGTCGGTATTTGTGGGTGTTCCTCTGTATCCTTGTATTGGTTGTTAATCATACTGAAGCATAAACCTCCAATGCAGCATTATTTAAAACTTAAAGTTTCTGAAGAGATTGATATCATAGTTCCTACTTATTTACCACGATGAATATTATGTTCACATATAGCCAAGGGCTTTTTTTTTTTTTTACTGTGTTTTTACTCAAATGTAGGAATACTTAAGCTTCCTCCTCTAGAGTCTAGAATGATAAAGGAATGTCCTAATACACAAAACAACACAAAACAAGTTACCTCTCCATTTAGTTTCTGCATCCCTACAAGGTTTATCAAGGTTTATCAGTGAACCAGGCATGGAACTAGGAACTTCCTGTACATAGCCATTGCTCTTTCTCAAGTTTGTGTATACTCCAAGGTGACTTGATACCTGAGAAGCTTTAGGTTCTCTTCCTCTATTATTTTTCAAACTAAGTGTCTTGTCTCCAACATACTCCTGCTTTCATCACCCAAGGCTAAGATAAGAGGCCTCTTATAACACATTCAGCACAGCAGAATTATTTTTGAAGTTTACCTTATCTTTCAATTTTCCATGTGTGTGTGTGTATACAAAGTGTGTGTATGTGTGTGTGTGTGTATACAAAGTGTGTGTATGTGTGTGTGTGTGTGTGTATACAAAGTGTGTGTATGTGTGTGTGTGTATACAAAGTGTGTATGTGGTGCATGAGGCACGTATACACAGTGGTTAGAACAAATATATCCAGTTGGTTTTCATTGTTAACCTTGTCTGAAACAGGGTCTCTCTTATTTTTGCACTTTCAGCGCACACTCCAAAATGGTGGACCTAAAATTTTTGGCGTTATTCTGCTCGCTTCTTTAATTTCTATCTACCTAAACAAAGGTAGAACAACAGGGGCACTATAATTTGCAGAGGCTCTAGACACAGGTTTTCAGGCGCACACAAGGAAATGTTTTTACCTGAGACACCTCTGTGATCTTACAATTCTTCTTCTATGACTGTTGCAACTTTTTATATGTCGACAACAATTTTAAGTATATTTTTAAGTCAAGGAAATTACTCCGTGTTTATATCCTTATTGGAAAGATAAAGAGTGGGCTTTCAATGTCATTTGAAACTATAAGGGTCAGGATAGAATAATTAACATAATCATATGATATATATATTGTATACACATTAAAAATAAAAAAATATGTAATATGCATGAATGCTGTATAAGATCTCATGTATTTAAATTAAATATTCTCTCAGAAGAATTGCTGTCACTGTCCCATGGAGAATCATGCCATTCTAGGCTGCATCTGGGTTGATGTGGGGAATTTCTCATGCCCTACTTCACAATGAGTAAACGGCCACATAATGACCCACTAAATATGGTGGAGCCTTCCCAACAGCACCCACATTTCACTTCTGGAAACCATACACATACTACCAGGTATCTAGAGTGGTACACAAAAGCTTAGGGACATATGGTCAGTGTGGCCACATGTCTGTCATCCATTTGGCTCACTCCCTGCCATCCTCTCTAATCTCTGTCTTCCAGGCCTTTTCTCTGGCTTGCCTTTTGTTTCTTTTACAAGGCTTTCCCCCTTGAACTGTGCTACAGGAGGAATTCAAGAATTCGGAGCTGTCCGTAAAATTTCCTGCTCCACAGCCACATCCCCAGAACACTAAAAAAAGTCTGAACGCCCCCCTCACATCATCATCATCCTATGCAAGGTGGTTGTGTGTACCCAGTAAGGCAGTGTGGTGGCTCAAAGTGAATCCCAGTAGAAGCAGCTAGAGCAGAGTTTGGACTCAAGGGTGCTCACAAACAGGCCAGGCAGAATTTAGGTACAATGGTGGCCAGGTTTCACGGCCCCTGCCTCCCCTGACAAGCCTCCTCTGTTTCAAGAAGGACACCCATGAAAGCCGAATATTCCTTCCTGTGTTCACCTGCCTAGCTCTCTTTGCATTAAACCCAGGAAGAACTCCCAGGGTCAAAGATCCAAAATCCCCTTGTCCTGCACTCCCCTGTCCAGGCATCACCTCAGCAGGAAGAATACTTAAAGAAGGCTCTGAAATTAACAGAAAGCTCTATCTAGAGTCCTAGAACTGCTACGCATGGAGGAGTGTTTGTGAGTGTGTGTGTGTGTGTATGTGTGTGTGTGTGTGTGTGTGTGTGTGTGTGTGTGTGTGTGTGTTGGGTGTTTGTATACCTGGGATTATTGTGGCCTAGTCCTGTGAGAAGCCATAAGCAATGGCTGAGAGGCACACTATGTAACAGTTATGGTGGTCAGCTCTGGGATGTAGAGGAAAGACAGGTTTGCATGCAGGGGAAGCCTTCTAGGGCTCTTTCCTTCAGCTCCAGCTCAGGTGAGCACAAGGTTTGGAGTGGTGCATCATGTGTGTGGTTTGGGGCTCAGGCCTTGCCGGGGCATGGTGGATGAGAGCATTGTGTAGGAACCATTGGAAAGGTGGTGGGACCCTCCATTGGAGTGGCCTGCCAGGCAGGTCTAGGAAGTCAGGGCCTCCACCCTCACAAAGGCACCAGGAAGCTCCCTTTTTATCCTAAGCAAATGTCTCCATGAGGCTTTGTAGAGAAGGAGATTTGGAAGAGCATAGACAGGCTTGTCTCCAGGTGGCAGGGAGAGTGATTTTCTTCGAGGCTCCATGATGGAAGATGTCAGCAGTGTGGAGGAGGGCCTCTGGAGACTTTCAGTGCTCTTTGAAGGAAGGCTTCCTGTTGGGGAGTGCAAAGCATTTCCCAACGGAACATGGCCTAGCTACCATGGATACCAGGGATGGGACTGTACATAGGAGCGAAGGATAGAGAAAGACAGAGATAGAGGTAGAGGTGGAGGTAGAGGAGGATAGATAAATGAGGGGGGGCGACAGGGAGAGAGAGGGGGGCGGGACAGGATGAGAGAGGGTGGGAGAGCACATTAGAATCTGCATGTGGGGTGTTGGGTGTTTTCGTGATTGTTGGTGTTTTTTTCATGCAGGCTGGTGGGCAGACCAACTCTGTCTGTGGACACTTTTTTCTGTTGTATGGGTCTGGGCCCCTGGAGGGAATTGTGTGTAGGACACCTGGAATGTTGTGGGATATCCATAAGGACAGACAGGGTGGGTGTGTGCTGCAGGCATCCTGGTGTTGGTGTTAAGAGTGAGAATTACATCTTGTCACTTAATTCTCTGTTGCTGTCCTCGGGCCAGTTGAATCTCTTGAGAGAGCTGAGTCCTGTGTGTGCCTAGGCCCTCCCACAGGTAGGTGGGTGTCCATAGAGGATACAGAGAGTTCTGTGCCTGACAGGGTCTTGGGGAAGTTAGAGAAGGGAAAGAGAAGTTTCCTGTGTGGGGCCTGGTAGTTGGTGTTGGGTAGGGTGGGGAGGTGGGAGGTTAGGTTTGGGAGGCAGAGGACTGTGCAGAGGAGAGGGATTGTGACAGAGCTGGAGGTAGGTCAGAATGGTTGCCTGGTGCTGCCTAGGAGACGGTTAAGGTGGGGGCCGGGGCCCAGGGTTTGGTGACAAGACGGCAGGTGGGTGCAATGTTTCTTCTTTAGATGTGTCCTTGTCTCCTCCTCAGGGACCTGGACAGCCTGCCTGTTGAGGCGAGGTTGTGGATGTCCCCGGACCCTAGTGGTCCCTGCTTCGGATGATGTAGGGCAGCATCCACCTGAACGCACATCACTACCAAGGACAAGGTTTTGGAAGGAAGCCCTTCTCCTCTCCCATCTCAATATTAGACCATGGGACCCTGGGCCACGGGGCTCAGGCCGCCGACCTGGAGCCCTGACCAGTGAACACGGCTGCCTGTCCTTTACCCTTGTGTCCATCCAGGAGCGGCCTTCTGCCAGGTGGGAAGCCCGTGCTGGGCCTAGGGTCCCATTGAGTCGGGTGGTCTCCTCCCTGGTTTTCACACCTCTGCTTGTGCTCTCGGTTCTGGGACACCACCAACCCACTGCCCTAGCAGGACCGGGGTCAGCATGGGAGGCCCCTCTTGGCTGGTCCCTTGACCTTGAAGCTTGTGTCAGCAGACCCAAGGCCATCCTGGCAGTTGTACTGGTCACCCTGGTGGGTGGAGTCATGTAGACAGCTGCTGGATCTCTCAAAGCTGCTGTGTGTGTGTGTGTGTGTGTGTGTGTGTGTGTGTGTGTGTGTGTGTGTTTGTGTGTGTGTGTGTGTGTTTGGGATGAGGGCGGGGCGAGGGCAGGGATGCAGCTGTGAGAATACCCTGGTTTGGCAGCTAGGGAGTGATGCTCAGCCCCTGCTCCCCAAATCCATGAGTATGTTTCTGAGGCTCCTTCCCTATAGTCCAGATTGGCATGTGGTTTATGTAGGGTTCCCTTAGGGTCTGGTGCGGGCTCTCAAGTGCTTCTGCGCTCACATCCACACATTGCCCACTTGCCCCCCTCCTTGACACCCTCCACCACCCGCCCCCTCTCCAGGTACTACATGAGACCCTCAGGCGGGGCCATCATGGGCTGGCATGTGCCCAAAGCCAAGTGTCTCAGGGCAGTGCAGGGCATGGAGGAAGTGTTAAGGTCGGTATCCTTCATGTGCCCACCGCACCCCACCTGCTGAACACCCTGGGATCCCTAGCAGCAGCTCTAGAGCCTCATGTGTGTCCTGTCCCTTCCTACAGGGTTGGCCTCCATGTTGGAACTTGGCAGGAGAACTCTTTTTTTTTTTAAATTTTTTTTTTTTATTTTTTTGCTTTGCGAAGGGCGGAGGGAGAGCACCCTGCACCCTTGGCCATTGGCATTCTCGGTGCACTGCTGCCATCACGCGGATTCAGTTTGCCGATTCCGCCAGCAAGGCCCTGTGCTTCCCTGGAAATGGAGGCGGCAGGCTAGGGAAGGGCTCCGGCCTGGGTCTCCCAGGACCAAAGCGGTTCTCTTTCCCACTCCAAGAGCCAGGAGAGCTGGAGGAGGAAGCAGGGTCCAGGAGACTAGCTCCGGGCGGGCGCCACGAGGGTTGGCTTGCAGGTCACGGAAGCACAGCCTCCCGGGTCCTGTGGCCGCCATGTCTTGCAGCAGCAGAGGACCTCTCCGCAGGGGATTGTGCAGCCTGAGGAGCATCATGGTGGTTTTGGGGAGATTTCCTACCCGTGTGCCGGACCGCCTGCCCTTACTGTAGTGCCCAAGTCCACCCTGGGACCCCCTAGCTTTTGTCTGAGCCTCCCTGGCGGTATCCACAGCTCACTTCCGGAGACCACACAAACTCTGTCCTGCATCTGTGGGAGGTCCTCAGGGTCTCAGGCCTGGTTGCTAGCTACCTTGGCCAAATGTCTGTCATCCAATTAACTCTCTCCCTGCCATCCCCTCTCCTCTCTGGCTGCCAGGCCTTCTCTCTGGCTTTCCTTTTGTTCCTTTTACAGGCTTTCCCCTTGAGCTGTGCTATAGGTGGAATTCAGCGACTGGGACCTGTCAGAAAAGGTTCCTGCTGCAGAGCCACATCCCCAGATCCCTACAAGGGCTCTGAAAGCCCCCCACCCATCATCATCCTATGCAAGGTGGTTGTGTGTACCCAGCAAGGCAGTGTGGTGGCTCAAAGTGAATCCCAGTAGAAGAGGCTAGAACAGGATTTGGACACAGGGGTGCTCATAAACAGGCATGGCAGAACGTAGGTACCATGGTGGCCAGGTTTCATGGTCGCTGCCTCCCCCGACAAGCCTCCTCTGTGTTATGCAGGACACACATGCAGACCGCATACTCCTTCCTCTGTTCTCCTGCCTAGCTCACTCTGCCTTAAACCCAGGGAGACCTCCCAGGGTCAAAGGTCAAAAATCCCCTTGTCCTGCACTCACTCCCCTGTGCAGGCATCATGTCAGCAGGAAAAATACTTAGAGAAGGCTCTGAAATTAACAGAAAGCTCTATCTAGAGTCCTAGAACTGCTACGCATGGAGGAGTGTTTGTGTGTGTGTGTGTGTGTGTGTGTGTGTGTGTGTCTGTGTGTCTGTGTGTGTGTGTGTGTTTGTGTGTGTTTGTGTGTGTGTGTGTGTGTTGGGTGTTTGTATACCTGGGATTATTGTGGCCTAGTCCTGTGAGAAGCCATAAGCAATGGCTGAGAGGCACAGTATGTAACAGTTATGGTGGTCAGCTCTGGGATGTAGAGGAAGGACAGGTTTGCATGCAGGGGAAGCCTTCTAGGGCTCTATCTTTCAGCTCCAGCTCAGGTGAGCACAAAGTTTGGAGTGGTGCATCCTGTGTGTGGTTTGGGGCTCAGGCCTTGCCGGGGCATGGTGGATGAGAGCATTGTGTAGGAACCATTGGAAAGGTGGTGGTCCTCTGGAGACTTTCAGTGCTCATTGAAGGATGGCTTCCCTTTGAATGGATGAGACAGTTGATTGGCTTGATCTGTTGGGGAGGCATCCAAGCAGTGGGACCGGGTCCTGTGCTAATTGCATGAGTTGGCTGTTGAAATCTGAGGCCTATGCATGATCGCTTGGCTTGACCTGGTATTAGGGGTCTGGACCTACCTGGACTGAGTCTACCAGATTGATCTCAGTCCACGGGGAAGGCTTTACCCTGGAGCAGGTGGGAATAGGGGGTGGGATGTGGGGAAGGTGAGGGGGGAGAACAAGGGAATCCGTGGCTGATATGTAGAATTGAATTGTATTGCAAAATAAAAAAAAAAAATCATGACTGGCCGGAGGTGGTGATGCACACCTTTAATCCCATCACTTGGGAGGCAATGCAGGTGGAAATCTGTGAGTTCATGGCCAGCCTGGTCTATAGTGAGTTCTACAGGACTGCACAGAGAAGCCACGTCTCAAAAACCAAAACAAAACAAAACAAATAAAAAAGTAAAAACTGGAGAGATGGCTGAGCAGTTAAGAGTGCATCCTGCTCTTCCAAAGGCTGCAAGTCCAACTGCCAGCACACAACCGCCTATGCTCCACAGAATCCATGCTCTCTGGTCTCTGCAGAGATTAAGGGGATACGAATTGGAAAGGAAGAAGTCAAGCTTTCCCTATTTGAAGATGACATAATAGTATACTTGTGCGACCCCAAAGATTCAACCAAGGAAGTGATACAGTTTATAACACCTTCAGCGACATAGCAGGATACAAGATCAACTCAAAAAAATCAGTATCCCTCCTATATACAATGGACAAAGAAGCTGAGAAGGAAATCAGAGACACATCACCCTTTACAATAGCCACAAATGACATAAAATACCTTGGGGTAACACTAACCAAGCAAATGAAGGACCTATGACAAGAACTTTAAGTCCCTGAAAAATGAAATTGAAGAAGATCTCAGAGGATCTCAGAAAATGGAAAAATCTGCCATGCTCATGGATAGGCAGGACTAACATAGTAAAAATGACAATCTTACCAAAAGCAATCTACAGATTCAATGCAATCCCCATCAAAATACCAACACAATTCTTCACAGACCTGGAAAGAATAATGCTCAACTTTATATGGAAAAACAAAAAACCCAGGATAGCCAAAAGAATTCTGTTCAATAACACAACCTCTGGAGGCATCATGATCCCTGACTTCAAGCTCTACTATAGCACTACACTAATAAAAACAGCTTGGTACTGGCATAAAAACCGACATGTGGACCAATGGAATTGCATTTAAGACCCTGATATTAATCTGCACACCTATGAACATATAATTTTTGACAAAGAAGCCAAAAGTGCACAATGGAAAAAAGAAAGCATCTTCAACAAATGGTGCTGGCATAACTGGATATCAACATGTAGAAGGCTGCAAATAGATCCATATCTATACCGTGCACAAAACTTAAGTCCAAGGGAATCAAGGACCTCAACATAAATCCAGCTACTCTGAACCTGCTAGAAGAGAAAGTAGGAAGTAGTCTTGAACACAATGGCATAGGAGATCACTTCCTAAATATAACACCAGTAGCACAGACACTGAGGGAAACAATCTATCAATGGGACCTCTTGAAACTGAGAAGCTTTGATAGAGCAAAGGATACTGACAACAAGGCAAAGCGACAGCCTACAGAATGAGAAAAGATCTTCACCAACCCCACATCTGACAGAGACTGTTATCCATAATATATAAGGAACTCAAGAATTTAGACATCAAAATGCCCAACAGTCCAATTAAGAAATGGGCTATAGAACTAAACAGAGAATTCTCAACAGAGGAAACTCAAATGGCTGAAAAACATTTAAGGAATTGCTCAACATCCCTAATCATCAGAGAAATGCAAATCAAAACAACTCTGAGATACCACCTTATGCCTATCAGAATGTCTAAGATCAAAAACACTGAAGAGGATGTGGAGCTAGGGGAACTCTCCTCCACTGCTGGTGGGAATGCAAGCTTGTACAACCACTTTGGAAATCAATATGGCACTTTCTTAGAAAATTGGGAATCCATCTCCCCCAAGATCCAGCTATATCACTCTTGGGCATATACCCAAGGAATGCTCAACCACAGCACAAGAGCACTTGTTCAGCTATGTTCATATCAGCATTGTTTGTAATAGCCAGAACATGGAAGCAACCTAGATGCCCTTCAACTGAAGAATGGATAAACAAAATGTGGTACATATACACAACGGAATACTACTCAGCAGAGAAAAACAATGACATCATGAGGTTTGCAGACAAATGGATGGATCTAGAAAAAATCATCCTGAGTGAGGTAACCCAGACTCAGAAAGACAAACATGATATGTACTCACTCAGTAGGATACTAGATGTAGAACAAGGATGACTGGACTGCTACTCACATCACCAGGGAGGCTACCCGGAAAACAGGACCCCAAGAAAGACACTGGGATCGCCCAATGACAGAGAAATGGAATCAGATCTACATGAACAGCCTGGACATGAGTGGGGCTAGTGAAGGGCGAGGGTCGAGGGAAAGAGAGCTTGGGGGAGCGGGAGATCCCAGCTGGATCACCAACAGAGAGGGAGAACAAGGAATAGGAGACCATGGTAAATGAAGACCACATGAGAATAGGAAGAAGCAAAGTGCTAGAGAGGCCCACAGAAATCCAAAAAGACACCCTCACAACAGACTGCTGGCAATGGTCGAGATACAGCCCAAACTGACCTACTCTGGTGATGGGATGGCCAAACACCCTAATTGTCGCGCTAGAAACCTCATCCACTTACTGAGGGATCTGGGTGCAGAGGTCCATGGCTAGGCACAGGGTGGATCTCTGGGAGTCCAATTAGCAAGAATGAGGAGGGTTTATATGAGCGAGAATTGTTGAGACCAAGGTTGGATAAAGCACAGGGACAAATAGCCAACGAATGGAAACACAAGAACTGTGAACAAATGGCTGAGGGGTCCCCAACTGGATCACGCTTTCTGAATGGGTGAGACAGTTGATTGACTTGATCTGTTGGGGAGGCATCGAGGCAGTGGGACCGGGTCCTGTGCTCATTACATAAGTTGGCTGTTTGAAACCTGGGGCCTATGCAGGATCGCTTGGCTCGGCCTGGGAGGAGGGGACTGGACCTACCTGGACTGAGTCTACCAGGTTGATCTCAGTCCTAGGGGGAGGCTTTGCCCTGGAGGAGGTGGAAATGGGGCGTGGTCTGGGAGGAAAGTAAGGGGGGCCAGAGGGGGGAGAACAAGGGAATTCGTGGCTGATATGTAGAATTGAATTGTATTGCAAAATAAAAATAAAAATAAAAAAAATCACGACTGGCCAGAGGTGGTGGTACACACCTTTAATGCCATCACTTGGGAGGCAAATGCAGGTGGAAATCTGTGAGTTCATGGCCAGCCTGGTCTATAGTTAGTTCTACAGGACTGCACAGAGAAGCCAGGTCTCAAAAAAACAAAACAAAACAAAATAAATAAAAAAGTAAAAACTGGAGAGATGGCTGAGCAGTTAAGAGTGCATGCTGCTCTTCCAAAGGCTGCAAGTCCAACTGCCAGCACACAACCGCCTATGCTCCACAGAATCCATGCTCTCTGGTCTCTGCAGGTACCTGCACACACATGGCACACACTCATAAAGACACACATTGACACATAAATAAAAATAAAATTGCTTTTAAAAGAACCATTTTTCTTTCTCTTCATAGTCATTCCTGGAGCTCAAGGATTCAGCCATTATCACCACACTCCCCAAACAATTCCTGCATAGAAACGCAAAGGCTCAGATTTCCTAGGCTAGAGTGGGAATATAGCTCAGTTATAAACTATATGTTACATACTTGAGCTACTGGGTCCAATTCTAAGCACTATACAGAAGAGAAAAGTAAAGAAAATAATCAGAATCCCTCCCAGGCTACATTATCCACACAAGACCCACAGTACCTCACTAGGGTTCAGAATCCATAGGCTGAGGCTGGGTCCAGTGGGAGAGCCTGTGCCTAGCACACACAAGGGCCTGGGTGTGATTCCTGGTGCTGGAGGGGAGGGCAGGAAATCTACATGAACGAACCAGCTCACTACTAATAAAAAGTGTGTTATATCATGGCACTTCAATTCTAAAACGGCAGAGAAAATACGTACTTAAATCAGCAATAAATAGTTAAGAATCAGAAGCAAATAACAAGAAGGAAGAGACCTACAGAATAAAGTTAATCACAAAATGCGTTCTGGGAAAATGTAAACATCGTTGAGAAATTCAATACAGTTAAGTTGCTGGAACAATCGAAACAAGACAAAGAAGGCATCAGTGGGACTCCAAGACACACAACCCCCTGAGAGATCCATGACGACAGCATAGAAGAAGGAGAAGAATCAAGTACTAAAGGTACAAAATATGTTTTAAAAAAAACTCATAACAGAAAACTAACTTCTCAGTGCTGGAAACAGAGAGTTCAATCCAGATGTGAAGTGCTTAGAACACCAAGAGACAGACCAGGAAAGAATTGGCCCTCCTCACAATTAGAACAGTAAAGACACAGAACAAAGACAGCATCTCAGCAGCAGCCAGACACACCATGTCCCATAGGGCAGAATGGCAGTATGGCAGCAGATTATTCGGCTGCAACTTTTCAGCCAGGAGACCCGGGCAGATGCATTTCAATTCTGACTCAACTGCCAACTCAGATGACTATAGCTAGCAAAACAGTCTATTGTAACTGAGGGGAAAATACACACTTTGCATGATAAAAAAAAAACAGACTAAAGGAATGCATGAGCACTAAGCTAGCTCCATAGAAAATACTTACAGGAATCTTTTGGACTGAAAAGAAAAACAAATTCCTCCACAAATCCACAGCAAAGAATAAACACAGTAGGATAGTAGTTAAGCAAGAGGGGAAAAGAAAAAAAAACCTACAAAATCAACAAATGGCAGGAATTAACACCCACTTTTCAACAATAACTGAGTATTAATGGTCTCAATTCCACAACCAAATTTCAGGGGCTCCCACACCACTGGGTCTTTGAAAACCTGCAATCACACGCACAGACCTACATACAGGCATGGGCACACACAATTGAAAATAAAAATAAATCTTTGGAAAAAAGGGCACAGACTAGTAGTAGATTGCATCAAATGACAGGAAACATCTACTTGATGCCTCCAAGAAACAGATGTCACTACAAAGGCAGATGTCACCCTAGGAGAAAAGAATGGAAAATGATCCAAGTAAATAGGCCTAGGAAACAAGCAGGTGCCAGTGTTCCAATAGCTAATGAAACAGACTTCCAACCAAAACTAGTGAGAAAATATAAAGAGAGTCACTTCATACTGACTAAGGGAATGTAAGAGGACTTTATGATTCTAAAAGTATGCCTCAAGCAAGTGCACCTGATTTCCTAACAAATAATATTAGATTCAAGCCAGATTAAGTCTAGCCCAATACTAGTGGGTGACGTTAATACCTAAATCTCACCAACTGATATGTCTCCCTAACAAAAAATAAACAGAAATATGCAAATTAAATGATATTATAGATCAAATGGACTTAACAGACATCTACAGACTACTCCATCCAAACTCTGCAGAATACATATTATTCCCATGGAACTTTCTTCAAAATAGATCCCATTTTCTGAGACAAAGCAAGTCTTAACAAATACAGGAAAACAATTCCTTGTGGTTTACCTGATCAAAATGGAATGAAACTACCGGAGGTGGTGGCACACCCTTTTAATCCCAACACCCAGGAGGCAGAGGCAGAGGGATCTCTGTGAGTTGGAGGTCAGCCTGGTCTACAAAGTGACTTCCCAGACAGCCAGGGCTGTTACACAGAGAAACCCTGTCCCAAAACACAACAACAGAAAAGCCAGAGAGAGTGCAAATAAATGATACATATGAGAGCCCTCAAAAATGAAGGATAAGCCAAACCCCAAATCAGGAGATGAAAAGAAATCAAGATCCATGCAGGAATTATTGAAATGGAAACAAAAATAACAATAAAGAATCAATGTAACTAGAAGTTGGTTCTTTGAAATGTATGATTCGGCAGACTGATCTAAAGACAAAGATAAGAATATTAGAGACTCAGATTAATAAAATTAAAGATAAAAGGAGAGCCACTGCAACAGATACCAACAAAATTCAGAAAATCATTAGGTTTTATCTTGAAAGTAGGCATCATAAATTTAAAAAAATAAAAATAAAAAATAACCCCAAATTTGCCAGTTAATTTTTTTGAGACAATGTCTCTCTATGCATTCTGGAGCTCTCTACATTGACCAGGCTGGCCTTGAACTCATAGAGATCTACCTGCCTCTGCCTCCCAAGTGGGGGGATTCAAGGTGTGTGCCACTGCTGCCACCACCACCTGGCAGCTAACTTTAAAAAGAAAACAACAACAACAAAACTCACAGTGTCAACCTGGAACGACAGCATATGGAGGATCACACACTTGGACCGTCTTTCTCTCCTACAACTATGAGAAAGTTCACCTCCAAGTGACAGTGAGCATCACTCCCACAGTGCATCACATAGAGCCTCAGCTGTCTGGCTCTCCCGACTAACCCCTCCCTCCCTCCCTCATCTATGATTGAGGACTACAGAGCCTGACACAGGGCCTTTAGCCCTCCATGTACAAACACTGACTCTACCACAGTGCAGATAAACTTCTGTTCTTGGAGTCTGAGGGGAAGAGCTCATAAACTCAGGGTTGCACCGACGTTCTCTAAAGCCGAGGACATGTCTTATGCACCAGTTTACTGAAATGCTCTTGTCCTCCTTGTGCTTCTTGGAGAGAAAACCTGGGACTTGGAAATGATTTAACAATTTCTGACAGGACTGAGAACAGAACCTAGGGAACTTCCTATGTGCCAGACGACTGCTCACAAGCTACAGCCCCAGTCCTTTAAAAAAAAAATTTTATTTCTTTGTATTAAAAAAAAGCTATGGACTGGATAGATGACTCAGTGTTAAGAGCACTGGCTGCTCTTCCAGAGGACCCAGGTTCAATTCCCAGCACCCATATGGTAGCTCACAATTGTCAGTAACCTAGCTCAAAGTGATCTACATTCACACAGACAGACATGCAGGCAAAACACCGATGCACATAAAATAAAAATAAATGTGTCATTTAAAAACAAAAACAAAACCTAGGAGTTTGGCAGCGGTGGTGCCTGCCTTTAATCTAATCGCTTAAGAGGTAGAGGCAACCAGATCTCTGTGAGTTCAAGGACAGCCTGGTCTGGAGTGACTTCCAGGACAGCCAGGGTTACAGAGAAAAAAAAAAAACCTTTCCTGAGAAACAAACAAACAAAAACCTGGAACCAGTGGGATAACTCAGCTGGTAAAGACTCAAGCCTGATAGCCTGAGTGTGACAGAGGGACACACATAGACGTAAAGAAAGAACCCAGTACACAAAGTTATTCTATGATTGTCACGTGGTGCCAGAGTATACATGCATCCATACCCACACAAAATAATACTGACAATGCATTTTTCTTAAATTGGATTTAAAAATTGAACCCAGGCATGATGGTGCAAATCTGTAATCACAAAACCCAGGGGGCAAAGGGAGGGGAATCAGGAACTCAGGGTCTGGCTCTACTACATACTGAATTCAAAGCCAGTCTGAGCTATACGAGACCCTGTCTCAACAAAACGAACAACAACATTAAAAAAAAAAAAAACATGACTACACCAAAATCTGAAATCTAATTGTTTACTAAGTTTAACATCAGCTATGCTGACTAGCTCTTGTGGTTGTATGTGTCTAGAAGACCTAAACCAAACACTACTATTTCTGAATCTTCAAACAGCTATGCCTTTCAAGCCCTAAGTATATGGGAACAAGAACATATATAACACTAGGAAATGCCCATTAACAAACAACCTGCCTAAGTAGGTACTGTCAGGGCCAGCAAGATGACTCGGATGGTAAAGGTGCTTGCTGCTAATGTCTGTCAGCCTGGGTTCACTTCCTGGATGCAGTGGAAGGAGAGAAACAACTCCTCCAAGTTATCTTCTGACCCACACACGTGACTATTGCACTCACATACACAATTAGGAACTTAAAGGAAATTTTAAAAAATCTCAACTGAAAACTGTCTCAGCACTCTCCATCAGCCACTCCCCCCATCAGCCATTCCTCAACAGTCACTCACCCCCATCAATCACTTCCCCCATTAATAAGTCCTCATCAGTCACTCCTCCCACCCACCCAAAGTCACTCCACCCCTCAGTTGCTCTCTTATGCTGTGATAAAATACGATGAAAAAGCAACTTAGGGAAGACAAGAGTGTGTTCTAGGACTCAATGTACTAACAGGCACTCTTGAACTATCAGCCACTAATCTGATCATGTCCACTTAGTTCTAAGCCCATTCTCTGAGCAGCAGTGGTAGGTGGAGGGTGAGGTTCACAGAAATTTTCTACATGTTCTCGCAAGGGTCCTGTGGTCAGTGTGTGTTCCCATCTTTCTCCCATACTCTATTCCCCAATTATCTTGCAATGCTACACAATTCATCCTCCAGTGTCATCTCTATAACCTAGGAGGAACAGGCAGCACGCACATGCATGCAGAAGCAAGCTAAAACTCCTTCTACATGCATGCCCTGGAAGCAAGGTTTAACTTCACACGACCTTTCACAAGCCTCTTCACAGTGGCTCCCTCGTTCCTCATCTATTGGGCCACACCCACCACTTGTGCACCAAAGCAAATACCGCCTACCTCAGCAAGAGGTCATAAAGCCCAGAGCAGTCAGTCAGGGAGGGAAAAGCTTATAGCGCCCATCTGGAGAGGAGCATGTGGACGCAAACCTTGAGGAATGTGGAGAAGTGTGGAACATGCGCAGAAGGACACGTTGACGTCACCCTTTCCTCAGGCCTCTCTTGATGCCTCATCAGTAGTAGACATGACCGAACAATAGGCCTTGAGTGTCGTCATTCCTGGGGTCCCACTTCTCTCTGTGGTTTCGGCCCACTACTAGTCATGGCCCGCAAGGTCCATTGGCAATATATATACGTTGTGAGGAATGAGAATGGTGAGGAGATAGCTGAGGTCTCCACCTTAGAGGCTGCCTTGGCCATGGTGGGTGGCAACCCTAGTGGAGGTGACGCAGGCTGCGTAATGGAACTAAATAACGGGGTCCGCCAGGTCCGTGAGAGCCAAAACAACTCTGAGGAGAGCCGTAGGGACCCGAACTCCTCTTCCTCGGAGCCTCACCAGGAGGAGCCAAGGCCCTCAGCCGAGGCTGTGATTCGGATTCCCAGGCGCCGTTCATCACGAAGGCGACGACGAACCACATTGAAGTTCACACTGGGGCAGGTCGAGGAAATGGAAAAATTGTTCAAAGAAACCCAGTACCCAGATGCGCTTGCCAGGTATGTGTCTTGCACCAGGAGCTATCCCCAACCTCCCTGTTGTCACAGGTTGAGATGTCCTTTTGTTGTTCCAGGCCCTGGTTTCCTGTCATCCCTCCCTAAGACACTGCTGTCTTCTCCCTAGGTGGTGGGTACAGGAGGGTGCCTTGTGTAGGGGTAAAAGTCAGTATTAGCGTGTAGTGTTGGCCCCAAACAAGTGTACATAGTCAACACCACTCATTTCGAGTCATATTTTAATTTCTGTAAAATATGGAGACATGAGTATAGTGTGGCAAAATACTCACTAGTGTAAACTTCACCAGTGTTAAGGATTTACACTTTGTTGGGTGACCTCCTGACCAGTAGTCTCGTCATCTTTTCAGGGACTGTGTACCTATCCATCAACTCCTTTCCCTTTCCCTTTCCCTTCCCCTGCTGCTGTTTTTTAATTTAGTACAATTTGCTCGGCATACACTTTGGCATTTATTTTTAAGTTTTCATAGAGTGTTAAAATTAAAATCTTTTTTAGAAATTTTTATAACAGGTGAAACCATTGCAAAAGCAAGACTAGTTCTGAGAATGAAAGTTAAAGGGGGGGTTGGAGGGAAGATAGCAATATTAAAAAAGCATAGAAATCATTTATGACTTTGCAGTTCATGTAAAACACGGCATGCTAAACATTTGTGGTTTTCTTTCCACAGGAAAGAACTTGCACAAGCTTTGACTATTCCTGAAGTCAAAGTGAAGGTCAGTAAATCCAAGCAAAGACATTGAACAGTCAATCTACAGCCTTCCTCATGTCTTGGGAAGCCTTGTCCTAGGCACTTTTTTTTATTTAAGATTTTTTTTCATTTTACATACCAACCACAGTTCCCCTCCTTCCCCATCTCCTGCTCTCATCCCCACCTCCTCCCTGAACTCCCACATCCACTCCTTACCACAGCGGGTAAGGCTTCCATTGTGAGTCAACAAACCTGGTACATTCAGTTGGGGCAGGACCTACTGCATCAAGGCCGAACAAGGCATTGGGTTCTTGAGGATTTCCCTAGCACCAGGTTTCTCCCTAAACCCATAATGACTCTCTCAAGATATCTCTTTCATGGCTCTCCCTTTCCATTCCTACTCCAACTTGGCCATCCAGATCCCTCATACTCCTATCTCCCAACCCCTCCATTCTATCCCCTACCCAGTTTACAAAGGAGATCGTATCTGTTTTCCCTTCCTGGGGTGATCCATGAATGTCCCTCTATGGGACCTCCTCTTTACCTGGCTTCTCTTGGGTTGTCGATTGTAGCCTCATTATTCTTTGCAAGAGAGGCTGATGCACTGCATCTCTAGAGAGGCTGACACACTGCATCTCTAGAGAGACTGATTCACTGCAGCTCTAGAGACTGAAGCACTACAACTCTAGAGTTGATGATGCACTGCATCTCTAGAGAGGCTGATGCACTGTAGCTCTAGAGACTGGTGCACTGCAGCTCTAGAGAGGATGATGCAGTGCAGCTCTAGAGAGGATGATATACTCCAGCTCTAGAGACTGGTGCACTGCAGTTCTAGAGAGGATGATGCACTGCAGCTCTAGAGACTGGTGCACTGCAGCTCTAGAGAGGATGATGCAGTGCAGCTCTAGAGAGGATGATACACTCCAGCTCTAGAGACTGGTGCACTGCAGCTCTAGAGAGGATGATGCACTGCAGCTCTAGAGAGGATGATACACTCCAGCTCTAGAGACTGGTGCACTGCAGCTACAGAGAGAAGGTGGACACAAGACACAAGAGAAAACACCCATGGTCTCCTGTTTGCACACTCTTGAGTGTGACTTTCCAATAGCCTCGTTTCTGATTTCCTCTTTCCTCTTACAAATGCAAACGATAGGCTTTAGGAATCAAACGGGGAACTCTGACTTAAAGTGAGACCACATGAGTCAGCCACTGGGGCTTTATTTGAGTTCATGGAGGCATCAGGATGGTAGTAGGGCTTCTGGTCCTTTGGTTGGTCTTCTTTAGACTATACATCCACATAATAGGTAGGGAAAGAAAGGACATGGAGGCACAAATGTACAGTTTGAGAACTTCCCAATACAATGGACCCTCATTTCACTAGGAGCCTGAGAGGATGGTGACATCTAACAGGTTACTGTGACTGTATTTCCATAGCTAGACCATATTTAGGAAGAGCTGATTTATGACCACTTTCCCCACACTGTTGTGGACCATCTTACTCTTTGCCTTTTGAAGAAAGATGGGCTTTAGATGTCCTGATGACACAGCAGGGCCTAGTGTGCCCTCTGTGCTGGACAGGATTCTGGAAATATAGGTGAAACAATGATATTATTCTTCGTCCTGATCCTGGAGAACTTTTTATAGCATGAAAGAATATACTGTTCAGATTTACCATGGGTGGAAGTCATGCTTTCAGCTGAACTCCTGGAGATGGTAAAGGTTTCGGTGTCCTGTATGTCATTAGGTTAAATTTGTCAACCTTCACAAACACTCGAGGCTGTGATGTCAAACCATTGACCAGGCCTTCTCTGCCCACCACTTGTTCGCTCTCCTGAAATTTCAAGCACCAACAATCCCATTGGAACCCTTGAATGCTATTTTCTTTCTAAAAATCTCCCATGCTTATTTCTGTTGATTAATTACTTCATACTGAAGATTGCTTTTGCAAACAGAAAGCTGTTCCCGTCCATAGGCCTTTAAAATGTGCTAACACTTGGCGATCCACAATCTCTGTCCAAACAAGAGGAATGGATCACTAGGGAGGAGGGTATTCTACAGCTGATGGAAAAATGTCAGAATGAAGACTTTCCTTTACCCAGTTACCATATATTGAATTAATATCAAGGAACTGGAACATGTTGTAATCTAAGGTTTCCATCCATTAGAAAAGAAACCACTGAAGTGTCTATACTGCTGGAAAAAGACAAAATCATGGCCTATTACAGAATTTGACAGACAGCTGGTATTTGCTTTTATGAGCTGAATAGAAAGTCAGTGTTATGTGTCTTAAAGTGGTTTTTATCTCTTGGCTCTGGGGTGGAAGCCAATGCTAACTCCAATCCTGCCTTCCTCTAATTTTAGACATGGTTCGTCCATCGGAGAGCAGAAGAGAGGAAGAGTCAGAGGCGTGTAGTAGTACAGAGCACACCTCCTCGTATTGAAAAGGTCCTTCTCATTATCGATAGGGACGACTATCCTTAGAGTGCAATCTTAGTTCAGGAGCTAGAGGGAAATCTGGTGACACCTGTACTCAATGTCCAGCTTCACTAAAATTCAGCACTCATGTTAACAATACAATCATGAATTTCCAAGTTATTTAATTTCATATGCTTCCTGGGGTTTTGTAGTATACAGATGTACACTCTTCAGGAAATGCCATTTAAACAAAATGACAAGTTCTGTTTTTGGGGTGATATTTCTAAGTCATGAGTATTGTTTGCACAGATGACTATTGCCTACACATGGGAATTGTGAAACAGTGGATCACTTAAGCCTTCTTGATTCAGGCTCACTTGATCCTTTGAGCACGGGATTCAGTAGTAACCCTGCAAATGGGGAATCTAAGGAGAAGGTGGGCAAAGAAAGTATTGATGGTGATGATTACTTTTTATTTGGGGAGGGGTCACAACAATCCTTTCTTTTTTCTTTTAATGAAAATAGATTTTTCTGTCACATACTATATTCTGATTATGGTTTCCCCTTCCACCTACTCCTCCCAGTTCCTCCTCACTTACCCTTCCATCTGGACATGTCTACCATTCTGTCATTAGAAAACAGCTCAGATAGGTGGAAGCCACTCACAGGCCATCCTGGGTCCTCAAGACCTGGGCTGCCTAAAGCAGTTGATGGAGGTTGGGTGCCATTATAATGAGCAAATGTGTGGTGGAGAAATGGGAGAAAAAGAGAGACAGAATGGTTCATGTGCTGTGGAAAGAAGTGGAATAGAAGAACCAAAGGTGGTGAGGAGCCGGCTGAGGTAGATGGCCTGCTTGTCACCCAGGGAAGTGATGATTCCTGTGCCTGGGCTGCTTGATGGGTCATGTCTGGGTCCATGGCCTTACTGCAGCCAGGGTCTATGTGTTGATATCCATGGCTCCTGCTACCATTGAAAGCCATGCATATGTCTGGGGTCTGGGCTGTCACCTGGGGCCGTGTTGGTGACCCTGGATCATGCTGCCTCTGGGGCCATGCCAATCTGAGTGCCTGTGCTGCTACCCGGGGCCTTGGTGACATCCAGGCCATGTAGCTGCCTAGGACAATGTCTGGGTCCATGTCCTACTGTAGCCAGTGTCTGTGTTAAAGTCTGTGTCCCGTGTTGCCACCTAGGCCACATGGATACCCAGGGTCTGTGGCACAACCTGTGGACTTGTTGTCCAAGCCTCCAGAGCCATGCTGATCTGAGTAGCCTATGCTACCACCTGGGGCCTAGGTGTCATCCGGGCCCAAGTAGCTGCTGAGGGCCATGTCCAGGTCGGTGTCCCTATGGCAGCCATGGTCTGAGTTGATATCCATGGCTCCTGTTACCACCAAGGGGCATGATGGTGCCTGAGGTCTGGTCTGCCACCTGAGAACATGCTGGTGTCCCACAGCCATGCTGCTGCTCTGGTTGGCCTGTGCCATCACCTGGGGCCGTGGTATGTCAGGGCCCAAGCTTCAGTCTAGGGCCATCTCTGGGTCCATGGCCCCACAGCAGCCAGGGTTTAAGTTGATGTCCATGGCATCTGTTGCAAACAAGGGACATGCAGATGCCCAGGGTCTGGTTAGCCACCTCAGACTATGCTGGTGTCTGAGAGCCATGCTACTTGATGCTGGGGCTGAACTCCTCTGAGTGACATGAGCTGAGACACGGGACATGGTAACATCTGGGCCCGAGATGCTCTGGAGGACCACCTCTGGATCTGTGGTCCTGCTGTAACTGGAGTCTGTGTTGACATCTGTGGGCCATGTAACCATAGGAGGTCATGTATGATGAAATCCAAGGGCAGTGCTGAGCCACACCTGCCCTGTGTTGGCCCTAGGAAAGCTGGCCCTGCTCCTCACTAGACACTGCAGCTAGAGTGCTGACCTTGACCCTCACAGGAGAGCTGGCCCCAATGACTCTGGCATGGAGAGCTGGCCCCCTATACTTAGGAGAGTTGGCCCCACCTCTCAACACAGGCATGAGAGAGATGACCCTGATGCCATGGGCATAGGAGAGCTGGTTCCACCTCCACCTGAGGGGGCAGCCTTAGTATCAAGGACTGACCAACTCAACTACCACCCAGGTCCATATCCAGGGCCTTGGATTGGCCCACCCTAACATCAACCCCATCTAGGACCTGCTGGAGCATGTGAAGGGACTGGTTCTGCAGATCTCCATGACTAGGGACAGCCATGGGATATCAGAGAGGAGTTTCTGTGAGGGTCAAGTGATGACGGTGTACCAGAAACCAGAGGCCTTGAACCAGACCAATGACTCATTACAATTTTCATTTTCGGATGGGGCTGATTGAACAAAGGGTATACTGCAGGACACACCGGGGAACCCAGTGCCACTCAAATGAATGAAGAGATGTTGAAGAGGCAGGAGAGACAAAAGAGAGAAGTGGGCTTTTTTGTTTGCGTGGTTGGTTGTTTAGTTGGTTGGTAGGTTTAGTTTGGTATTTTTTATATTTTATTATAAGGGAGGGATGCTGCAAGGGTGAAGGGAGGATATGGAGGACTGGGAAATGAGTAGATTTGGGGTGCATGATGTGAAATTCACAAAGAATAAAAATTGTGTTTTTGTGTGTGTGTGTGTGTGTGTGTGTGTGTGTGTGTGTGTGTGTGTGTGTGTGTGAAAACATACAGGCTTCAAAGGAATAATAATAAAATCAACTATAGCCAAGCTGTTGTGGTACATGCCTTTAATCCCAGCCCTCAGGAGGCAGAGGCAGGCAGATCTCTGTGAGTTCGAGGTCAGCCTGGTACAGTGTGAGTTCCAAGACTGACAGGGCTGCACAAAGAAACCCTGTCTTGAAAAACCCAAAATAAATTCATATATACATACATACATACATACATACATACATACATACATACAGACTGAAAATAGAAATTAACATGTTAGAATACAACAAAATATTGTGCGGCCTGGGTCACTCAGAGATTCACTGTGACCATGAATAAATTTAAATTAGGACAGGCTTTATTAAATAAGAACTGGTGATCCCATCCTGCCTTGGACTTCCCTTCTGGAGCACAGGTGAGTGCCCTGGCTTGGCCCTGACCCCATCCCTGGGCACCAGCCACTCTGGGGAAGACCTGCCCAACTTGGCCCCAGGTTCTGGCCACTGGGCAGGTTCCCTTCTAGCCCCACTGGGAAGGATCCCCTTCTCCAAGACCCCCGGCAGACCCTGCAATCTCCACGCCTTGTCCACACGCCTATGCACCTGAGACCCCAGGAACTTCCTTAGATTTAGAGGCCGGCCCCCAGCTCCCATCCTGCCCCAGACTTCCCTTCTGGGAGAGAGAGAGAGAGAGAGAGAGAGAGAGAGAGAGAGAGAGAGAGGAGCTCCCATCCTGCCCCGGACTTCCCTTCTGGACAAGAGCGCCCATCCTACCCTGGACTTCCCTTCTGGATAAGAGCACCCAATCTGCCCCGGACTTCCTGTCTGGACAAGAGCTCCCATCCTACCCCAGACTTCCCTTCTGGACAAGAGCTCCCATCGTGCCCCGGAGTTCCCATTTGGACAAGAGAGCTCCCATCTGGACAAGAGAGAGAGAGACTTCCTGAATCTGTCAGCTCTGTCTGAACCAAGTGTGCTGATAAGACCAAAAACGAACCACAAGGAGATGGGCAGACATCAAGGCAGAAATACATACAACAAAATGAATAGCAATACAGCATCACCAGAACCTAGCCCTCCTACAACACCTAGACCTGAACATCAGAAATTGGAAGAAGCAGAAGAAAACAGCCTTATGAATGACATCATGAAGAAGGTAGAGGCTTGTGTAGAGGAAAAGACAAAAAATGGGAAGAACGCTGTAAACAACTAGAGGAAAGGGCAAACAAATTAGAAGAAATCAATAAAGTCCTGGAAGAAAACAATAAAGTACTGAAAGAAAATCAAGAAAAAGCAATGAAACAAATGAAGGAAACAGTCCAAGACCTGAAAAGGGAAATAGAAAAAATGAAGAAGACACAAACAGAGGGAATGCTGGAAATAGAAAATCTGAGTAAAAGATCAGAAACTTCAGATGCAAGTATAACCAACAGAATGCAAGAGATGGAAGACAGGATCTCTGGCATTGAAGATACAGTAGAAGAAATAGATTCATCAGTCAAAGAAAACACTAAAGCCAACAAAGTCATGAACCAAAATGTCCAAGAAATTTGGGACACCATGAAAAGACCAAACCTAAGAATAATAGGGGTCGAAGAAGGAGAAGAATACCAACTCAAGGGCACAGAAAATATATTCAACAAGATCATAGAAGAAAACTTTCCCAACTTAAAGAAGGAAATGCCTGTGAAGATACAAGAAGCCTATAGAACACCAAACAGACTAGACCCCCAAAAAAGTCACCTCGCCAAATAATAATTAAACAACTAAACGTACAGAATAAAGAAAGAATATTAAGAGCAGCAAAGGAAAAAGGCCAAGTGACTTATAAAGGCAAACCCATCAGAATAACACCTGATTTCTCAATGGAGACTTTGAAAGCCAGAAGGACCTGGACAGATGTAATGCAGACACTAAGAGACCATGGATGCCAGCCTAGACTAATATAACCAGCAAAACTTTTAATCATCATAGATGGAGCGAACAAGACATTCCAAGACAAAGCCAGATTTAAACAATACTTATCCACAAACCCAGCCCTACAGAAAGCACTAGAAGGAAAATTCCAACCTAAGGAATTCAGATGCACCCTCGAAAATACAGGCAATAGAAAAAGCCACAGTAGTAAACCCCAACAAAGAGAACTACACACAAATCACCACCAAAAAACAACAGGAATGAACAATCACTGGTCATTAATATCCCTCAATATCAATGGAATTAATTCACCTATGAAAAGACATAGGCTTACAGAATGGATACGAAAGGAGGACCCATCTTTCTGCTGCATACAAGAAACACATCTCAAATTCAAAGACAGACACTACCTAAAAATAAAAGGCTGGGAAAAGACTTTCCAATCAAACGGTCTTAAGAAACAAGCGGGTGTAGCCATCCTGATATCCAGCAAAATAGACTTCAAACTAAAATCAATCAAAAGAGATCAAGAAGGGCATTACATACTCATCACAGGAAAGATCCACCAAGATGAAGTCTCAATTCTGAACATTTATGCCCCAAACACAAGGGCACCCACATATGTAAAAGAAACATTACTAAAGCTTAAATCACATATAAAACCCCACACATAAATAGTGGGAGACCTCAACACCCCACTTTCACCACTGGACAGATCTCCCAAATCGAAACTTAACAGAGAAATAAAGGACTTAACTGATGTCATGACTCAAATGGACTTAATCGATATCTAAATAACATTCCATCCTAACAAAAAAGAATATACCTTCTTCTCAGCATCCCATGGAACCTTCTCTAAAATCGACCACATACTTGGCCACAAAACAAATCTCAACAGATACAAAACAATTGGAATAACCTCCTGTGTTCTATCAGACCACCATGGTCTAAAGTTGGATTTCAACAACAACAAAAACTACAGAAAACCTGCAATCTCATGGAAACTGAATAATACCCAACTGAATCACCAATGGGTTAAGAAAGAAATAAAGAAATTAAAGACTTCCTAGAGATCAACGAAAATGAAGACACCACATATCCAAACCTATGGGACACTATGAAAGCGGTGCTAAGAGCGAAATTCATAGCACTAAATGCCCACATAAATAAGTTGGAGAAATCTCACACTAGTGACTTAACAGCACACCTGAAAGCTCTAGAACAAGAAGAAGCCAAGACTCCCAGGAAAAATAGACGCCAGGACATTATCAAAGTGAGAGCTGAAATCAATACAATAGAAACAAAGAGAACAATACAAAAAATTAATGAAACAAAGAGTTGGTTCTTTGAGAAAATCAACAAGATAGACAAGCCCTTATCCAAACTAACCAAAAGACAGAGAGACAGCATCCAAATCAACAAAATCAGAAATGAAAAGAGGGACATAACAACAGACATTGAGGAAATCCAGAGAATCATCAGGTCATATTTCAAAAACCTCTACTTCACAAAACTGGAAAACCAAAAAGAAATAGATAACTTTCTGGATAGGTACCACATACCTAAGGTAAATCAAGACCAGATAAACTATTTAAATTGTCCAATAACCCCTAACGAAATAGAAACAGTCATTAAAAGTCTCCCAACCAAAAAAAGCCCAGGTCCAAATGGTTTCAGCACAGAATTCTACCAGATCTTCAAAGAAGAGTTAATACCAATACTCTCTAAATTGTTCCACACAATAGAAACAGAAGGAACATTACCAAACTCCTTCTATGAGGCTACAATTTACCCTTATTCCTAAACCAAACAAGGATACAACAAAGAAAGAGAACTACAGACCGATCTCCCTCATGAACATTGATGCAAAAATACTCAATAAAATACTGGCAAACAGACTCCAAGAACACATCAAAACAATTATCCACCATGATCAAGTAGGCTTCATTCCAGGGATGCAAGGGTGGTTCAACATACGAAAGTCCGTCAATGTAATACACCATATAAACAAACTCAAAGAAAAAACCACATGATCATCTCACTAGATGCAGAAAAGGCATTTGACAAAATCCAACACCCTTTCATGATAAAGGTCTTGGAGCGATCAGGAACACAGGAAACATACCTAAACATAATAAAGGCAATTTACAGCAAGCCAACAGCCACTATCAAATTGAATGGAGAGAAACTCAAAGCAATTCCACTAAAATCAGGAACGAGGCAAGGCTGTTCGCTCTCCCCATACTTATTCAATATAGTACTTGAAGTTCTAGCCAGAGAAATAAGAAAAAAGAAGGAGATTAAGGGGATACAAATTGGAAAGGAAGAAGTCAAGCTTTCCCTATTTGCAGATGGCATGATAGTATACTTGAGCAACCCCAAAGATTCAACCAAGGAACTGATACAGCCTATAAACACCTTCAGCAGCATAGCAGGATACAAGATCAACTCAAAAAAATCAGTAGCCCTCCTATATACAATGGACAAAGATGCTGAGAAGGAAATCAAAGATACATCACCCTTTACAATAGCCACAAATGACATAAAATACTTTGGGGTAACACTAACCAAGCAAGTGAAGGACCTATATAACAAGAACTTTAAGTCCCTGAAAAAAGAAATTGAAGAAGATGTCAGAAAATGGAAAGATCTCCCTTGCTCATGGATAGGCAGGACTAACATAGTAAAAATGGCAATCTTACCAAAAGCAATCTACAGATTCAATGCAATCCCCATCAAAATACCAACACAATCTTCACAGACCTGGAAATAATAATACTCAACTTCAAATGGAAAAACAAAAAACCCAGGATAGCCAAAAGAATCCTGTACAATAACACAACCTCTGTAGGCATCTCGATCCCTGACTTCAAGCACTAATATAGAGCTACACTAATAAAAACAGCTTGGTTCTGGCATGAAAAATGACATGTGGACCAATGGAATCGAATTGAAGACGCTGACATTAATCTGCACACCTATGAACATATAATTTTTGACAAAGAAGCCAAAAGTGCACAATGGAAAAAAGAAAGCATTTTCAACAAATGGTGCTGACATAACTGGATATCAACATGTAGAAGGCTGCAAAAAGATCCACATCTATCACCGTGCACAAAACTTAGGTCCAAGTGGATCCAGGACCTCAACATAAATCCAGCTACTCTGAACCTGCTAGAAGAGAAAGTAGGAAGTAGTCTTGAACGCATTGGCATAGGAGATCACTTCCTAAATATAACACCAGTAGCACAGACACTGAGGGAAACAATCTATCAATGGGTTCTCTTGAAACTGAGAAGCTTTTATAGAGCAAAAGATACAGTCAACAAGGCAAAGCGACAGCCTACAGAAAGGGAAAAGATCTTCACCAACCCCACATCTGACAGAGGACTGATATCCAAAATATATAAGGAACTCAAGAATTTAGACATCAAAATGCCCAACAGTCCAATTAAGAAATGGGCTATAGAACTAAACAGAGAATTCTCAACAGAGGAAACTCAAATGGCTGAAAGACATTTAAGGAATTGCTCAACATCCCTAATCATCAGAGAAATGCAAATCAAAACAACTCTGAGATACCACCTTACGCCTATCAGAATGTCTAAGATCAAAAACACTGAAGACACCTTATGCTGGAGAGGATGTGGAGTTAGGGGAATTCTCCTCCACTGCTGGTGGGAATGCAAGCTTGTACAACCACTTTGGAAATCAATATGGAGCTTTCTTAGAAAATTGGGAATCCATCTCCCCTAAGATCCAGCTATACCACTCTTGGGCATATACCCAAGGAATGCTCAACCACACCATAAGAGCACTTGTTCAACTATGTTCATATCAGCATTGTTTGTAATAGCCAGAACATGGAAACAACCTAGATGCCCTTCAACTGAAGAATGGATAAACAAAATGTGGTACATATACACAATGGAATACTACTCAGCAGAGAAAAACAATGACATCATGAGGTTTGCAGACAAATGGATGGATCTAGAAAAAATCATCCTGAGTGAGGTAACCCAGACTCAGAAAGACAAACGTGGTATGTACTCACTCATAGCAGGATACTAGATGTAGAACAAGGATGACTGGACTGCTACTCACATCACCAGGGAGGCTACCTGGAAAACAGGACCCCAAGAAAGACACGGGGATCGCCCAATGACAGAGAAATGGAATGAGATCTACATGAACAGCCTGGACATGAGTGGGGCTAGTGAAGGGCGAGGGTCGAGGGAAAGAGAGCTTGGGGGAACGTGATATCCCAGCTGGATCAATAATAGAGAGGGAGAACAAGGAATAGGAGACCATGGTAAATGAAGACCACATGAGAATAGGAAGAAGCAAAGTGCTAGAGAGGCCCACAGAAATCCACAAAGATACCCCACAATAGATTGCTGGCAATGGTCGAGATACAGCCCGAACTGACCTACTCTGGTGATGGGATGGCCAAACACCCTAATTGTCATGCTAGAAACCTCATCCACCTACTGAGGGATCTGGATGCAGAGATCCATGGCTAGGCCCTGGGTGGATCTCTGGGAGTCCAATTAGCGAGAATGAGGAGGGTTTATATGAGCGAGAATTGTTGAGACCAAGGTTGGATAAAGCAGAGGGACAAATAGCCAAAGGAATGGGAACACATGAACTATGAACCAATGGCTGAGGGGTCCCCAACTGGATCAGGCCCTCTGAATGGGTGAGACAGTTGATTGGCTTGATCTGTTTGGGAGGCATCCAGGCAGTGGGACCGGGTCCTGTGCTCATTGCACGAGTTGGCTGTTTGAAACCTGGGGCCTATGCAGGATTGTTTGGCTCGGCCTGGGAGGAGGGGACTGGACCTACCTGGACTGAGTCTACCAGGTTGATCTCAGTCCTCGGGGAAGGCTTTGCCCTGGAGGAGATGGGAATGAGGGGCGGGTTAGGGGGAAGGTGAGGGGGGCGGGAGGCGGGAGAACAAGGGAATTCGTGGCTGATATGTAGAAATGAATTGTATTGCAAAATAAAAAAATAAAAATTAAAAAAGCAAACAATCTGTAAAGAGATGTATAGTATAGGGACAATGAACTCAAAATTGTGACAATATACAAAATATCTCAATCAAAGGTAGAAATTTATAGTACATTATTACAAGAATATCCTTAATTTGAATCAATACACAAAATATCCTAAGCTATGATAGAACAAATATACAGTATGACAAATATAATTTTACATTTGTATCAATATATGAAAATAATTCAAACACAAGTAGAAATGTATGTACAATATAACAAATATAGTTTGGTATTTGTATCAATATACAAAATAACTTAAACATAAATACAAAAATAATTTTACATTTCTATCAGTATACAAGAATCCATGCCAATGCAAATTATCTAAAGCTCATAGTTAATAAATTAGTTTACAGCTCTGGCTGTATTGGGTCATTTAAAAATTTTAGTTACATTCGTTTATTTATTGTGCATATACATATATATATATATATATATATATGTGGGTATATGTATGCTATGGTTTACATATGAAGTTGAATGGAAAGCTTGTGGATGTTGGTTCTCTTCTACCATGTAGGTCTGGGAGATTAAACTTGATAGATCATCAAGCTTCCAGGAAAGTGCCCTTACCCACTGAGCTATCTTGACAGCCATATTTTTCTTGTTTTATGCTCTTCCTGGGTGATCTGTTCCCTATATCATACATTTCACTTGCCCTCCATTCATTAATTTTTGTGATTCACAAGGAAAAGTGAAGAGTAGGAGGAAGAAGCAACAGTAATAGAGAAGTTGGAAGAGAAATAAATGGAGAAAGATATAGGTCTGGACACAACAAAAGTATTTGGAGAAAATGTTTCCGAAAGGAAGAACTGATGGGAGAAGAGATGAAATTAAAATGGACTGTCTATGATAAGTCCTGAAGAAATCGTGGTGAGGTAATACGAAATCTGTTTACGAAGTCAATAAATATGTCAAATGCACACCACTGTTACAGAACTCCCTAAGTAATGCCAAAACTGGTAGTTAAATCAGTACTTGGAGAACCATGTATAGTTTTATGAAAACTTCTCAAGAAAATTAATGAATGATCTGTAAACTAACTGTGAATTCAACTTAACAACACAGTAGAAGTACCTGTGGAGTAGGATGATGTGTCTTTGGGCATATGCCACGGAGGGTCGTAGCTGGAACATATGATGGACTTAATTTTGTTTTTTGATGATTCTTCACACTGATTTCCAGAGTAGCTGTACAAATTTGCATTCTCAGCAACAGTGATGAGGATTCCTCTTTCTCTCCAACCCCAACAGCATCTGTTGTCAGTTGTTTTATTGATCTAGCCTTCAGACTGGGCTGAGATGAAAAAACCTCAAAGTTTTTTTTTCATTAGCATTTCCCTAATTGCTAAGGATGATGTTTTAGTTACTTTTGTATTGCTGTGAAGAGACACGATGACCAAGGCAAAGTATTTTAAACAGCATTTAATTTGTGTCCTGCTTATAGTTCAGAGGATGAGTGCATGGAAACAAGACTTTTATCTCTGAAAAGGTTAATATGGTAGACTGATATCTGTCTAGACTGGACAAAACATAGAGTGAAGATTATAAGTAAAAACATAGGTAAATGGGAAACAGCTACAGAAACTATGCAAAATATTGAAACTATATATATAACTTTAGGCAATAGGTTTAGAAATAAAGATTTATTAAAACATAAATTATGTTTCTAACAAAATGTTAAAATAACCATTAAATGGTCTTGAAAAATCTTTATGTGAAGCAAAGTCAATAAAAGCAGATCAATTTCTTTTTCAAGGACATATTAATACGGTAACAAGTAAAACAATTTGCTCAAGATATGCTTTTGAAAACAACCATTAACAGGAGAGCTATCTGATAATATGAACGCAAGGACAGTTTAATAATTGCATATGTCAGTGTGAATGAACACATTGAGAAAAATAAAAAATACAATTTACCAAAATATACAAATAAAAATACCTCACTGTATCCAGTATCCATCATGAATAACTGAAAAATCTCATAAACCGGAGTATAAAGATCCTTCCTTATCTTAAAAAAATCAATAAACTATCAACACGTAGCAGCCATACTCAGTTATAATCTTAGATGCATTCCCTTTAAAGTTCTGAACAAGACAAAGTATATATTACAAATACTATTCTCTATTTTATGGATAGCCTATTTGAAGTTTTCCTGGCTAAATTTATAACAAACTATGAATTCAGTACATACATACCATCTAATACATGCTGTATGTACATACATACAACACACTCACGTGCGGACGCACGCGTGCGGGTGCACACACACACACACACACACACACACACTCACACACACATATTATTTTCTAAACTGTTTTAGTGAGAATGTCTTAGAAAATCTGATTGGAACTGTTCCCTGAGTCAGAGTCCCCCAGCACCTGATTGAACTAAGAGGTGAGTCTTCATCCTCATACTCCAACACCCCAGCCTCCAGGCTTTGGGCCCAGGGGCACAACCCAGCGCCCCCACACCACCATCCATTGCAGTCCTAGTTTCTGGCCAGTGGGCAGGCAGACCTCCTGCAGAGAGGTCAGACTAACACCATCCCTCATCAGACCCTGTAACCCAAAAGCCCCACCTCCCCCAAATCCCACCCACCCTCCCAGACTGGAACTGTTCCCTGAGATAGAGCCTGCCAATGCCCAATTGGACTAAGAGGTGAGTCTTTGTCTAGATGGGGCCCAGGGGCACAAACCTGTGCCCCCACACCACCACCCAGTGCAGTCCCAGTCTCAAGCCAATAGGCAGGACCCTGCATACAGGTCGGACTACCACCATCCCCCACCAGACCCTGTAATCCTAAATCCCCACCTCCCCCAAATCCCACCCACCCACCTAGACTGCAACTGTTCCCTGAGACAGAGCCAGCTACCACCCAATTGGACTAAGAAGTCAGTCTTTATCCACGTATCCTAACACCCCAGCCCCTAGGCTTTGGGCCCATGGGAATAACCCTGAGCCCCTACACCAGCACCCATTGCAGTCCCAGTTTCAGGCCAGTCAGCAGGCAGGCAGAACTACTGCAGACAGGTCAGATTACCACCATTCCACACCAGACCCTGTAATCCACAAGCCTCACCCCTCCCAAGCCACCCACACACCAAGATTGCAGCTACTCCCTGAGACAGAGCCCACAAGTACCAATTGGACTAAGAACTGCTCTCTGACACAAAGAGTCCATCAGCACCATTTAAACCAAGAGGTCCCACTGGACCAAGAGTATGGATCAGACCAGAGAGGATCCCTCAGACACAGACACCACTTGCACCAAGTGGAGAAAGAGATAGGTAGAAGCCAGTGCAGAAATACAGTCAACAACATAAAAACCAATGGCTCCATCAGAAACTACATCAGCAAGACCTGAACATCACAACACAGAAGAAACAGAAGAAATCGACCTTAAAATGACCTTAAGAAGTTGATAGAGATCTTTAAAGAGGAAATGAAAAATTCCCTTGAAGAACTCAAGGAAAAGTCAAACAAAAAACTGAAGAAATCAGTAAACACCTGAAAGAAAGCCAAGGGAAAGCAATTAAAAAATTAAGGGAAACAGTTCAAGACATGAAAACTGAAACTGAGACAATAAAGAAGACACAAACTGAGGGCATGCTGGAAATAGAAAATCTGAGAAAGTGAACAGGAACTACAGATGCAAGCATAACCAACAGATGGAATGAAAAATAATAAAATATACACTATCCCACAGCTGAAATTGATTGCCCTTCAAATCTTCTTCATTGCTGTGTGGCTGTCTTGAATACAGATGCCATTATTGAAGACACTGAATTCCTTGGGACTGGAACTACAGACGGTTGCCAGCTGCCATGTGGGTGCTGAGAATTAATCCTGGGTCCTCTGGAAGAGCTGATAGTGTATATAACCATTGAGTCATCTACACAGCACCAAACAGTGTTCTGTTTAGAAAGTCTTTACCTGTGCCAGGGAATTCAAGGCTATTCCCACAAAGCTTGTGCCATTAGCCAACCAATATCCAGTTTGACTTAAGACCCACTCCATGAGACGGAACCCACACCCAACACTGCTTGAGTGACCAAGAACCAGAGACTAGATAGTCCCGGGACTTAGAAGAAAACCAAACACTACTCTTCTAAAAAAGGTGGCAATAAAATGACTCCCAATGACATTAGGTTATACTCATAGACCAGTACCTTGCTCAGCCACCATATGAGAAGCTTCCTCCTGTGACAGATGGGAACAAATACAGAGAGCCACAGCCAGACAATATGTGGGGTACCAGAGACCTTGAAACACTCAGCCTTAAATGGAATGTGTCCATCAAACCCCTTCTCTCGGGGCTCAGGGAACCCTGCAGAGGATAAGAGGGGAAGTGTGTAAGAGCCAGAGGGGGTGGAGGACACCACGAAAAGGAGGCCTCTAAATCAAAATGGTCAGTGCACATATAAACTCACACAGACCAAGGCAGCATGAGCAGGGTCCACATGGGTCTGCAACACATGGGGTCCTTGAGCTGAAAGACAAAGTGGACACATACCCCCATCCCTAACCCAGAAGCTTTCTCTAATTGGGGAAACAAACTATTCTTAATGATAGGCCACATGTCCAGCAGTAGATGGCCAAATTGAAAGGAACTCAAGGGCACCTTTGAAGGTTCCTTGTCTCATAATGTCATGTCACATTTTTTTCTTCTTCTGATTTTTTTCTTTAATTTTTATCTTCTTAAAGAATTTTAACTTATCATTTTTAATTTTCTCTCTCTTTTTTAACCCCAAAGGTCCTTTGCATAGATATTATGGTTCCTAGTTTAGTGTTTTTATGGGACTTCTGAGTATGTGAACAAGCAGCTCTTTGTCTGCATGTTTTTTGTGCCTTTTCTTGGGCTCTTTTCCTTCTATTCATTGATTTTGTCCTATGCTGAAAACTGTATGTTTTCTAAGGAGAGGCAGAAAGGGAGTGCAGCCAGATGGTAGGGAAGGTGGGGAGAAACAGGGAGAAATAGATGTAGGGGAAACAGTAACCAGAATATATATTATGTGAGAAAAAATATCTATGGTCAATTAAAGGAAAGAAATGCCATAGGGAAAAAAACTTGCTTAATTGCTCAGAAAATGTATCTTGAAGTGGGATCTTAGATCCTGCTGTAGATAAATTTATATATAAGAGTTCACTGCTATAGCTCTCCTTTTTATAAACATGAATGGTTTTTCTTTGGGCTGGTTTCCCTTAAGCACTAGCAAGGGTCTTGATTTCATGGCTAAAGAATTTGTGCTGTGTTCTCTCAGTGCCTGGGTGAATTACTTCCTGGATTGCTTTATGTTCCCATAGCAACAGGATGCATGTGCACAGAGAAAACCAAAGAATGCAGAAATTTTCTACATATTTTCAAAAAAATTTAAATATTAAAAGTAAAATTTCTAACAGAAGTTTTAGAGAAGGGAAAGAGAAAAACCAGGAGATCCAAGGAACCGTTCAACTTGAAAAAATGCATCTTGATGACAAAAATCATTGCTATCACTTAGAGAGAGTATAAGGAGTCAGCAGGGAAGGAAGTGATCCAGGTCATGGTGGTCGGGAGACTCTTGCAGCCTGACTGACTAGCAGCCAGAGTGTGTCTTTATTTATACAGAAGTTAGTTAGCAGGGATACATTCATGATGTTCCAAAACATAGATCATTTCATTTTTGGTTTTGGACATGTGTTTCACTTCCTTTTGCTCATCTTTTAGTCATCATTAATAAACTATGACAGAAAAGAGTTATTATTTCCCATCATTTCCCTCAACTTTTCACATCATTAATAAACAGACTTATCATTCTTACTCACTAACCTCATAACCCAAGTTTTGAGAATCTAGAGGCATATGACAGCCTGTGCTCAGGCTGGTTGCTTTGGTTGCTTCAAGGACACTAAACTAAAACAAAAATGTTCAACCACCCTGGGCATTTTGCCATGTCTCAAGCAGTGTATTATTAACTCTTAGTGGTCAGACTGCCCAGGAAAATTCTTCAGACCAAAGATGCTGCAGTTACTACTCAAATTCTGACATAATACAATCAATGTTCACATGTATATCCTTATAAATTTGTCTCTATGTCTAATCCTGGCATTCTGTTGTTCCTTGGTTGTATGACATTATAGTGCCTCTACATGAGCTAACTTCTAAGAGAGGGAGGTCCTAACACCTCATACTTTTATCATCTTTCCACTCCATACTTTGCTCATCAATATGTCTCTGTGTAGGGCAGAGTTGTATGCCACATAACTGTCTGAGTGTCCAGTGGGAAGAGGCTTGTAATCTGAACTACAGACAATTCCTCTAGCCCATCAAATCTTGTTGATCTTTTTAATTTTATTTTGTTTTGAATATCTTGTTCCTGTGTAAGTACAGGGACAGATGTTTCAAGTATGTCTCATAGCCTCATGAAGAGACCTCTGGCAGACTGCTGTTATCTGGTAGCCAGCAAAATGCCCACCCTGACAGCCTTGTGGAGAGGCCCAGGTACACTGGAGTTGGCCCAGGTACATTGGTGGGCTACAATCCCTCCTACACGGGAGCAGGCTATCTGCCTAATTGCTTCCGTGTTCCCAGCATAAGTCCTCTGTCCACAGGAACACATCTAGCACTAAAAAGGCCAACCTCAGAGGCCCACAGGGATCCCAACTCAGTAATAGGAGGTATAATGGCAGTATAGAACCGTTCAAACAGGCAGGAAGACCAGGAAGTGTGCACAGGACAGAGCCTCAGAGTTAAATTAGAAAGTAGACATGCCAGAAATAAAACCAGAAGGAACAAAGGTGGACCAAGCAACACTGTTTGGTGACAACTAAAATGGAATATGAGGTCGGAGAAGGGCACTGTTGGGCTCCTGCAAAGTCAGAAAGGTGGTGGGCAGCGTCTGAGCAGAGAAGCAGCAGAGTCAGGGTGGCATTTTGGAAAGATCAACCTGGACTGCACTTGTGAGAGCATGATATTCATGCTCTGTAAAATCATCTAGCCTCAGGTCAGACTTTGGCCTATGGAGTAAATTCTCCAATGAAGGATATCAAGGCCCTTCCCAGCTTTTTATTTAGACATAATTCTGCAGTGAGTATCACAGCCAAATCAACACACACTAAGTCATTATAACCAATTTCTACTAGTAAGCATTCTTCATTCTCCATGGGTGTCACTGAAGAAGTTGAATGTTCTTACCACCCCACCAGGGGACTATCTGAGTGCTTGTTATGCCAGCCTAAGCTTGCATCCAGGAAGAACAGGTCCCTCTCGGAGAGCACCAGGAGAGTTTATGTGGTCAACTGTCTACACAACAGAACCATTTTTACTGGTCTTTGAGCCCCACAAAGGCACATTTAGGGTCCTGGAGATTTTACAAGGGCCCAGGTTTCCTTCTGTACACTGGACCCTGGTTAGCCAGGCTGCTTTACATGAGAAATCCCCACCACTGTCCTGCAGCCTGCCTCACTTCTGTACTGATGCACAGTGCGTCATGCTCACAGCATGCTCTCATCTGCTGCAGTCTTCTGACTTCTCAGTGGCCTCTTTCCTGTGCACTGCTGGGTACCCCAGCTCCAACCTCTTTCTTGGGGCTCATAATGATTTTATTTGTTTTTCCGGACAGGATTTCTCTGTGGAGTTTTGGTGCCTATCCTGGATCTCGCTCTGTAGACCAGAATGGCCTCAAACACACAGAGATCTCCCTCACTCTTCTTCTCCAGTGCTGAGATTAAAGGCATGTGCCACCATGGCCTGGCGAGGTCCATAATTGGTACATATTTCTCCCCAACCTCGACTCCTTTCCACTGGAAAATTGGCCCAGTTTGTCTCCAGACCATCTCCTGGCCATACCTCTACCATCACTTTCAGAGTTACCCTTCCCTGGAGCTCACTTCAGCCACCCCACCCTCTCCTTCCTCAGGATACTGTCCTTCTAGATGTCGTCCCACCCAGCTCCCAGTCCTGGG
Source organism: Peromyscus californicus insignis (assembly GCF_007827085.1). Lineage (NCBI taxonomy): Eukaryota > Metazoa > Chordata > Mammalia > Rodentia > Cricetidae > Peromyscus > Peromyscus californicus. The sequence goes on from NW_026294391.1 coordinate 97,020,821, forward strand.
CTCGCTCTAAATCAACCCTTGTCTCTCTCGACCATGTGTCTCTTACAAACAGCAGGAAGAGTCCTTACTGAGTCCCTGTAGGATGAGACCTAATGCAGGGAGAGGAACTATGGCCTGGATACAGCAAGAACGCTCCAGGGCCTGTTGCTAGGATACAGCATACCAGAGGGGTTAAGCAAGAACACTCCAAAGTGATGTGGCTGGTTGAAAGACTGAAGGGATGATCCCTGACCTGTCCACTCCTTTCCTGGTTCAGAGAGGGCCTGACTCGTCATTATTTATACACGAGACACCAGTATACACACAAAAAAGAGAGAGGGAGAGAGGGGAGAGAGAGAGAGAATCAGAGAGGGAGAGAGAGAGAGAGAGAGAGAGAGAGACAGAGACAGAGACAGAGACAGAGACAGAGAGACAGAGAAAGACAGAGACACAGAGAGAGAGAGAGAACAGCTGAGAACAGATGAGCCAGGTGGAAGCCTCTGACTTTCCTGCCAAAGACATGATTATCACTTGATGGCTTGAAAGATCAGGCCATGGAGTGCTGAGCAGAGAAAGAACACAGTGAGCTATGACTAAGTGGGCAGTGCGGGGTCAGTGTATCCTGTCCTATGAGCCACAAAGGCCTTGTGGGAGAGCCAACCTGGGCACAGCTGGTTCATGGAATGTCACGTGTCTAAGAAAGCCTCCCATTTCGGTGTTTCAGGGAAGCCTTTCACAATGACCCAGGAGACAAGGAGAAGAGGAAGGACAGTTGCAGCTGCTTCTTGGTGACTGTGAGAAGAAAGAGAGCTGAGGATAATTAAAAGCACCTGGGACAGCTGAAATGTCAGAGGACACAAGACCATGTAGTGGCTAATGGCGACAAGACAGTCAAGGCCCACAACTCACAAAGCCCTAGTCAGGGATGGATAAAGGGGCCTGTGGTGGGAGGGGGTTGAGCCACCCCTGACTAGGTTGGCAATGGGTGAACAGAGCATGATCATCTCCTTGGTGTGGGCTAGACCATGTGGACCGTGGGCCCTCCATGTCTCAGCCTATGTTATCCCAGAGAACTAACCCATCTCCTAACAATTACCTCAGCCATTGTCCAGACTCTGCATGATCCTATTAAAAACAAAAACCACGAAATGACAGAGCTCAGTGGCTCTTTTAAATTTTGGGAATGTCACCTACTCTAGGGAGTCTCTCTAACTTTTCCTCAGTTCGCCCCTTCCTGCAATGATTCTTTGTAGAGCTTGCATCCAGAATTGCTTACTCCTCCTGTCTTTAACCTTCACAGCTGTGAGACAGGTTTGGAGCCAGTACCCAGGGTTGATCTTTGATGCCCTCAGGTGTCTGGGTCACCCTAGGACCTTGGTCAAGCACAGCTAGGTAGAGAAAGGTCTCCATCAGAATGAGCTTGTGAACACCGGTGGAATTCAGCCCTGTTGCGAGCACAGTCTCTCAGGAGGATCTTGCCCTGGCCTACCCACATAGTTGCCATCATACAGGGCTCTTCAAGGCAGCACAACCAAGATTGGGGCATTTTGTTTGAAGGACATTTCCATAATTTAATAAAGTGATTTAGCTGGGCTCAAGGGCCTGCTGAGTTTGAAAAGGTCTTTTGGTTACTCCCTATGACTGAATTCGGACAGTCCAGCATTACCCAAAACTAGAGGTGTCAGCTAAGGAGCAAACCAGAGCCACAGGTTCCGCACCCCCACCGCACACACTCACTGCAGTTTTTAAATACTCCCTGCTCTTTGCAGCTATAAAGTGCTTCAGGCTAAGCACCTCAGAGGACAAGCCCACAGCCACTGAGGCTGTGCAGGCCAGAATGTGTGATTGGACACATTGTAATTACGTTGAGTCTCCAGAAGACAAGCCTTCCGGGTTAAGAGTCACAGCTGTACCTCTGGCGTCAGACTGTGAGGACACGGCTTTTAAGTCTTCAGAACTCAGGTCTGATTGAAAGATTCCTGGCATGGAGTCTTGCCAGTGCTGCTGCCACATTTTCACCAGGATGCTGTGTCTAGGAGCTAATGAAGACCAGGAACAACAGCATGGTCAGTAAAATGGTTCTGACTCTACTTGAGGGAAGTCCGGGAAGCAAATTTGGTGGAAAGGCCAGTGGCCAGGCACTTTGATTACCCGGCTCTGCCTGTGGGCCCTCTACAGGCTTTCCAATGATCGATCCATGGGCCATGATGCTCAGATCTTTATCTTTGTGTTTTTCTCACTTGCAGGTGAGAATGAAATAGTCCCGAAGGCTGAAGAGGAAGGAGGAAAGAAAGGGCTTGTACAGAGCGAGCTTGCTCAGGGTGAGCTTGATCAGGGCGAACTTGCTCTGGGCGAACTTGCCCCAAGCAAGCCTGCTCAAGAAGAGCTTGCTCAGTCCAGTCTTACTCAGGAAGCCACAGGAGTGGTAGAGGAGGGAGAAAACGAAGAAGAAGAAATGAAAGGAGGTCATGCTGGAGATGGTAGTTCTGGCCCCATGGACAAGGGGATCCAGGCGGAAGGTGGCCATGGCAGAAGTGTTCAACAGCAGCCTCAGCAAGAGGCTGCAATGCCTGAGGGCACCAAGAATCTCCAGGCTCGGGACAGGCAGCCTTTCAGGAGACGCACCAGATTCACCCAGTCTCAGCTGCAGGACCTGGAGCGTCTTTTCGAAGAGACTCGCTTCCCCAGCTTTCAAGTAAGGTAAGCAGAAGGCCTGTTAGGCGCCTGGTTTTCTATCAGTGCATCCAGGCTGTCCTTTGGTGCTCCCTGACCCCTGATTTCCTCTACAAACAAAGTCACCATGTCTGGACCCTCCAGCAGAAAATGGATTCTGGAGTAAGCAGATGTGCCCTAGTCCAACTGGAAAGATTGTGTTTTATTGCCTGTTTAATTGACACGTGAGTGGGAAATTTAGACAATGCTTGTTCTAAATAAGTCTCTGTAAGTATGAGTGAGAAACCTGAGTTGTGGCTGGGAAAATGCAGGAGGGATTCCACCTCAGATTAAAATTTGACTAACACATTTCATCGTGGAGGCTCTGTTAATGAAGCTTTACATGTTAAGTACATAGACCACATACCTGTGTTTGGGGGATTACCCTTAATTTTGGTCCCTGAAAGAAACCTGTTACTGAAGTAAGTCTCAAAGTAGGTGTGAGGAATACTGTGTGTGTGTCTGTGAGAGTGTGTGCATGTGTTTGTGTATGTGTCTGCGTGTGTGTGTGTGTGTGTGTGTGTGTGTGTGTGTGTGTGTGTATGTACACATGTCCACACACACAAGTGTGGACACAAACATTTAAAAGCAAACAGGACATGTCTTTATACAGATTATTTCCACTACAAGGCCTGAATGTTGGAATCTTTTCACTTCAGGAAGGATCTTGCAATATCAATGGGTGTGCCGGAAGCAGATGTGCAGGTCAGTATTTTTTAAAAAATTAATGTTTTGGAAGGGCTCCACATCTTGTGATGGTGCTGTCTAGAAGAGAGGTGTAGCAGCAAATTGGGACCTGATGTTGCATCCCAAGGATGCCAGACCCAGTCCACAGCCAAACTAGGCTCAAGATGATGAAACACCTCCATTTTCTCAGGCAGAAAATGCCAACCTGGACACCTGAAACCTAAGATGCCAAGGTGCTTTGTCTGACCCTCAGTGAACATAGTGTGTTCTCCATGACCTTCTGAAGGCCGTGCAGCCCACATGCCTCACTTAAGTGAAGAGACCATGTTCTTGGGTCCACCTTCAATTCTTTCACTCTGTGTGTCTCAGAAAACCTTTTCTCAGACTTCTTGATCTAGTCTGTAAATGTCCCATGCCTGGCTTAGTTCTGAATCAATACTGGGACCAGGAACCTCAAACGACCCATAACCCTTTTACCAGGCTTTTGTTGGTTATGTATGTGAACTCTGCTCACCATTACAATCAGCCCTGACTTTTCCAGACCACATGCCCACAAGGGAAAAGACCTATACACAGTATGCTTGGAGGCTAGGGAGGAAGCATAGAGCAGGAAGAAGTGCCCTTTGTCTCATAAAATATGCATTCTGGATACTCACAAAAGGCTATCACCATGGAGCCTTTTACAGAAAGCTTTGGGCCTTGAGATAGTACTCCGGGGTTCCAAGAGAACTGTTTTTGATACTTTTCAACACACAGCAAGGACTGGGAACAACCCATGAGCTAGATCTGCATGCTTTCCTGAAAGAATGCGTTAAAAGTATCAATTGATGGAGAGAATAGACTATATTCTGGGTCTGTTCCATAGCAGAAGGACTGGGTGTGGGGGTACATATCCTCAGGGGCTTCATGGGGGTGTTTTGACTGTTTCAATGAGAATGAAACCTGTTGCTTCCAGCATTCTGAACAATCAGTACACACTTGAGGTAAGACTTCAACCGTTCTTGGGGTTAGATCGATAATCAAACAGTTTCTGGGCAAACAGAAATGTGGTGCTTTGCTAGGGGAGTAGCTCTGTCCTGGAGCACATACCTAGCACATACTGGCCCAGGGATGGGTTCCATAGATGTTCTAAAATGCTAGTAAAATTGAGCCAGTATACGTGGTTAAAGGATATGTTCTTCAGTGGTGGTACAGTTCAGTGTACTAAAGCAACCCTTTCTTCTGCTTGTAGGATTGGTTTAGGGCCAGGAGAGCCATTTTCAGAAGCAATAGAAAGGTGGTGCTGATTGATGCACCACCTGGTCCCCAGAACAACGATTCCTGAAGATTTTGGAGCTGCTCATGTGTGCCCTCTTTCCAAAGAGAGATGACCTGGAACCTGTCCCTGCCCCCAATGTCTCGACCACCCATGGTGGCCATGACGTCATTTTCTTCCCTGCAATTATATCAGCACTAAAGAGGTGGATTCTAAGTATGTTGGTTCCATTGTTTTTTAGGTTACTAAAATGTGGGTATAAGTATTTGAACCATAGTAGCCTACTCCAGAAATGGCATTTATGGCAGGAGGTGACACTGGCAAGCTGTGGTCACTGTGCCTTGCTGAGTGAGGAAGATTTCCAGGTGCTATGCTGCTTCATGCTGACCCCACATTATTCTCTGTACCCTCATCATGGGCTTGTCAACTCACTCCACCTCTGTGGAACAATTATTTATAATGCCAGCTGGGGGAAGTCTCCAGCAGAGGACACTGTGTTTCTAGTCATGGCTGTTCCCACCCACACTCCAGTAAGTCCCACCCTAGACCTAATCCCCAAGGGGTCATGGTGGGGAATCACACAGGGAGAAGCAGAGATAGACAGAGAGATGGGTTCACTGGGGCCCTGGAGGCATCAGGAGGAAGGGTCCTGAGGCTCCACATTGGATGTTCCAGCAAGCCATGACTTTCCTGAGTTCTATTCAGGCCCTGGCCACCAATCTTCCAGGTACAGAGTGTTATCTGGTGACATGCTCCAGTTCCTGGCTGCCACATCCAGTGGCTTCAGTCTTCTCACTGTGGCTGATGTTCCATGAACGGAACCTGTGGGTGGCATCCTGTGCCTCAGCTGACTGTGGATTCTCATTCTGTGCTCCCCGGTTATGTGGAACTGAGATGTGCTGTTGACACTCTTCCTGGGGAGACGGGAGAAACTGGGAACAAACATCTTCTAAGCCTAGTTGGAGCTATCAAGCCTTTTACTTCCTGTGTCTTAACCATCTCTCCCTTATTATGATATGTTTCGCCTCCATTTGGAATGTCTTTTGTCTTCAGGAGCTTTCCTCCAAATGGAATGTCTTATTTTGGAGGAAACGGCTACACAAAATGTGTATCCAGCTACAGGGCCAGATCCTGTGGAGGCATGCTCTAGGTGACCACATGTCTGGCTCAGTTTCTGACTGGACTTCCTATCAATTAGAAGAGGCTCCACTTTTCTGTAGCTTACATTGCTGTGCAAGGGACCGTGTGTCTGTGAGAAGGCACCTTCATAAAACATGGACGGAGACTGTGGGGAGACCAGGTAAATGTGTGAAAAGGGATCTGTGTTTCTATTGGCTGACTACACATGACTGGCTGGCATCTGTGTCTAAGGGTAAGCGTTTTCGTTGATACTTTAAGAGAAAAGACTTTCTGCTGTTCATTGAGGACATTTTGTAAACATCCTTTCACTCAGATATCACAAATCCATATACAACTTCCTCCTGAAATCACGGGCCTCGGGTTCTATGACTTCCCTTGTGTAGTAGGACTTATTAAAGTCAGAGCCCCCACTTCAGGGACTCTGAAATCCCTGTCTTACTGCTGGGTTTACCACGCTCTTGAAGAACTTTCCACCCACAGAGAGCACTGTGAGCATAACCACCATGCAGCGTCAATCCTTACCTTCTGGATCTTTCTCTCAAGTCCTTTCAGTCCATAGTAGCAGTGCTCTATGTCTTCCCTTCAGTGAAAGGCTGGATATTTTCTCCAAAACAATGAGCTGTTTGATTTAGCTAATATCCAGCATTATTTGACACGGTTTTCCTATTTCTAGGCATGGTGTTCACATTTATAGGTTGAGATGTTTGCCCTACAATATAATTAGAATTCCTGGGGGCTGTCCAGCCATGCTGCAGCTCTATGCACAGCTAAGCCTCCAGTTCTAATACTTCTTTTTTATAATTAGTTAATTAACCAAAAGCCAGACATTTCTATGCACTCCTGTGACCAGTGGGAGGGTATAACACTAGGAAGTACAGCACTAGTCATTCTGAAGTACACAGTATGGGACATGTGAGGTTCAGGCTTCCCTGGGATACATGAGAGACTGTCACAAACACAAAACGAAGAAACAAACCAAAGGACAATACTGCATTTTCATTCTCAGGTCCTATTAACACCCCACTGTAGTTGGAGTTTTCTCTCAGGCGCCCACTTGCCAGGCAGCCCGGCAGCCCACTTACAAAATAAACACACAGATGTTTATGTTATTTAATTGTTTGGCCTAATGGCTCAGGCTTCTTGTTATCTAGTTATTATATCTCAAATTAACCCATATCTATTAGTCTATAAGTTGCCACATGACTCGTGGCATACAGGTACCTTACATCTCGCTTTCCATGGCGGCAGCTGGTGGCGTCTCTCTGACTCAGCCTTCCTGTTCCCAGAATTCTCCTCTCTCCTTGTCCCGCCTTTACTTCTTGCCTGGCTACTGGCCAATCAGTGTTTTATTTATTAACCAATCAGAGCAACACATTTAACATACAGAACATCCCACAGCACCCCACCCCAACCCCAGCACTCTGAAACACTGTCAATGAGATCAGTCGCTCTACCACAAGAAGTGCACACAACCTCTCCCCTGTTTATGGCCTTCCAGAGTCTGTGGCACTGACTCTGCCCAGGTTATTGTACAAATGCACCCTCAGCCCTCAGCAGTTTGTACTGCAACACAAAGGGTGCAGTTGGTGCAGTGTCTGAAATTGCAGAGCTGAGAAGCACAGCACAGGACCTTCTATAAGCATTCTAATGCAGATTCTTCACTGGCTGTCTGGAGTTTGTTAACTTTTGCAAGAGTTGCACTGGAATTTTCGAAGTGCTGCACAACACACTGTAAACATAGGACTAAAATGCCACTGCTGAAGGTGGAGGTCCGGGATTGGCCTCTGCTTTCAGAGTCCTTGAAGACTTTTGAAGCAGACACATGCAGAGCTGACCCTGTCTACACAATGTTTATCTCATGTGTCATAGAGACTCGGAAATGTGGGGTCTGGAATGTTGAGAAATTTTCCAGTCTTCACCCAAGCCTCATGTGCTCATTGTGAGTTTTTCCCACCTTCCCCAAGAGATATGGTCCACACATTTCCACAAGGCCTCAAAATTATTGTTTTTTTTTCTTACTCACTGCAGATTTGTTCCCATAGTTGACCCCCACCCATTTCCTAGGAAGATAATTCCCCAAGGCCAGGGGACTCAGTTGAGATGCCACTTGGAAGGTTCCTTCTACACTCTCCTTGCCCAAGGGCCACACCTTCCCTGTAAACACATCCTGCTCACTGAAGCTCCAAACCGCTGTGAGGGGGGAGACACTGCCAGCCGCAGCCAGGGCAAGCAGCATGTTAAGATGCCGGTAAGCCACGAGCCATGTGGCAAGGTATAGATTTATAGAAATGGGTTAATTTAAGATATAAGAACAGTTAGCAAGAAGCCTGCCACGGCCAAATAGTTTAAATAATATAGGCATCTGTGTGTTTATTTTATACGTGGGCTGTCAGACTGCCGGGGCATGTCAGGACCCAGAGAGAAAACTCCAGCTACACAGCTGTTGGTTTTGGACCTCAGGGGCTCAGTCCATTGCAACTGTCAATCATCCCAGGAAGCCAGAAAGGAAGGCTTCTGATTGGTTAAAATAACCTGGATGTTAGGTCGTTAAGGTATAGAAGAGAAAGAAGCCTTCCTGGTGGAGTAGTTCTCCTGCCAGAAGTATATGGGTCTCCCCCTCAGAATGTGAAGAGACACAAAGGAAGGCAAACCTTGAGGATCTTCAACAGCATTCCTGTCATGGAGCGTGGAAACATCAAACATCTGCCTCTTGAGGGACCTGACTAGGAAAAAAGGAAAGGTCAGTGCATGCTAGGAGTGGTGGGTTGGCCATGTCCATGAGGAGATATTGTTTCTCAGAGGTGACTGGAGAGGCGTGGGGCACTGTGGACTTCACATCCTGGATGTCATAGCGACTTTGCACCACCCTGGTCCCTGTCGCCTCTTCTTTCTGTTTTCTACTTTCAGGTGCTGAGACGCTGATGCTCTCCCCATATGAAGAGGGAAGAAATGAGGAAGAGGGTGGAAGGGACCACCCTGCGTCGGGACCTCAACAGCAGAATGGAGAGGAGTAGAACAGAAAAACAGGGAAGACTGGAGAAGGTCCTTCTGCTGCTGTACCTTCAGGCCTCATGGATGACCGTGAGAGTGCCAGTCCCAATAGCCAGGAGAATGAGCGTCCACCTCAGAAGCCAGTTCCTGAGAGCATAGGGGGTACCGAGGGTGTGCAGCTTTGTGATCTGTATACAGCATATGTCACATCTGGTGCCTCCAGTACAGTGTATGTCAGTAACAGTGCCTGGTGTACAGCCTCTGCCTGTTACTGTGCGCCAGGTACAGCCTATGTCTGTGACTGTGTCCCAAGTACAGCCTGTGCTTGTTACTGTGCCCCAGCTATAACCTATGCCAATCACTGTGCCCAATGTACAGACCCTATTCCTGTTACTATGCCCCAGGTACAGCCTATGCCTGTGACTGTGCCACAGGTCCAGCCTGTGCCTGTTACTGTGCACCATATACAGCCTGTGTCTGTTACTGTGCCCCAGTTACAGTCTATGCCAATCACTGTGTCCAATGTACAGACCCTATGACTGTTACTATGCCCCATATACAGCCTGTGCCTGTTACTGTTCCATATACAGCCTGTGCCTGTTATTGTCCGAGGTACAGTCTGTGCCTGTTACTGTGCACCGTGTACAGCCTGTGCCTGTTACTGTCCCATATACAGTCTATGCCTGTTAATGTGACCCAGTTACTGCCTATGCCAATCACTGAGCCTCGGGTACAGCCTATGCCTGTTACTGTGCCCCAGGTACTGCCTGTGTCAATCACTGAGGTCCAGATACAGCCTATGCCTGTTTCTGTTCCCCATGTCTGTCCCATGCCAGTTATTATGTCCAATGTACAGCCTATGCCAGTTATCTAGCACACCACCTATGGCAGTTCCTATTGCACACCCTATGCCATTCCAGGTGGGTTGTGTACAGCCATACCAATTACAGTACCCAGTGTTCAGTCTATGCCAAGTACAATGTCACCCAATGAGCAGCCTGTGCCATTACAGGACCCCATGTCCAGCCTGTGTCAGTTCTGACGCCCAGTGCACAGTCCATTCCAGTTACCGTGCCCAAAATGCAGCCTATGCCAGCGCTGGGGTCCTGCAGCTGCCTCTGTGACAGGGCTACACTGCAGGAGTTGGAACACCTTTTCCAGAGAAATCACGATCTAGTGCTGAGGAAGGGTAAGCCCCTTGTGTGGCTTCAAGTCCCTTCATAGGGAACAAGCTGGTACAGAGAGGCCTCTGGCTTGCTCTCAGCTGTCCTTCTTGTCGTCATTTACTGAAAAGTTCAGATTCCATTTTGAAGTTTGTTTTTTTTTTTCTTTTTTTCTTTTTTTTTTTTTTTTTTTTTTTTTTTTTTTTTTTTTTTTTTTTTGGTTTTTCGAGACAGGGTTTCTCTGTGTAGCTTTGCGCCTTTCCTGGATCTCGCGCTGTAGCCCAGGCTGGCCTCGAACTCACAGAGATCCGCCTGCCTCTGCCTCCCGAGTGCTGGGATTAAAGGCGTGTGCCACCACCGCCCGGCCCATTTTGAAGTTTTATTGTGTCTTGGCATGAGTGTGTGGGGGGACGAGAGGAGCTGTGTCTCACATTTGGAGGTCAGAGGACAGCTGGAAGGACTTGGTTCTCTCCTTCCAGGATATGGGTCCTGGGTTCAAAATCATCTCCTCAGGCTGGCTGGCAGGCATGTTCATCTGCTGAGCCATTTTGTCTGCCTCCATTTTGCCCTCCAGAACCAAAGCCACCCACACATTCCAGCCTGCAAGACCCCGGCCTTGCTGTCCTAGGCTTCCAAAAGGGAGTGGGAGCTCTATAAACTGAGAGTGGAGGTATTCTCATGTAGTATTTAGGTGGAACAAGTAGAAATGTTTAGCGGGGCAAGCCTGAGGTGTGGTTGGGATAATTCAGGTACCACACTGCCTTTGTTTATAATGTTGATACATTTGTATCCCCCCTCCCTCCTCCTCTCCTCACATAGCTCAGTCTGGTCACATCCACTCTGGACTCTCCCAGATGTCCCCGCCTCTGGTTATGCTCTCCCACAAAACTATTATAGACTTTTCTTCCACCATACTAGGTGCAAGTCATGTTCCTACTTCTTTATGTCTTTTTTTACATTCAGTATTTATACCAATATCTATATACAAGTGCATTGCATTCCAGTCCTTTAATGTTGGCATCCTTAGGGTAGGTTTTCTCTGTGGAGTAGTCCTGGGGTTATGACCAATAAAGGATTCAAATTAGTGTAGCTGGGGATTCCATGATCCTAAACTGTTTGAAATACTGCAAAGTAAGCATAGATTCTATCCTTACAGGAGTAATATGGGTGTGTGGATAGTGGACAGGCAGAACCCAGCACTGATAATGTTGACGTAAGCTTGGTTAAACAGAGACTGATGGAAATGGGAAAGCATAGAGTCCAAATGCCTGGTCCCTCTGCTGTTTTGAAGCATCTGGTGAGGCCACACAGATAAGGACACCCAGCTTTGTAATTATCTGAAGCACGCTGGTGCATCTGCCTGAAAATCCTGCTGACTTCCTCCATAGTGAATTACTGTGGGGAGGCCGGAAGGGCATGCAACGTTTGGACAATTGTCCAAGGACTGTTGTGCAGTACTGGGGTGGACACCGGGTCTCGACATTCTAGGCAAGCACTGGACTCTGTTCCAGCCCCTCAGCCCCACACAGCATTAGAGTAGTGAGACAGCAGGTTCTTCTGTGCAATCTAAATTATAGAGAGCAGCTAATGTCACACGAGGTTTTTTCTGATTATATCCTGATTACCCTACTGAACAAATCCCTCTTCCCTCTCATTGCAGAGATGGTTCAGGAAGAGGAGAGAACAGATCTGGTGAGGGAAGAATCTGCCAGGACTTAGCAGTGCTGCTCCTGGGACTCGCTCCACCTCAATCTAAAGATGGTGCAGGAGCCCCAGTGTACCCGCCTTGACCAGGATCCACTTGCAGATGCATTTTTGCCTTCCGCCAACATGTTGTTACATCTTTATTCTCTAAGAACCTGTATTTGAAATAAATAGCTTTTCAATTTGTTTCTTCATGTGTCTTCTGCATTAGTATGTTATGTATGACAGTTATCAATGAAATGTCATTAAAAGAAATGACAAGGTCTCCTTCTGTGGGGCGACATCACTGAGTGAGCATCAGTAGCCTTTTATGTCATGGGAGTTTGTCAAGTGGTGTTTACATTGACCCATAAATTGTCCTGTCCTCCATCATAGTGTTTTCATCCTCACCCTGACCACGTTGTATCACACATGGGCAAGAGGAACATTGAAAATCTCTAGGGAGATGGTGTTTATCTAGACAGAGCTGGTTCTGACCATACCTGGGATTTCATACCAACCATAGAATCTGAGAGAACCATTTTTGTTTGTTTCTTTTTAAATTGTTTTGGTTTTGGTTTTCTTTTTCCAGTGGACAAAGTGTCTGTTGTGGTGACAAGAATGTTTGTCGAGTAGACAGAAGCTAGATGCATCTGGAAAGACGGAATCTCCATTGGAAAATGGCTCCATCCTGTAAGCCAGTCTGAGGAGCGTTTTCTTGATTAGTGATTGATATGGAGAGGTCCCTCCAACTGTGGGTGGAGCCACCCCAGAGCAGGTCATCCTGGAGTGTATTAGAAAGCAGGCTGAAGAAGCCAAGAGGAGCAAGCCGGTAAGCAACATCTCTACACAGCCTCTGCCTCAGTTCCTGCCTCCAGTTCCTACCCTGACTTCTCTCAATGATAGACTGTAAGCTCTGAGAGGAAATAAACCCTTTCCTCCCCAGTTTGCTTTAGTTCCTGTGTTTTATTGCAGAAGCAGAAAGCCAACTAAAGCCAACTCAAAAAATGGACTGATAGAACCTCTCTTCCCTCACTTTCTCCCAAGTCTCCTCCTTCCAACTCCTCCCAGGCCTTCCCCCACTACTCTCACATTAATTGTCTCTTTTCAATTATTCTTCCTTCGTATAGACATATGTGTATGAATAAGTGTGTGAATATGGCCTGCTGAGTCTGCTTTAGTTGTTTGTGTGTATGTGATTTCAGGGCTGCTCCTTTGCCTTGACTAACCACTTAGAGGTCTCATCCCTGGGAGAGGTCAATTCCCCTCTCTCTCTGTACTCACTAGCTGCCCACAGTTCTCTGTCTAGGAACAAAATAATTGAGTCTGTACCCCATTGCACCCTTGATAAATTAATACTAGACCTCTGTGGATTGTCACACAAACAGAATATAACCCCTCTGTCATTTTTAAACTGCCTGAAAGATTTTGCTGGGCTATATAATCTTAAGGGAAAGAATAAAGGTAGAGTTAAAATGCATTAGAAGGAAAACCTCAGAATGAGAGTAGGAAATCATCAGGTAAATAAAGAATAGAGACTGCAAAAGAAGAATAAAGAAAGGTCTGAAGGAAACAGTCAAGAATGTGTATGAGTCTTTTTCCCTAACCCCCTCAGATAAAAAGTCATAGTTCCCAGTAGGAGGCACTCACTCTGGATTCCCTTTGAGCCCTGCCCTGTTGGAGGCTCGTCCCCCAGGCAATGGTAGTGTCTTCCCTTTCCTTCTGGCTCCTACATTCTTTCCAACTCCTCTTGCACAGGATTCCCTGAGCCCCGAGGGGAATGATTTGATAGGCACATCTCATTGAGGATTGAATGTCCCATGGTCTCTCACTTCCTGCAGATTGTACAGCTGTGAGTTTCTGTATTTATTTTCATTTGCTGCAGGAGGAAGCTTATCTGATGGTGACTCATCAAGACAATGATCTATGGCTATAAGAGAATGTTTTTAGGAGTTATTTTTGCTTTAGCGGAACAGAAGTCTTTGGTTTTCTGATAGGTTCCTGTCCATTCTGGTCTCAGGATCTTGGTGGTCTGCACAGTGTTGGGGATAGGTCCATCTCATGGAGTGGGGCCTTAAATCTAATCAGTAATTGGTTGGTTACTCTTACAGGTCTTTTACCACTATTGCATTAGCACAGGTCATCATTGTGTATGAAAGGTTTTGTAGCTAGGTTAGTGTTTACCTGTAGTGTGCAGAGTACCTGCCACTACCATGAGCACTAGTCAGTAGTGGTGAAGGCTCTAGACAGGCCCCAGTTCAATTTCTCCATGTTATAACTCTGTGAGTTATATGGGTGTGGTCTTCACAATAGAGCCTCACCATCAGTTTGTAGAGAGCAATCAATGACCTTGGCAGGAGCCTAGGTTGTGTGAGTGTTGCCATAAGGCCCCTTTGGCCAACAACTCAATTAGATGTAACCCTTTCCAGAACTGGAGGCTACATTTTGGTGATGAGAAGTACTCAGTTGAGGCTCTGTCTCTCCCATTGTTTGGGGAGTTTTATTTTGATCTCCTTCATATGTGTATCTATTTGTGGAAGTCTCTACTGTATCAGAGTTCCATACAACCTTCAAATAGCCCCTTAATTTTAGCTGTACCTTCCCATACTACCTCTCTCATTGTACTCTTCCCTTTCCCTCCCATTTAAAATGACATATTAAACATTCTTTGACAATTTCGTATTTGTAGATAATGTGTTCTGATTACTCTCAGCTCTTGAATTCTTTGATCAGTCCTGCCCCATCTTTCCCACTTAACCCTCACCTGAAATCCCGTTTCCACATTCACATCTTTTTTTTCATGATCCACTGAGTTTCACCAGCCTGTCTGTGTGACCATGGATTTGGTACTACCCTTTGGAGCTCAGTGACCTCACCAGTAGGTGTACAACTGAAGATAATGATTGCCCTCCCCCAGAACCTATCAGTAGCCCTAAGGTCAGTAGGACATGTCAGTGCGCTGTGAGCTCCTTCCATATCCATGATTTACTTCTGGCAGCTCTAGTCTTGTATAAAACTAGTACAAACCGTCCTGACTGCTCTGAGTTCCTGATTGCAATGCCTATATCATGCCCAGAAAAGTGTATTTTTCAGCTTTTCTCCCCATTTTGCATCTCTTGCATTCTTTCTATCCTCTCCTTTTGGGTATTCCCTGAACCTTAGAGGGGTGATACGAATGTTCTGTATAGAGCTAAGAATTCAATTATCAGTTGTATGAGCTTTGAGTCTATGTCTTAACTGTTTCCAATGCAAACAGAAGCTCCTTGATGAAGGCTGAGAGCAGCACTAATGTATGAATAGGAACATAGGTATTTAGAAAGCAGGTTAGTGCCATGTCAACTTAGCTACAGAAAGAGTTGTAAGTTACTTTTTGGGCCTAAGACTTCTTCAAATGTCTTGTTTCCTGGTTTTACAGTACTGTGTATGAATTCCCTCCTGTAAAGCAGGCCTGAAACTCTACCAGAGAATAGTTGTTTACCCCTATAACTTTGATGTTACTGTAGTACAAGTGGGCACATCTTGTCTAGCATGTTGGAATTGTAGTTCCTAATGCCTTTTCTACTCCAGCAGACTGCATAGCACCTTCTAACACAATGGAAGTTAGATAGCCTGGAGGAAATTTCCAGTCTGCTAATAGAATTTTGTAAGGAATTTTGTACACTTATGAGGTAATGCATACTGTGTCTGCCCTTATGCATACATATATGCAAATTGAACTATTTGCATTTTCCCCATTATAATTACTAGTTATATTTCTATACAGACTGTATGACAATTTGTAGCACCAAAAAAAAATCACTCTAGGGCATTGAATGAATGTAGGTCTCAGGGAAATTACCTGGAATGGGGCTCTAATATTATAGGGTGCTTTCACTGACATAATTCCTCATATAGTAAATAATATCCTGGTGCATTTGCCATGAGAGTCACTAGAGTTGTTACATTGTAGTTGCTTGTGGAGCTTCTAATGTAATGATGAGTTTCTTTCACATATGCCTTACAGTAAGAGGAGAAATTCTTCAATTTCTTGGTAAATAACTAATTCCAGGACAGTG
The DNA here is from genome assembly GCF_007827085.1 of Peromyscus californicus insignis. NCBI lineage: Eukaryota > Metazoa > Chordata > Mammalia > Rodentia > Cricetidae > Peromyscus > Peromyscus californicus. Next base: position 97,036,486 of record NW_026294391.1, read on the forward strand.
ATGAATTAAGACAAATTGAATTAAGTTGAATAAAGAAACCCCCACTCTAATTGGAGAACTACAAACTTCAAGATGTTTTAAAAATAAAGTATCAACAAGGACGTGATTTTCTTGCAAAAATAACAAGTTGAAGATTCTTTGTGACCTGTTATGCACTCAACTGACATCAGGAATTTATGTGACTCTCATGAATCACTGTTCCATTTGGGGGAACTGACTCTTGTGTCTAAATTCCTAAATGATTTAGATTGTCAGCAGCTCTCCTTAGACACTACAGATTAATCAGTCAACAATCAGAATAGATCACAATGGTTAAGATACCAGAAATTAATAGAAAACTTTAAGCATAATAACTTATGCCTGAAAAGAAGTGTGAATTTCCCTCACTGAGTATGTTTTCTGCAGTGATATCGTATTCTGTAAATTCCTGGTTTAAATCTTTTAGTGTGTTATTTTTGCTGTTACAGTAATGTTCAATTTTGTTGTATAGACGAAAATTGATGTGGCCCCTCTGTAGGGTTTCACTGTTTTGTTTGCATATGCTTCTACTCCACTCCCTTTTCTCTGTCTCTTCGTGTCTGTTCAATCTCACTTTCTTCCCTCCTATCTGTCTTTATCTCCCCCATCTTTTTATCACACAGAACAAGCTGTCGTTCATTAGTCATGATATGGCCTCTCCTGCTATGGTCCTTAAATTTCACTACTACCTTTTCCTGGAGCGTCTTTCAACTGCTCTTGATTTGCCTTGGCTGGCTATCATCTGTTCTTTGTAGAATAAAATGTCATTTCCTTCAGACAGCCTTATGTAAGGCCAAGTTATTTTCCCTTTGCGCATGTTTTTGTTGTTAGTGGTGTGTCCAACCTTTTAAAGTCAATGTGTTTGTCCAGTACATCGAGGATGTCACAACAGATTAACTTGATCTCAGTTTTAACCATTTGCCGGTACTTCCGAATCATCTTTAGTTTGTCCTCTACTCCCTTGTTTTCTTCCGTCTCTTCAATGCTGCTGATTATTCTCCAGGATGCTCTTCTGGCTCCAGTTACATTTTTATATGCAACAGATAAAAGGTTTCATTCTTCAACAATCAGCTCCATATCCATCCCTGCTGCTTTCTTCATTGATTCCACCATTTCGTCATATCGCCAGGCCTGCTCTGCCAGCTTTGCCTGGTACACCAGATCCTCCCAATCATCCATAGCGGGAGCAGCTCCAGCAGGGTATGCACAAAGGATGGAAGCAGATAACTTCAACTCTCAGCTTCTCACTCCGTGTCTGAGCAGTAAAATTGGCGGTGCCTCGTTTATTTAGGTCTTACTTAATTTTTAAACATTAAGAAATGAAAATACAATCACATCCTTTCCTTTCCTGTTTCCTTCCATTCCATATCCTCTCCTCCTAGATGCCTCTCAAATTTATGATCTCTTTCCTTAAATTTCTCTCTCTCTCTCTCTCTCTCTCTCTCTCTCTCTCTCTCTCTCTCTCTCTCACACACACACACACACACACACACACACACACACACACACACACACACACAAATATATGAATACAATTTTCTGAGTCTATTTAATGTTGCTTGTATATGTATATGAATTCAGAGATGACCACTTGGTATTGGTAACGAGTTAAAAGGGTCATCCCTGGGGAAGACTAATTCTTTAGCAGCCTGTGGTCCTTGTTTACTGGTGGAACCTTGTGAGATTTCCCACTTTCAAGTTAGCATATTGAGTGGTATTTTCCTTGTTCAGTTTTTGTTTAGGCAATCATATTGTTGAAATATCATGGGTGAAGCTTCCCTTTGATTTCTGGTTCCTACAATCTTTACTCCTCCTCTTAATGATGCTCCCTGAGCCTTAGGAACAGGAGTTGTTTACTATATATTGGGGCTTGACGCCCCACAATCACTTGTTCTCTGAATTTGAGTGTTTGTGGTTTTCTGCAATGGTCTCTCTCTGTTGCAAAGAGAAGCTTTATTTGGTGAGGGGTGAGAGCTACACTTATTTGTCGTAAGTGGAATTCACTTAGGAATTGTACTGATTTAGTCAAGTGGTAGTACTGCATTCTCCTCTAGGATGCAAGACCTCACTAGCCCCAGCTAAGTGCCTAGCTTTCAAGTACCTGGCATGATTTCCCTGCTGTTGAGTGGGCCTAAGTCTAATTAGAGAGCTGTTGGTGGGGTTTCAGCAGCAGCGGTGGAACGTACGTGTTGGAGAGTTCCGAGGACGAATTTTTAGACAATAACAGATTCTTGAACTGAGCCATGAGTATGGTTGGAAATTGAAAGTGAACAGGAAGGGAAGTACACATTTCTGTTTGCAGAAGTACAGTGGCTTCCACGAGATGAGATGTGGTCTGAAGGATGGTGTGACTACAAGCGACTTCCAGGAAATCAAGCGCAGGGACGGTATGACTGCAAGCGACTTCCAGGACGACAAGCGCCTCATTGGAGCCATCCCAGTGATGACAACCATAGATTAATTAACGTTGTGCCAAAGAGAACGCCTCTGGGAGACAAGAGACCATCTCTGCTAGCCAGACCCGATGAAGGAGGCTACAGTAGATACTATTGTCACGTTGATTACCAAAAATGGGATGAGGGCCGCTGTTTTTCTCAGAATCCAAGAAGTGGCCCACCCTACAAAAGAGGCCCTTATGGCTCCCGATGGTCAAGAGATGAGTATGACACAAGCCGACAGCCTGAATACAGGGCCATAAGAAACGGCTTTAGAAGAAGACGTTTCTATTCTTCCCATTATTCAAGACAACGATCTCCCCATGAACGGGGCGCTCCTTTTTTGAGAGAATCACGTGTGGGCAGGAAGGACTCCCTACCCAGCAGATTTGGCTCCAGTCTCAGCAGGAGAAGCAGGATGCGCTCCTTCCATCAGTCTCGGCTTAGATGTAGAGAGAGAGCCATCCAGTTTTTGAAAACATCAAGAGATACTGTGCCCTCAAGTTCTTCATCCAAGGTGTTAAAAAGCCCGCGCCGGCTGACTGAGAAGGAACAGGCTGATGCTGCAAGCAAGTGGGCTAATGAAAATCCCAAGAAGTCAGAAGAAAATAACTTGGCTGAAATTTCCGAGTTTGAGATGGGATCCAAGGCGCCATTATGTATCAACCAGACAGAAGAACCCGAGTCAAACACAACACCTGGCCCGAAGGGATCCAAGGCACCATTATGTATCAACCAGACAGAAGAACCCGAGTCAAACACAACAGCTGGCCCGAAGGGATCCAAGGCACCATTATGTATCAACCAGACAGAAGAACCCGAGTCAAACACAACAGCTGGCCCAGAACTGTGTGAAGACAACCAGTTTAGCAGTCGTTCAAAAGCGATTGCCTCAAAAATCACAGAGATTGAGAAGGTTTACCGACAAGTCTGTGAAACTTTCGGGATGGTGGTGGAAAGGCTGGTTGAAAAGGATCGTTCGTTAGAAAAACCTATACAGTTTGCAATGAAGCAGAGTTTGCATGAAATAGGTGAGCAACATGTTGAAGAACTCAAGCATTTCATTATGGAGTATGATAATTCTACTCCAGATTTTGGAGGCCCTTTTTAGAAGAATTAGGGCTCAGTTCAAACAAATTTTTAAAGCTTCTAGACTTTTCCCTTTGGAATTTTTAAATCCTTACTATTTTGTGATGAAGAGAAGTACTTTATGATAACTGACCACATTGCTAGTATCAAATAAACATCTACAATAGCTTTTAAAGTCTCCCTATGTTTGCCCTATGTGTAGAATCGTCTAATCTATCTTCATACATCTCCTCCCTCCCAAAAATAATGCTCAATTAATTTTTTAATGTTTGATAAAGCAGTTCTGGAGAGCAGCTCTCTGTACTTTACTCATGATCAATAGTCTTCCATGGTGTGCTGGTCTCCGGGGTATAATTTGTAGTTAGAGATCATTCCAGGTTGCATCATAGGCATTGTTAGCATTTTGAGTTGAGTTTGACTTGCTGCCTGCTTTTTTTCTGCTTTGCAACTTTCCATGGTGTCAAACTATGCTGTCTTAAGGAAGTAGAACTTAGCTATCTTGCAATATTTGCTTTGAGAATAATTCTTCTTTTGTATAGGAAAGAAGCACTTAAAAAATCTCTAAAGGACACATTAAAACAAAACCTTCTTCTCAAGTCATTGAACTTAGTGTGTCTCTTCTATGAAGTGAGGCTCCTAACTGCTCTCTCTGAACAACATTATAGATAAGACTGATAGGACGGGGTAACCTGAGATACAAGATGCATTTTAATTTGAAATTTCTCAGAAAACCTTCTGGTAGTGATAAAAAATTAGACTATACAACAACCTGGAGTTTTGTTTTAGGCCTGTTCTTTATCAAAGAGGGACGTGACAAGGAGCTCATGATTGGGATAAAATGATAGATTTCTTTGTTAATTTCTGTGATCTTAGTTCTGTAGACTTAGAGAATCTCCCTCTTCACAAGTGTTATCATAGAAACAAGGCAGAATAAGGCATCACACCATAGGGAATGGGCTCTAAAAAGGCAGTTCATAAGCTTGGAAACAAGGAGGACCCTAAGAGGGACACATGGATCACCTTGGGAAGGAGAAACAGAGGATATCTACATGAGTAAACTGGGGGAGAGGGGGGCAGTGGGGGAAGGGGATGGGGAGTGAGAACATGGTCAAGCTGGGGCAGTTGGAGTGGGAGAGCAATGAAAGAGATATCTTGATAGTGGGTGTCATTATGGGACTAGGGAGAAACCTGGTGCTAGGGGAATTCCCAGGAATCCACAAGAATGACCCCAGATTAGACTACTAGCAATAGTGGAGAAGGTGCCTGAACTGGCCTACCCTGGTAATCAGATCAGTGAATATCCTGTCATCATAGAGCCTTCATCCAGTAACTGATGGAAGCAGGTACAGAGAACCACAACAAAGCACCAGGCCGAGCTCCAGGAGCCAGTTGAAGAGTGAGAATAAGAATGAGGAAGGCAGGGTCAGGATCATGATGGGGAAATCTACAGAGACAACTGGACCAAGTTCGTGGAAACTCAGGAACTTTAGACCAACAGCTGTGCAGCCCTCATGGGACTATACTACCCTCTGCATGCAGAAGAATCTTCGTTTCTTTGAGGAGACCCTGGCAGTGGGATCAGGATCTATCCCTGGTGCATGATCTGGCTTTCTGGATCCCATTACCTGTGGTGGGACACCTTGTTCACCCTTGACGCATGGTGGAGGAGCTTGGTCCTGACTCAACTGAATGTACCAGGCTTTCCTGTTCCCACATGGAAGGACTAACCCTTTTGGAGGAGGGGATGGGGCATTGCGGGGGAAGGAGGGAGGAGATGGAGGAGGGATGAGAAGGCGATCTGTGGTTGGTATGTAAAATGAATTAAAAAATTAAAAAATGGGGGCTGGAGAGATGGCTCGGAGGTTAAGAGCACTGACTGCTCTTCCAGAGGTCCTGAGTTCAATTCCCAGCACCCACATGGTGGCTCACAGCCATCTGTAATGAGATCTGGTGCCCTCTTCTGGCCTGCAGGCACACATGCAGAAAGAACACTGTATGCATAATAAGTAAATAAATAAATAAAAATATTTAAAAAAAAAATTAAAAAATGAAGCCAGCTCATTTATCTAGGATAAGATCTAGTCTGATTGCCAGGGGATGGGATGAGGAGAACTTGGGGGGAAACGGGAAAAGGGGAGGGAGGAAGAACAGGGGTTGGTATGTAAAATGAATACTAAAACGTATATAAAAATTAAAATAAAAAAAGAAACATGGCAGAAGACAGCCAGGCCAGCAGAGCTCCCCTCACCTTGTAAGTGAGCCGGTGAACAAGCGAAGAGACAATTAGGACATTCCACTCACTTCTTGATCCTTCCCAGCATAGCACTGAGCCACAATACACAATTTGTGACAATAGGTACATTCAAAATCACGGTTTTAATTACAGCCCAATTTCATTATCTCCTTTTTTGAGTCAAGGTTTTACAGTCTGCACCTAGCTAGACTGGAAACCATTGTGTAGACCAGGCTGGCCTCAAAATCACAGAGATCCCCCTGCCTCTGCCACCTGCATGCTGGGATTAAACACATGTGTTACCATCCTCGGTATTTTGTTCTTTACGGCCAAGATGTAAGAGTTGATGATGCATACTTGAAGGCAGAGGTTTTTTCCTTTGGGCCTCCAGCTCACAATTTAAAAAATGACATGGAGCCATATTATTAATTATGAAAAGCTCAGCCTATAGGTTATGCTTGTCCCACATGCTCCTATAACTTAAATTAACCCATTTATATCAATCTATGTTTTGCCCCATGGCTTTTTACATCTCTTCCATCTTGCAACTCCTGTTTTCTTTCCATGTCCCCTGGTGTCTGTCACATGCCTAGATGCATCTCTCTTCCTCAGTTTCTGCCCGGAAGTCCTGTCTAACCTCTTTCCACCTAGCTATTGGCCATTCAGCTCTTTATTAAAGCAATCAGAAGGCGCCTTGGCAAAGACACATCTTCACAGTGTACAAAACAATTATTCCACAATATATACTTGTAGTTGTAACCAACCATCTTATTAAATAAGAAACAGAGCCGATTCAGAGAAGAAAGCCAAGAGGTCAGAACTAAGAGCCTTACCCTTCCTGCTTCAGCAAAGAGAGCTCTCTGAAAGGGACCTACTTCCTGTGTGTATGTCTTTATATAGTCTTTCTGTTCCGCCTTCTCATTGGTTGTAAACCCAAACTCATGACGGCCTGGTCACTGCGTGTCTGTAGAGACTTCCAGGTCTTCCATGGTTGGTATTGAGATTAAAGGCAAGTGTCTCCAATGCTGGCTGTATCCTTTTACACACAGAGATCTACCTAGCTCTGTCTACCAAGTGCTGGGATTAAAGGCGTGTGCCACTACCGCCACGCTCTTGCTGTGGCCCTAATAGCTCTGACCACTGGGCAACTTTCTTTATTAACATACAATTAAAATCACATTTCAGTACAAATAAAATACCACCATACATACTTAGCAATATTTTGCCAAGCTCTTTATTGTGGTACTTTGTTGTCACAACTGGGTAGGTGTATTTGCTGCTTCCTTCCCTTGGCTGCTTGCACAACACCCAGTACTATGAAAACTAGTCCTCAGGGTGCAGAATTTCAGGTCAGATCCAGCTTGGATCCTTCCAGTCCTGTGTCTGAAGCACATGGTAATTTCAGCAAGAGAGACTTACCTCCAACTTCTGTGAGATAGTCAAGGGCAATGTCAATACCCCATATGGTTTTGGGACTCTCAAACTCCCCTTACCAACAACTCAAAAGGGAGTGTTTCCTCCCTGGTACTGGGGATTTTGCTAGACAGTCTATGGCTTTTTGCAGAAACATTGACAGCTCAGCTGGGGAAATTTTCATTTAAAGTACAAATGTATACACACACACACACACACACACACACACACACACACACACACACACACTCATGAACACATACAAGTAATTTTAGATAAATAATCATTGTCTTATTTAGTGTTTCTGTTGCTGTGATGAAGCACCATGACCCAAAAACAAGTTGAGCAGGAAAGTGTTTATTTGGCTTACACTTCCATATCACTGTTCATCATCGAAGGAAGTCAGGACAGGAATCTGGAGGCAGGAGCTGATGCAAAGGCCATGAAGGAATACTTCTTACTAGCTTGCTCCCTGTGGCTTGCTCAGCCTGCTTTCTTATAGAACCCAGGACCACCAGCCCAGGCTTTGCACCACCCACAGTTTTCTGGGCCATACCCACCAATCACTAACTAAGAAAATGCCCTACATGCTTGCCTACAGCCCAATCTTATGGAGGCATTTTCTCAGTTGAGGCTCCCTCCACTCAGATGATGCTAGTTTATGTAAAGTTCACACAAAATTAGCCAGGACAACCACTATGGCTTTTTTCAAGCATCCTTACTGTTATTTCCACCTCTTCCCCAACATCCCCATTTGTATTGCCCACCTTCTCTCCACTCCAATGAAAACCTCCCCTGTTTTCACTATTTCCCCTCACATCATTTGTATATTGTCATTCTCCACTCTAGGGATCCTTCCCACGACCCTCCCCTCTGTGCTACCACTTGACTTTCATACTTTCTGCAGTTACTCCAGGTTTCATATTCACATCTGAAGTTTTGGTGGTAGGAATCACAGAAGAATGAGACCATGTGCCATTTGACTTTCTGTGTCTGGGTTAATTCACTTAATATAATATTTTCTAGTTCCATCCCTTTGCCTCTAGATTTCATTTTCTTTACAGATGAATAGTATTCCACAGTGTATATGTACTGCATTCTCATTACCCATTCATTATTTGAAAGCTATTTGGGTTATTTCCTTTTCGTAGTCTATGTGAATAGAGTGGTAGTGAACAAGACTGAGCAAGTATCTGGGGGAGGATGTCAAGAACTTTGGACACATGCTAAAGAACTTCATAGCTTGCTCATAAGGTATGTGTTTGCCTGCATGTGTGTTCACACTACATGCATGTCATGCCCACGGTGATCTGAAGAAGTGTCAGATCTTCTGGAACTGGAGTTAAAGAATGTTGTGAGCCTCTAAGTAGGTTATGGGAATTGAAGCTTGGTCCTCTGCAAGAGTAAAAATGCTATTAACCACTGAGACACGAGCCATTTGTTATTGAGAGCCGCTGGTAGCAAAAGTCCGTGAGAGCATACAGCAGTGACAACTAGAGTTGAGAAGGTCAACCTATCAGAACTAAGGGTTCTGTTACAGGAAACCATCACACAAGGCGTTATGGAATTCCTGCCTTTTGAATGAATTGGCTGTCACTTGTTGTAAACTTCTTGTGTAATAACAGCTATGATTCTCCCCATTTACCATGCATCTCCATGTTGTGTGTACATGTACTTTCATGATTGCATCTCAATCTTGGGCTCAACTTTCCCTATACATTTCGGGTAATTGGATAACTGTCCCCAGCTGTGTATATTTTCATTAACATATATCTGGCCAGGGCCATTCTCTGGACAAAAGTATTTCAGCAAAGGTTCCTTTTTCCAAAGACAAATGCAGAGAAATAAACATTAGCTCCACTCACCCACAGAGAGAGAAAAGAACCACTAACAATTAAATCCTAAACACCTTACCTTCACCCCGAGGTATTCACACAAGACCCTAATTTAAGAGATTTACTGCTCACATTCCTGGGATGATGTTTTAGCCATTTGTTAGTTAATGAGTAAAGGCAGTTACTTCCCACTGACCCAAGGAGATTGCCTGCAAGGCAAGACAGGAGATAGGTGCCAATCTTTTTTTGTGCGAATTAAGTTTTATTCCTCCTCAGCCAGATGCTATTCCTAGATTTTCTCCTCAGCAATTATTCTGTGACTCCGCAGGGATGGATGTTCTTTGAGGGCCATTAGTCAAACATGGGTAAGATCATGTTTGGCAACCCATCCTAAGAAAGGCACAGTCCAGTTGCTGAGTCCCCCTGAGGCAGGGTCAACAAGGCTGGAGCAAAGAACTCCGACTCCTGCTGAGTACCCAGGTAATCAAATAAAAGGGTGGATATATAGTAAGACAGGCCCATAGGGTCGAGGAAATTGGCTCAGCCCAATAGCCAAGGCATGCTCATAGTGTACTCCTTAAGAGCCAACCTAGAGTCTGCCTGAGGGCCTAGCAATACATGCTCAGAGTTCCTAGTCAATGTCAGAGTTCCTGATCATCCCAATTCTGACTGAGGACCTAACAACAGTCTCTGTCCGAGTTCCTGATCATGTGCAGCCAATAAGGGATGACCACACAGACTGGGTGCTGGGAGGAGGGTATATAAGGCCCTCCGGGTTATTGAATGAATCAGTTCGTTATTTGCTTTCACAGAGTTCTGGTGGCTTGTGTCACTGATGCCACACCTTCTCACCCCTGCCACCTAGGAAGCTGTTTGAATCCAAGCAACAACGTATAATGTGGATAGAAGAAGAATTCTATATCAAAGGCACAGAAAATATATTCAACAAAATCATAGAAGAAAATTTTCCCAACCTAAAGGAGGACATGCCTAAGAAGGTACAAGAATCTTATAGAATACCAAATAGACTGGAAGAAAATAAAAATCCCCTTCACCACATAATAATTAAATTGCTAAATATACAGAATAAAGACAGAATATTAAGTGCTGAAAAGGAAAACAGTCAAGAAACGTATAAAGGACGACCTATCAGTATTACACCCAACTTCTCAAAGGAGAATCTGAAAGTAAGAAGGTCCTAGACAGACGTTTTGCAGTAAAGCTTTCAATGACTACAGACAGAGAAAACAAGATATTCCATGATAAAACCTGATTTAAACAATACCTATCCACAAATCCAGCACTACAGAAAGTACTAGAAGGAAAACTCCAACCCAAGGAAGTTAGCTGCTCCCACAAAAACACAGGCAATAGACAGCAGCAAATCACAAAGAAGGAAAATGCATACACACAAACATCACCAACAACAAAAAAAGCCCAGGAATTAACAATCACTGGTCATTAATATCTCTTACTATCAATGGACTCAATTTGCCCATAAAAAGACACAGGCTAACAGAATGGGTACGAAAACAGGATCCATCCTTCTGCTGCATACAAGAAACACACCTCAACTGCAAAGACAGACACTACCTCAGAGTGAAAGGCTGGGAAAAGACGTTCCAATCGAATGGACTTAAGAAGCAAGCTGGTGTGGCTATCCTAAATTCTAACAACATAGATTTCAAACTGAAATCAATAAAAAGAGATTGGGAAGCACTTTACATACTCACAAGAAAGATCCACCAAGATGAAGTCTCAATTCTGAATATATATGCCCCAAATAAAAGGGCACCCACATATGTAAAAAACATTACTAAAGCTTAAATCGCCCATTAAACCCCACACATTACTATTGGGAGACTTCAACACCCCACTCTCAATACTGGACAGATCTGCCAGATTGAAACTTAACAGAGAAATAAGGGATCTAACAGATGTTATGACTCAAATGGACTTAATAGATATCGACAGAACATTCCACCCTAACAATAAAGAACATAACTTCTCTTCAGCACCCAGTGGAAATATCTCTAAAATCATCCACATACTCAGTCACAAATCAAATCTCTACAGACACAAAAAAGTTAGAATAACCTCCTGTAGTCTATCAGACCACCCTGGTTTAAAGTTAGATTTCAACAACAACAAAAATAACAGAAACCCTACCATCTCATGGAAACTAAATAATGCTCAACTGAATCACCAATGGATCAAGAAAGAAATAAAGAAATTAAAGACTTCCCAGAATTCAATGAAAATGAATGTATTGCATACCCAAACTTATGGGACAATACGAAAGGGTGCTAAGAGGAAAATTCATAGCGCTAAATGTCCATATAAAAAAATTGGAGAAATCTCACACTAGTGACTTAACAGGACACCTATAAGCTCTAGAAAAAAAGAAGCAAAGTCACCCAGGAGGAATAGATGTCAGGAAATAATCAAATTGAGAGCTGAAATCAATAAAATAGAAACAAAGAGAACAAATGAAACAAAGAATTGGTTCTTTGAGAAAAATCAACAAGATAGACAAGCCCTTATCCAAACTAACCAAAAGGTAGAGAGAGAGTATCCAAAAAGGGAAACATAAAAACAGACGAGGAATTCCAGAGAATCATCAGGTCATACCTCAAACACCTGTACTCCAAAAAATTGGAAAATCTAAAAGAAATGAACGATTTTCTATATAGGTACCACATACCAAAGTTAAATCAAGACCAGATAAACTATTTCAATAACCCCTAAGGAAATAGAAACAGTCATTAAAAGTCTCCCAACCAAAAAAAAGCCCATGACAAGATGGTTTCAATGCAGAATTCTGCCAGATTTTCAAAGAAGAGTTAATACCAATTCTCTGCAAATAATTCCATACAATAGAAACAAAAGGATCATTACCAAACTCCTTTTATGAGGCTACAGTTACTCTGATTCCCAAGCCCAACATAGATGTAGCAAAGAAAGAGATTTACACACCAATCTCCCTTATGAACATTATGCAAAAATACTATTCAATATTCAGAATGTGCTGACCTCAGAATGGAAACCAGGATATGTGATCTGTTGGGGACAAGGTTTTGCTTTTGTTTCTACAGGAGAAGATAAGAAGATAAGATAAGAAGATAAGCTGTGGATACCATCAAAATTGATAAAGGTTTGATTTGAACAAGAGAGACCTCTTAGAGGAGGTGATAGTTCATCAACCAGCATGACTATCCAATTTAAACTAACATACCATTAACACATGCCTTTTCACTTAATCAGATAATAACTTCTCGAAAGGGAACCTGCCCTAAATTAGTCTTGGGGAGAGGTTTTTGTTTTTGTCTTTTAGGGGCATGAAGGCTAAGGAATCTGAAGAACACTGGACAAATGAGTCATCTGAAGAAAAAGGACAAATCATCTGTCCCAAGAAAAAGAGTAAAATGGCCTATTGGTATATCATCTATAAAATTTTATAAGTCTTCCTAAATGTTTGTTTCTGCTCTTCTCTAAAGAAATTTAACACTATTGTTCTTCTTGTACCCCCAGTTCAATTAAAATTTAAAGCTGACTTTGGAGTTGGAGAATGGCTCTCTCCTTCATTAAACTCAAGCAGGTTGTTAAAAGGAAAATGCAAACTCCCTGTATTATGCCAGAAGAAAGAGCCATCTTCTGCTATGGGACAGGAGAAAAACCAAATTAATTAAGGGACTATTCTATTACTACTAATCTCAATTCTTTGATTCTATATTAATTCTTTAAACTTTTCTTAAAGTGTGAATTTTATATCAAAGTTTACAAGATTTATATATATTATATATATATACATTTTAAACTTTGTTAAGATATTAATGGTCATATAGAGTACTAATTCTAGAAAAAAGGCTTCAATTAGCTGCTTATACATGTCTTTGTGTTCGAGTCTCTTATCAGTTTTCTGCAGGAAATCATGGCCAGGCCTAACATCAACTGAAGTCTCCAGGAAGAAGATGGGGCCCCACAACAACAACAATTCCATGTGGACAATAATAATACCACTAAGCTGACAAATGTCATCTACAGATCAGCTTTGGACTACAAAGTGCTAAGAGCAGTTTTGAAAGGGCTAGCTGAGATGATCCAGTTTCAAAGACTACTTAAATAGGACTTGAGATAAGTCCTGGACTTTGGCATTATGTTCAAACTGGACAACAATCTACCTTTCCTAGAATTTGACAATTAACCCAAAATTTTTCTTTTCAGAACAAAGATACATTCACCCACACCCAGCAGGAAGCAATTTTAAGAATACGATGCCCACATTCCCAAAAAGGTGGTGTGGAGCAGGTGGTTTTTTGGTCTTTTAATGGGTTTTGTGTCTGGGATAATTTTTATTGTTTAGGAGGTTTGGTTACAAGTTGTTGTTAAGGGTTAGGAAAAGGGCTAAACAAAGGAGAATAGATTTAAGGTTCTTGTTGAAAAAAAAAGACAGTTACTAGTTTTAAATACTTTAAACTGGATTGGATTTTTTCATATTGTATACAAATTATATATATTTAGATTGATATTGTTAGAGAATGCTATATGTATATTTCTAATCTTGTTCAAGATATTGTACTTATACTGTTCATTTAACAATGTAATGCAATTTGCTGATCCTTGAATGTCATTATTACCAACTATCAGGATATAAAGAAATGAAAGTTAGTAGTTAGACATTACAATAGAACTTGTAGTCATATTAGGTATGTTTTCAAGATTGAGCAGATATATTTTAGATAGACAGGTCCTCTTCAAACCCATCAGGGAGCTACAAAATATGGCATTTAAAGTGTTTTAATAACTTAGAAAATTTTTCTTTTTTGTTATGACTATGAGACATGTCGGCTCCTGGCAGTACCAATCTACTTCAGAGAAAATATAGGCATTGAAGAAACTGCATATGGAGTTAACTTTCATTGTGGCAAAAGTTAGCCACTGGACAACAAAGTATCCTCAAATCAACTGCTGACAAACAGGACAAAATGGACAGACAGGACACGAAACAAAGGACTACCGATTCTTGCCAAGACAAGTGTGGTTGTGGCTTTAACAAAAGGCATCTTCTGAAGCCAGCATAATATGGCACCATCCCTGAAGTGGCCTTTGCAATCAGGAAAAGGTACAGTGCCCTTTTCTCCAAAGACAACTGAATAGGCAGTGGGCCGATGGCTTCTGATGTGCAGTGGAACAGCTGCTGAAACAGTTATTCTTTTTTATTTTATTTTATTTTACAATATAATTTAATCCTACAAATCAACCATGGATTCTCTTGTTCTCCCCCCTCCTTCCCCCTCCCCTCCCCCCCCCACAAAACAGTTATATTTGAAGAGTAATTAAGCTCACACTTCTCAATGGTAGACTAGCATTTAATAGAGAGATGTGGAGAAGAATGAGATGCTGAGATGAAGTCACATACACACATAGCCAAGAAGAATGGACAGCTGAATTCAAAAAACATCAACAATCTCCAGAATTTAAAATCCTGAATCATGACATGACACTAGTGGAATTCAGGTGTTTCTGGTACGTTGACTGCTCTCACCAAATGTGAGGTCGAACTGTTGACGCTGTATACATCCTAGTTCACAAATGAGTCTGTCAGATATGCTAAGCCTTTAGACTGAAGATGATGCCCCAACACTGTGGAGAAACCTCAGGTGATTGTCCAGGCAGCTGGCTGTTTCTGTCAACTCACATGTTTTTGGAAGTTGCTTGCATGCACTTCCTGTTTTTATTTTTGTTAGCTAATATTATTTCCTTCTTGGGTCTCTGAGGGAGTTGAAGATTAGTTAGTTATAACTGAAGATTAGTTAGGATAGAAAGTGAATTAGGTACATTTTGCACTTACCAAAATAGGATAGATAATGGAATTATTTTCTCTGAATTTGTCAAATACAAATGCACTAGACATTTTTTAGGTATCCATTGCTTGTATAAATGGTATATAGTTATTGTACTTTTGTATATATTTTTTCTTATATTAGTTATATCTTTTTTCTTAAAATAGAAAACGGGAAATATTATGGTGATATTTTATTTGTACTGAAATGTGATTTTATTTGTACATTAATAAGTAAATTTGGCTGGGGATCAGAGCTAATAGCAAGCTATAGCAGAAGCCGGGCAGTAGTGGTGCACGCCTTTAATCCCAGCACTTGGGAGGCAGAGCTAGGTAGATCTGTGTGTGTTCAAGGATACAGCCAGCATGGAGACACACACCTTTAACCTCAATACTAACCATAGAAGACCTGGAGTCCTGTATAGATGGGCAGTCACAAAGAGGTCATGTGGTTGGGTTTACAACCAATGAGAAGGTAGAACAGAAAATCTATATAAAGACAGATACACAGGAAGTAGGGCACTTGCTAAGGAGGACAGAGCGACAGTGAAGGTTGAAGTTTTTAGCTCTTAGCTATTGCTCTGACCTCTTGGACTTTTAACTCTGCAATTGGCTCTGTGTTTCTTATTTAACACGATGGTTACTTCTACAAGCTGCAAAGGAAAAAGTTCAAGTAACATATGAAGGAAGACCTGTCAGGATTACCCAGCTTCTCATAGGAGATTCTGAGAGCAAGAAGGTCCTAGACAGACCTTTTGCAAACCCTAAGGGATGCCAGCCCAGAATACTATAACCAGTAAAGTTTTCAATGACCATAGACAGAAAAAACAAAGTATTCAATGATAAAACCAGATTAAACAATACCTATCCACAAATCCAGCACTACAGAAAGTACTAGAAGGAAAACTCCAACCCAAGGAAGTTAGCTGCTCCCACAAAAACACAGGCAATCGACAGCAGCAAATCACAAAGAAGGAAAATGCATACACACAAACATCACCAACAACAAAAAAAACCCAGGAATTAACAATCACTGGTCATTAATATCTCTTACTATCAATGGACTCAATTTGCCCATAAAAAGACACAGGCTAACAGAATGGGTACGAAAACAGGATCCATCCTTCTGCTGCATACAAGAAACACACCTCAACTGCAAAGACAGACACTACCTCAGAGTGAAAGGCTGGGAAAAGACTTTCCAATCGAATGGACTTAAGAAGCAAGCTGGTGTGGCTATCCTAAATTCTAACAAAATAGACTTCAAACTAAAATCAATCAAAAGAGATTGGGAAGGACATACTCATCACAAGAAAGATCCACCAAGATGAAGTCTCAATTCTGAATATTTATGCCCCAAATACAAGGGCACCAACATATGTAAAAGAAACATTAATAAAGCTTAAATCGCACATCAAACTCCCCACATTAGTAGTAGGAGACTTCAACACTCCACTCTCAATACTGGACAGATCTGCCAGATTGAAACTTAACAGAGAAATAAGGGATCTAACAGATGTTATGACCCAAATGGACCTAATAGATATCTACAGAATATTCCACCATAACAATAAGGAATATACTTTATATGTAGCACCCCATGGAACTTTCTCTAAAATCAACCACGTACTCGGTCACAAAGCAAATCTCAATAGACACAAAAAAGTTAGAATAACCTCCTGTAGTCTATCAGACCATCATGGTTTAAATTTAGATTTCAACAACAACAAAAATTACAAAAGGCCTACAATCTCATGGGAACTGAATAATCCTCCACTGAATCACCAATGTGGTAAAGGAAGAAATGAAGAAAGAAATTAAAGACTTCCTACAATTCAATGAAAATGAATGTACCACAAACTCAAACTTAAGGGACACTATGAAAGCAGTGCTAAGAGGAAAATCATAGCACTAGCTGCCCACATAAAGAAATTGGAGAAATCTCACACTAGTGACTAAATAGCACACCTATAAGCTCTAGAAGAAAAAGAAACAAACTCACCCAGGAGGAAGAGATGCCAGGAAATAATCAAATTGAGAGTTGGAGTCAATGAAATACAAACACAGAGAACAAATCAAAGAATCAATGAAACAAAGAGTTGGTTCTTTGAGAAAATGAATAAGATAGACAAGCCCTTATCCAAACAAACCAAAAGGCAGAGAGAGAGAGAGAGAGAGAGAGAGAGAGAGAGAGAGAGCATCCAAATTAACAAAATTAAAAATGAAAAGGGAGACATAACAACAGACAATGAGGAAATCCAGAAAATCATCAGGTCATACTTCTAACACCTGTACTCTTCAAAATTGGAAACAGACAATTTTTCTAGACAGGTACCACATACCAAAGTTAAATCGAGACCAGATAAACTATTTCAATAGACCAATAACCCCTAAGGAAATAGAAACAGACATTAAAAGTCTCCCAACCAAAAAAATCCCAGGACAAGATGGTTTCAACACAGAATTCTACCAGATTTTCAAAGAGTTAATACCAACACTCTGCAAATTATTCCACAAAATAGAAACAGAAGGAACATTACCAAACTCATTTTATGAGGCTACAGTTACTCTGATTCCCAAGCCAAACAAACATGCAACAAAGAAAGAGAATTACAGACCAATCTCCCTCATGAACATTGATGCAAAAATACTCATTAAAATTTTGGCAAAACAAATCCAAGAACACATAAAAAAAAAGTATCCACCATAATCAAGTAGGCTTTATCCAAGACATGCAAGGATGGTTGAACATACTAAATTTACTGTAAATTTACAATTTATGGCAAGAAAACTGCCAACATCAAAAAGTTCAAAGAGATTCTACTAAAAGCAGGAACAAGACAATGCTGTTCACTCTCTCCATATTTACTCAGTATAGTACTTGAAGTTCTCTTGAGTATCTCTCCATTAAGTGGTTGGCTTGCTGTAAATTTCCTTTATTATGTTTAGGTATGTTCCTTGTATTCCTGGTCTCTCTAAAACTTTTATCATGAGGGGGTGTTGGATTTTGTCAAAGGCCTTTTCAGCATCTAATGAGATGATCATGCGGTTGTTTTCTTTCAGTTTGTTTATATGGTGTATTACATTGACAGATTTTCATAGGTTGAACAATCCTTGCATCCCTGGGATGAAGCCTACTTGGTCATGGTGGATAATTTTTTTGATGTGTTCCTGGATTCGGTTGGCCAGTATTCCATTGAGTATTTTTGCATCAATATTCATGAGGGAGATTGGTCTGTAATTTTCATACTTTGTTGCATCTTTGTGTGGTTTGGGTATCAGGGTAACTGTAGCCTCATAAAAAAAAATTTGGCAGGCTTTTTGGAATCTGGTGCCTGTGGTGTGATGCCTTGTGCAGCCTTGGTGGAGTGGGAAGGGGCTTGGACTTTCTCGGGGTTAGTGTGCTGGGCTCTACTGACTCCACATGGGAGACTTTCATTTGGGAGAGGTGAGGATGTTGTGTGCCTTGGAAGAGAGGGCTGGGGGTTGGAGGAGGAAGGAGGTGGGATCTGTGGGTGGTATGTAGAGTGAGTAGACAATTTCTTAATAAAGAAAAATGATAAAAAGAGAAAGAAATGGCTCATGTCTCAGTGGGTAATAGCATTTTTCTCTTGCAGAGGACCAAGCTTCATTCTCATAACCTACTTAGAGGCTCACAACATTCTTTATCTCCAGTTCCAGAAGAACTGTCACCTCTTCTGATCTCCATGGGCATGACATACATGTAGTATGTATACACATGCAGGCAAACTCACACCTTATAAGCAAGCTATGAAGTTCTTTAGCATGTGTCCAAAGTTCTTGACATCCTACCCCAGATACATGCTCAGTCTTCTTCATTACCACTCTATTCACATAGACTAGGGAAGGGAAATAACCTAAATAACTTTCAACTAGTGAATGGGTAATGAGAATGCAGTACATATACACTGTGGAATACTCTTCATCTGTAAAGAAAATGAAATCTAGAGACAATGGGATGGAACTAGAAAATATTGTATTAAGTGAATTAACCCAGACACAGAAAGTCAAATGACATATTTGTTCTCATTCTTCTGTGATTCCTACCACCAAATCTTCAGATGTGAATATGAAACCTGAGTAACTGCAGAAACTATGAAAGTCAAGTGGTACCACAGAGGGGAGGGGCGTGGGAAGGATCCCTAGAGTGAAGAATAACAATATACAAATGATGTGAGGGGAAATAGTGAAAACAGGGGAGGTTTTCATTGGAGTGGAGAGAAGGTAGTCAATACAAATGGGGATGGAGGGGAAGAGGTGGAAATAACAGTAAGGTTGCTTGAAACAAGACATAGTGATTGTGCTGGCTACTTTTGTGTGAACTTTACACAAACTAGCATCATCTGAGTGGAGGGAGCCTCAATTGAGAAAATGCCTCCAAAAGATTGGGCTGTAGGCAAGCATGTAGGGCATTTTCTTAGTGAGTGATTGGTGGTATGGCCCAGCAAACTATGGGGGGTGCAATGCCTAGGCTGGTGGTCCTGGGTTCTATAAGAAAGCAGGCTGAGTAAACCACAGGGAGCAAACTAGTAAGAAGTATTC
The DNA here is from genome assembly GCF_007827085.1 of Peromyscus californicus insignis. Classification (NCBI taxonomy): domain Eukaryota; kingdom Metazoa; phylum Chordata; class Mammalia; order Rodentia; family Cricetidae; genus Peromyscus; species Peromyscus californicus. The sequence goes on from NW_026294391.1 coordinate 97,055,914, forward strand.
CTTCATGGCCTTTGCATCAGCTCGTGCCTCCAGGTTCCTGTCCTGACTGATGAACAGTGATATGGAATGTAAGCCAAATAAACCCTTACCTCCTCAACTCATTTTTGAGTCATGGTGCTTCATCACAGCAACAGAAACCCTAAATAAGACAATGATTATTTTATCTAAAATTACTTGTGTGTGTGTGTGTGTGTGTGTGTGTGTGTGTGTGTGTGTGTATACATTTGTACTTTAAATGAAAATTTCCCCAGCTGAGATGTCAATGTTTCTACAAAAAGCCATAGACTGTCTAGCAAAATCCCCAGTACCAGGGAGGAAACACTCCCTTTTGAGTTGTTGGTAAGGGGAGTTTGAGAGTCCCAAAACCATATGGGGTATTGACATTGCCCTTGACTATCTCACAGAAGTTGGAGGTAAGTCTCTCTTGCTGAAAATACCATGTGCTTGGCAAAAACTCATTAAGTATGTAGTGTGGAATAATAGTTTTGTACACTGAGAAGATGTGTCTTTGCCAAGGCGCTTTCTGATTGCTTTAATAAGGAGCTGAATGGCCAATAGCTAGGTGGAAAGAGGTTAGACAGGACTTCCGGGCATAAAGTGAGGAAGAGAGATCAATCTAGTCATGTGACAGACACCAGGGCACATGGAGAGGAAACAGGAGTTACACGATGGAAGAGAGGCAAAAAGCCATGAGGCAAAACATGGATTCATATAAATGGGTTAAGTTATGGGAGCTAGTGGGACAAGCATAAGCTATAGGCTGAGCTTTTCATGATTAATAATATGGCTCCATGCCATTTTTTAAATTGTGAGCTGGAGGCCCAAAGGAAAAACACTCTGCCTACAAGTATGCATCATAACTCTTACATCTTGGCCATAAAGAACAGAATACCAAGGATGGTAACACATGTGTTTAATCCCAGCATGCAGGAGGCAGAGGCAGGGGGATCTCTGTGATTGTGAGGCCAGCCTGGTCTACACAATGGTTTCCAGTCTAGCTAGGTCCAGACTGTAAAACCTTGACTCAAAAAAGGAGAAAATGAAATTGGGCGGTAATTAAAACCGTGATTTTGAATGTACCTATTGTCACAAATTGTGTATTGTGGCTCAGTGCTATGCTGGGAAGGATCAAGAAGTGAGTGGAATGTCCTAATTGTCTCTTCGCTTGTTCACTGGCTCACTTACAAGGTGAGGGGAGCTCTGCTGGCCTGGCTGTCTTCTGCCATGTTTCTTTTTTATTTAATTTTTATATACGTTTTAGTATTCATTTTACATACCAACCCCTGTTCTTCCTCCCTCCCCTTTTCCCGTTTCCCCCCAAGTTCTCCTCATCCCATCCCCCGGCAATCGGACCAGGTCTTATCCTGGGTACACGAAATGGCTTTATTTTTTAATTTTTTAATTCAATTTACATACCAACTACAGATCGCCCTCTCATCCCTCCTCCATCTCCTCCCTCCTTCCCCCGCAATGCCCCATCCCCTCCTCCAAAAGGGTTAGTCCTTCCATGTGGGAACAGGAAAGCCTGGTACATTCAGTTGAGTCGGGACCAAACTCCTCCACCATGTGTCAAGGGTGAGCAAGGTGTCCCACCACAGGTAATGGGATCCAGAAAGCCAGATCATGCACCAGGGATAGATCCTGATCCCACTGCCAGGGGCCCCTCAAAGAGACCAAGTGTCTCCCGCATGCAGAGGGTAGTATAGTCCCATGAGGGCTCCACAGCTGTTGGTCTAAAGTTCGTGAGTTTCCACGAACTTGGTCCAGTTGTCTCTGTAGATTTCCCCATCATGATCCTGACCCTATCTTCCTCATTCTTATTCCCTCTCTTCAACTGGCTCCTGAAGCTCGGCTTGGTGCTTGGTTGTGGTTCTCTGTACCTGCTTCCATCAGTTACTGGATGAAGGCTCTATGATGACAGGATATTCACTGATCTGATTACCAGGGTAGGCCAGTTCAGGCACCTTCTCCACTATTGCTAGTAGTCTAATCTGGGGTCATTCTTGTGGATTCCTGGGAATTCCCCTAGCACCAGGTTTCTCCCTAGTCCCATAATGACACCCACTATCAAGATATCGCTTTCATTGCTCTCCCACTCCAACTGCCCCAGCTTGACCATGTTCTCACTCCCCATCCCCTTCCCCCACTGCCCCCCTCTCCCCGAGTTTACTCATGTAGATATCCTCTGTTTCTCCTTCCCAAGGTGATCCATGTGTCCCTCTTAGGGTCCTCCTTGTTTCCTAGCTTATGAACTGCCTTTTTAGAGCCCATTCCCTATGGTGTGATGCCTTATTCTGCCTTGTTTCTATGATAACACTTGTGAAGAGGGAGATTCTCTAAGTCTACAGAACTAAGATCACGGAAATTAACAAAGAAATCTATCATTTTATCCCAATCATGAGCTCCTTGTCACGTCCCTCTTTGATAAAGAACAGGCCTAAAACAAAACTCCAGGTTGTTGTATAGTCTAATTTTTTATCACTACCAGAAGGTTTTCTGAGAAATTTCAAATTAAACTGTATCTTGTATCTCAGGTTACCCCGTCCTATCAGTCTTATCTATAATGTTGTTCAGAGAGAGCAGTTAGGAGCCTCACTTCATAGAAGAGACACACTAAGTTCAATGACTTGAGAAGAAGATTTTGATTTAATGTGTCCTTTAGAGATTTTTTAAGTGCTTCTTTCCTATACAAAAGAAGAATTATTCTCAAAGCAAATATTGCAAGACAGCTAAGTTCTACTTCCTTAAGACAGCATAGTTTGACACCACGGAAAGTTGCAAAGCAGAAAAAAAGCAGGCAGCAAGTCAACCTCAACTCAAAATGCTAACAATGCCTATGTGATGCAACCTGGAATGATCTCTAACTACAAATTGTACCCCGAAGACCAGCACACCATGGAAGACTATTGATAATGAGTAAATACAGAGAGCTGTTCTCCAGAACTGCCTTTTCAAACATTAAAAAATTAATTGAGCATTATATTTGGGAGGGAGGAGATGTATGAAGATAGACTAGACGATTCTACACATAGGGAAAACATAGGGAGACTTTAAAAGCTATTGTAGATGTTTATTTGATACTAGCAATGTGGTCAGTTATCATAAAGTACTTCTCTTCATCACAAAATAGTAAGGATTTAAAAATTCCAAAGGGAAAAGTCTAGAAGCTTTAAAAATTTGTTTGAACTGAGCCCTAATTCTTCTAAAAAGGGCCTCCAAAATCTGGAGTAGAATTATCATACTCCATAATGAAATGCTTGAGTTCTTCAACATGTTGCTCACCTATTTCATGCAAACTCTGCTTCATTGCAAACTGTATAGGTTTTTCTAACGAACGATCCTTTTCAACCAGCCTTTCCACCACCATCCTGAAAGTTTCACAGACTTGTCGGTAAACCTTCTCAATCTCTGTGATTTTTGAGGCAATCTCTTTTGAACGACTGCTAAACTGGTTGTCTTCACACAGTTCTGGGCCAGCTGTTGTGTTTGACTCGGGTTCTTCTGTCTGGTTGATACATAATGGTGCCTTGGATCCCTTCGGGCCAGCTGTCATGTTTGACTCGGGTTCTTCTGTCTGGTTGATACATAACGGTGCCTTGGATCCCTTCGGGCCAGCTGTTGTGTTTGACTCGGGTTCTTCTGTCTGGTTGATACATAATGGTGCCTTGGATCCCGTCTCAAACTCGGAAATTTCAGCCAAGTTATTTTCTTCTGACTTCTTGGGATTTTCATTAGCCCACTTGCTTGCAGCATCAGCCTGTTCCTTCTCAGTCAGCCGGCGGGGGCTTTTTAACACCTTGGATGAAGAACTTGAGGGCACAGTATCTCTTGATGTTTTCAAAAACTGGATGGCTCTCTCTCTACATCTAAGCCGAGACTGATGGAAGGAGCGCATCCTGCTTCTCCTGCTGAGACTGGAGCCAAATCTGCTGGGTAGGGAGTCCTTCCCGCCCACACGTGATTCTCTCAAAAAAGGAGCGCCCCGTTCATAGGGAGATCGTTGTCTTGAATAATGGGAAGAATAGAAGCGTTTTCTTCTAAAGTCATTTCTCATGACCCTGTATTCAGGCTGTCGGCTTGTGTCATACTCATCTCTTGACCATCGGGAGCCATAAGGGCCTCTTTTGTAGGGTGGGCCACTTCTTGGATTCTGAGAAAAACAGCGGCCCTCATCCCATTTTTGGTAATCAACGTGACAGTAGTATCTACCGTAGCCTCCTTCATCGGGTCTGGCTAGCAGAGATGGTCTCTTGTCTCCCAGAGGCGGTCTCTTTGGCACAACGTTAATTAATCGATGGTTGTCATCACTGGGATGGCTCCAATGAGGCGCTTGTCGTCCTGGAAATCGCTTGCAGTAATACCATCCCTGCGCTTGATTTCCTGGAAGTCGCTTGTAGTCACACCATCCTTCAGACCACATCTCATCTCGTGGAAGCCACTGTACTTCTGCAAACAGAAATGTGTACTTCCCTTCCTGTTCACTTTCAATTTCTAACCATACTCATGGCTCAGTTCAAGAATCTGTTATTGTCTAAAAATTCGTCCTCGGAACTCTCCAACACGTACGTTCCACCGCTGCTGCTGAAACCCCACCAACAGCTCTCTAATTAGACTTAGGCCCACTCAACAGCAGGGAAATCATGCCAGGTGCTTGAAAGCTAGGCACTTAGCTGGGGCTAGTGAGGTCTTGCATCCTAGAGGAGAATGCAGTACTACCACTTGACTAAATCAGTACAATTCCTAAGTGAATTCCACTTACTACAAATAAGTGTAGCTCTCACCCCTCACCAAAAAATGCTTCTCTTTGCAACAGAGAGAGACCATTGCAGAAAACCACAACCACTCAAATTCAGAGAACATGTGATTGTGGGGCGTCTAGCCACAAGATACACACACACACACACACACACACACACACACACACACACACACACACACACACGCACGCACCCACACTATCTATCTATCTATCTTTCTATCTATCTATATATATGTATATAAACTCTTGGGCCTAAGGTGCAGGGAGCATCATGAAGAGGAAGAGGAAAGTTTGTAGCAACCAGAAATCAAAGGGAAGCTTCACCCTTGATATTTCAACAATATGACTACCTAAACAAGACCTGAATAAGGACAATACCAATCAATATGCTAACTTGAAAGGGGGAAATCTCATAGGGTTCACCCCTAAACAAAGAACTACAGGCTGCTAAAAAATTAATCTTCCCCAGGGATGACCCTTTTAACTGGTTACCAATATCAAGTGGTCAGCTCTGAATCATATACATATACAAGAAACACTCAATAGACTGGGAATGCTCTACTTATGTATTTATGGGTGTGTGTGTGTGTGTGTATGTGTGTGTGTGCGATAATGAAGGAAAAGAGAACACAAATTTGAAAGGTAACCAGGAGGAGAGGATATGGAAGGGAAGGAAATAGAAAAGGAAAGGATGTGATTGTATTATCATTTCTAAAAATTTAAAAATTAAATAAAATATAAATAAACATTGAAAACATATAAGGAAAAGAACATAAACACATAAAATATTTATTTAACAGTGAACAAATGTAAAATGAATTAAAATTAATTCATATAATAGCAAAAAATCATAATATTGTAATAAAATTCTAGTGAAAAAAATAAAGTACCTTAAAATACAAGCTTATAAAATATTTATTTAACATACTGAACAAATGTAAAATGAATTAAAATTTATTTTTGTAACAGGAAAAAAATCATAATGTCATAACATTTTATATAGTTTTTCTTATATTAGTTATAACTTTGGTCTTTTTTTCTCTTTATTAAAATAGAAAAGGGGAAATATGGTGATATTTTATTTGTACTGAAATGTGATTTTATTTGTATTTAATAAATAAAGTTGCCTGGGGATCAGAGCTAATAGCAAGCCATAGCAGAAGCTGGGCAGTGGTGGCTGACACCTTTAATCCAGGTCACATGACAGACAGATCTCTGTGTGTTCAAGGATACAGCCAGCATGGAGACACACGCCTTTAATCTCAATACCAACCAAAGAAGACCTAGAGGTCTGTATAGACAGGCAGTGAGGAGGAGGTCATGTGGTTGGGTTTATAACCAATGAGAAGGCAGAACAAAAAGTCAATAAAAAGACAGATACACAAGAAGTAGGTCTCTTTCTGAGGGGAAGGACAGCGGCGGTAGGAAGTGTCATAAGTACATGAGGAGAGGTGGCAGGAGGTTTTTAAGTCTCAGCTCTCAGCTACTGCTCTGACCTCTTGGGCTTTGAACTCTGCATTTGGCTCTGTGTTTCTTATTTAATAAGACTCCTCATCTACATACTCCTACGAGAAAAAGTTTCTTCCTTAAAACTCCTCAGCTGCATGTTCTATCATTAATACAGAAATTCTAATCATTTAGAGAGTTACAGGTTGTCATGCTCTGGACCACAGACATGCTGTCTAGCTGCAGGTCTGCACCCCTTCCTCCAGCCCACACGGATGTGTTACCCAGCTCAGCCCTGCATCCCACGCTCCAGTCCACGAGACAGGACACTACATGTCTCACAGAGCCTGAAACAGCCTATGCTTCCTGGGCTTCCACAGCATTGCAGCCCTCAGGACCCCCAGCTTCACTCCCATATCAGCAGGAAGCAACCAAGAATGATTTCTACAGCCTTTGTCACTTACCCATCTTTCTATACTGAACTCTCCAGCCTAGGGGTGGACTGCCCTTTAAAAATGTTCTATTATTGTATAAATTCTGCCCATGATCCTGAAATATATACACTATCAGACATTCTCCTCGTGTACTTATGACAATTATTCTGTATACAAGCCTTGCTATGTACACCCTGACACAGGTTATTACTGTCCTCACATAGCTCAATGGTTTCATATTGCCTTGATTACAAATTTAAACTAGGTAAGCTTCAACTGCAGCCTTGGCCGCACAGATGCTCATGACTAACTCAGGTAACTCCTTATCTAACAATGCCTCTTTAAAATACAATTTAACTAAATTAATACCACAAATCAGAGACAAATAGATTCAATGTTTCAAACTAATCATTTCTTTATAACACCTGAGACTCATAGTATTCAGACACACTTGACCATATTATGTCATACTATTTAATGATAGATTTTTTTATGTTATTCCGTTGCTCCCTTTTTGGGACAGAGATATTCTGACTTACACAACTATACCTATTAGCTAGTTATACTAATTCACAGCTTACCATTTATATAGACTACTAATTATAAATATATATTATTATTGATACAAATATTGATTAAGTATCCATATTAATTAACCATTACTTTTTGTTTTTCAAGTCAGTCATCTTCATATTTAAATTTATCCACGTTTTTTACTGCCCTAGAGAGAATTAAACATTATCCTTTTTTTTTTTTTTTTTTTTTTACTAAATGCAAAAACCAGAACCTCTGTAAGCCACAGGAAAATGTAATGGAATTCAGCTACTATCACAAAAGCTACTACCTTGAAAAGTCAAGGACATTTCTAAAGGTCAAGCCATGGCTTAAGAAGTCTTGGTGACATTTTAGCTTTTGTATATATATTAGCTGATTCCTGCAATGATTTCCTTGTGTGCTATGTATGCTTCCAAGAACTCATAACAGTGTATCTTATCTGAAACACCTATCAAGCATCCAGGGTCAAACAACCTCCTGAATTAAGGTAAATTAAGCTCAGACCTTCCTTTCTTATACAACCTTAGTGGTATTCATACTAACATTTTAGACTCCTAACATTCACCTAACCACCTCTAAGAATGAAGTTTGAGCACATAAATTCCCTTTGTCTGATATATTGACCCATTTTAGCTCTTAGTAGACCTCCTCCTTTACCACTCCCCTTTTGAGTTGTTAAAGAAAGCATGATGGTCACTGCCTGAGGAAAACTCTTGTCTGCTTTTATGACCCAGTAAGATTTCAAGCCTGGTGACCTTGCTTTAGCTACAGTAGTACTATTGCATGGGTATATGACTGTAAACCTCAGAGACTTAGAGAGGACTTTTTGAGGATTTTGAATGGAGAGGATTTTGACTGGAGAACTAGATGGAGAACTTGAGGATGAGATGGAAGATGAGGAAGAGCCAGATGGGGAAGAACAAGACGGGTAAGAACAAGATGAGAAAGACCAAGATTGGGGTAAAACTAACATGAGAGAATTAAGAATTCAGAACATAGAGGCAGCGAGAAATCAGGCAAGAAAGGAGCTAGGCATGAGTTTGAACTGAAGCTGTGTAGATAACAGTATAAAGTAAGCGGACTAAGAGCGCAGTGTACTTGGATTCTTTCCCCCAAAATAATTCTTGCCGTTTGTAGAATCTCTTCTGGGCCCCTGGGAAGAATAATATTAAGGCTGGTCCTTAATAATATTTGAGAATTTTCATTATTAAATTCACTATGCATAGAATTTATTGTAGTAGAACAAGTTTATCAAAGTGAAAACTTGAAATTTCTTTTAAATATTACCATTTTAGAGCACTCATTCATGTATGTATAAACTACCCTATTTATCTTCAATAGATTACCTGAACTAAACATAGTCATTGTAAGATAAATTGAGAAAGTTATTTTGTGCTGACATTAGAATTGCCAAGCTAATTCTCAAAAAGTGTATATTATCTGATTTGGTATTCATATTTCCTGTCCATTTTACCCTACACCAAGTTCTTCATGCCTAGCAGCATTCATGCTGGTATGCAAATCCAATGTTTTCAAGGACCTCAAATGACTAACATGAAATTCAGATAAGTGAGTCAAAGATATATGAGAGTTATGATATGTGTTAGTATTCAGATAAACACAGTGAGGTATAAAATTAGACAAGAAGTCAATTTATCCTAGATTGTAGGAAAGGAATGGGTTTCCTGGAGACAGATACATTTAAAATTGAAAGTAGTGGGATAAGTTGGGGCTAAACAATGGAAGGCATTGTGAAGTGTTCAGAAACTCCAAGGAGAAAGCATGTGCCAAATCACTAAGACAATGGCACAGGAAGATAATTTGAGGACAGGAAAGTGCCCCAGTGCTTCTGAATGATGCAAGCCTGAGTGTCTGTGGAGGCAAAGGGAAACAGAAATCCTTCACAAAAACAAATACAGCACTGAAATAAATAAACAAAAGCCTTTCATCCAGCAACAACAAAACTGCTCAAAGGAAAACTGGTAAAAGGTGCAATAATCAAACCAAGTTTCTCTATCAGTAAGATAACATCTTCATCCATATCCTTAAAAATACACTTTTTCAGTATATTAATTGCTATATAAATCTGACCTCTCAAAGAATCAACTTGACCAAGGGTTTCAAAACTCATTGTATACAACTCCGCCACAGCTGTATCATAGGAATGAAAGTGAATGGCCCATGGGGAGCCACTAAATTCAACCATTATTCACTTGGTGCCTTCAGGAGATTATATGACCTTCCAAAAGCAATCCAAATATGTAAATGTTATAGGACCCAACATGTAAACCGTGACAGACAGAGCAATTGATTAAGGGTGCATTTGGGTGTCCAGCTGTGTCTGTGTTCTGAATCTGTGAACTTAAGCAAAAGCAGATAAGAGTATTGGAAAAACAACTTGCATCTGTACTCTAAGGAGATTATTTTTCTTCTTTTTATTGTCTACACAATAAATATCTATATATAATAGATACTTCCATAATAAGAGCATTGCAGTAAGTCTTATTAAGCAATCTAGGGATGTATTTCAGCATACAGGAAGACGTTCACAGACGTGGTCACAAATTTAGCTAGAAAATCCCAGGATAGGCCATGCTTAAAATGCAGAATACCATTTGTAATATCAATTCCAGGCATCCTCTGTTCTATTTAAAAACATTACTTGTTCTTTCCCTAACACAATCAGCAGTGATTGGCTGGCCCGCAGGCTCTGAGGAGCAAGGGTCCGGATCACCCTTTCTCACTCAGTTAGGAGGCTCAAGCAGATTTCACTGTAACACTGATGGCCTCCTGACCGCAGGTACCGTCCTGGTGCAAGAGGGACCCGAGAGCACAGTCTCCTAAGCACCCCTTGCCTTTCCCAATCATGGTGCCCCTTCCAAAGTCCTTATCATGGCCGCCAACAGTGGGCACCAGACTAGCTAGCACTCTTGACCCTAAGGAAGAGGAGAGGGTCCTCAGCGTTCCTCCTCATTCAGAAAACTGGGATGTTTGCCCTGCAGCTGCATGCAGAACGGCCAGGTGAGGCAGCTCAGGACTTGCCCGTGCAGGCCCCAGGACAGTCATTCCAAGGGCCCCTCTCGAGAGCTGCTGGATTCCTGACGCCAACTGTCACTCAGATTCTGTGTGCTTCTCCTACCGGACATGTCGGCAGTTCTCGGGAAACGAGAGCCTCTCTGACAGGATACTGCTTAGATGCCGCTTGCCGTGAGTCACCATTGCCAAGTACATTCGCTACCTCTTGAGAGGGGTAATTTCCCATTTCCCTTTTTCTTGTTCAACTACCTTATTGGCTAAATGGCCAGTCGTGTGGAGAGAGGCCAGCGAGGCTCAGCCCAGACGTTACCCTCTGATCTTAGACTACACTTTCCCAGCCTCCCCAGCCTGGGACCCCCTTCAGTGACCCCCAAAGAAATGGTGACCATAGACCGCAGTTTTCCCAGCCTCCCATGCCCTTCAGTGTCCCCCAAAAGGATGATGACCATAGACCGAGGTTTTCCCAGCCTCCCGGACCTGGAACCCCCTTCAGTGTCACCCAAAGGGATGATGACACCTCACCCCACTGGGGGAAGCACTGGACCAGCATCAAAGACCCAAGGGACTTTGCACCTCCGGGGTGAATCGACTGACTAGACACAAGTTCAGGAGCCAGAAGCCCTATGAGGACAAAACATTCAAAGTCCCCGACTCCTGGACTGCAGATAGCCTGCAGAGTCTTAGGGCTTCTATAATGAGTACATCCAGTAAGAAGACCCTGGACCCCATAAAGGAGCTGATAGAGAACAAGGGAGGAAAAGTTGCACTTTCGTGGGAGGTTCCTGAGTGCAGGAGTAGCCCACTGAGCAGGAAACCCAGATCATCTGCCTTACAGCCTGCCACCAGGCCCATACCTGGGAAGGTGAAAAGAAGCCAGGCTATGTCTACTGTGTTTGAGGAACCTATGGACATTGACCAGTTGGACACCAGAGTAAGTGCAACATCTTCAGGACACTGTGCTGGGGATGCTAGTGAAAAGTTCAAAGATGACACAGTGCCTGGGCCATCTTCTGCAGACTCTCCCACTGACCAACGTGGACCGGGTATCTCACCACATAGTCAAGGGGACCTGCAACCCTCCCCACCTACCCATGGAGCTCTGGGATCTTCCCCTTCTTCCCAAGATGCTCAGGAACTATCCTTATCCACCCAAGAAGTTCTGGGAGGATGCCAATGTGACCAAGGAGCTATGGGCCATTTCACATCTGCGCAGGAATTCCAGAGATCTCCCACTTGTGCTCAAAGGAAAGTCAAACATATCTCCTCTTCCAGAAGGGGTTTCAGAAGTCCATCCTCTAACCATGGGGTCACCAATCGTTCCAGTTCTCCCCCAAAGAGTTTTAGACAAGGCCCTTCTGATCACGGGGGCCTCCAACAGGCCCCATCAGACAAAGAGGCTTCCAAACCTTCTCCAGAAGGGGGACTCAGTGATTTCTCATTTTCCCAAAATGGATTGAGTCCCACCACCTCTCCCCAGGGGACTTTCACACCTGCCAAAGTTGGCTGGAGAGCTACTCCCTCTAATGAAGACAGTCAAGGACGTTTCCACTCTCCCCGAAAGGACCCTAAGCAAACCAATTCTGCTGAAGTGAGTTTGAATCCTGCCTCCTCTGACCAAGGGAATTTCATAACTTTACCATTAAAGCAAGAGGGCATTAAATGTCCTCCACCACTAAAACATGGGCTCAGCTCTTCCCTTACAGCCAAAAGGCTTATGCCAACCACAGTTCCCCAAGTGTGCTTCACACCACCCATCTCTGCCCAAGCAGAAACAAAACTATCCACATCTATACCAGGGGCTCAAGGACCTTTACCATCTTCAGAAGGGGTCCTGGAGGGTTCCATATATATGCATGAGGTGTTAGGAACTCCCAAGTCTGCCCAAGGGACTCTTGGGCCTTCTCAAGACACGCAAAGGGCTCTAGCGCCTTCACCATCTTCCTCAGGGGTTCTGAGTCCTCCCATATCTGTCAAGGGGACTCTAGTATTGTCCACATCTACAGTAGAGGGTCAAAGACCTATTCTCTCTTACAAAAGGAGATTCAAACCTTCTGTTATGAAACAGGACCCTACACATTGCCACTGTAGCCAAAGGAGATGGAGAGATGCGCCCTTTAAACAAGAGGATTTCACAGTGTCCCTATGAGACCAAGAGGGCTTCACATATCCCCTGCTGGCCAAAAAGGCCATCCTGTCTCATCATCGGGCCCAAAATAACCAAATATATTCCAAGATACTTCAAGTGAGCCACACATTGCCACTTGCCCCAATGGCTCCTGGGCATTCCTCACTAACACGAGCAAGTCCATCCCCTTCCCCATCTTTGAAAAAAGATGATAAATCTTGCCTATATACACAAGCATCTCTGGAACTGAACACATCAGCACAAGGCTCTCTAGATCCTCTACCATCTACTCAAGAGCCTGAGCAAGATCCCCTTTATGCAAAACCCACTTTAGAACAGCCCACATCTGCACAGGAGACTCAAGGACATTCAGTTTCTACCTCGGGGACTCTGGGATCTAATCAAAGTGCCCAGAAGGAACTAGGAGATTTTCCAACTGCCCAAGTACCTCTGATAATTTCCTTATCTATGCAAGGAACTCTAGCATTTTGTTCATCTGCACAAGAGGCTCTGGGTCCTTCCCTATCTGCCCAAGGGCCTCTAAAACTCTCCACACCCACACAAGGAACTGTAGAAACTGTGACATCTTCTCACATGGCTTTGAAACATCTAACTTCTTCCCAGGAGGTTCCAAGATATTTTCGGTCTGCCCAAAGTACTTTTCAAGGTTCAGGAACTTCCAAAAGAGCTATAGGACCTTTCCTATATAGCCATGAAACTCAAGGACCTTTTTTGTCCTCAGCAGAGGATGCAGAACATTCACCATCTGCACCAGATGCTCAGGAATATCCTCTATCAGTTCCAGGGACTCTAGAACATTTGCTGTCTTCTAAAGGGAATAAAGAACTCACCACAACTGCAGAAAAGACTTTGCCTGTGAAATCCTTCCACAGGGCTCTGGAAACTTCAGTCCATTCCTCTCCATCTGTCCAAGGACCTACAGAGACTTCACTATATAACAAAATGCCTGGAGAACATTCATTACATGCTCCTGGTGATCCAGCACCTCTGCTCTCTGATCATTGGCCTCTAGAACTTAGTATATCTGCCCAGGGTCCTCTGAGTCCTTCAGCATCTACCAAAGTAACTCTAGAGTCCTTGTCATCTTCTGGAGACATCCTAGCAACACTCAAATCTACAGAGTTGTCATGGGCAATTATCCCATGTAGGAGGTATTTTGGAACTTCATCTACTCTAGGGACTTCTGTGTATCAACCTTGTGCTCCAAAGCCTCTGTGACTTTCCTCTTTACAACAAGGGAATCAAGCAACTTCTCATTGAGCACAAGGATCTGTGGGTTCCTGCCTATCTACACAAGGGACTAAAGGAATGTCCACATCTACACAAAGGGCCGAAGGACATCCTCCATCTTCTCAAGGGCTTTCAAGCACATCCTCACACACACAAGGTACAGTAGCACATTTACCGTCTATGCCAGTGTCTTGAGGATCTACCCACCTTGCCCTTTGGAACTTTGAAAACTGCACAAGGGTCTCCAAGAATTTCTATAACTGCACAAGTGTCTCTAGAACCTTTGCCACCTCCCTGGGAGACTCCAGGATATTCATCATCTGCACCAGGTGCATGCAAATCTTTGACAGCTATGCCAGGATTTGTGGTATCTGATGAAGGGACTCTGAAGCTTTCCCTAACTACCCAGGCAAACTTGAGTTCTTTCCTTTCTTCCCAAAGCCTTTGGGAAGCTTCCCTGTCTGGAGAAGGGACTTTGGATCTCTCCACACATACACAAAATACTCTAGGACCTTCTGTTTCTTCCCAGAGACCTCTTGAGTCTTTGCAGTCTGCCCAAAAGGGTCAACAAACAGATTCATCAGCTGCAGACTCTTTAGGATCTATGCCTTCTTCAAAAGGGCACATGGTAATTTCTTCATCTGGACAAAAGACTCTAAGATCTACAACATCTTCACTGGGACCTTTGGTAATATCCTTATCTGTTCAAGTGAGTTCAAGACCTTTGTTATCTTTACAAGAAGGTGGAGGACCTTGCCTGCCTTCACAGGGAACTCCTGAACTTTCTATATGTACGCATGGAGATCTAAGGATATCCACTTCTTCAATAGGAGATTTGGGGTCTTCCCCATCTACTCCTGTGACTATAGGATCTTCTCCACCTGCCCAAGTAAATTTGGGAGTGTCTCCACCTGTAACATTGTCTCTGAGAACTCCCCTCTCTGCCCAGGGTGTTCTAGGAACATCCACATCTGCCCAAGGGGCTATGAAATTTTCACCAGCAGGCTAGGGGAATAAAGAACCTTTGCCATATGCCCAAGACAAGGTGAGACTCGAGTCTCCTTCCCTGGGAACTTGGGAACCTTCCCAATTTTCCCAGGGGAAAGAGTCTCTAGGATATTCACCATTTGCCCAATGGTCTCCAGAAACTTCCACATCTTCCCACAAAGAGCTAGGCCCTTCTTATGATCAAGGGACTGTAGCAAAGTTTCCATCTGTCCCAGGAGATGGACTTTCTCCCTCTGCTCAGGGCATACTGCGAACTTTCCCATCATTCCACATTAGTCTGGACACATCATATGTCCAGAGATCTGTAGAGGCTTCATTAGATGTGCACAGTGCTCTACCACTTCAGTCTCATTGCCCAGGGTATGTGGGACTTTCCCAAAATATTCAGAAGTCATCACAAACTTTGTCATCTCCCCAAATGGTTCCTAAATTTTCTGAGTCTTCATCAGGGACACTAGGAAACTTGTCACCTCTCCCAGGTTCTCTGGAACATTCAGTATCTGCCCAAGGTGCTGTGTGCCTACATGACCCTGACCAACCAATTCAGGCATGTTCAACATCTCTCTAGGAAACTTTTCAATTTTCTCCATCTTCTGAAGGTTCAGTTGGACCTACTCCACTTGTACCAGGGACCTTGGAATCTTTATTATTAACCCAATTTGGTCTGAAATTGTCTAGATCTGCCCAAAGAGCTCTAAGACCTTCACCATCTCAGAAAGGGTGTTTAGGAGATTCACTATCAAACCAAGGCACACTGAAATTCCATATCAGCACAAGAGTATATAGGACATTCAAATCCTGATCAAGGGTCTCCAGAAACTTCCACATCTTCCCAAGAGAATCTTGGCCCTTCTTTAGCCCAAGAGACTTTAACATATTCATCATGTGCTTCAGCATATTGTGGACTTTCCCAATCTTCAGAATGTACTCTAAGAACATTGCCATCCACCAAAGGTGCTAGAGTAACACCATCATCTGCCCAAGAGTCTCCAGAAATGTCCACATCTTCCCAAGAGGGTATAGTCCCTTCTTTAGCTCAAGAGGCTTTAGCACATTCATCATCTGCTTCAGGAGATTGTGGAATTTCTCAATCTTCAGAAGGTACTCGAGGAATATCACCATCTACTCGAGTTGCTAGGGAAACCACCTCATCTGCCAAAGAGCCTCCTGAAATTTCCATATCTTCCCAAGAGTATCTTGGAACTTCTTCAGTCCAAGAGGCTTTAGCACATTCCTCATCTCCTCCAGGAGAATGTGGACTTTATCAATCTTCAGAAGGTTCTCTAGGAACATCACCATCTACCCAAGGTGCAAGAGAAACACCACCATCCATTCAATGTTATACAGACTCAGCATCGTCTACTCAAAGTGTTTTGGGAATCCAGGCTCCTTTGGAGGGGTCTGTGTGTCCTTCCCAATTGATACTAGAGACATCAGAAATTTTGCCATCTTACCAAGAGCTTTACAAGACTTTAGAATCTGTCTCTAGGTCTCTGGAAACTTTGGTCTCTGTCCTAGAGTCCCTGAGACTTTCCCCATCTGACCAAGGTGCTTCGGGCCCTTCTCTATTTGACAAAGTGATACTGGGATCACGAACAATTCCCCAGGAAACTGTGGAATCTTCTCTATCTGATCAAGGGTCTGTGAAATCTGCCCCATCTCAAATGGGGCCTCTAAGACCTTCACTAACAGACCGAGGTTTACAGGAAGTGTCTTTGGATGAAAAGGTGACTCTGCAAGATTCACCACCTCAGCAAATCTATTTAGGAAATGTGTTGTCTACACAAGGGTCTCTGGGACTATCCACATCAGCACAAAATTCTCTTGGACATTCATCATCTGCTCAAGCATCTCCAGATACTCTCTTGTCATCCCAAGAGTCTGCAGGTCTTTGTTTGGACAAAGGATCTTTAGGACAGTCATCATCTGATTCAGGGGATCTTAGACTTTCTGTATCTACCAAGGGGACACTAGGAACATTGCCATGTACCCAAAGTACTCCAGACATACCATCTTCTACCCTTGGGATTATAGAAACTTCACCACCTTCCCATGATTCTCTAGGAATTCTACCTCCTTCTGTGGAGACTCCTCAACCTTCCCCCCTTATGCCAGACCCATCAGAAATTTTTCCCCCTACCAAAGAGAATTGTAATATATCAGACCAATCCCCAGGAACTTCAGAAACCTTGCCATCTACCCCAGGGTCTCTGGGACTCTCAATATCCACCCAACAGTCTGTGGGATATTCTGTCTCTGAAAAAGAAATTTTGAAACCATCAATATCTCCTAAGGAAACTCTGGAAACTTCTTCATCTGAACAAGGGTCTCTGAGACCCACTGCATCTGCATCTAGGACTGCACTATCTCTCTCAGAACAAGGTTGTCAGAAAATATCTTCAGGTGTACAAGCAGATTCACCATTGCACCAAGACTGTGTACAAAATTCATTGTATTCCCAAGAGGCTCTGGGACTGTCCACATCAGCAGAAGACTCTCTTGGACATTCAACATCTGCTCAAGGGTCCCCAGATACTTCCTTGTCATCCCAAGATGCTCCAGGCCCTTGTTTGGACCAAGGGCATTTGCGTTCCACGAATTCTCAAGCAGGCTTCAGACCTACCACCTGATAACCACAGGTCTTCAAATGCACTATGGACTCAGGGGGCTTCGGTAATAAGCTTCAAAACCAGAGGCTCTCAGGTCTTCCCCAGTGTCCAAGTTGGCCTCAGTTTTAACTGTCAAGAACTAAGGTAACTCACAACTTTCATCAGTAACTCAAGGGGAGTTTCAGATTTACCCCCTCGACATCAAAAGCTTCAGCAATTCCCCAGTGTTCAGGGGACTTTGACACACCTTTCCTTTGAGAACCAGAGGCTTTCAGACATTTACTAATGGACAAGTGGACATCATATTTACCTCTTCAGAATAAGGGGGTCACACACATTCTTATTGACTGAAGGGGGCCTGATGTATATAACTTGAGAAACAAGTGGCTTCAGACCTCTCAAGTGTCCCAGGAAAGCCACAAATACAACCCCCTGTTAAAATCGATGGGCCATAGAATTTCTGCAAAGTCACAATGGGGCTTCAGACTTACCCTTCCAGAATGAGGACAAGTCATGCCTCCAGCTAATAACTCCATCAGGAGTTAGACATGCCTCCTCAGAAGGAAACTAACTCACTAATGCAGGGGACTTAACACTCACTGGAACATCTTCTGAAGAGGGCCCTAAACATATTTCCTCCAACCATAGAAGCCCCTGACGTTCAAGGGATGCCAAAGGCAGGCTGCCGTAACATACCTTTGAACAAGAAAATTTTAGTCATTGTCTTTCTGTGCTGGAATGATCTGAGACATACCCATTTGATGAAGCAAGCTGTAGAGCTGGCCCTGTGACTGAAGGGAGTGTCTCAAACATTCACACTGCTGACAGGTACTTGAGACTGACACCCTTTTACCAAGAAAACATAGGAGCTTCTGCTTGTGTTCATGGCCAGCTCAGGTCTACCAAACCATTAAGAGAGACTAGAGGGGGCTGGAGAGATGGCTCAGAGGTTAAGAACACTGACTGCTCTTCCAGAGGTCCTGAGTTCAGTTCCCAGCAACCACATGGTGGCTCACAACCATCTGTAATGAGATCTGGTGCCCTCTTCTGGTCATACATGCTGTATACAAAATAAATAAATAAATAAATAAATAAATAAATAAATAAATAAATAAATAAATAAATAAATAAATAAATAAATAAATAAATAAAAGAGACTAGAACTTCTCACTCAGAACTGAGTGGCTGGGAAATACACTTAATCACCAAAGGAACCTCATGGAACTCTAGATTGATGACGCATGGCAGAAGAATAAACACCTCACCTGGAATCCAAGGCCATTTATTTTCAAGCTGCTCAACAGAAAGGTGACTGTCCTCCATGTTCACACCTGTGCAGCTTATCATGAGTTTTAGTAGGGAACAGACCCAGGGACTGTGACCCACTTGTCAGAAGAACGCTCTGATTGCTGTCAAGCCTCAAGAGGAGTCCTCAGAGACAAGAATTTCCTAGAGTTCCCTGAAGATTTGCAGAGTGACTAGAGAGTGCCTGGACCTTCCTCCTCTAGAGAAGGTAAGCAGGGATATTCCCCTCTGCTCAACAAGGTCTGGGATTGGTCTCCATTTCCAAACCTTATTATTTTTTGATCTGATAATTTGGGCCTTAAAATTTGCCCTTTTACACAAAGGGCCATCAGGACTTTCTTCTCTGAGCAAGGGCATGTGCGATATTTCACCTCAGACCAAGGGGCATTAATGGGTCACCCTGGTTAGAGTTGACAGAAGAAGAGCAAGGAAATTTGGAATTTCTCACTCACTTCTTTGAGTGAGACCACCTGTCATGGTGTGGAATCATCATTCCCACCTAGTTCTGGTTGGATGAACACAATTCTTAGGAGTCAACCACACTGAGGCTCCTACCCAAGCTGCTAATGAATCCTGGTACTGAAGTTGGTCTCTTGTAGATTCAGCTAAAGATATGGACATCCGAAACTGTGAAGAAGAGTTAGAAGTTGAGGCAATGTTAGGACCTTATGAGGTATGGTAGTCAAATTAATTTTTGCTCAGTTGTATGGGATTTTCACACTCTGACCACATCACTCCTGTCGCATGGGCCTCAGAAAGGCCTCTCTCTTCAAGGGTACTCATTCCTTCTCCCTTTGGTTAAGGAGACATCTGATCTTCCTCCTGAAACAAAGGGAGCCCTATGTCTTTCTAGTGTGTCCAAAGGGGGCCTAGACATTCATTTTGTGTGAGTGGGCCACACACTGCCTGATATTATGGAGTGGTTCTCTGACATTCTCCTTATTAAATGGGTCCCAGATTTGCCCTTTAGTACAAGGTAAACTGTAAGCCCAATACTGATGTCATGAAGAACCTCTGACATAAGACCTTGTCAAGGAAGTTGGCTACATTCTACTTTCTCTGAACAAGAGGTCTTTAGACACACCATTTCACTTCAAGGAGACTGATACAAAATTGACTGATTAAGCAGATACAGAACAGGCCAGTGACATGAAAATTCACACAGATGTTTATCTTTTTTTGAAGTACACTTCAAATCAACACTCCCTGATGAAGGCTTCCTCAGAGAAACCACCTGTAAAACCACTGTAAAAATCTGACCCCGATTAAACACCTTCTACTTTTAAGATTCTCACCAGAAATGGAGCGGTCCCATCTTTGTTGCCCATGCCTGCGCTGCGAATGAAAGGCTTGTGGAGGACACAGAGCCAGGGATTACCGACCAACCTGTAAGAAGGTCTCTCTGCTATTACAAGTAATACCCAAGAACTTCCCTTTCTGTCCAAGGAGGGCTATAAGAATGATTGTCTTTTACTATAGCAATCTCAGCATTTCAATTTTGCCCAAGGGGACAAGGATCAAAGGGTCCTCAGAGCATCCCCCGTGTGCACGTGGGCCTCCAAGTTTTCCCTCTAATGGAGGGCCTTAGATCTTTTCCCTCTAACCACGGCCACTAGGAAAATACATGTGTGACCCAGGGGACTTCAATTCCCTCTGCTCTGAGTTGACAGAGTCTGAAACTTAGGTCACCTGTCCTACATTCTAGTCACTGAAGTGAAGAGGTCGCATCCTTCATGTACACACCAATGTAGCTGATGATAAGAGGACTTGGAGACTGAGGTTGGCAATCGTGACTGATGAAGAATGCACAGATTGCTGCCAGGCCTGCCACAGTGTGCCTGAAGATGTGAATCTTCTAAACTGTGATGGAGTCCTTCCTCCACTGCACAAGGTAGGCTAGGACAGTCCCTTCTCCCTACATGCTTTGTGACTTTGCTACTCTCCCTACATCTGCTCTAGTCTTCCACTCATAAACACCATCAATTTCTGCACATTAGACATCAAATGCACACTCTATAACCAACAGGGCCTGATCTAACCTGCATGACTGAGGGAACCAGAGATCATCTCTACTTGCCCAAGGCCCCAAGGCTTTCCACTTCCAATCAAAAAGGCCCTCAAAATTTGCTCTCTCTGACCAAGGATTCAATCATTCCCTTTGAGAAGAAGGAGGGTTCAGACTTCTATTTAAATATGTCTTACCTCTAACACCTTATCTGAAAGGGACATCAGAACTAGTCCTTTGGTTTCTGAGCCCTCAAATTCCCATCCTCTGGTCAAGAGGTCTGAAAACCTCTTTCGTTCATAGAGGGGATTCAGAGCCTCTCGCTCTGCCTGTGGGAGCCTCAGACACTCCACTTCTACTCAGAAAGACTTAGTTTGTCTCCTGTGCCAATGCATTCAAGGCTATTCACCACTTTCTGTTCCTTCAAGTTCAGTGTCACTGGGTTTCTGTTGAGGTTTGAGATCCATTTGTACTTGAGTTTTATGCAGAGTGATTCCTATGTAAACCAGCCATCTGGCTACTCATTTTTGTGGCTCCTACATGCTCTCTGGTGCTCTTGGCTTCCAGTCACCTCTCTTGCTCTTCCTTTTTTTCCTGCTCTCCACCCTCTCTCCTTTCATGGCCTGGTTCAATTTGGACCCTTCCAGATGTCTCTGGCTCTTTTCTACCTCATATTGACCTTAAGACCTCTCCTCAGCCATGCCAAGGAGCAGTTATGAACAAGATGAACAAGAAAGAAATCATTATGGCATGACAGTGATATGTTTGTGATTCAAGTTGACAAGGGGTCCATTGGCCTGCCTAGTTTTAGGTCAATTTGGCACAAGCTAGAGTCATCTGATATTAGGGAAAGTCAATTGAGAATAATCCATAAGATCCACCTGTAGGGAATTTTCTTAATGAGTGATCAATGGGGGACAGCCCAGGCAATGGTGGATGATGATCTGTCTGGGCTGGAGTTTCTGAGTTGTGTAAGAAAGCAGGCTGAGGAGGCCATGGAAGGAAGCCTGTAAGCAGCAGGAAGAGAGAGCCAATGGGCTTGGAATGAGATTCTGAAACCTAAAATCCCAACCCCCAGTGACACACTTTCTCCCACAAGGCCATTCTTCCTAATCCTTTAAAATTGTGCCACTCTCTGGTGACCAAGTATTCAAATCAATGAGCCATGGGGGCTCAATCAAAACCACCACATCTACAGACATAAAAAAAATATATATAAAACCCCTATTCCTGTGGGGTATGTTGGTGCACAACTTTGATCCCTGTACTTGAATGCAGAGGCAGGTGAATCCCTAAGTGTTTGAGACCAGCCAGCTCTGTATAGAGGGTTCCAGACCAACTAGGGACACACAGCAAGACTCTGACTGAAAAACCTAAATCAAACCAAACCCTACCCTCCCAAAAGAAACAATCAAATAAACCTATTGTTGAAGATACATACACTTCAATCACAGAGTTGAGGAAATCAACTCAAAGTTGGTACTGACCTGAAGTGTTTCTCCCTGATGCCTAGATCTCATAGTGTTGGAAGGTGCTATGCAGGCTTCTGGGGGAGAAAAGCTTTAAGCAGTCCTACCGTAGAGCCCATGCAACACAGTCCCTGCTGTAGAGAAAAGGAAGCACAGCAATGTTCACCAGGCAAGATATGCCCAAGGGTGCAGTACTGTCCATTGAACTTAAGGAAGGAGCTTGTGCCTGATGTTTTAAAGTTAACCAGGAGCACACAACAGAAACATACAAAAGAAGAATCAATCAATTTAAAATAAACCGAAATAAAATGAAACTGTCATCTGAGAGTATAGTGAAATGGAAATAAAGGTTCATCAAAGACAGGCTGGACTTGCTGGCCTGTGCTTGAAATCCCCACCTTCAGAAATAGAAGTTCTTGGGTTTGAGTTCAGACAGAGCTACTGAAGGAAATCTCAAGAAAAATAAAACGGAAAAAAGAAGAAAAGAAGTATAAAAAGTTCTTTGAAATTAATTGTTTCTTAACCAAACAGTGCAATGTTAAGCCGATTCCAGGAAACTCCTTAGATTACTGTTTAAAGGATATTTAGCTCATTCTGGATGTAGTGCACCACGTGTGTGCCTGTTGCCTGACGAGGCCAGAAGAGTGTCTTCTATCCTCTGAAACTGGAGTTACAGGTTTTCTGAGTCACCATGCGGGTACTTGGAATTGAACCTGGGCCCTCTGGAAGAACAGCCAGTGAGCCATCTCTCCAGGCCATGAGGGAAATATTTTGAAGCTTCAAAGTTCATCACAAACAAAACAAAAAAGATGAAGAAAATTTTTATTTTAGAGAGTTCAAAGGTTTAAAGTTATTTTCATAGAAATTACAAGATGGCTTTGCAGGTAAATGTACCTACTGGAAAATCTGATAACCTTAGTCTGATTCCCCAGTACCCACATGGTGAAAAGCGTGACTGAGTCCTCTGAGTTGTTCACTAACCTCCATGCACACACCGTGAGCACACATCCCACAAACACATGCACACACAAATAAATAAGATCATTGGAATTTAAATATATGAAAACAAAATGATAAAACCAGACACTGTGGTCCAAGCCCAGAAGTCAAGTACTCAAGAGGCTAAGGCAAGAGAAATGCAGATTCTAGGCTAGCCTAGGCAAAATAGCAAGATTCAATCTCAAAATAGAAAAACACACAAAAAAACCTGGAGTGTAGCTGAGTGGTATAGGGCTTGGGACAATTGAAGAAGGCACTGGACTCCATCCTTAGACCTCAACACACCCCATTATAAGAACTAGGTATGGTGGGTGTCAGAAAATACAACAGTAACTTCAGGCCTCTGGAGTCTGGGGCAGGGAGATTAAGATTTCAACAGCAGCCTGGGCTACACAGTGCAACACTGTCAAGATTCAGATAAAAAAACAAACAAGCCTAAGAATTTAGCACTGTCTGACCTTCAAAACTTTCAACTCTTTCTTTAATGGATTATTGAAACAACTTAATGCAAAACAGTACCAACTTGCAACAAGACAAAGATGACCCTTACAAGCATGGCTGGCCATACCTTAGAGTGTTTGTCTATACCTTTTATTTTATTGAAACACAGTGTCCAATCATGCCTCTCTTACATGCTGTGAATCAAGCACTCTTGCAATATATGCTCAGTCCCAGCACTAGCAGGGTGCTTGCTATCCTTTACCAGAAGCCTGAGCCTTGGAAGTCTCTCACATTCCAGCAACACGCTGGTCTTCTCCACCATCACTTCCATTCTTCACTAAAGACCAAGACTGTGCCCTAGTTTGCTGGGTCACCCATGATAATTTCATAAATACATGCTGGTAAGCAGTCCTCAGCAGTGCTTTTTAGGACAATGAAGATGCTGCTCTGCCAAACGTGGAAACTAGGCACGTCATTATCCTCATCTTTGAAAAGTATTTGTAGTGGAAATGATACATTTTTAATATCCATGAAGATTCCTGTTGCAGTATCTCGGAAATGCTTCCTGGATCATTTGAGGTGTGCTCCTGCCTGTTTTCCTAGCTGCACCTGTCAGACTTTCCATCTTACACCTTGCCTGCCCTTGACCCAGTATCTCTCTGAGTAGCATGCAGAACCTATATCTACCTCTTCTTCAGTATTTGGAGGTATTGGGTGCATTGACCTAAGCACCTGAGTTTTACTTCTGGCACTGAAGGGTTGGGAACTAACACACACCAGTCCCTCAGTTCCATCCCCAGCACCACATTCACAAAAGAAAAGTATCTGTTATCTCATTACACTGAACAGAGAATTTCATAATTGATTGTGCAGGATGACTGCACAATCACATTTCATTTTCCATGAAGTCACTGCTTCAAGCTTTGGTTTCCACTTCACATTTGGAAGAAAAGAGTAAATAAAGTCCAAAACAGTAGATTGAAAAATATTGGTGTAACGTGAGGCTGGAGAGATGGGGACTCAGCAGTTAAGAGCACTTAATTTTTGTCTCCTCAAAACCAGGTATACAGTATCAATAGTTAAAATGAATCGAAGCCAGAGTATATGCTCTTCCCGAAGACCTTGTGGAAGTAACTGCCAAGATGGTCATGACCGTGTTTGCCTGATCACATCTATCCTTTTCTCCTTGTCGTAATAAAACTCTTGTTAGTGGATTCTGCTGTGTTTCATCACTTTTCCTCGCAGGGTGAGAGTGCACCTAAAAACCATCAGGAGGAATCTCAAGCTCCCTTCACTTCCCACTTCCTAGGAGATGTAATTGCACCTGAGTCTTTGCCCCTCCCCCAAGCATCCCTCTCCAGGAGAAGGCAATGGGGATATTGTGAGATTTCTTGCTGCCCTGGAAAGCAAAGAAACACACCTCCTTGTCCAAGAGAAAGAACCTCATGGGCTCCAATGTTCTCCTTGGCCCTCCCCTCTGAGTTATCTATTTCTACCCCAACAGCCAGGAAGTGAGTGAGAGATAAACAAAGCCTGTGAAGTCAGGGCCTTTGAGCCAAGGCTGGGCACATCAGCAGGCCCTTGGTCAAAAGGGGAGCCTCAGCTGGGAAAGAATACTGGGGGTTGGGATTGTAGGGAATGGAGGCAGAAAACTCCACACTGATGGAGGCATTTAAAAGCCAGTTGAGGGGCTGCTGGTGTGGCTTGGCATGTCTGAGAACCTGGGTTCCATCCCCAGCTCCTCATTAAAAAAAGGCCATTTTAAATCACTCCTGCCTTGGGATTTCAGTGCCTTTACTCTTTTACTTTCTACCCTGGATCTGGTTTCAAAAGGATACTCCTGATTGAGACATCCCTAAGGAAAACAAATTAGGAAATGTTTTACAGAAGCCTGTTTCAAACAGAACTTTCTTTCTCTTGTAATTTTGATGGTGTGACCTCCTAGGCTTTTGCTGGTGCAGGAGACAATGCCCTGCCCAAGGCCTAGAGATAGTAAACAACTGCTTGGGCTCCTGCCTTTCACATGTAAAATAACCAGAAGCTAACTCACCCTCCATCCCAACCCTTCAGGAGTATTTATTTCCCTACCCTAATCTCCCTGGGGCCAGTTACTAGGTAAGACTGGCCTCACCCACTGAAACAATTCAAATTAGTCAGTCTTTAACCTGAGCACCTAGCCTAACCCCCTTCTTACCTATAGAAATCACAACAAAGGGGCTTTTCTACAGCCCCCAACCCATTCCTTCTTCACATCAACCCCCACCCTGCCCACCCTAGTGCTTCCCACTGTGGCCAACTTCTCTCTTAGGACCTATGAACTATATAAATGTGTTCTAAAGAATCTCTATAGTAGAATCGGAATCCCACTTCAGGCAGGTAAGAATATATGCAGAACACTCATACACAAAATATAAACAAATAAAAATTTAAAAATCGCCATCTTGGGACTGGAGACTTGGTTCAATGGATAAGAGCACTGGCTGCTCTGCCAGAGGACAGAGGTTCAATTTCCAGCACCTCCATGTCAGCTCACAGCTGTCTGTAACTCAGTTCCAGGCAAGCATGAACTACAGGAGACCCTGTCTCAGGTGAACAAACAAACAAACAAACAAAAGTGGCTTTATCTGGGCCTGGGAGGCTTGGACAAGCCCTAGGACCTTACACACGCTAAGCATTCTTCCAAACTTGGCTGGCTATTTTTAGTTCAGTAAGATCATGAAGCAAATGAAAAGACAAGAGCGAAGTCCTATTCCTTCTGTATTTCTGGCCTGTGAAATCGAGCAAGAGGAAATTTTAATGTTACTCAATTCTGGTCAAGGAATGAAATCATGTATCCAGACCTAGTAGGCAAATAATGGTGGTGTTCCTTTACCTTTGATTGGCAGTGCTGGCATGGAACCCAGGGCCTCCTGCATGCTAATCTAGTACTCTAGCTACACCTGTTATCCGTGTGCCTCTTGAGAAGATTGTGTCTTGTCTTTGGTTTTGAGACAAGATCTGGCTACATAGCATAGCCAGACTTCTGCTACCTCTGCCTTCTGAGTGCTGGGGTCATGGATGTGGATCACCAGGTCTACCTCACATAGATTTATGGAAATGATATTAGTTAAAAGTTTAACTAAGCACCTAGACAGCTACTTACTGACAAATAAACATAATAGGAATGTATGCACAGGTGATTCAGACCGAATACCACTGGAGTAACTGAGCTAAGGTCTACTTCTGCAAACAACACAAAACGCCAGGCAGGACCCAGAGGAAAAAGACCAACAGCACTTTGTGGACCAGAGGGAAGACAAGGAGTGCTCACCATGCAGCAAAGGTGTTAATACAGGTGAGGGGTGGGAACACAGTCACAGCTGTGTAAGGGCCACATATCAGACTCTCTGGAAATGAACTGGTCCATTTACAAATGCAATAATTGTGTGGGTATATGCCAGAAACACTTATATCAAAGCAAGGGTCTCGACTTCCATGTAGTTGCACTATGTAACACTTTTATTATGCCTGACTACAAATGGCCGTTTCCTGTTAACTGAAGTTCCAAGCTTTGGGCAGTGTGTGTGTATGTGTGTGTGTGTGTGTGTGTGTGTGTGTGTGTGTGTGTGTGTGTGTGTGTGTGTCTGTGTGTCTGTGTGTCTGTGTGTCTCTGTGTGTGTGTGTCTGTGTGTGTGTGTGTGTGTCTGTGTGTGTGCACAAACCAATGTTAAAGATTCTATGAATCCAATTAGTTTGTTGGAACTTCAGGTGGATATGAAGAATAGGAAGGATGCAAGACCTGAGACAGAATATCTTGGGCTATCTTTACCCCATTAAGAGCCACCTAATGTTCACCTCTGTAGGACCAATTGCTAAATGGTCTTATTAATAAAAAACCCGGAGCCAGATATTGGGGTAAAAAGCTGAGAGATCAGAAAAGCAGAAAGAAGCGAGCCATGTTCTTATCACTTTGAGATCCTCTGTCAAAGAGACCTACTTCCTGTATACCCATGCCTATATGCCTTTCTGTTCTGCCATGTCATTCCCTCTCTCTGCCCAGCTACATCACTTCCTCTTCCTACCCAGCTCTGTTACTTCCTGTCTGTCTGTACAGACCTCCAGACATTTATGGTTAGTGCTGGGATTAAAGGTATACACCACCATGCCTGGCTCTGTTTGCAGTGTGGCCTTGAACCTGCCTTCCAAGTGATAGAATTAAAGGCTTGTGCTACCATTGCATGACCACTATGCTTACTATAGTGGCCTGATTTTTCCTCTGATCCTCAGATAACCTTTATTGATGTACACAGATAAAATATCACCACATTACCACCTTTTTTGTCTAAACAAAAATAAAATAAAGTTATGACTAATATAAGAAAAAATATATAAAATAAGAACAATAACTATGTACAACATATACAAGCAATAAATATATCACAATGTCTGGTCCATTTGCATTTGACAAATTCAGTGAAAATATTCCACTATCTACACTATTTTTGTGAATCCAAAGGATTGTATCTAATTTACGTTCGATCTGAGTTTGCATTACCAAAACTATCTTTTGATGTCTTTCAAACTTTTACACTTTACACCTCTTAGTGAATTTCTTTTCTCAATTTCTTAACAAAGAAATCTGTAACTATAACTATCTAATCTTCAACTCCCTCAGAGACCCGATAAGAAATTAAGATTACCTAGGAAGTACAAATATGCGACTTCCAAAAAATGTGAGTTATGACAGAAATAGCGAGACGCCTGAACAGTCACCCAAGTTTTCTCTGCGATATTGGGGCATCATTTTCAGTCTACAGGCTTAGCATATCTGACAGACTCCTGTGGGAAGCAAGATTTTCTAAAGAGCCTTCCTACCTTGTCTTGGCAAGGATCAGCACTCCATTGTTTTGTACCCTGCTTGTTCATTTTGGATAGCATACTGTCAGCAGTTGATGAGAGGGCACTTTCTTGCCCAGTGGCTAACTTTTGCCACAATGAAAGTAAACTCCTTATGAAGTTTCTTCAATACCCATCTTCTCTGAAGTAGGTTGGTGCTGCCAGGAGCAGACATGTCTCATAGTCATAAAAAAATGAAAAAAAAATCCATGTTATGAAAATATTTTAAATGCCTTATTCCATAGATCTCTGAAGTGTTTGAAGATAATCTGTCTACCTAAATTATATTCCTGCTTGACCTTGAAAACATACCTAACATGACTACAAGTTTGATCGCAATGACTAACTACTAACTTTCATTTCTTTATATCCCAGTAGTTGGTAATGATAACTTTCAAGGACTTGTAAATTGCATTACACTATTAAATGAACTGTAGAGGTACAATATCTTGAACAAGATTAGAAATAGTCATACAGTATTTTCTAACAAAATCAATCCCACATTTGTATCAATATACATAATTTGTATACAACATACAAAAATCCAATCCAATGTAAAATATTTGAAACTAGTAGCTGCCTTCTAAAAGTAGATTCAATAATTGACCATTTTGTCTATATCACATCTATATCCTCGCTTTTTTCTTTTTAGAGTAGATTCAATAATCTACCCTTCATAGTATCATCTCTGTGTCTTTTTTTTTCAGGGTAGATTCAATAATCTATCTCATATCTCTATCTTCTTTTTTCTTTTTCCTTTTTTTCTTTTATTTTCAAACAAGAACCTACCTACAAGATTTATCTAATCTCCTTTTTTATCCTTTTTTTCTGATCCTTAACAATAACAAATTGTAACCAACCATCCTAAACAATAATTATCATAAATCCATAAACAGAAAAATACCACTCACACCACCTCTTGGGAATGTGGGCGTCATGTTAGTAAAATTAATTCCTGCTGTTTGGGGACAAAGGAATCTTTAGGGGATCCTGAAAAGAAAAATTTTGAATTAATTGTCAAGTCCTGGGGGAGGTAGCTCTATCATTTGTTGTCCAGTCTCTGCATAATGCAAAAGTGCAGGGCTTATCTCAAGTCCTTGTTCAAGTAGTCTGTGAGACTGGACCATCGCAGAGAGCCATTTTGGAATTGTCCTGAGCAGTTTGCAGTCCAAAGCTAATCTTTGGGTGATGTTTGTCAGCTTAGTGGTATTGTTATGGTCCATGTGGAATAGTCATTGTGGGGCCCCATCATCTTTTTAGAGACTTCAAATTTGCTGTTAGGTGTGGTCGTGATTCCTTGCAGAAAACTGAGAGAGACTCAAACACAAAAACTTGGACAGGCAGCCAGCTATCTATGTTATTTTAGATTTTTGGAAGTTTCTTACAATGCACTTCCTGTTTGCTTAGGTAATATATCCTTCTGGAGTCTTTGATGTAGTTGAAGGAAAGATAATTATAATTATAATTTTTCCTTAATTATGATAAATGATCAATTAAATACAAAACTTTAGACTCACAAATATAGGCTAGATAGAATATTTTCATTGATTTTTGCCAAATACAAATAGTCTAGATATTATAACTGCAATTCTTGCTTGATAACTCTTCTATTATATGCAGTTTTACTATGTGAAAGTTAAAACTTTCCTTTTTATTAGATAGAAAAGGGGAAGGGCTGTGGGATCTTTCTGTATGCTGTGAATATGTGTTGCTCTGATTGGTTGATAAATAAAGCTGCATTGGCCTATGGCAGGGCAGGAAGGAGCCAGGTGGGAAAATCCAAGGGAGATAGGGAAAGGAAAAAGAAGAGGCAGGAGAGACACTATCTTGCAGTCAAAGAAGCAGCACGTAATGGCACACAGGTAAAGTCATGGAACACGTGGTGACATATTGATTAATAGAAATGGGCTGATTTTAGTTATAAGAGCTACCTAGTAAGAAGCTTGAGCCATAGGCCATCACCATACAATTCATAATTAATGTAAGCCTCTGTAAGTTTTTTTGGGTCTGAGCAGCTGTGGGACCAGGCAGGGCACAGGAAAACTTCAGACTACACACCTCTCTGTATGAACTAATATCCCTGTACTATCAAGTGAATTCCTTTTGGAATAAAGCAACAGACCACTACTTTCTACCCACCCAAAGGCTGAGAATATTATTAAATGATTATTGAGCTTATACTAGATTTTACATAGCTAGCTTCAATCTCCCATACTTGATGCTCCCATCAATACAACTGGGGCAGAGAAAGCGACAGCACACAGGGCAGAGGTGGCACATGCCATTAGAAATTCATTAATAATAGTTATGCAATAAGCAGGGAATTCTTTTTCTATGTCCTATCTAATGTCAATTGTTCTGGGTGTGCTACAAGCACATATTCATAACCCTATATTGTTAATGGAGCCAAAAGATTTTGAAAACTCTAATACAATATATTGCAAGTGTATCATGGGATTCTATCATTGCTGGTTTTTCTAATAGAATTTCTTGCCAGGTGGTGGTGGCTCACTTCTTTAATCCCAGCACTTGGGAGCCAGAGGCAGGCAAATCTCTGTGTTTGGGGACAGTCTGGTCTACAGAGCTGGTTTTAGCACACTAGCACAGTCAGGTCTACATGGTGAAACCCTGACTTGAACACACACACACACACACACACACACACACACACACGCGCACACACACAGAGAGAGAGAGAGAGAGAGAGAGAGAGAGAGAGAGAGAGAGAGAGAGAGAGAGCTTAAACTTAATACCAAAGAGGAGAGGAGAAAGACCACCAACCCAAGTCATCATTGCCAAATTAATTAAAGCAAGCTTTTTTATTTTTATTTGTGTACATGGGCTGCCCTCCCCTAAGTTGGAGTCAAGAGGTCAACAATGGACATGAGGGAGAAAAAGGTTTTGTAGCTTAGAGGTAGGGGCTTTCCAAAAGGGAGGATTTGGTGGACAAAGTAGATGGCGTTACAGGAACAGAACAAAAGCATAACAAGTTCATCATAACAGTCTCCTCAAACAAAGACATAGTGGCAAGGTGGGCATAACAATTTAGTTATAACAACAGGTAGTCATAACAACGTTTTGAAACAAAGATATGGTTGTCTTTTCTCAGAGCAGGCCATAGAGAGCCATGTGTAGATAAGGTTACAGGTGAGATATAGCCCAATCCTTGAGAAGCAAAGGTTTAATCATAAATAGGAATGAACATAGTTTGTCTTTATTATAAGATGATCTTTAACGCTAAGATGGAGGAAGGCTGATTCATCAGTAGCCCAGGCTATTCTCAAATTCACTATGTAGCCAAGGATGATCTTGAATTTCTGATCTTCCTAACTCTACCCCTTATGTGCTGGGGTTATATTCATGTACCACCATGCTTGAATTTTGTGGTGCTGGGAATCAAATCCAGCCAGGACTTCCTGCATACTTGGTAAGCAATCTACCAAATGAGCTCTCTCTCCACAAAAGCTGTTTTTGCATTGACAGAGTAACATCTGGCTTGAACATTGTACTCAATTGTAATTTCTAGCTGGCTATAGACTGCTGTGGAACAATCTCTTTATACTGTAAATATGTATTGCTCTCATTGTCAATAAAAAGCCGATTCTTCAATACCTAGACAGGATTTTTTTGGGCAGAGAGAATGCTGGGAGAGACAAGGGCTGAGTCTGAGTGTCATTGGCAAGATACAGGGGGAGCAGGATATGAGGTAACCAGCCATGAACCATATGGCAGCACATAGATTAATAGAAATGGGTTAATTTAAGTTACAAGGCCTAGCTAAAAATCAAGTCTTAACAATTGGTTGCACATTTATAATTAATAAGAAGTTTCTTTGTGGTTTTTTTGGGGGGAACTGGCTGGTGAAAAATGAAAGTCTGACTACAATAGACAGACACAGGTGCTCCTAGTAACTTTCTGAAACATGATGTGTTATCCATACTCTTCTTTGAATCAGGCAGTAAAACCACTCGAGCAAAAAGAGTATTCATCCTGCCCGAACCCAATGCTAGGCCATATGTAGTTCCTTAAATGACATAGTGAAATAATAAGGAAATGTAAAGATATAGGGGCTAATGTAGAGATGTAGGGACTGGGGTATATATTAAGCATGAGGTTCAGTTCTCAGCACAGTCACCCAGAATAGGATGCAAATATTTAATGATATACAAATATGATGTCAATGTTTTAGAAAATGAACAGAATAACTTACAGAATAATTTGGATAAGATACTTGAATTAAACTATTCCTCACTTGCTTGGCCTGGTGGTGCAGACTTGTAACTCCAGCTACTCTGGAGGTAAAAGCAGGAGGGTAGGAAGTTCAAAGCTGGCTTGGGCAACTTAGCCAGACCCTGTCTCAAAATTTTTGATTAAAAAGAGCTAGGGATGTAGTTCAGCCAGCTCAGGCTACAGTGTGAGTCCTTGTTTCAGAAACAACAAAATGAAAACATTTAAGCATTTTGTTTAAACATTCATCAGAAAATGGACATGTGTCTTGTTTCACACTTGAGGTCATGTGAAAAATGGTATCAGGAACATACATGGAAGGAATTTTTAGTAGAATGGGCTGCTTTCAATCAAATAGGAGAAGGACTATTTGAGTGGAGGTACAGGACGATCAGATAGAAAGAGGAAATCAGGGGTACAGGGTAGAGTGGGGGAAGGGGGAATGAAAAAGTAAAATGAAACACATGTATAAAAATGTCATTTCATCAATAACGAAAGGCAACAATTTGTCTGCTAATTTAAAAAATTAACACTGGGAGGTGGTAGCACCCATATTTAGTTCTTAGGCAGATGCAGGTAGATCTCTGAGTTTGAGGCCAGTCTGAATCTACAGAGCGAGGTCCAGGACAGCCAGGGGTACACAGAGAAACTCTGTCTCTAGAAAAATGAAACACCAACAACAGCAAAGACGTTTAACAAGCACAGAGCACATATAAAAAAGGATTATCTCTTTTGGTTTCTTGGCTCTGTAGTAGAGCACAGGTACCATGAAGACAGGAAGGGGAAATGGGGGGAAACATAAGTGGGGAGGGCAATGACGGGGGTGGGGGTGGGGGTGGGGGGAGGGTGATGTATGGGGTGGGAAAGCTAGCAGGAGAGGGAATGGATAAAGAATGCTTTGGGTGTTTGAAAAAATCCATAGGCAGATCTAGTTCTCATAGGCTTTCTTAAAAATGCAGATACAAAATATGTACATGTAGTTTAATTGGAAATATCCCATCCTGGGGAATAATGCCCTCCCCTGGAAGCACAGACATTAGGAGAAAAAACTCTGGTGCCAGGTGTGTGAAACCTCCTTTGAGTTTTGTGGTTTGATAGTCCAAGAGATTTCCTCAGACAATATAAACTGTTGCCATTGGTCTGGTTGCCTGCCAGAACTTGAGGACATGCCCCTCCTGAAGAGCAAGCAACCACTGCTCTTCCAAAGGACCCAGGCACAGTTCCCAGCACTTCTGCGGCAGCTCACAGCCATCTGTGTCTATAACTTCGGTTCCAAGGGATCCAGTGCCCTCTCAGTTCCTCTTCTGTCCTCTGTGGGCACAATGAATGCTTGTGGTACACACACATATATGCAGGCAAAACACCCGAAGGGGTCTGGAGGCACAACACTTTAATCCTTATTAAAACATATTTAAGCTTGTTTCTCCCGTAAATGCTAATTTCCCGTTATATGGTTCCCTCAGTCACCCTTTGTCTCACTTAATGGAGCCAAAGATTTTCTCAGGAAGTAGCAAAGAAACCCTCCCGGCTTTCCCAGGTCCACAGCTCCCGCCCCTTTGAGACTCTGGGGCGGATCTAGGATAGATCAGTTATCCGCTGGGCGGGGCCAGCACTCAGAGGGACAGGAATTTCCTTCTTCCTTTCCTACTTCCCCCTCAACCAAGAGTTGGGAGAGTGGGAAGAAGGCGCCAAGTGCACGCTGCTGGCGCTTGCAGCCCCCAGAGGCCTGAGATCCGACCACAGGACGGCCCTGCCTGGACCACGTAAGATTCTTGCATTATCCCCACCTTCCTGGTAGCTTGAGCGATCTCTCTGGAGCCAGGGCCTCTCCCGTCCCTGAGTGTGGGACCCTGAGCCTGGAGCCTTGGGACTTGGCGCTCACTGGGACGGATCCTCTGGCAGGTGGAGGAGACACCACGTGGGATGGCCTTGTTCATGAGTTTAGGGACACTTGAGTTTGTGCACTGGGCAGCATCCGGAAAGCCTGGTGGAAGGGCCTCGTGGGGGACCCGGAATCACTTCCCTGGTCCAGAGGAGGCTGCTGGAGGCCAGAGAGGGCTCAGGGACTTAGCACTAAGCAGGGCCCCCTACTCTCTGCCTGTGCACCGCCATTTAGGCGCGGGTGCTCTGGTGGTTTGAGCTAAGTAATTGCCAAAGTGTGGCCACCCTGTGCAAGGCTGTGCGGGTTCCCCAAACTTAGTGCAAGAACGTTTACTTTCGGGGATGTTTCAGAGGGGAAAAATCACCAAAAACAGCTGCCTTTCTACGTGTGCTTTGGCAAGTTCTCACAAAATTTCAGGGCCATTTTTTTTTTCCGAAATGACAAGGTTTCTTTGTGTAGCCCTGGCTGCCCTGAAACTTGCTCTGTAGACCAGGCTGTCCTCCAACTAAGAGATCCTTCTACCCAAGTCTCCCAAATGCTCAGATTAAAGACATGGACCACCGGCCAGTCATATTTTCACTGGTCTGGACTCTAGAGTTTTGTGAACTGGAGAAGATATGAAATCATGGTTATGAATATTTTACAGCACTGATTTACCAGGACCTTGCTCATGTGAGGAAAAGCACTCTGCCCTACAACCACTTGCTCCCTGGATTATTAAAGGAATAATGAAACTTAAATTTTAAAATTTTTAAGAAAAAATTCTTTCCGATACCAAAGTCTATAATAATACATAATATGCCTAAGAAGAGCAAGTCCTATTTAAAAAAACAGGTCAAAATGCAAATTATTTACAAATGAGGGCATTGTTGGTATTTGTGGGTGTTCCTCTGTATCCTTGTATTGGTTGTTAATCATACTGAAGCATAAACCTCCAATGCAGCATTATTTAAAACTTAAAGTTTCTGAAGAGATTGATATCATAGTTCCTACTTATTTACCACGATGAATATTATGTTCACATATAGCCACGGGCTTTTTTTTTTTTTTTTTTTTTTTGCTGTGTTTTTACTCAAATGTAGGAATACTTAAGCTTCCTCCTCTAGAGTCTAGAATGATAAAGGAATGACCTAATACACAAAACACAAAAGAAGTTACCTCTCTGCTTAGTTTCTGCATCCCTACAAGGTTTATCAAGGTTTATCAGTGAACCAGGCATGGAACTAGGAGCTTCCTGTACATAGCCATCGCTCTTTCTCAAGTTTGTGTATACTCCAAGGTGACTTGATACCTGAGAAGCTTTAGGTTCTCTTCCTCTATTATTTCTCAAACTAAGTGTCTTGTCTCCAACATACTCCTGCTTTCATCACCCAAGGCTAAGATAAGAGGTCTCTTATAACACATTCAGCACGGCAGAACTATTTTTGAATTTTACTTTATCTTTTAATTTTCTATGTGTGTGTGTGATAGTGTGTGTGTGTGTGTGTGTGTGTGTGTGTGTGTGTGTGTGTATACAAAGTGTGTATGTGGTGCAGGAGGCACGTATACACAGTGGTTAGAACAATTATATCCAGTAGGTTTTCATTGTTAACCTTGTCTGAAACAGGGTCTCTCTTATTTTTGCATTTTCAGCGCACACTCCAAAGTGGTGGACCTAAAATTTTTGGCTTTATTCTGCTCGCTTCTTTAATTTCTATCTACCTAAACAAAGGTAGAACAACAGGGGCGCTATAATTTGCAGAGGATCTAGACACAGGTTTTCAGGTGCACACAAGAAAATGTTTTTACCTGAGACACCTCTGTGATCTTACAATTCTTCTTCTATGACTGTTACAACTTTTTATATGTCGACATCAATTTTAAGTATATTTTTAAGTCAAGGAAATTACTCCGTGTTTATATCCTTATTGGAAAGATAAAGAGTGGGCTTTCAATGTCATTTGAAACTATAAGGGTCAGGATCGAATAATTAACAATCATAAGATATATATATATATATTGTATACACATTAAAAATAAAAAATATGTAATATGCATGAATGCTGTATAAATCTCATGTATTTAAATTAAATATTCTCTCAGAAGAATTGCTGTCACTGTCCCATGGAGAATCATGCCATTCTAGGCTGCATCTGGGTTGATGTGTGGAATTTCTCATGCCCTACTTCACAATGTGCAAAAGGCCACATAATGACCCACTAAATATGGTGGAGGCTTCCCAACAGCACCCACATTTCACTTCTGGAAACCATACACATACTACCAGGTATCTAGAGTGGTACACAAAAGCTTAGGGACATATGGTCAGTGTGGCCACATGTCTGTCATCCATTTGGCTCACTCCCTGCCATCCTCTCTAATCTCTGTCTGCCGGGCCTTCTCTCTGGCTTGCCTTTTGTTTCTTTTACAAGGCTTTCCCCCTTGAACTGTGCTACAGGAGGAATTCAAGAATTCGGAGCTGTCCGTAAAATTTCCTGCTCCACAGCCACATGCCCAGACAACTAAAAAAAGTCTGAACGCCACCCTCACATCATCATCATCCTATGCAAGCTGGTTGTGCGAACCCAGTAAGGCAGTGTGGTGGCTCAAAGTGAATCCCAGTAGAAACAGCTAGAGCAGAGTTTGGACTCAAGGGTGCTCACAAACAGGCCAGGCAGAATTTAGGTACAATGGTGGCCAGGTTTCACGGCCCCTGCCTCCCCTGACAAGCCTCCTCTGTTTCAAGAAGGACACCCATGAAGGCCG
This sequence comes from Peromyscus californicus insignis, assembly GCF_007827085.1. NCBI lineage: Eukaryota > Metazoa > Chordata > Mammalia > Rodentia > Cricetidae > Peromyscus > Peromyscus californicus. The sequence goes on from NW_026294391.1 coordinate 97,093,085, forward strand.
AATATTCCTTCCTGTGTTCACCTGCCTAGCTCCCTTTGCATTAAACCCAGGAGGAACTCCCAGGGTCAAAGATCCAAAAGCCCCTTGTCCTGCACTCCCCTGTCCAGGCATCACCTCAGCAGGAAGAATACTTAGAGAAGGCTCTGAAATTAACAGAACACTCTATCTAGTGTCCTACAACTGCTACACATGGAGAAGTGCTTGTGTGTGTGTGTGTGTGTGTGTGTGTGTGTGTGTGTGTGTGTGTGTGTGTGTTGGGTGTTTGTGTATACCTGGGATTATTGTGGCCTAGTCCTGTGAGAAGCAATGGCGGAAAGGCACAGTATGTAACAGTTATGGTGGTCAGCTATGGGATGTAAGGGAAGGACAGGTTTGCATGCAGGGGAAGCATTATAGGGCTCCATTTTTCAGCTCCAGCTCAGATGAGCACAAGGTTTGGTGCCTCATGTGTGGGGTTTGGGGCACAGGGCTTGCTGGGGCATGGTGGATGAGAAAATTGTGTAGGAACCATTGGAAAGGTGGTAGGAGCCTCCTTTGGAGTGGCCTGCCAAGCAGGTCTAGGAAGTCAGGGCCTCCACCCGAACAGCCAGCACCAAGAAGCTCCCTTTTTAGCCTAAGCAAATGTCTTCAGGAGACTTTGTAGCAAAGGAGATTTGGAAAAGCATAAACAGGCTTGTTTCCATGTGGTAGGGAGAGTGATTTTCTTCTAGACTCCTTCATGGAAGATCTCAGCAGTATGAAGGAGGGCATCTGGAGACTTTCAGTGCTCATGGAAGGAAGGCTTCCTGTTGGGAAGTTCAAAGCACTTTCCAACTGAACGTGGCCTAGCTACCGTGGATACCAGGGATGGGACTGTACATAGGAGCGAAGGATAGAGAAAGACAGAGATAGAGGTAGAGGTGGAAGTAGAGGAGGATAGATAAATGAGGGGGGACGACAGGGAGAGAGAGGGGCCGGGACAGGATGAGAGAGGGTGGGAGAGCAAATGAGAATCTGCATGTGGGGTGTTGGGTGTTTTCGTGATTGTTGGTGTTTTTCAGACAGGCTGGTGGGCAGACCCGCTCTGTCTGTGGACACTTTTTTCTATTCCATGGGTCTGGGCCCCTGGAGGGAATTTTGTGTAGGACACCTGGAATGTTGTGGGATATCCATAAGGACAGACAGGGTGGATGTGTGCTGCAGGCATCCTGGTGTTGGTGTTAAGAGTGAGAATGAGGGTCGGGCGGTGGTGGCGCATGCCTTTAATCCCAGCACTCGGGAGGCAGAGCCAGGCGGATCTCTGTGAGTTCGAGGCCAGCCTGGACTACCAAGTGCGTTCCAGGAAAGGCGCAAAACTACACAGAGAAACCCTGTCTCAAAAAACGAAAAAAAAAAAAAAAAAAAAAAAAGAGTGAGAATGACTTCTTGTCCCTTAATTCTATGTTGCTGTCCTCGGGCCAGTTGAATCTCTTGAGAGAGCTGAGTCTTGTGTGTGCCTAGGCCCTGCCACAGGTAGGTGGGTGTCCATAGAGGATACAGAGAGTTCTGTGCCTGACAGGGTCTCGGGGAAGTTAGAGAACGGAAAAAGAGAAGTTTCCTGTGTGGGGCCTGGTAGTTGGTGTAGGGTAGGGTGGGGAGGTGGGAGGTTAGGTTTGGGAGGCAGAGGACTGTGCAGAGGAGAGGGATTGTGACAGAGCTGGAGGTAGGTCAGAATGGTTGCCTGGTGCTGCCTAGGAGACGGTTAAGGTCGGGGCCGGGACCCAGGGTTTGGTGACAAGAGGGCAGGTGGGCGCAATGTTCCTTCTTTTGATGTGTCCTTGTCTCCTCCTCAGGGACCTGGTCGGCCTGCCTGTTGAGGCGAGGTTGTGGATGTCCCCGGACCCTAGTGGTCCCTGCTTCGGATGATGTAGGGCAACATCCACCTGAACGCACATCACTACCAAGGCCAAGGTTTTGGAAGGAAGCCCTTCTCCTCTCCCATCTCAATATTAGACCATGGGACCATGGGCCACGGGGCTCAGGCCGCCGACCCTGGAGCCCTGACCAGTGAACACAGTTGCCTGTCCTTTACCCTTGTGTCCATCCAGGAGCGGCCTTCTGCCAGGTGGGAAGCCCGTGCTGGGCCTAGGGTCCCATTGAGTCGGGTGGTCACCTCTCTTGTTTTCACACCTCCGCGTGTGCTCTGGGTTCTGGGACACCACCAACCCACTGCCCTAGCAGGACCGGGGTCAGCATGGGAGGCCCCTCTTGGCTGGTCCCTTGACCTTGAAGCTTGGGTCAGCAGACCCAAGGCCATCCTGGCAGCTGTACTGGTCACCCTGGTGGGTGGAGTCATGTAGACAGCTGCTGGATCTCTGAAAGCTGCTGTGTGTGTGTGTGTGTGTGTGTGTGTGTGTGTGTGTGTGTGTGTGTGTGTGTGTTTGGGGTGAGGGCGGGGCGAGGGCAGGGATGCAGCTGCGAGAATACCCTGGTTTGGCAGCTAGGGAGTGACTCTCAGCCCCTGCTCCCCAAATCCATGAGTATGTTTCTAAGACTCCTCCCCTTTAGTCCAGATTGGCATGTGGTTTGTGTAGGATTCCCTTAGGGTCTGGTGCGGGCTCTCAAGTGCTTTTGCGCCCACATGCACACACTCCCCACTTGGCCCCCTCCATCACACCCTCCACCACCAGCTCCCTCTCCAGGTACTACATGATACCCTCAGGCGGGGCTATCATGGGATGGCACGTGCCCAAAGCCAAGTGTCTCAGGGCAGTGCAGGGCATGCAGGAACCTGTTAAGGTCGGTATCCTCCATCTGCACACCGCACCCCACCCGCTGAACACCCTGGGGTTACTAGCAGCAGCCCTAGAGTCTCATGTCAGTTCAGTCCCTTCATACTTACTTGGCCTCCATGTTGGAACTTGGCAGGAGAATTCTTTTTTTTTTTTTTCAATTTTTTTGCTTTGCGAAGGGCGGAGGGAGAGCACCTTGCACCCTTGGCCATTGGCATTCTCGGTGCACTGCTGCCATCACGCGGATTCAGTTTGCCGATTCCGCCAGCAAGTCCCTGTGATTCCCTGGAAATGGAGGCGGCCCGCTAGGGAAGGGCTCCGGCCTGGGTCCCCCAGGACCAAAGCGGTTCTCTCTCCCACTCCATGAGCCAGGAGAGCTGGAGGAGGGAGCAGGGTCCAGGAGACTAGCTCCGGGCGGGCGCCACGAGGGTTGGCTTGCGGGTCACTGAAGCACAGCCTCCCGGGTCCTGTGACCGCCATGTCTGGCCAAAGCAGAGGACCTCTCCGCAGGGGATTGTGCAGCCTGGGCTGCATCAAGGTCGTTTTGGGGAGATTTCCTACCCGTGTGCCGGACCGCCTGCCCTTACTGTGGTGCCCAAGTCCACCCTGGGACCCCCTAGCTTTTGTCTGAGCCTCCCTAGCGGTATCCACAGCTCACTTCCGGAGACCACACAAACTCTGTCCTGCATCTCTGGGAGGTCCTCAGGGTCTCAGGCCTGGTTGCTAGCCACCTTGGCCAAATGTCTGTCATCCATTTAACTCTCTCCCTGCCATCCCCTCTCCTCTCTGGCTGCCAGGCCTTGTCTCTGGCTTTCCTTTTGTTCCTTTTACAGGCTTTCCTCTTGAGCTGTGCTATAGGTGGAATTCAGCGACTGGGACCTGTCAGAAAAGGTTCCTGCTACAGAGCCACATCCCCAGATCCCTACAAGGGCTCTGAAAGCTCCCCAACCATCATCATCCTATGCAAGGTGGTTGTGTGTACCCAGCAAGGCAGTGTGGTGGCTCAAAGTGAATCCCAGTAGAAGCAGCTAGAACAGGATTTGGACACAGGGGTGCTCATAAACAGGCATGGCAGAACATAGGTACCATGGTGGCCAGGTTTCATGGTCCCTGCCTCCCCCGACAAGCCTCCTCTGTGTTATACAGGACACACATGCAGACCGCATACTCCTTCCTCTGTTCTCCTGCCTAGCTCACTCTGCCTTAAACCCAGGGAGACCTCCCAGGGTCAAAGGTCAAAAATCCTCTTGTCCTGCACTCACTCCCCTGTGCAGGCCTCATCTCAGCAGGAAGAATACTTAGAGAAGGCTCTGAAATTAACAGAAAGCTCTATCTAGAGTCCTAGAACTGCTACGCATGGAGGAGTGTTTGTGAGTGTGTGTGTGTGTGTGTGTGTGTGTGTGTGTGTGTGTGTGTGTGCGTGTGTGTGTTGGGTGTTTGTATACCTGGGATTATTGTGGCCTAGTCCTGTGAGAAGCCATAAGCAATGGCTGAGAGGCACAGTATGTAACAGTTATGGTGGTCAGCTCTGGGATGTAGAGGAAGGACAGGTTTGCATGCAGGGGAAGCCTTCTAGGGCTCTATCCTTCAGCTCCAGCTCAGGTGAGCACAAGGTTTGGAGTGGTGCATCGTGTGTGTGGTTGGGGGCTCAGGCCTTGCCGGGGCATGGTGGATGAGAGCATTGTGTAGGAACCATTGGAAAGGTGGTGGGACCCTCCATTGGAGTGGCCTGCCAGACAGGTCTAGGAAGTCAGGGCCTCCACCCTCACTAAGGCACCAGGAAGCTCCCTTTTTATCCTAAGCAAATGTCTCCATGAGGCTTTGTAGAGAAGCAGATTTGGAAGAGCATAGACAGGCTTGTCTCCAGGTGGCAGGGAGAGTGATTTTCTTCGAGGCTCCATGATGGAAGATGTCAGCAGTGTGGAGGCGGGCCTCTGGAGACTTTCAGTGCTCATGGAAGGAAGGCTTCCTGTTGGGGAGTGCAAAGCATTTCCCAACGGACATGGCCTAGCTACCGTGGATACCAGGGATGGGACTGTACATAGGAGCGAAGGATAGAGAAAGACAGAGATAGAGGTATAGGTGGAGGTAGAGGAGGATAGATAAATGAGGGGGGGCGACAGGGAGAGAGAGGGGGGCGGGACAGGATGAGAGAGGGTGGGAGAGCAAATGATAATCTGCATGTGGGCTGTTGGGTGTTTTCGTGATTGTTGGTGTTTTTTTCATGTAGGCTGGTGGGCAGACCCACTCTGTCTGTGGACACTTTTTTCTGTTGCATGGGTCTGGGCCCCTGGAGGGAATTTTGTGTAGGACACCTGGAATGTTGTGGGATATCCATAAGGACAGACAGGGTGGGTGTGTGCTGCAGTCATCCTGGTGTTAAGAGTGAGAATTGCTTACTTCCCTCAGCTTCTGTGTTGCCCGTCCTTGGTCCACTTGAATCTCTTGAGAGAGCTGAGTCCTGTGTGTGCCTAGGCCCTGCCACAGGTAGGTGGGTGTCCATAGAGGATACAGAGAGTTCTGTGCCTGACAGGGTCTTGGGGAAGTTAGAGACGGGAAAGAGAAGTTTCCTGTGTGGGGCCTGGTAGTTGGTGTTGGGTAGGGTGGGGAGGTGGGAGGTTAGGTTTGGGAGGCAGAGGACTGTGCAGAGGAGAGGGATTGTGACAGAGCTGGAGGTAGGTCAGAATGGTTGCCTGGTGCTGCCTAGGAGACGGTTAAGGTGGGGGCCGGGGCCCAGGGCCCAGGGTTTGGTGACAAGAGGGCAGGTGGGTGCAATGTTCCTTCTTTTGATGTGTCCTTGTCTCCTCCTCAGGGACCTGGTCGGCCTGCCTGTTGAGGCGAGGTTGTGGATGTCCCCGGACCCTCGTGGTCCCTGCTTCGGATGATGTAGGGCAGCATCCACCTGAACGCACATCACTACCAAGGCCAAGGTTTTGGAAGGAAGCCCTTCTCCTCTCCCATCTCAATATTAGACCATGGGACCATGGGCCACGGGGCTCAGGCCGCCGACCCTGGAGCCCTGACCAGTGAACACAGTTGCCTGTCCTTTACCCTTGTGTCCATCCAGGAGCGGCCTTCTGCCAGGTGGGAAGCCCGTGCTGGGCCTAGGGTCCCATTGAGTCGGGTGGTCTCCTCCCTTGTTTTCACACCTCTGCCTGTGCTCTCACTTCTGGGACACCACCAACCCACTGCCCTAGCAGGACCGGGGTCAGCATGGGAGGCCCCTCTTGGCTGGTCCCTTGACCTTGAAGCTTGGGTCAGCAGACCCAAGGCCATCCTGGCAGCTGTACTGGTCACCCTGGTGGGTGGAGTCATGTAGACAGCTGCTGGATCTCTGAAAGGTGATGTGTTTATGTGTGTGTTTGTGTGTGTGTGTGTGAGTGTGTGTGTGTGTGTGTGTGTTTGGGGTGATGGCGGGGAGAGGGCAGGGATGCAGCTGTGAGAATACCCTGGTTTGGCAGCTAGGGAGTGATGCTCAGCCTCTGCTCCCCAAATCCATGAGTATGTTTCTGAGGCTCCTTCCCTATAGTCCAGATTGGCATGTGGTTTGTGTAGGATTCCCTTAGGGTCTGGTGCGGGCTCTCAAGTGCTTCCGCGCCCACATGCACACACTCCCCACTTGGCCCCCTCCCTGACACCCTCCACCTCTGGCCCCCTCTCCAGGTACTACATGATCCCCTCAGGCGGGGCCATCATGGGCTGGCATGTGCCCAAAGCCAAGTGTTCAGGGCAGTGCAGGGCATGGAGGAAGTGTTACGGTCGGTATCCTTCATGTGCCCACCGCACCCCACCCGCTGAACACCCTGGGATCCCTAGCAGCAGCCCTAGAGCCTCATGTCAGTCCAGTCCCTTCCTACAGTGTTGGCCTCCATGTTGGAACTTGGCAAGAGAACTCTTTTTTTTTTTTTATTTTTTTGCTTTGCGAAGGGCGGAGGGAGAGCACCCAGCACCCTTGGCCGTTGGCATTCTCGGTGCACTGCTGCCATCACGCGGATTCAGTTTGCCGATTCCGCAAGCAAGGCCCTGTGCTTCCCTGGAAATGGAGGCGGCAGGCTAGGGAAGGGCTCCGGCCTGGGTCCCCCAGGACCAAAGCGGTTCTCTTTCCCACTCCAAGAGCCAGGAGAGCGGGAGGAGGAAGCAGGGTCCAGGAGACTAGCTCCGGGCGGGCGCCACGAGGGTTGCCTTGCGGGTCACGGAAGCACAGCCTCCCGGGTCCTGTGGCCGCCATGTCTTGCAGCAGCAGAGGACCTCTCTGCAGGGGATTGTGCAGCCTGGGCTGCATCAAGGTCGTTTTGGGGAGATTTCCTACCCGTGTGCTGGACCGACTGCCCTTCCTGTGGTGCACAAGTCCACCCTGGGACCCCCTAGCTTTTGTCTGAGCCTCCCTAGCGGTATCCACAGCTCACTTCTGGAGACCACACAAACTCTGTCCTGCATCTGTGGGAGGTACTCAGGGTCTCAGGCCTGGTTGCTAGCCACCTTGGCCAAATGTCTGTCATCCATTTAACTCTCTCCCTGCCATCCCCTCTCCTCTCTGGCTGCCAGGCCTTCTCTCTGGCTTTCCTTTTGTTCCTTTTACAGGCTTTCCCCTTGAGCTGTGCTATAGGTGGAATTCAGCGACTGGGACCTGTCAGAAAAGGTTCCTTCTCCAGAACCACATCCCCAGAACCGTACAAGGGCTCTGAAAGCCCCCCACCCATCATCATCCTATGCAAGGTGGTTGTGTGTACCCAGCAAGGCAGTGTGGTGGCTCAAAGTGAATCCCAGTAGAAGCAGCTCGAACAGGATTTGGACACAGGGGTGCTCATAAACAGGCATGGCAGAACGTAGGTACCGTGGTGGCCAGGTTTCATGGTCCCTGCCTCCCCCGACAAGCCTCCTCTGTGTTATGCAGGACACACATGCAGACCGCATACTCCTTCCTCTGTTCTCCTGCCTAGCTCACTCTGCCTTAAACCCAGGGAGACCTCCCAGGGTCAAAGGTCAAAAATCCCCTTGTCCTGCACTCACTCCCCTGTGCAGGCCTCATCTCAGCAGGAAGAATACTTAGAGAAGGCTCTGAAATTAACAGAGAGCTCTATCTAGAGTCCTAGAACTGCTACGCATGGAGGAGTGTTTGTGAGTGTGTGTGTGTGTGTGTGTGTGTGTGTGTGTGTGTGTGTGTGTTGGGTGTTTGTATACCTGGGATTATTGTGGCCTAGTCCTGTGAGAAGCCATAAGCAATGGCTGAGAGGCACAGTATGTAACAGTTATGGTGGTCAGCTCTGGGATGTAGAGGAAGGACAGGTTTGCATGCAGGGGAAGCCTTCTAGGGCTCTATCCTTCAGCTCCAGCTCAGGTGAGCACAAGGTTTGGAGTGGTGCATCGTGTGTGTGGTTTGGGGCTCAGGACTTGCCGGGGTATGGTGGATGAGAGCATTGTGTAGGAACCATTGGAAAGGTGGTGGGGCCCTCCATTGGAGTGGCCTGCCAAGCAGGTCTAGGAAGTCAGGGCCTCCACCCTCACCAAGGCACCAGGAAGCTCCCTTTTTATCCTAAGCAAATGTCTCCATGAGGCTTTGTAGAGAAGGAGATTTGGAAGAGCCATAGACAGGCTTGTCTCCAGGTGGCAGGGAGAGTGATTTTCTTCGAGGCTCCATGATGGAAGATGTCAGCAGTGTGGAGGAGGGCCTCTGGAGACTTTCAGTGCTCATGGAAGGAAGGCTTCCTGTTGGGGAGAGGAAAGCATTTCCCAACGGAACATGGCCTAGCTACCGTGGATACCAGGGATGGGACTGTACATAGGAGCGAAGGATAGAGAAAGACAGAGATAGAGGTATAGGTGGAGGTAGAGGAGGATAGATAAATGAGGGGGGGCGACAGGGAGAGAGAGGGGGGCGGGACAGGATGAGAGAGGGTGGGAGAGCAAATGAGAATCTGCATGTGGGCTGTTGGGTGTTTTCGTGATTGTTGGTGTTTTTTTCATGCAGGCTGGTGGGCAGACCCACTCTGTCTGTGGACACTTTTTTCTGTTGCATGGGTCTGGGCCCCTGGAGGGAATTTTGTGTAGGACACCTGCAATGTTGTGGGATATCCATAAGGACAGACAGGGTGGGTGTGTGCTGCAGGCATCCTGGTGTTGGTGTTAAGAGTGAGAATGACTTCTTGTCCCTTAATTCTATGTTGCTGTCCTCGGGCCAGTTGAATCTCTTGAGAGAGCTGAGTCTTGTGTGTGCCTAGGCCCTGCCACAGGTAGGTGGGTGTCCATAGAGGATACAGAGAGTTCCGTGCCTGACAGGGTCTCGGGGAAGTTAGAGAAGGGAAAAAGAGAAGTTTCCTGTGTGGGGCCTGGTAGTTGGTGTAGGGTAGGGTGGGGAGGTGGGAGGTTAGGTTTGGGAGGCAGAGGACTGTGCAGAGGAGAGGGATTGTGACAGAGCTGGAGGTAGGTCAGAATGGTTGCCTGGTGCTGCCTAGGAGACGGTTATGGTGGGGGCCGGGACCCAGGGTTTGGTGACAAGAGGGCAGGTGGGCGCAATGTTCCTTCTTTTGATGTGTCCTTGTCTCCTCCTCAGGGACCTGGTCGGCCTGCCTGTTGAGGCGAGGTTGTGGATGTCCCCGGACCCTCGTGGTCCCTGCTTCGGATGATGTAGGGCAGCATCCACCTGAACGCACATCACTACCAAGGCCAAGGTTTTGGAAGGAAGCCCTTCTCCTCTCCCATCTCAATATTAGACCATGGGACCATGGGCCACGGGGCTCAGGCCGCCGACCCTGGAGCCCTGACCAGTGAACACAGTTGCCTGTCCTTTACCCTTGTGTCCATCCAGGAGCGGCCTTCTGCCAGGTGGGAAGCCCGTGCTGGGCCTAGGGTCCCATTGAGTCGGGTGGTCTCCTCCCTTGTTTTCACACCTCTGCCTGTGCTCTCACTTCTGGGACACCACCAACCCACTGCCCTAGCAGGACCGGGGTCAGCATGGGAGGCCCCTCTTGGCTGGTCCCTTGACCTTGAAGCTTGGGTCAGCAGACCCAAGGCCATCCTGGCAGCTGTACTGGTCACCCTGGTGGGTGGAGTCATGTAGACAGCTGCTGGATCTCTGAAAGGTGATGTGTTTATGTGTGTGTTTGTGTGTGTGTGTGTGAGTGTGTGTGTGTGTGTGTGTGTTTGGGGTGATGGCGGGGAGAGGGCAGGGATGCAGCTGTGAGAATACCCTGGTTTGGCAGCTAGGGAGTGATGCTCAGCCTCTGCTCCCCAAATCCATGAGTATGTTTCTGAGGCTCCTTCCCTATAGTCCAGATTGGCATGTGGTTTGTGTAGGATTCCCTTAGGGTCTGGTGCGGGCTCTCAAGTGCTTCCGCGCCCACATGCACACACTCCCCACTTGGCCCCCTCCCTGACACCCTCCACCTCTGGCCCCCTCTCCAGGTACTACATGATCCCCTCAGGCGGGGCCATCATGGGCTGGCATGTGCCCAAAGCCAAGTGTTCAGGGCAGTGCAGGGCATGGAGGAAGTGTTACGGTCGGTATCCTTCATGTGCCCACCGCACCCCACCCGCTGAACACCCTGGGATCCCTAGCAGCAGCCCTAGAGCCTCATGTCAGTCCAGTCCCTTCCTACAGTGTTGGCCTCCATGTTGGAACTTGGCAAGAGAACTCTTTTTTTTTTTTTATTTTTTTGCTTTGCGAAGGGCGGAGGGAGAGCACCCAGCACCCTTGGCCGTTGGCATTCTCGGTGCACTGCTGCCATCACGCGGATTCAGTTTGCCGATTCCGCAAGCAAGGCCCTGTGCTTCCCTGGAAATGGAGGCGGCAGGCTAGGGAAGGGCTCCGGCCTGGGTCCCCCAGGACCAAAGCGGTTCTCTTTCCCACTCCAAGAGCCAGGAGAGCGGGAGGAGGAAGCAGGGTCCAGGAGACTAGCTCCGGGCGGGCGCCACGAGGGTTGCCTTGCGGGTCACGGAAGCACAGCCTCCCGGGTCCTGTGGCCGCCATGTCTTGCAGCAGCAGAGGACCTCTCTGCAGGGGATTGTGCAGCCTGGGCTGCATCAAGGTCGTTTTGGGGAGATTTCCTACCCGTGTGCTGGACCGACTGCCCTTCCTGTGGTGCACAAGTCCACCCTGGGACCCCCTAGCTTTTGTCTGAGCCTCCCTAGCGGTATCCACAGCTCACTTCTGGAGACCACACAAACTCTGTCCTGCATCTGTGGGAGGTACTCAGGGTCTCAGGCCTGGTTGCTAGCCACCTTGGCCAAATGTCTGTCATCCATTTAACTCTCTCCCTGCCATCCCCTCTCCTCTCTGGCTGCCAGGCCTTCTCTCTGGCTTTCCTTTTGTTCCTTTTACAGGCTTTCCCCTTGAGCTGTGCTATAGGTGGAATTCAGCGACTGGGACCTGTCAGAAAAGGTTCCTTCTCCAGAACCACATCCCCAGAACCGTACAAGGGCTCTGAAAGCCCCCCACCCATCATCATCCTATGCAAGGTGGTTGTGTGTACCCAGCAAGGCAGTGTGGTGGCTCAAAGTGAATCCCAGTAGAAGCAGCTCGAACAGGATTTGGACACAGGGGTGCTCATAAACAGGCATGGCAGAACGTAGGTACCGTGGTGGCCAGGTTTCATGGTCCCTGCCTCCCCCGACAAGCCTCCTCTGTGTTATGCAGGACACACATGCAGACCGCATACTCCTTCCTCTGTTCTCCTGCCTAGCTCACTCTGCCTTAAACCCAGGGAGACCTCCCAGGGTCAAAGGTCAAAAATCCCCTTGTCCTGCACTCACTCCCCTGTGCAGGCCTCATCTCAGCAGGAAGAATACTTAGAGAAGGCTCTGAAATTAACAGAGAGCTCTATCTAGAGTCCTAGAACTGCTACGCATGGAGGAGTGTTTGTGAGTGTGTGTGTGTGTGTGTGTGTGTGTGTGTGTGTGTGTTGGGTGTTTGTATACCTGGGATTATTGTGGCCTAGTCCTGTGAGAAGCCATAAGCAATGGCTGAGAGGCACAGTATGTAACAGTTATGGTGGTCAGCTCTGGGATGTAGAGGAAGGACAGGTTTGCATGCAGGGGAAGCCTTCTAGGGCTCTATCCTTCAGCTCCAGCTCAGGTGAGCACAAGGTTTGGAGTGGTGCATCGTGTGTGTGGTTTGGGGCTCAGGACTTGCCGGGGTATGGTGGATGAGAGCATTGTGTAGGAACCATTGGAAAGGTGGTGGGGCCCTCCATTGGAGTGGCCTGCCAAGCAGGTCTAGGAAGTCAGGGCCTCCACCCTCACCAAGGCACCAGGAAGCTCCCTTTTTATCCTAAGCAAATGTCTCCATGAGGCTTTGTAGAGAAGGAGATTTGGAAGAGCCATAGACAGGCTTGTCTCCAGGTGGCAGGGAGAGTGATTTTCTTCGAGGCTCCATGATGGAAGATGTCAGCAGTGTGGAGGAGGGCCTCTGGAGACTTTCAGTGCTCATGGAAGGAAGGCTTCCTGTTGGGGAGAGGAAAGCATTTCCCAACGGAACATGGCCTAGCTACCGTGGATACCAGGGATGGGACTGTACATAGGAGCGAAGGATAGAGAAAGACAGAGATAGAGGTATAGGTGGAGGTAGAGGAGGATAGATAAATGAGGGGGGGCGACAGGGAGAGAGAGGGGGGCGGGACAGGATGAGAGAGGGTGGGAGAGCAAATGAGAATCTGCATGTGGGCTGTTGGGTGTTTTCGTGATTGTTGGTGTTTTTTTCATGCAGGCTGGTGGGCAGACCCACTCTGTCTGTGGACACTTTTTTCTGTTGCATGGGTCTGGGCCCCTGGAGGGAATTTTGTGTAGGACACCTGCAATGTTGTGGGATATCCATAAGGACAGACAGGGTGGGTGTGTGCTGCAGGCATCCTGGTGTTGGTGTTAAGAGTGAGAATGACTTCTTGTCCCTTAATTCTATGTTGCTGTCCTCGGGCCAGTTGAATCTCTTGAGAGAGCTGAGTCTTGTGTGTGCCTAGGCCCTGCCACAGGTAGGTGGGTGTCCATAGAGGATACAGAGAGTTCCGTGCCTGACAGGGTCTCGGGGAAGTTAGAGAAGGGAAAAAGAGAAGTTTCCTGTGTGGGGCCTGGTAGTTGGTGTAGGGTAGGGTGGGGAGGTGGGAGGTTAGGTTTGGGAGGCAGAGGACTGTGCAGAGGAGAGGGATTGTGACAGAGCTGGAGGTAGGTCAGAATGGTTGCCTGGTGCTGCCTAGGAGACGGTTATGGTGGGGGCCGGGACCCAGGGTTTGGTGACAAGAGGGCAGGTGGGCGCAATGTTCCTTCTTTTGATGTGTCCTTGTCTCCTCCTCAGGGACCTGGTCGGCCTGCCTGTTGAGGCGAGGTTGTGGATGTCCCCGGACCCTCGTGGTCCCTGCTTCGGATGATGTAGGGCAGCATCCACCTGAACGCACATCACTACCAAGGCCAAGGTTTTGGAAGGAAGCCCTTCTCCTCTCCCATCTCAATATTAGACCATGGGACCATGGGCCACGGGGCTCAGGCCGCCGACCCTGGAGCCCTGACCAGTGAACACAGTTGCCTGTCCTTTACCCTTGTGTCCATCCAGGAGCGGCCTTCTGCCAGGTGGGAAGCCCGTGCTGGGCCTAGGGTCCCATTGAGTCGGGTGGTCTCCTCCCTTGTTTTCACACCTCTGCCTGTGCTCTCACTTCTGGGACACCACCAACCCACTGCCCTAGCAGGACCGGGGTCAGCATGGGAGGCCCCTCTTGGCTGGTCCCTTGACCTTGAAGCTTGGGTCAGCAGACCCAAGGCCATCCTGGCAGCTGTACTGGTCACCCTGGTGGGTGGAGTCATGTAGACAGCTGCTGGATCTCTGAAAGGTGATGTGTTTATGTGTGTGTTTGTGTGTGTGTGTGTGAGTGTGTGTGTGTGTGTGTGTGTTTGGGGTGATGGCGGGGAGAGGGCAGGGATGCAGCTGTGAGAATACCCTGGTTTGGCAGCTAGGGAGTGATGCTCAGCCTCTGCTCCCCAAATCCATGAGTATGTTTCTGAGGCTCCTTCCCTATAGTCCAGATTGGCATGTGGTTTGTGTAGGATTCCCTTAGGGTCTGGTGCGGGCTCTCAAGTGCTTCCGCGCCCACATGCACACACTCCCCACTTGGCCCCCTCCCTGACACCCTCCACCTCTGGCCCCCTCTCCAGGTACTACATGATCCCCTCAGGCGGGGCCATCATGGGCTGGCATGTGCCCAAAGCCAAGTGTTCAGGGCAGTGCAGGGCATGGAGGAAGTGTTACGGTCGGTATCCTTCATGTGCCCACCGCACCCCACCCGCTGAACACCCTGGGATCCCTAGCAGCAGCCCTAGAGCCTCATGTCAGTCCAGTCCCTTCCTACAGTGTTGGCCTCCATGTTGGAACTTGGCAAGAGAACTCTTTTTTTTTTTTTATTTTTTTGCTTTGCGAAGGGCGGAGGGAGAGCACCCAGCACCCTTGGCCGTTGGCATTCTCGGTGCACTGCTGCCATCACGCGGATTCAGTTTGCCGATTCCGCAAGCAAGGCCCTGTGCTTCCCTGGAAATGGAGGCGGCAGGCTAGGGAAGGGCTCCGGCCTGGGTCCCCCAGGACCAAAGCGGTTCTCTTTCCCACTCCAAGAGCCAGGAGAGCGGGAGGAGGAAGCAGGGTCCAGGAGACTAGCTCCGGGCGGGCGCCACGAGGGTTGCCTTGCGGGTCACGGAAGCACAGCCTCCCGGGTCCTGTGGCCGCCATGTCTTGCAGCAGCAGAGGACCTCTCTGCAGGGGATTGTGCAGCCTGGGCTGCATCAAGGTCGTTTTGGGGAGATTTCCTACCCGTGTGCTGGACCGACTGCCCTTCCTGTGGTGCACAAGTCCACCCTGGGACCCCCTAGCTTTTGTCTGAGCCTCCCTAGCGGTATCCACAGCTCACTTCTGGAGACCACACAAACTCTGTCCTGCATCTGTGGGAGGTACTCAGGGTCTCAGGCCTGGTTGCTAGCCACCTTGGCCAAATGTCTGTCATCCATTTAACTCTCTCCCTGCCATCCCCTCTCCTCTCTGGCTGCCAGGCCTTCTCTCTGGCTTTCCTTTTGTTCCTTTTACAGGCTTTCCCCTTGAGCTGTGCTATAGGTGGAATTCAGCGACTGGGACCTGTCAGAAAAGGTTCCTTCTCCAGAACCACATCCCCAGAACCGTACAAGGGCTCTGAAAGCCCCCCACCCATCATCATCCTATGCAAGGTGGTTGTGTGTACCCAGCAAGGCAGTGTGGTGGCTCAAAGTGAATCCCAGTAGAAGCAGCTCGAACAGGATTTGGACACAGGGGTGCTCATAAACAGGCATGGCAGAACGTAGGTACCGTGGTGGCCAGGTTTCATGGTCCCTGCCTCCCCCGACAAGCCTCCTCTGTGTTATGCAGGACACACATGCAGACCGCATACTCCTTCCTCTGTTCTCCTGCCTAGCTCACTCTGCCTTAAACCCAGGGAGACCTCCCAGGGTCAAAGGTCAAAAATCCCCTTGTCCTGCACTCACTCCCCTGTGCAGGCCTCATCTCAGCAGGAAGAATACTTAGAGAAGGCTCTGAAATTAACAGAGAGCTCTATCTAGAGTCCTAGAACTGCTACGCATGGAGGAGTGTTTGTGAGTGTGTGTGTGTGTGTGTGTGTGTGTGTGTGTGTGTTGGGTGTTTGTATACCTGGGATTATTGTGGCCTAGTCCTGTGAGAAGCCATAAGCAATGGCTGAGAGGCACAGTATGTAACAGTTATGGTGGTCAGCTCTGGGATGTAGAGGAAGGACAGGTTTGCATGCAGGGGAAGCCTTCTAGGGCTCTATCCTTCAGCTCCAGCTCAGGTGAGCACAAGGTTTGGAGTGGTGCATCGTGTGTGTGGTTTGGGGCTCAGGACTTGCCGGGGTATGGTGGATGAGAGCATTGTGTAGGAACCATTGGAAAGGTGGTGGGGCCCTCCATTGGAGTGGCCTGCCAAGCAGGTCTAGGAAGTCAGGGCCTCCACCCTCACCAAGGCACCAGGAAGCTCCCTTTTTATCCTAAGCAAATGTCTCCATGAGGCTTTGTAGAGAAGGAGATTTGGAAGAGCCATAGACAGGCTTGTCTCCAGGTGGCAGGGAGAGTGATTTTCTTCGAGGCTCCATGATGGAAGATGTCAGCAGTGTGGAGGAGGGCCTCTGGAGACTTTCAGTGCTCATGGAAGGAAGGCTTCCTGTTGGGGAGAGGAAAGCATTTCCCAACGGAACATGGCCTAGCTACCGTGGATACCAGGGATGGGACTGTACATAGGAGCGAAGGATAGAGAAAGACAGAGATAGAGGTATAGGTGGAGGTAGAGGAGGATAGATAAATGAGGGGGGGCGACAGGGAGAGAGAGGGGGGCGGGACAGGATGAGAGAGGGTGGGAGAGCAAATGAGAATCTGCATGTGGGCTGTTGGGTGTTTTCGTGATTGTTGGTGTTTTTTTCATGCAGGCTGGTGGGCAGACCCACTCTGTCTGTGGACACTTTTTTCTGTTGCATGGGTCTGGGCCCCTGGAGGGAATTTTGTGTAGGACACCTGCAATGTTGTGGGATATCCATAAGGACAGACAGGGTGGGTGTGTGCTGCAGGCATCCTGGTGTTGGTGTTAAGAGTGAGAATGACTTCTTGTCCCTTAATTCTATGTTGCTGTCCTCGGGCCAGTTGAATCTCTTGAGAGAGCTGAGTCTTGTGTGTGCCTAGGCCCTGCCACAGGTAGGTGGGTGTCCATAGAGGATACAGAGAGTTCCGTGCCTGACAGGGTCTCGGGGAAGTTAGAGAAGGGAAAAAGAGAAGTTTCCTGTGTGGGGCCTGGTAGTTGGTGTAGGGTAGGGTGGGGAGGTGGGAGGTTAGGTTTGGGAGGCAGAGGACTGTGCAGAGGAGAGGGATTGTGACAGAGCTGGAGGTAGGTCAGAATGGTTGCCTGGTGCTGCCTAGGAGACGGTTATGGTGGGGGCCGGGACCCAGGGTTTGGTGACAAGAGGGCAGGTGGGCGCAATGTTCCTTCTTTTGATGTGTCCTTGTCTCCTCCTCAGGGACCTGGTCGGCCTGCCTGTTGAGGCGAGGTTGTGGATGTCCCCGGACCCTCGTGGTCCCTGCTTCGGATGATGTAGGGCAGCATCCACCTGAACGCACATCACTACCAAGGCCAAGGTTTTGGAAGGAAGCCCTTCTCCTCTCCCATCTCAATATTAGACCATGGGACCATGGGCCACGGGGCTCAGGCCGCCGACCCTGGAGCCCTGACCAGTGAACACAGCTGCCTGTCCTTTACCCTTGTGTCCATCCAGGAGCGGCCTTCTGCCAGGTGGGAAGCCCGTGCTGGGCCTAGGGTCCCATTGAGTCGGGTGGTCACCTCTCTTGTTTTCACACCTCCGCGTGTGCTCTGGGTTCTGGGACACCACCAACCCACTGCCCTAGCAGGACCGGGGTCAGCATGGGAGGCCCCTCTTGGCTGGTCCCTTGACCTTGAAGCTTGGGTCAGCAGACCCAAGGCCATCCTGGCAGCTGTACTGGTCACCCTGGTGGGTGGAGTCATGTAGACAGCTGCTGGATCTCTGAAAGCTGCTGTGTGTGTGTGTGTGTGTGTGTGTGTTTGGCGTGAGGGCGGGGCGAGGGCAGGGATGCAGCTGTGAGAATACCCTGGTTTGGCAGCTAGGGAGTGATGCTCAGCCCCTGCTCCCCAAATCCATGAGTATGTTTCTAAGACTCCTCCCCTTTAGTCCAGATTGGCATGTGGTTTGTGTAGGATTCCCTTAGGGTCTGGTGCGGGCTCTCAAGTGCTTCTGTGCCCACATGCACACACTCCCCACTTGGCCCCCTCCGTGACACCCTCCACCACCAGCTCCCTCTCCAGGTACTACATGATACCCTCAGGCGGGGCTATCATGGGATGGCACACGTGCCCAAAGCCAAGTGTCTCAGGGCAGTGCAGGGCATGCAGGAACCTGTTAAGGTCGGTATCCTCCATCTGCACACCGCACCCCACCCGCTGAACACCCTGGGGTTACTAGCAGCAGCCCTAGAGTCTCATGTCAGTCCAGTCCCTTCATACTTACTTGGCCTCCATCTTGGAACTTGGCAGGAAAACTCTTTTTTTTTTTTTTAATTTTTTTGCTTTGCGAAGGGCGGAGGGAGAGCACCCTGCACCCTTGGCGGTTGGCATTCTCGGTGCACTGCTGCCATCACGCGGATTCAGTTTGCCGATTCCGCCAGCAAGGCCCTGTGCTTCCCTGGAAATGGAGGCGGCAGGCTAGGGAAGGGCTCCGGCCTGGGTCTCCCAGGACCAAAGCGGTTCTCTTTCCCACTCCAAGAGCCAGGAGAGCGGGAGGAGGAAGCAGGGTCCAGGAGACTAGCTCCGGGCGGGCGCCACGAGGGTTGGCTTGCGGGTCACGGAAGCACAGCCTCCCGGGTCCTGTGGCCGCCATGTCTTGCAGCAGCAGAGGACCTCTCTGCAGGGGATTGTGCAGCCTGGGCTGCATCAAGGTCGTTTTGGGGAGATTTCCTACCCGTGTGCTGGACCGACTGCCCTTCCTGTGGTGCACAAGTCCACCCTGGGACCCCCTAGCTTTTGTCTGAGCCTCCCTAGCGGTATCCACAGCTCACTTCTGGAGACCACACAAACTCTGTCCTGCATCTGTGGGAGGTACTCAGGGTCTCAGGCCTGGTTGCTAGCCACCTTGGCCAAATGTCTGTCATCCATTTAACTCTCTCCCTGCCATCCCCTCTCCTCTCTGGCTGCCAGGCCTTCTCTCTGGCTTTCCTTTTGTTCCTTTTACAGGCTTTCCCCTTGAGCTGTGCTATAGGTGGAATTCAGCGACTGGGACCTGTCAGAAAAGGTTCCTTCTCCAGAACCACATCCCCAGAACCGTACAAGGGCTCTGAAAGCCCCCCACCCATCATCATCCTATGCAAGGTGGTTGTGTGTACCCAGCAAGGCAGTGTGGTGGCTCAAAGTGAATCCCAGTAGAAGCAGCTCGAACAGGATTTGGACACAGGGGTGCTCATAAACAGGCATGGCAGAACGTAGGTACCGTGGTGGCCAGGTTTCATGGTCCCTGCCTCCCCCGACAAGCCTCCTCTGTGTTATGCAGGACACACATGCAGACCGCATACTCCTTCCTCTGTTCTCCTGCCTAGCTCACTCTGCCTTAAACCCAGGGAGACCTCCCAGGGTCAAAGGTCAAAAATCCCCTTGTCCTGCACTCACTCCCCTGTGCAGGCCTCATCTCAGCAGGAAGAATACTTAGAGAAGGCTCTGAAATTAACAGAGAGCTCTATCTAGAGTCCTAGAACTGCTACGCATGGAGGAGTGTTTGTGAGTGTGTGTGTGTGTGTGTGTGTGTGTGTGTGTGTGTTGGGTGTTTGTATACCTGGGATTATTGT